>NC_056623.2:24634121-25834121 GCF_002870075.4 Lactuca sativa | reverse complement strand
GGGACGGACCCATAAATTTTTAGAAGAGGGGGCAAAAAATAATTTAATTTCCTTTATGGGGGTAAAAAAAATTTAAAGAGTAAAAATATGTTATTTTGAAAGGGCAAAACAATTTTTTTTAAAAAAATATACCTATTTATTATTATTATTTTTTTGTTGTGGGGGATAGGGGTGTTCGTTTGGATGGATCGGTTTGATCCGATCCACTCAAGTGAATCAAAATTGATTTCGATTTTCAAAACATGGATCCGAATAGTCCAATCTAAATTCAAATCTGATCCGATCCGATCCAAATACAATTCGGTTGGATCGGTTTTTTATAATTCAGTTTTCAAAAAACAAAATATTTTAAAACGACATATAATTATAATATTACCAACTTTACATAAGAACCAAAAACAAATTATTTAGTTGTGTTTTGAAATTCATTAACAACTACTAAGAAGATATATAGTATAGTTAAATATTTTATAGATAGAAAACTTTTGATAGAAAATGCATATTAATGTTTTTTTTATCGGGTGAAATGTTTTGAACCTATTTGAAAAAATAAATTACCAAATTAATAAATAACTATGGATATATATTATAAATAGATAAATAATAAAAGTTTATTCGGTTTTTTTGAACTATTCGGTTGTTATTTTATAAACCAAAACCAATCCGAAATCCAAAATAATAATTCGGTTTTGTTAAAAAACCAATCCAAAAATTCGAATATCCGAACCAAATAGTCCAATCCAAATTGTCCAATTGGATAATTTGGTTTTATCCGAATAGTGAATAGTCCTAGTGGGGGAAGTGTCTCACTGCTCCAATTGTAGGTCCGCCTATGTATTAAAACCGGTTAAAATGTAATAAAATATTTGATCATGTTTGATGTGAATGAAACTAATTTAGAACTGCATGATTGATTTTAACTAATTTAATTTTGATGAGTTGTTTGGAACTTTGATAACATTTTTATATACATTTTCTATACTAAAAAGGCGAAATTATGTTAAAAGTTGCTTCACATTGTTGATTAGGAGTTTGATAAATACAAATACAAAGGAAACTCAGGCAAGGCTGTTTGAATTATTATGTTCTAGAAAAGACAAAGTTTAAAGGGACCCGTGTTTTTGGATGATTATGGCATCCAACTTTTGGCACCGTCCCATCAAACGCCATCATCACTTCTTATTGGTCACTCCATTCCATATTTTATTTCAAAGTAATCTTGAATTTCTATAATAAATCATCTTACTTTTTCCATTATTATAATGAGAACGTTATGACATAACAATATTTAAGAGCAAAGATGACTAGATCCAGTTTGGGGACAGTTGTTTGAATTATTGTTGCGACAAGGTATTCAAGTTGTGATTTCTTCGTGTTTAACTTGTCATATTGAGATGTTTGGTTTATTTGTTGTCTGTCATACCAATCTTTCCTAAAAAAAGTAGTTGGTTTGATTCGAATGTATAATCATAGAATCGGACCTTATAGTCTTTAATATCGGCAAATGAGCAAAGTTGGGCCCAAGTTTGAAAAAGCCTAAACAGGCTCACCCGGTTCCTACACTGGTTTAGCTGACATGCTTTTCAATTAAAAAAAACCATCCAAACTCCAAAGTATGGTCTGAACAGAAGCCCAAATATGATCCAAAACCACCAAAGCCGAAACTGTTAATAAGCTTTGCATTCGTAAAGGTCCTTTTGTTTATACTTTTATTATATTAATTATATATGTTAAAACCACATTTTTGGCTGTTAGATGAAAAGTAAGTGTAAACTTTAACCGGTTTTTTATTTTCTAATTAATAAATGATATATTTGAGAAAATTAAAAAGAAAAAACTCAATAATTTTGTTAAAATGCTAGTCTAAATAGATTTGAAAAAAAAAAATCATATAAATCATTTTTTGATTTGCCAAACATAACATCTTAAAAAATCGAAAAAAAAGATAGTTGTAATGTGTCAAATATAACCTAAATATTTTTGACACTTATTATTATTTTTTATACAAAGGAACTCAGGTGAGTATCAATTTCACTTCATATGCCATATAAACAAGTGGTGTTATAACACCAAGTGGGGAAATGAGCAACAAGATGAAACATCAACTTTTTGAAAATAAATATGTTTTCTTTTTTATTTTTTTATTTCCGAAATTGGGTTTTTTTTTTTTTTTTTACTTTTTCATTTTTTTTTTACTTTTTTTTCTTTTTTGTTTTTTTTTTCTTTTTTGCATTTTTTTAATCACTAACATGAATATATTTTTTATAAAAAATAAAATTAAAAAAAAGACATAATATTTAAAATCTAAAATTACGATTACAATTTAAAAAAACATAATTTTAAACCTAATATTATAACTAAAATATCATTTAGATTACTACTAAAACCACATAACAATCATAATTAACTCAAATATTTCTTCCTAATTTGTTCCTTCATCGCTTATAGCACCGCTAGTTCAGCAGGAGCCAAACCCTCCTCACTCGTCCGAAGAATTGACAACTGATGTGTCATTAGTTCCCTTTCTTTTTGCTCCTTCTTCTCCCGTGCCTGCCTTTCTAGGAACTCCAAATGACGACGTTTCAACTATTTTTTTTCTTTAATTAATAAATTATGCTCGTTGAATTTCGCTCTCATTTCCACCGCCTCTTTTGCTCTCGTCTCCACCTCCTCCGCATGTCTTGCAGCGCACCTCGCTTTGTCGCGTCCTGGCGGTCGTCGTGGTGGCGATATCTCTTGGATATCATCCGGGATCTCATCGTTGTCGGCGTTAAGGTCGATGTTAGTTCGTGCGTTCGACACGTCGATCGAGCTAGAATTGCGAGACCTTTTGGATTGAACCTCCGACGATTTAGGCGTTTTATTCCACTTTGGATCCGCTCGCAACCATTCCCATGATTTTTCAAATTCGAAAACTGTAACGACCCAAAAATCACAACTAAAAATTTCTTTTAAAAACATTACTAAATCATATTTATAAAAACTGTATCATAAGTCATAACATAATCTTCGAGTATTAAATTCAAAACATATTATCATTATCAGAGTCAAACATTCCCAGGTTAACTGACTATGGTGTGTGCACTGCAATCTTCCCGAGCTCCTCCTTTGAAAACTGAGTACCTGAAACCAAAACTGAAAACCGTAAGCACGAAGCTTAGTGAGCTCCCCCAATCTACCACATACCATGCAATAACATATAAAGCACATACTGGGCCTTGCCCACTGCATCGGACCGAGGTCCGGACTAACTGGGGCCTTGCCCCCTGCATCGGACCGAAGTCCGGAAACTGACTGGGACCTTGTCCCCTGCATCGGACCGAAGTCCGGACTAACTGGGGCCTTGCCCCCTGCATCGGACCGAAGTCCGGAAACTGACTGGGACCTTGTCCCCTGCATCGGACCGAAGTCCGGACTAACTGGGGCCTTGCCCCTGCACCGGACCGAAGTCCGGAAACTGACTGGGACCTTGTCCCCTGCATCGGACCGAAGTCCGGAAACTGACTGAACATAGCATAGCATAACACATCAACTAGCATAAACACATATACTGCATACTGCATCGGGCTGTTGCCCGGAACACATAACACATAAATCCTGTCTGAGCCACGAAGGCATCAAACATACTAACTACTGCATCGGACCGAAGTCCGGAAACTACTGCTAACTGAACGGGCCGGCATTGTGGCCTTAGACCCGTTCCTACTGGAAGGAAACTCACCTGAGACTGCTGAACTGATGCTGCTAATCCTTTTGACTGCTACCTGACCTCTGACTCCGAACTGCTGCTCCACTAGCTCCTCGAGCTTCAAATGTCAATATAATACTTAGTCCAACTGACCTCCAAAGGTCAACTAGGTCAACTCTAGTCAAGGTCAAGATCCTGGTCAAAGTCAACCTTCCAGGTCAACCCTACTCGCCGAGTCCACCTAATAACTCGCCGAGTTCATATGCTCAGGGTCTTTCTATTCGCGACTCGACTCGCCGAGTCAGTCCATGACTCGCCGAGTCAACTATTCCCGAGTCCTGACCTGTCCAACTTGCTGAGTCTCCACCCGACTCACTGATTCGAGTTTCAACTCGAAGGGTTTGGGGTTTCGCGACCTGACTTGCCGAGTCCAAGAATAGACTCGCCGAGTCTAAGGCAATCTTCAACCAACTCGTCGAGTTGTTCTTCCAACTCGCCGAGTTCATGCCTAACTTCATCCGACTCGACGAGCTGTTAATCCCACTCGTCGAGTTCCTCCTCATCTTCAAGCTACTCGCCGAGTCCACTCGAAGGACTCGCCGAGTCTATTTAGTCCTTAATCCATGCAGTGGCTTTTCGAGCCAAATAGGGCTTCTAACTCATAGATCCATACTTCTAAGGCCTATCCCCACGTAAAGTGGCAAACTTTACGTGTAGATCAAGAGATCTAGGCATAAAACAATCCAAACTAGGGTTTAAGACAAAGAGGCTTCACTATCAACCCAAGAATAGATGCTTTATGATTTTCTAGGCCAAGATACACTCAGATCTGAAGTAGCAACTTCAGATCTAGGCTTCTAACTCGAAATAGATCTTAAGCATGGCATAAAATCCCCAAATCACATAGCCAAGGTTGATCTATTAAACAAAAGAGGGAAGGTAACGATTTATTACCTTTAAATGCTCAGAAATATTCCACCAACTCTGGATCTAAGGCCTCCTTCTTGCTCCACAATGACTATCTTCTCTCCCAAGCTCCAAAAGCTTCACTAAGGGTAGATCTTGCTCCAAAACGATTATGGCGGCTAGGGTTTAGTGTTATGTGCTAGAGAGGCAGTAAAGGAACCCTAGGGGAGAGAATGAGACGTTTAAATAAGCTCCAAGTCCCGGATTTAGGGTTTTCCTTGCTCAGACCAGACTCGCCGAGTCACCTTGGCCGACTCGCCGAGTCGGTCGCTTATACCTCAACCCGGATCCCGCTCGGACTCGCCGAGTCCCTCCATAGACTCGCCGAGTCTCCCCTTAAAATTGGGGTTTTCTTTCTTTTCTTGGCTTTCCAAACTTTGGGTGTTACAACTCTCCCCTACTTAAGCTAAACTTCGTCCTCGAAGTTTGCTATGACCAACTGTCCTGCGAACTGCCTCTAACCCTCTGCCTGGGAAATCTAACACCCCTTTTGTCCATCATTCCAGCCACTTACAGTGCTGGTCACTACTGTTGGTACATACTGAATCCTTCCCTTTTCCATAATTTTCTTAACGTTACTTCCTCCGACTGAGAATTCTGTTACCCCTTATCCGCCTACCGGATGCACTGAGACCTCCCTAGTCCAACTATTCTGTCAATATCTGAGTTACCGGACTCCTACCGGTCACTACACTCCATCGCAATCTCCTAGTCGCTCCCAGCGACTCCGCAAGATTCTTCGACTATTTATAATTGTTCTATCCACTTTGCTACTCCTATTGGAACTATCTAAAATGCTGAGCTGCCTGCAATACTGAACTGCTTGGAACACTAAACTACCCGAAACACTGAACTGGCTGAAACACACTGAACTGACTGAAACACTGAACTGACCGAATCACTGAACTGGCTGAATCACTGAACTGGCTAAATGGCTGCTTCCCACAACTTCTCAACGAAATCTTCCTCTGGAACTAGTTTCCACCGGTCATCCTGACACTGCAACTTTAACAACCTCCCGATCCACCGATCAGGTCCTTACGTCACATCCTGACATCATTAATTCCATGACTAACAATATGATGGCTCCCAGACTGACGGTAGCCCTTAACATACCCGAACCCCATCGGTCCACTACTACTCTGATCTCATAACTGAGGTGACGATCTACTGACAAATTGCCGACTTAACCATAACTGAAATACTTGGAAATCCGAAATCTAACCCGTAGATTCCCATATCCTCACTACTGCACCCGAACTGGTGGGTACTACTGCTTCCCCGCGTCCAACAACGCGCTCATGCTACCTACCAATCTGATAAAGGTTGTGGCTATGCTCACGGACTTACAACTCTCTAATACTATCTGGCTGCTAGTGAATGCTACGGCTACCCCCGCAGACTTACAACACTACTACTACTATCTGACTGCTAGTGAATGCTACGGCTACCCCCGCAGACTTACAACACTCTACTACTATCTGACTGCTAGTGAATGCTATGGCTACCCCCGCAGACTTACAACACTCTACTACTATCTGACTGCTAGTGAATGCTATGGCTACCCCCGCAGACTTACAACACTCTACTACTATCTGACTGCTAGTGAATGCTATGGCTACCCCCGCAGACTTACAACACTCTACTACTATCTGACTGCTAGTGAATGCTACGGCTACCCCCGCAGACTTACAACACTACTATTACTATCTGACTGCTAGTGAATGCTACGGCTACCCCCGCAGACTTACAACACTACTACTACTATCTGACTGCTAGTGAATGCTACGGCTACCCCCACAGACTTACAACAATACTACTACTATCCCGAGGACATCCTGACTATCCCTAGTCCCGCTAGTGATTCCTCATCCTGATTTCTCAAAACCAGCCCTCAGTCTTTAAATACTGCATCATCCTCGACATCTTATATCCTTGATATACTTAGCGCTTCGTCGAGGAACTCTTCGGCTTGGTTCCCAAACCAACCGTCTACTAATCCGGATACAAGAAGCTATTGTTGGGAAGTTTCCAAACTCCCAACTCCTGAATCTACACAATCCTGCATGCTGACTCTGTCTCTGGCTACTAATACAAAAACATCTCTTGCTAACCGTTCTCAGGATCCTCATTCCGACTCACTTGAGCCTCTACAGGTGGTCCTCCAATCCTGGATTCTCAACCAGCTTCTAACCATCTCGATTACATGAACTAACTGCTGGGAAGGTCCTCGAACTCCCAATTCTGAACTTCTCAATCCATCGATCACTGTGCTACTATCATTTCTTCTTAGAGGCCGCGCACACTCATTCTGGGTCTACGTGGCTCTTATCCTTGTATACTCGGAGGGTTCTCCCCCACTTGGATTTGGCTAGATCCTTACTGCTCACTGGTCGAAAGGATTTCCAACCTTCCTTCCATTAAAAGGGCGATATGCTGTCCGCCGACGTTTACCCTTGCCAGCGCTCCAACTAACTCTTACCAGATCCGCACCCTACTTGCTATCTGACTGAGCACCCTTCGATTCTTAACTGTATTTGCTTTAGGGACTACGTCCCGAGAATCTGCGTTTGGGGGTGCACATCCCCAACCCACTTCCTTACTGACCGCTAGCTACTCCACTAAAAACTCTGGGTTATCACTACTGAAAATATAACTGATCATTACCCGACTAACGCCTTCCGCAAGTAGTAAGGCACTACTGCATCTTACACATACATGCTACAGTTACTGTATCCGAAGTAACCTGATCTAGAGGGGACGACCTCCAATTCACCATTCTAATTCCAAGGTATGCAGATGGCATAAAACTCAACCACAAGCAGGTAATATGATACCCCAATACATACGTTTATAAATATCGCTACAACAACATAACAATAATATCATAAATAATAATTGACAGGAAGGTAAAAGATACATACCTCCAACACTCAGTGCTGCTCGAATCTCTGCTGCAATCTACCGGAAAACTCAGCTCCGAGCCGTAGGCGCCCTTGCCCGGCCCTGATGTCAGTTGGCGGCTCTCGAAGTCCCAGGGGCAGGAGCTGGCACCTGCCATGCTGTATACAAACTCGGACAGTGGGCCTTCTTGTGGCCTCTCTGACTGCAATGGAAACATATCGGGTCAAGTCCCTGGGCGATGGTAGTAGTACAATCCCTGCTGAAATGACCCATTCGGCCGCATCTGAAACATCCCAAATCATCACCACTACCACTCCTGCACGCACCCAAGTGCGACCTACCACACTTCCCACATCGACTGCGGCTCTGATGGTACCTCGATCTCCAATCCGACCCTTTGGGCCTCTTGCCCGAGCCTGTGGCTACCTGTGTCTCATCCGTTTTCCTCTTCCTTTCCGACTCCCTGCCCGTCGACTGAGCAACAGCTGTCTGATCCTGGAGCCTCTCGATCAATCTATTAGTGATCCTCACGATCATGTCGGGCAGATTCTCGCGAATGGCTCGCAAAACTTCCTCAACTATCCAATCATGCAGAGGTCTCTCTTGGAGACAGGGTGCCCCACTCACTCCTGTCCCCTGATGGCAAAAACTAGAAATGGGATCTCCCTCCCTGATGGATCCCCGAACTCCATAAGAATCAGGATCTAGACGAGCCCCAATCTGTCCTGAAACTATCCCGGCCTTAAAGGCCTCAAGATGACTGTCCATGAGCTCCACAATAGCCTCTCTAATCGAACCGAAAATCACTGGAGTCTGATCAATGATGTTGCGCACGATCTCTGCGGAAATGAAATCCCTCATCTGATCATCAAGCTGTCCGGCTCTAAAGCCCGAGCCAGATCCCTCCTCGGCACCTGAACTGCCAACTGGTAGCTCGCGCAATGTCACCATGCTGAAAATATAACAATTCCTGATCAATTTACACACTACTACTGCGGAATCTCTCACACACTCTACTAGTTCCCTGGTTTTGCCTTGGCCCCTCTTCAATCGAGTACGGATCCTCTGTAGTACAGGCCCATACTACTTTCCACATCTATCCGTACTTTCCTCAAGAGTTACCTCAACTCCACCAAGTCCCCTTTTCTCTTCTACTGATCTATGCTACTCTCATCCTAGGCTTGCCCTAGGGAACCTATGACTCCACCCAAACAGTCCTCAGCTGCTGAAGGCCTCCTTGTAATGCCAATTAGCCACCACCTGATTACCATCACATGTGACGAGGCTCAGATAATCCTTCAAGTAAAAGACTCGTCCCTACAACGGTTGGACTCAAACAAGAGCTGTGCAATAGGGCCAAATCCAACACTCTGAGATTATTCAACCCTGATCACATGTGGTGTGAAGTATTTGTTGGATAAGGTGTCTAAGTCCATAACTATTTCGGGCTTGTACTTGACCCGACCCGGCATGGTCCATTTGGGTTGCATGGCACCATGCAATTGGATAGACTAAATGAGAGAAATAACACTTGGAGATTATTAATATATTATAAGTTCTAATATATTAATAATATTATTTGATTAGTTGATCAAAGAATTAATTTGGAATTAATTAAGTGATCAAAGGATAACTAATTAAATATATGGGTTGATTGTGTAAATCATCCATATCTTGTATAGTGGGCTAAGAGGCTCCATGGATTATCAAGTTGGGTTCTACCCATAGGATGCTCCATGGATGCTCCATGGGAGTTACAAACCCATGGGTCATGGAAATGAAGAGCCATGACACATTAGGGTTTACATGGTGTAACCCTAGATGTGTCAACACTATATAAGAAGCATATTCTCCACCAAAAATCGGCACTACTAAGGAAACAAGAGGGCTTGGCCGATTTTTGAGAAGTGTGTGTTATCTCAAGAGTCTTTCCAAGAGCATTTGGTGTTGTGTGAAGCATTTGAGGCATCACACTTGGGGTGCTAGGCTCACAAGGTTTCAAGGAACACAAGCAACAACAAGGTAAGTTATTCTATCTATGATTCAAGTTAAAATTGTTCCCCATGTATGCTAGATAGGAATATAACCTTGGAATTCAACTTTGCATGATAATTAGACAAACATAGATCCAAGGTTATTAGGGTTGCATGTACACTTAGGAAGTGTTAGAATGTTCAAAACCCATCAGTGGTATCAGAGCCTAGGCTTGTTTGTTTGTTATTTGTGCTTAAAAGTTGAAGAAAGTCGAAAATCTTGCTGTCTGACTGATGGACTCGGCGAGTCCATGGGGAGGACTCGACGAGTTCACGTGTATCTTCAACCTACTCGGCGAGTAGGTTTATGCACTCGGCGAGTAGGGTCGACAGAGTGCAGAATTTCGACTTGTGTTGCTGGAAATGGATTAGAATCATTACCCTAAAATGTTTTGGTACTTGAAAACTTATTTTAGAAGGTGTAATGTCTTTTCTAACTCATTTACAACAACTAGTTATCAAAATTACAAAGATTAAATGTGATTTTGATTCTTGAAAGTGTTCATGTTCATGTTCTTGTTCTTATGATGTTTAGATGATCATAGGAATTATTTGTAACCTATGTGGTAGATTAATTCATGATCATAATGTGTTTTAATGGAGTCCATAACTTGTCCTCAAGTTATGGAAAACCAAAAGTCTCTTGGAATAAAAACCATTAAAAGAACACAAGAGTTAGGAAAAATGAAAAGTCCTCATTTTATTACTCTATTAAACTCATAAGTTACAAGAAATGAAAAAGTTTTGAAAGTTTACAAAACTTGCCCTCAAGTTTTGGAACAAGTAAAGTTAAGTTAAAACTTTAGTTCCAACCCCTAGAATTTTTAAAAGTTAAAATTCAACCCTTATACTTATATTATTATGATTTAATAATTATATATATATGTATAAGAACAAAGTCGTCTTACCGCTAGTACGCCTCATTCACGAAGCCGGTCTATAAGGTGGGTATAAGGTTGTTGCCTATAAAATGGTGACTTAATGGGTGTCCACTCTCACCCACCGCTTGCTTGATCGGTGGAGGGTCGTTAGCCGAACGGGTAAGACAAGGACTTATTAATTCTCATTCAAAGTATGATGAATATTATAAAGTAACTAAATGTTTTATTAAATTCCCAATCTTAGTTACTTTAGGAAAAATGTGAATAAGGTGCTATTCCATGAAATTACACTTTACACTTTGATTAAGTCGTTGGTGGAGCGTGTGTGGTTAACCGGCACACTAACTTGGACTTAACAAGGTAGGTAAAGGGTGACTTAGGGTTTATTATAGTATCGATGGAGCGTGTGTGGTTAACCGGCACATCGATTGAGTGATAAACTTTAAGGGTACCAAGTGATTTGCATGGTTACTTCACACCTCGTTTTGTGATCCTCGGTATCCCAGTCACAAAACTTGGAGGGCACACTCGAGATTGAAACATGCCTTTGAAAAGTTCATTGAATCTCAAAGAATCTAGGAATTTCTAAGAACCATTCAAAAAACCTAATAGTAAAATATTGCGGTTTTCGTGGTGGAAATTGGTGAATCGTCATTCACCTACCTTTCAAATATGATATAGCTTAGATTACGGCATACCTCTTCTAAGTTATATTATATTGTGATTGGATCCTAGCCTTAATATTACATTTGGGTGTTTTATTAAGGACTCTCTTATATCTAAACTAATCTTGTCCTAATTCCTTCAGATGTCTTTCAACAATGCTTCTGGCTCTAATCCTAATGGCTCCTTTTCCCTTATGAACTTGTGTGGGAAAGTCACCTTTGATGGATCCAACTTTAATGAGTGGATCAGAAACATCAGGATGATTACCCGCTACGAGGACAAAGAATATGTCCTTGACAAGGAGCTTAAGGAGATTAATGAGTCCACTGCAACTCCTCAGGAGATCGCTGAATTTCGGGCACATGAAAGGGATGCTACGAAAGTGGCTTGCATCATGACGGCCACGATGACAGCGGAACTCCAAAAGTCTTATGAAGATTTCTACCCTTATGACATGCACCAAGATTTGATGGAAAGATACCATCAAAGTGCAAGACAAGAGAGGTATGAGATCATCTGCTCCATGATAACAACCATGATGAAGGACGGGGAATCCGTCACGAGCCACATGCAGAAAATGCAAAGGTATGTGGATCGTTTGCTGAAGCTTAATGTGAACTTCCCGGAGGATCTTGCAATAGATATTATTTTGCATTCCTTACCATCGTGCTATGATCAATTCCGCATGACATATCACATGAACAAGGAAGAAGTCACCCTCAGCAAACTTCAGGGACTTCTCAAGACCGCAGAAACAGGTCTTAAGGGGAAGTCGGTTGCTATCACTCCTACTCAAAACTCTACTCCGGTTTTGGCAATCGGGAAGAATCGAGGGAGGAAGAGAAAGAGCTCTTCTAAGGGTACCAAGGCTCGGACCCTTGATGGCTCTTCTTCAAGTGGAACCAAGAAAGGTTTCGTTACTCCTTCTTCTGACCCAAAAGAGGCTGAATGTTTCTATTGCCATGAAAAAGCTCATTGGAAGCGGAACTGCCCAAAATACCAGCAAGATGTGAAGGATGGGAAAGTTAAACCCAACCATGCAGGTATTTACACTATCATTTCTAATAACTCACCCCATTCTAATTCTTGGGTCCTTGATACCGGGTGTGGTATTCACATTTGTTGTGACTTGCAGGGACTAAGAAGAAGTGAGGATGTGGAGCAAGGAAGGATAAACTTGATCATGGGGAATAGGAAAGTTATACCTGTTACCAAGATTGGAGTTTATACTTTATCGCTAAGTAGTGGGTTTAGTTTAGATTTGAATAAGTGTTGTTATTCGCCAGGAATGGCAAGAAATATTATTTCCTTTCATGCTTTGTACAAACAAGGGTTTACCTTTTCATTTAATAATGAAGTTGGTTCTATAGAAGTTTTCTATAATAATGTCTTTTATTTTAAAGCATTACCTTGTGATGGTGTGTATGAAGCTGTATCTGTTGTAGATAACTTGGGAAATAATGTTTTGTGTATTGATTCTACTAATAATAACTTGGATAAAGCATCATTATGGCATTGTCGTCTTGGACATATAAGCAAGAAACGCATAGGCCAACTCCAAAAAGATGGAGTCTTGGAGTCGTTTGACCTAAAGTCAGATGATAGTTGCGAATCATGCTTACTTGGAAAAATGACAAAGTCACCCTTCACAGGTTCATGTGAGAGGGGTGAAGGTTTGTTGGACCTTATACACACGGATGTGTGTGGACCATTCAAACATGCCACAAGGGATGCTAATCGTTATTATTTGACTTTTACTGATGATTATAGTAGATATGGATATGTCTACTTGATCAAGCATAAGTCAGAGACTTTCGAGAGGTTTAAGGAATTTAAACAGGAAGTCGAGAATCAATTGGGCAGGAACATTAAGATGCTTCGATCCGATCGTGGTGGTGAGTATCTTAGTTCAGAGTTCCTCGACTATCTAAGGGAATGTGGGATAGTCTCACAATTGACACCTCCCAGGACACCACAGTTGAATGGTGTGGCTGAGAGGCGTAATCGAACCTTGTTAGATATGGTTCGTTCCATGATGAGTCGAGCTACGCTACCAATCTCATTCTGGGGGTATGCCTTAGAGACTGCCGCCCATATCCTCAACCTAGTCCCTACAAAGAAAGTTGCCAAAACTCCTCACGAGATGTGGACTGGTAAAGTACCTAAACTAGACCACATCAAGATTTGGGGTTGCGAGGCTTTCGTGAGACGCGAGACTCATGATAAGCTCGAACCTCGAAGCGAGAGGTGTATTTTCATCGGCTACCCACAGCATTCCTTTGGTTACCTCTTCTACAGACCTAGTGACAATGTGGTCTTTGTAGCAAGAAGAGGAGTCTTTCGAGAAAGAGAGTTTATAAGCCAAGGAGACAGTGGGAGGCAAATTGATCTTGAAGAAATTCAAGAATCAAGCGGTGAAGGAACTTCAAACTCTAGCCCTCAACTTGAGGAGGAAACTCCTGTTGAGCCAATTGACAAATCTGTACCTCTGAGACGTTCCACGAGAGTTAGGAGTGCACCTGAGCATTACTATGGATTCCATATTACTGCAGAAGGTGAGACACTTATTAGTGATGAAACACTAGTAAGTCAAGATGACCCTAACAGCTACGAGGAAGCCATGGCAGGCCCCGAGTCTGCAAAATGGAGAGAGGCTATGGATAGCGAGATACAATCCATGTATGACAATCAAGTTTGGAACTTGGTTGAGAATGTACCAGGTCGTAAGACAGTAGGGTGCAAATGGGTCTTCAAGAAGAAGACCGACATGGATGGTAAAGTACACACTTATAAGGCTAGACTGGTTGCAAAGGGCTTCTCTCAAATTCCTGGAGTGGACTATGATGAGACCTTTTCTCCGGTAGCCAAGATTAAGTCTATTCGGGTTCTGTTAGCCATAGCTGCATTTCATGATTATGAAATATGGCAGATGGATGTCAAAACCGCTTTCCTTAATGGGAAGTTGGCTGAAGATGTTTACATGAGTCAGCCAGAGGGTTTTGTCAGCAACGAGTACCCTAATAGAGTGTGTAAGCTTGAGAAATCCATTTATGGATTGAAGCAAGCACCTTGCAGATGGAATCTTTGCTTTGATGAAAAGGTCAAGGAATTTGGCTTTTCTAGGAGTGAAGATGAATCTTGTGTGTATGTCAAGGCTAGTGGGAGTATAGTTAGCTTTTTGGTATTGTATGTGGATGACATACTACTCATAGGAAACGACATTCCAACCCTGCAGGAAGTAAAGTCCTGGCTTGGGAAGTGTTTCGCTATGAAGGACCTTGGTGAAGCTGCCTATATTCTAGGGATAAGAATCTTGAGAGATCGGAGTAAAAGACTAATTGGACTTAGTCAGAGTACCTACTTGGATAAGGTGCTGAAGCGATTCAGCATGCAGGACTCCAAGAAAGGAGAGTTACCCATCCAGAGTAACACCAGGTTGAGTAAGACACAAAGCCCTAGCACTGAGGCTGAGATAGCAGAAATGAGTCGAACACCTTATGCTTCGGCTGTAGGATCGATCATGTATGCTATGACGTGTACTCGACCCGATGTAGCTTTTGCCTTGAGCATGGTTAGCAGGTATCAGGCGAACCCTGGCAAGGCACACTGGACTGCGGTAAAGAATATCCTCAAGTACCTACGGAGGACTAAGGACTGGGTCCTTACCCTCGGTGGGAGTGATAACTTGAGAGTTGTAGGGTATAGTGATGCTAGCTTCCAGACTGATAGGGATAATTTCCGCTCTCAGTCGGGCTGGGTCTTTACCCTAAACGGAGGAGCAATTTCTTGGAAGAGTTCCAAGCAAGAGACAGTGGCTGATTCTACTTGTGAATCAGAGTATATTGCAGCTAGTGAAGCAGCAAAGGAAGCGATATGGCTGAAGAACTTCATTGGAGACCTTGGAGTTGTACCAGCTATTAAAGAGCCAATGGAAATTTTCTGTGATAGTGAAAGTGCTGTTGCCTTAGCCAAGGAACCAAGGGATCATGGGAGATCCAGACACATCGACAGAAAATACCATTTCATTAGACATCGGATCGAAGAAGGACTCCTCGTGGCAAAGAGGGTATCATCGGATGAGAACCCAGCAGATCCCCTCACGAAGGGACTGAGTAGGGTTAAGCATCTCCAGCATGCTCGGAGCATAGGGCTGAAGGATGATATAAGTTTTAGTAGTTAGATAACTCAGAAATTTGTAAAGTGTAATTGACATTTGATGATGAATAAAAGGTGTTTTATTTATGAGTAAAGTGTTGCTATCTCTTGTCAATCGTTTACTATATTTCTTTTGCATGTTTTGACTTCCAGAATAATTTTGTTTGGTGTAACATATTATTCAAACCTCCACAGTCGGTCATATGTCGGAAGTAGGTATGAATCAAGACTGTCATGATGGGTTGTAGAGGTCCAAGGTGTTGGACAAGGCTACAACAATCATGAGTGCTCATAAGTTCTGAGCATTGGACTCAACCCACGCTCACTGGAATCACTTCATGGAATTCTATCTCGAGTGATCGTGAGACGGTAATATCATATAAGTCTTCAAACCTAGAGATATGATTTGTTACTTACAAGTTGGTTATGCATTGACTGTACGAAACCGCATTGGTAACTCGATGTTATAAAACGTACTTTTGTGTGTAATTCAATGAGTGGTAGAACAAACATATGAGTCGAAGTTTATCTGTTCCTTCTTGGATTAGAAGCTGATATCTGGGCCCCTCGATGATTTTGTTTTGACCCATGTACCGGGCCCGGTCAGAACTAAGTTGATGTGTTCAATTAAGTTCTATGTCAAACAAATCGGAAATCGAGAAACAAATGCTGGACAATAAGCAAGACTATGTTCCATGTATTTGTCCGGCTGATATCTAGAACGGAGGATTATATGATCACTTATCTTAAATGGCGTACCATCATCTTCTCAAGTTTCGAGAAACCTTGTAAAGAGCTACGATTGCCGGTCGGTTCCTGAAGTACTAGAGATATAGTTATTAGACTTATCCAAGTGGGAGACTGTTGGATAAGGTGTCTAAGTCCATAACTATTTCGGGCTTGTACTTGACCCGACCCGGCATGGTCCATTTGGGTTGCATGGCACCATGCAATTGGATAGACTAAATGAGAGAAATAACACTTGGAGATTATTAATATATTATAAGTTCTAATATATTAATAATATTATTTGATTAGTTGATCAAAGAATTAATTTGGAATTAATTAAGTGATCAAAGGATAACTAATTAAATATATGGGTTGATTGTGTAAATCATCCATATCTTGTATAGTGGGCTAAGAGGCTCCATGGATTATCAAGTTGGGTTCTACCCATAGGATGCTCCATGGATGCTCCATGGGAGTTACAAACCCATGGGTCATGGAAATGAAGAGCCATGACACATTAGGGTTTACATGGTGTAACCCTAGATGTGTCAACACTATATAAGAAGCATATTCTCCACCAAAAATCGGCACTACTAAGGAAACAAGAGGGCTTGGCCGATTTTTGAGAAGTGTGTGTTATCTCAAGAGTCTTTCCAAGAGCATTTGGTGTTGTGTGAAGCATTTGAGGCATCACACTTGGGGTGCTAGGCTCACAAGGTTTCAAGGAACACAAGCAACAACAAGGTAAGTTATTCTATCTATGATTCAAGTTAAAATTGTTCCCCATGTATGCTAGATAGGAATATAACCTTGGAATTCAACTTTGCATGATAATTAGACAAACATAGATCCAAGGTTATTAGGGTTGCATGTACACTTAGGAAGTGTTAGAATGTTCAAAACCCATCAGTATTCACCTAATGGCTAACTCCCATCACTCAGAGTCCCACAAAGCACAAAGCAAGCAGCATTCGGATAAAGGAAACATACTCAGGCAAAACTATTCTCATAACAAGAAACTGTACTAGCATACAATGCTAAGCTCATACTATCAGGCATAACCTACACAGGCTATCCTACTACTGTCTACTCATTACTAGCATAAAATTCTTATCAAGCTGAAACACATAAAGCAGGCACATAAGGCATCATCCTAGATCCTTAGTCCTATTCTAGCATGCTGTTCTACTGAAACTGAAGCTGAAACTGAAACTAAAACTGAAACTGAAACTGATACTGATAATCATAACATAACTTGTATGGGTAATTTGGGAGTACTTACTTGAGCTCGGCTGATTGCATGCACCACACCCTTTTCTCTTTTCAAAACTCTTTCCGCTTTTTCTAAAACTCTTTTCTTTATAATTTTTCTAAAATTGTTTTCTTTTCTCAAATTCTTTTGTAACCATGGTTTTTCCCTTGAAAACTTTATACCTCTTCCTTAGTTTGAGTTCAGACACACTCGGGAGTGCGCCCGAATCCCTCAAACCAAGGCTCTGATACCAACTTGTAACGACCCAAAAATCACAACTAAAAATTTCTTTAAAAACATTACTAAATCATATTTATAAAAACTGTATCATAAGTCATAACATAATCTTCGAGTATTAAATTCAAAACATATTATCATTATCAGAGTCAAACATTCCCAGGTTAACTGACTATGGTGTGTGCACTGCAATCTTCCCGAGCTCCTCCTTTGAAAACTGAGTACCTGAAACCAAAACTGAAAACCGTAAGCACGAAGCTTAGTGAGCTCCCCCAATCTACCACATACCATGCAATAACATATAAAGCACATACTGGGCCTTGCCCACTGCATCGGACCGAGGTCCGGACTAACTGGGGCCTTGCCCCCTGCATCGGACCGAAGTCCGGAAACTGACTGGGACCTTGTCCCCTGCATCGGACCGAAGTCCGGACTAACTGGGGCCTTGCCCCCTGCATCGGACCGAAGTCCGGAAACTGACTGGGACCTTGTCCCCTGCATCGGACCGAAGTCCGGACTAACTGGGGCCTTGCCCCTGCACCGGACCGAAGTCCGGAAACTGACTGGGACCTTGTCCCCTGCATCGGACCGAAGTCCGGAAACTGACTGAACATAGCATAGCATAACACATCAACTAGCATAAACACATATACTGCATACTGCATCGGGCTGTTGCCCGGAACACATAACACATAAATCCTGTCTGAGCCACGAAGGCATCAAACATACTAACTACTGCATCGGACCGAAGTCCGGAAACTACTGCTAACTGAACGGGCCGGCATTGTGGCCTTAGACCCGTTCCTACTGGAAGGAAACTCACCTGAGACTGCTGAACTGATGCTGCTAATCCTTTTGACTGCTACCTGACCTCTGACTCCGAACTGCTGCTCCACTAGCTCCTCGAGCTTCAAATGTCAATATAATACTTAGTCCAACTGACCTCCAAAGGTCAACTAGGTCAACTCTAGTCAAGGTCAAGATCCTGGTCAAAGTCAACCTTCCAGGTCAACCCTACTCGCCGAGTCCACCTAATAACTCGCCGAGTTCATATGCTCAGGGTCTTTCTATTCGCGACTCGACTCGCCGAGTCAGTCCATGACTCGCCGAGTCAACTATTCCCGAGTCCTGACCTGTCCAACTTGCTGAGTCTCCACCCGACTCACTGATTCGAGTTTCAACTCGAAGGGTTTGGGGTTTCGCGACCTGACTTGCCGAGTCCAAGAATAGACTCTCCGAGTCTAAGGCAATCTTCAACCAACTCGTCGAGTTGTTCTTCCAACTCGCCGAGTTCATGCCTAACTTCATCCGACTCGACGAGCTGTTAATCCCACTCGTCGAGTTCCTCCTCATCTTCAAGCTACTCGCCGAGTCCACTCGAAGGACTCGCCGAGTCTATTTAGTCCTTAATCCATGCAGTGGCTTTTCGAGCCAAATAGGGCTTCTAACTCATAGATCCATACTTCTAAGGCCTATCCCCCACGTAAAGTGGCAAACTTTACGTGTAGATCAAGAGATCTAGGCTTAAAACAATCCAAACTAGGGTTTAAGACAAAGAGGCTTCACTATCAACCCAAGAATAGATGCTTTATGATTTTCTAGGCCAAGATACACTCAGATCTGAAGTAGCAACTTCAGATCTAGGCTTCTAACTCGAAATAGATCTTAAGCATGGCATAAAATCCCCAAATCACATAGCCAAGGTTGATCTATTAAACAAAAGAGGGAAGGTAACGATTTATTACCTTTAAATGCTCAGAAATATTCCACCAACTCTGGATCTAAGGCCTCCTTCTTGCTCCACAATGACTATCTTCTCTTCCAAGCTCCAAAAGCTTCACTAAGGGTAGATCTTGCTCCAAAACGATTATGGCGGCTAGGGTTTAGTGTTATGTGCTAGAGAGGCAGTAAACGAACCCTAGGGGAGAGAATGAGACGTTTAAATAAGCTCCAAGTCCCAGATTTAGAGTTTTCCTTGCTCAGACCAGACTCGCCGAGTCACCTTGGCCGACTCGCCGAGTCGGTCGCTTATACCTCAACCCGGATCCCGCTCGGACTCGCCGAGTCTCCCCTTAAAATTGGGGTTTTCTTTCTTTTCTTGGCTTTCCAAACTTTGGGTGTTAAAAAAAACATGACTCATTACAACCCGATATTGCTCCTTAGCAAATTTGAACAAATTAAAGTCGTTGGTTCCGCTTTGTTGTTGCGCCTCAAGCCGGTTGTAAATACCGGTGAAGCGGGATTGAAAGCGGCGCCTTGGTATGAGATTTGTGGTGAGCTTGAAACAATAAAATGTTGAAATAATTTTCATAACCCGTGAATCCGAGAGACGAGGTTGTGTTTGGGTTTGATGATGAGGGGGGGGGGGGGGGGGTGTTTGAGTTTTGCTCCATTTTTTGATTAACAAAGTGTAGAAAATATAGAGAGAATTTTAAAAAAATATGTAAACTTTAAATTAGAATGATATTATATATATATATATATATATATATATATATATATATATATATATATATATATATATATATATATATATTGATAAAAAAAAGTGTAGAAAATATAGAGAAAATATGTAAACTTTAAATATCGGTGAAGAGAGAATTTTAACAAAGTATAGAAAATATAGAGAGAAATTTTTTTTACCTTTAATAAAAAAAGGTAAAAAATGTTTTTTTTTTTTTTTTTTTTTTTTTTTTTTTTAAATTGAATATCGACCGTTTGCAAACGGTCATAAAAGCAACGGGTAAAAATTTTGCCGTTTCACTTCGTCATAACGCCCACGAGATGCAACGAGTTGGGGGGGGGGGGGGGGGGGGCGGTGTTCCCCCTTCACGACGACGTTTTCGTGTGCCACATCACCTGGTTGCTTCTCGTTGTTAGCTCATACCGCATCATCTAAGGGAGGGCCTTACCATAGGTAATGTACTGTTTATTTTTATTTTTATTTTTTTATTATTATTATTTTTTATCTATGACATACATGATTTTGATATATCAAATTAACTATGTTAGGACGATAGCCCAAAGGAAAAATATATGTTTGCTTTTGGTAATGGTTTAATATTGAATCAGTAATTAAACAGCAAAATAATATATTAAATAATATATTAAGCTTTAATAAAAATATATGCTAAAATTAAATAAAAGAAAGAATGGAACTATGGAAGAAGTCAATTAAATAATGTGTAATTAATATATATATATATATATATATATATATATATATATATATATATATATATATATATATATATATATATATATATATATATATATATATATATATATATATATATATAAAGTTTAGGTTATATGAAAAACAAAAAAATCCTAAAAATGATAAAAATGCATAAAAAATATACATAAAAACAAAAAAACCCTATATATATATGCATAAAAATGCAACTTTTTATATAATTTCACTGAATTTTTTTTTGAAAAAAACCCAGAAAAATAATAAAAAAATAAAAATCAATTTTTTAATTTTTTTTCCAGCGAATGTATAAAAAAGCTGCGGTTTTTAAGAATATAAAATCAAAAAAAAGATTTGTGATCTTTAAGTATTTTTTTTATGCATTTTTATGATATTTAGGGTTTTTTTGTTTTTCATATAAACCTTCCCTCTATATATATATATATATATATATATGTTCAGGTTTATTTGAAACCATTTTAATTTTGTGATACCGTAAGACTAAATCTAAAAATAATTTTAAAAAGAAAATAAAAGGAAAAATCCAAATTTTTTTTTTTATTATTATTTTTGGAAATTTAATTACTTAAAAAAAAATAAAAAAAAATTACCATTTTTTGTTGAAAAATATGTGAAATATCCTAAAAGAATATTACACTGTAAATATTCTAATATGATTTTTAGAATGTTATTACACTAGATTTCTCAGATATGTAGAATATTTTATTTATTCTACTAGAATATGAAAAAAAAGGTATTTTTTTTTAGTTTTTTTTTGGAAAATATAAATTCCAAAAATAATATTTGAAAAAAATTTTTTCGAAAAATTTTCAATTATTTTGCATTTTAAAAATGTTTTTTGTTTTATCTACCAAATAAATGGCTAGGATTACGTCTCACGGTCTCACAAAATTTGGCCGTCTCACGGTCTCATAAAATTAGGCCGTCTCACATGTACCTATCTCTTTCTCTCTCTCTCTCTCTCTCTCTCTCTTTATATATATATATATATGTGTATATATATATATATATATATATATATATATATATATATATATATATATATATATATATATATATATATATATATATATATATATGAACTTTCATTTCCGATCTTTTTTAAGACCGCATCAGTTTTGAAACGATCCGGTCTTCTTTGAGACCGGTCTCAGAACAATTCGTTCTTTTTCCAGACCGATCGCAGACGGTTTCAAGCCGGTCCAGTCTTAGACCAGTTCAATCTAGATCTTTTTTTTGGGACCGGTCTGATACCAATCTTTTGGCTAAAACCCTCGAAAGTTTTGACATAGATCTTGAAACATTTTTTTTTCCAGTTCGGTAGGAAGGAGTCGTTGCGGGTTTTATCATAGAACTTGGAGCATTTTTAGTTTTTAACATATTACACTTAATTTATTAGTTTTAGTATATTGTTAGATGTAAACTATTATCATTTTAAAGTTACAACTTTTGAACAATTTGTATAAAATGCTTAAATTATAAATTTAAATATAACATTACAATATCAATTTAAATATAAATTTTAGTTTAACTTAAATAATTTTTTTGGGAAAGAGGCCACAGTCCCGGCAAAGATAACTTAAACAATTTTGTAAATAGTTAAAAGTGATAAATTGTAGTGTTTTTCTAATAATGATTATAAGTTGGTTTATAAGGTTAGATAAATATCAAACTTAAAGTGTAATCATAAATAAACTAAATTTTAATAATAAAATAATATCTTTATTTCTACTTATAAAATGATGTCTTTAACTTTTAACATATTATACTTAATTTATTAGATTTAATATGTTGTTGTATGTAAACCATTATCAGTTTAAAGTTACAACTTTTGAACAGTTTGGACAAAATACTTAAATTGTTAATTTAAATATAACATTACAATGTCAACTTAAATATAAATTTCAATTCCACTTAAAAAAACCTAATGAATATTTTGTGAATAGTTAAAAGGGATATATTGTAGTGCTATATTCAAAAACTAAATTATAATTTCAATTTAACTAAAATATTTCTTAAAAATATTTATATAATCGATTAAAGTTTTCAAATAAGTAGCTTAAAATAACTTACAATAACAATAGTTAAAAATAACTCTATATAAATGACTATGTTGTTACCTTTAAAATCAAAAAATAATGTTTGATGTTTTAAATAATTTTAAATGATAGAAATTAAAACGTTAAGCAAATAAATTTTTAAAAATTTAATTAACAATAACAATAAATATAAATAACATTAAACCATACAACAAATTTAATTTTATTCATGAGTAACTCGCGAGTAGAAGTCATTCAAATGATTGAGATTATGCAATTATAATAGATGTATATATTATCATATAATTCAAAATAATCAATATTTTATATCAAATTAATATACGAATTATTAAATCAAATTTAACAACAACGTTATTTTTATATTTAAAAAAACCTATATTTGTAAAGATTTCAATTATATAGGTGTTTTTGCTCAACGCGCGAGCATTCGCCTAGTTTAAATTATAAAAGAATGACCACTCAAAGCAAACTACGTATCCACCACGTGTCTAGGTTCATAATTGTGAAAATGGATATTCCATCCAACATTTTCTTCAATCCGTTGTCTATCTTTTTATATTCTTTTGCTTTTCTGTATAAAGTTTGTCTTTATTGATCATTGATTAATCTGTTACAAGGGTTTACGAGTGAAAATAGTCAAAAAGGCACTTTCCTTGTAATAGATGCTTTATCAGTTATCTTTTGTGTTGCATTCGAGCATGAACTCATTTCCTTCTACGATGTATGCATTGGTTATAGTTTCATATAAATTTTAGTATGAATCGATATTTTCATCATGTATTAATCATACAATCAATACATCTATTAACTCTTATAGATACATTATAACACTGTGTTTAGAATGCACCACTTGAACAGACCCCTCTCCCCTCGAGCAGTTTGTAATTTGCAGTAATAAGCCCATCACAGAACAAAGTAAAGAAAAACAACCCCATGTTATGATCGTTTTTAGAATGACATTAGCATGAGTTTTAGTTCTAAATAAAAACATCAGATAGGTGCATGAAAATCAAACTTCAAGTCGATTTTATAGATTTAGTGACACATAACGTAAATGGATTATGCATTTTATCTCGCCATCAAAATCGAAATTGATTGCCCATTTACTAAGACATTTCCTAAATTATCATCTCTTGCTGAATCTGGATCATGCCTCTCAAAGAAGAAGGCTGTTCGTTTTGGCTCAGGTAGATGCATATTTTCATTTGTGAGCATAGAAATAACTTCTGACATGGTAGGTCTAATCATAGCATGATCTTGAACACACAGCATACCTACATGGATGCACGTCATTACTTCCTCTGGAGTGCATGAATTTTCCAATACTTGATCCATCAACTCCAAACCTCTACCTTCATTCCACAGTTCCCATGCCTGAGACATTTATGCATCATATATAGATATGTTAATCAAATGAATAAACTCAAATAACTTACAAGCCCTAGAAAGTTGATTGGGTGTTCCACATCATAGGTCCCATGATTCATCTTGCTGCTTATAATTTCAAGCAACAAAACACCAAAACCAAACACACCCGTCTTTGTTGAAACAGAGCCTTCTAACATATACTCTAGGGGCATATAACCACTATATATCAATATATCCATTCAAGACTTGAGAGTTACTGGTTAGGGACTAATATTGACAAAAGATAAGTTATGGACTCACCAAGTTCCAACGACTCGAATTGTATTTGCTTCAGACTCATTGACTCCGAGTCATTGCTGTTCATGGCTATGTTGGTTACAGTCGGCTGTGTTTATAGGAAAATTTGATTTTGGATTTAGATATGATCTATGGTGAAATCAATTATAAGGGTAGGCTATACAATGAGAGAATGAGAGGAAAAGTTTATTGCAGAAAACCCTAGAAAGATATACTAAAATCAACAAGAGTATGGAAAAAAGATCAACCAAGAAAGAACCATGTTCAAGAATGCCGATCAAAAGGTATGTGAGTTTTGGGATTGTAGGCTCTAATATCACTTATAAGAACAAACACATGGTGGAACACTATCGCAAAAAAAAACCATAATGCACTCTTATTGACTTAATTAATTCGACAATGCATGGAGGTTACTTGGCTATGAAAATGACCCAAGGAGATAAGGAGAAGAAATTTGAGGGATGGAATAAAATCTCCATCACTTTGTATAATAACCTTACAAGTCTCATAATTTCTCTCATATAGCCTTGATAAATAGGAACATTTATAAATGTGTAACATCCGGATTTTCAGGGTTATTATTGTGTAGTTTAATCTTTTGATTAAAGGAGAGACTCGACGAGTTGAGGATTTAACTCGCTGAGTCGAGACGGGTTTTTCATGCGGATTTAATATGTGGACTCGACGAGTCAAAGGAGGGACTCGCCCAGTAGGTGTTAGGCAGAGAAACCCTAATTTCTCGGGTTTGGGACCTATTTAAAGGTCCTTATGGCCTTCATTTGCGGCAACTACACCCTGAGAAAACCTAGAGAACAGAGAGAAAGCTTGTGGTGCAAGAGGAGGGCCAATTCATCACATTTTGGTGTGTTCTAGCAAGGGGAAGGATGGATTTCGTGTTAGGTTGTTTTGTGGGACTCAAATCTTCCATCATTTCGTTCAGAGCTGCTGTGAGAAGTAAGGATTCATGTTCATCTTCGTTTGTGTGATAGATTTCATGAATCTAGAGTTTCTTCTCTTCTTTTGAGTAATAGATCTAGAGTATGTGATGTCCCCTTGTGTGTATATCTTTAGATCTGGACCTTGAGAGGTCCAGAGAGTCCCTATTCCCCAGATTTATGCAGTCCTTTATGAGTTTGGAGCTTAGGTGATCATTTTAAGGGTTATTTCTCCATCTATGGCTAATTGTGGGTTGCATGAACGTAAAGTTTGAACCTTTACGTGACTTTGGAGTGGTAGAAGGTTAGATCTACTAGTTGGTAAAGCGAATCTAGCCTCAGAAGGTCGAATGAGTATAGTCATGGAGGAAACTCGCCGAGTCCATGGGAAGACTCGACGAGTCGAGTCAGGTTGCCCCGCGATTCGAATCCAGTGGAGACCCGTCAAGTGGAAGGTTCACTCGACGAGTCGAGTGAGGCATTAGAGGAGTCAAAAGACACACATGGACTCGCCGAGTCACTCTTGTGCACTCGACGAGTCTGGTCAGAGTTGACTGTTGACTTGAGTTGACTTCTGTTGACATCGGGGTTTTGGTCAACATAAGTAATGGAGATCATAGAGGGGAAAAATGGTCTTTTACCCACTACCCGATTAGAGAGGGAAAGAGAAATTGTCGGTTTAATTAGGGATATTTGCCTTATGTGTTAGGCGGTGGTGAGTTCGAGATTCAAGTGTTAAGATAACTGCACTCTGCTTTCAGGTGAGTCTTCTCAATATACCTTACCTTGAGTGGTAATTAGTGTTACGTGACAGAGTTATTGGATGCTATTTATGTGATGTGTTGCACTGCATTATTTCTATGTGATTTATGTTGTGTGTATATCAGAGTTAGAACCGGAAGGTTCATAGAGGTAGGACCAGAGGGTCCACAGAATTAGGGCCCAAGGGCCCACAGAGTTATAGCCTCGAGAGGCTAGTATGTGTTATGTGTGGTATTTTGGGGAAACTTACTAAGCTTCGTGCTTACAGTGTTTTGTGCTTTGTGTTTCAGGTTTTCTCAGGATCACGGGACGGCACTGGCTCGATTGTACACACCAGAGAAAGAGTTATGTTTTAGAGGATCCTAGATTTCTATTTATTTGATTAGGGAGTTATGTCCTTGTACTTTAAACAAAAATGAGATTTTTACAAAAAGTGTTAAAGAGATAAACAATTTTTAAACGAAAAATTTGTTTTAAAATTTTCGGTGTTACAAGTTGGTATCAGAGCCTTGGTTTAAGGGATTCGGATGCACCTTCGGGTAATTTGGAGTCAAACTGAGGAAGTAAGAAGAGTTTTCAAAGAAATGATTTTCTATAAGTGAATAAGAGTTCAAAGAGAAAGCAAGAAAGAGCAGTGTGTACAATCGGCCATAGCCTAAACGGTGATTTCCCAAAATACCCTTACTTTTCTATTATGAGATATTTATGATACATTTTATGAGATATTATGCATGCTAGAGACAGGTGTAACAGCCCGAAATCCAGGTATTATTCTTTTGGCTTTACATCTTGGTTAAGTTAGTGATTTAGGGTTTTCATGGTGAGCGAGTACGCTGGACGTACAAGGTGTACGCTGCGCGTACTCGCGCGCCTCATTTGGACGCGTTTCCCTCAGGTACGCGGGGCGTACCCAAGGTTACGCCCGGCGTAACTTATTCAGACCCAAACCCTAAATTGCTTTGATGGGGCTATAAAAGGAACATGTGGCTGGTCTTCTCAGCCACCATCCCTCAGAGTGAAACCCTAAAAAGAGTGTACCCTCGTTCTTAGGCCATTGTGTGTGTATTCTAAGCTTGGTGGTGCCATTTCAAGGTTGCATAGAAGAAGAAGAGCTTGTTGGAGAGGCTAGAAGTGGTGCTCAAGTGTAGATCTGAGCTTTGCAAGGGCTAAAGCTTCATTTCCAGGTATAAAGTTTGGATCTTGTCACTTGGTTCATGTTGTATGTTTAAAAGGTTATTTTCTAGGGTTTAAGTCCCAAAGGTGGAGACTTTTGTGCAAATGGCCTCCATAAGCTTAGATACTTCATATTTCTGATCTATTGGAGTTGTAGACTCATAAAAATGGCATCTTGGACGTGGGGATTTCACCATGCATGAGATCTAGGTCCTTGAGTTTGAATAGAAGGTTGTATTGTGATGTTGGAGCCTTTACAGCCGTGCCAAGGCTTAAAGGTCTCGACTTTATGGGTTTAGACACATTAGAAGAGTCGGATCCAGAAGTGGAAGTAATGGATTAACCGATTAAGACCAGAAATGGAGAGTGGCTGATTCTGGGGGTTACGCTGGGCGTAACTTCCAGTACGCGTAGCGTACTGGGTGGAGACCCCGATCAGGGAGGGGTTGGCGACGTACGCCCTGCGTACATCTAGAGTACGCCCCGCGTACTCTCAGGGTTTGACTTTTGGTGACTTTTAGGGTTTTGGTCAACTTGAGGACTTTAGGTCAAGGAAGGGTAAAATGGTCTTTTACCCTCTGAGGAATGATGATAAGGAGTAAAGTTCTAAGTGGTGGAAGTCCTTGTGTAATAAATGATATTTTTATGTTTAGGCGAGGTTGAGCCGTCGTTCGGGGTCGGTGTTAGCAAGGACTCGAGATCTTAGACTTTCCACGAGGTGAGTCTTCTCACTATACTATACCTGGAAGGGTTTGACTGTGTGACCGGAAAGTCGGAGTTGGTATGAGATATATGTGTTATGTGTGATAAGTTAATCGTTATATGTGCCATGTATGATATGCTTGATATGGGCCGGAAGGCGAATATGTTATGGGCCGGAAGGCGTTGTAATGTGGACCGTAAGGTTGGCGTGGGTAGGACCGGAAGGTTTACCTAGTCAGGACGGAAGTCCCCTGAGACACATGGACCGGAAGGTCAGGGCCTGGAAAGGCGTATGTGCGTAGGTTGTATTTTGGGGAACTCACTAAGCATTTATGCTTACAATCGTTGTGATATGTGTTTCAGGTACCAGCGAGGATCGTGGGAAGGCGCCGGCGTGATCTGTACACACTGATGGGGGATTTATGATCTTGGGATTTATATGATTTGTATTATGACATGATACATTGGATCTTTATGACTTATTTTGGATGGAAATATATTTGTAAGAAATGAAAAAATTGTTTTAAAATTTCCGTTGTTACAACAGGCTGGGTATTTCATATCTTAGGACTAGAGTGGCCTGATTTGTGATGCCTTAGCCTAGGAGATTGCTGTTATATGTGATGTGCTTTTGAGAATGTGATGAGTGAGAGTATTCAGTTGGAATCCTTTTAGGGGATTTGAGTAGAGGGGTAATCTAGGAGAGATGCCTAGATGAGTGTTGTGGTGCTTATCAAAAGAATAGATAGAACCCGCGAGGGGTAGAGTGCAGAGTTTGGTGGTACTTTTGAGAATGAGCAGAGCAAGCGGAGTTATCACCCAGAGCGAGTTTTATGTATTCTTCGATGTCTGAATGTTGCTTGCTTTGTGCTTTGTAGAACTCTCGATGATGGGAGTCAGCTACCAAGTGAATATGACGATATTCAGGAGGTAGATGGATGACATAATTAGGAGCTCTTCAGCAGCTGATGGCGGAGAAGTGGGAGGACCAAGGAAGAGCCAAAGGAGTAACCTTAGCTAGATGAGTACGCTGGCGGAGTAGAGCATTTTGTTGAGGAGCGAGCACGCGTGGCGGAATTAGTGAACGAGAAGGTTGAGCAGCTACTTAGGAGCTTTGGGATGGTCCGTGTGGAAAGTATGGGTAGATGTGGCAGGTAGTATGGGCCCGTACTACCGAAAGCAGAGGACCCATACTCGATACACGGAGTATTCTGAAGGTTCTAAGAAGCAGATTGAGGAGTGATGTTATGGTTTGAGTACCATACATCAGAGCAGGTTGAGGAGTGATGTTATGGTCCGAGCACCATGCATCGAAGTAGATTGAGGAGTGATGTTATGGTTTGCGTACCATGCATCAGAGCAGATTGAGGAGTGATGTTATGGTTTGTATACCATGCATCGGAGCAGGTTGAGGAGTGATGTTATGGTTCGAGCACCATACATCGGAGCAGATTGAGGAGTGATGTTATGGTTCGAGTACCATATATTCTAGCAGATTGAGAAGAGATGTCAGGGGCTGAGTACCATGGTTCTTAGCAAATGATGTTTATGATTCTCTGGTTGTCCGATCAGGATTGATTGGTGGAGTTTAGGCGCGATGGGGTTTTAGGCCTGAGGGTCATGATTGAGTCCGAAGAGGCATCCCTTGAGAGGGAGGTCAAGAGCATTTCAGAGTATCTTGATAAGATGTCAGATGTGGTCGCAAGACTCAGGGATTAGTAGAGCATGCATTTATGGGGGATTGCAGTCTGAGTGAGCAATCAGCCGATGCAGGAGATGCAGCTTCTGTGACTTGATGGGTGTTATTTATGTTTCCTGTGGGAAGTAGGAGAGGCATGAGATTTCAGTTTTGGGTTTAGGAGTAAACCCTACCGGTTGACATTGATGATGATTTTCCACCAGAGTATCAGGCAGCATGTCTGCTGCAAGGAAATGATCTATCATGAGCAGGTAGTCAGTGGGGACTGAGATAGTCAAGGACCATACTACACCCTAATTGAGTATAGTAGGGCGTGCGGTAGCGGTATCAGCGGGTAATCCAGTCGAGTGTATCAGAGTGGTGGCTCTTCTGTCTGTGATGGGTAGTGAGTATGGTTGTGGAGTCCTTATGCTCGTGATGATTCACGTGTTGGATCGGGGGTTGAGAAGTCGAGGATGAGGAGTATGATGATTTATTGTTTCAGTCTAAGAGTCAGTGATAGTACTGGACAGTTGGGATGTTCAGTATTGGGTTGGTATGAGACTTCGAATGGCTAGAGGCAGTCGTGATGAGAAGTTCCCGAGGATTTCTTCGGAGATTTAGGGTATTTGAGGTTTCTTGATCTCTGCGTGGGGAGATCATTGGGCGTTGTATGGCACCTTCCAAGCATAGGTGCGATATTTCTGGAGGAAACCGTCTGTGGGGTAGAGTGTTGATATGTCAATTGGTGATGGTTCGAACCCTAAGTGGCGGAGAACCGGGTATTTTATTAAGGGAACCAGAGATTTGTGTAAGAGCGGTTAAGGGTTGGATATAGAGACATGCGACTCGAATTCATGAGACCAGGGTCATTGGTGATCAATGAAAGGTACAGAGCGAGATAATGCATGTGGTATGTGTCTGAGAAAGGATGGGTGTCTCCACGGCAGGTGGCCAATGGTCAGGAATCTGGTGGTGGTCAGGGTCGTTTCAATTGGAAGACTCGTAATGATGGTATGGGCAGTTGAAAACGTCTGGGTCGAAGTATGAATTACATATGCCCCTTTTTGGGGAGGATAGAAGATTATCGAGCAGCCAACTCCCAGGCCGGTATGTGTACTTTTGCTTGGATTTTGAGCAGTAGGGGAAAAGGTTTCGGAGGATCATCAGCGTGTTCTAAGGCGTTAGCGTTTTCCTTGTTTTCCAGTTGAGTGTTTGGATACACTAAAGTTTCACATTGGGTTAATGAAGAATTATTTATGGGGTTCAGAGGAAATGTATTGTTGTATCTGTATGATGCTGGGAGTAGGAAATCAGTGGTTGAGGCAGGACATCGTGATGTTCTGAAATGGTGTTGCGTGGTACCCGGGTATAATGTTCCTATTTCGAAGTTATATAGAATCTTGAGTTTGAGACGACTAGTGGTGTATCATGTATCTACGGTTCCAGTGGGATCCCTTTGGGTATTGACATCAAGAGGGATTAATTAAGAAAGTGGATCTTCGCAGAGGTAGGTATTTTTGTTATAGCGGTTGCCGCCAGAGTCTGTGATTCATATGTGGGGCAGGTGTGTGTAGCTATCTATGATAGTCTGCGGAGCATGAGTTAGTGGACGTAGTGTGGCGTTGTAATGTGAATGAGAGTATGGGGTGAAGCTACGGGGAGCCGTAGTACTCACGAGTCGGAGAGAGGGAGTTGTGCTACTACGGGGAGCCGTAGTATTCACTAGTCAAAGGGTGTTGTGATTGCTACGGGGAGCCGTAGTACTCACTAGTCAGTTGGTGTTGTGGTGTTACGGGGAGCCGTAGTACTCACTAGTCAGAGGCTGTCGTGATGTTGCGGGGAGCCATAGTACTCATTAGACGACAAAAGAGTGTGATGGTGGAGTGTTCTCCGATCAGTGTATGATGCAGAAGAGTTTTAGGCTTGAGTAGCCCTAGTATTGAGTTTTGGAGCATGGTGGTTGGACCAGGGGCGATAATGGGGTCTCCGTCTCTGTCAGGGATGAGTCGATTTTTGGTTGGATTGTAATTTTCATTTGAGAATTTTGTGACTTGTGTGCCACATGAGCCGAGATAGTTAGTGTGAAGAGGAAGTCAGTGGGAGCTATTCTGCGGAGAGTCTGGCAGAGTTGTACGTGAGGGAGGTGGTATCGCGGCGCGGAGATCTCGATTGTCTCAGATCGAGATGTACGTTTCACTTCCAGATTCTGGAAGAAATTCCATGAGGAGTTGAGCACAAGGTTGCATTTTAATACCGCCTACCACCCACAGACTGACGGGCAGAGTGAGCGGACAATTCAGACGCTCAAGGACATGCTTCGGGCATGTGTATTGGATTTCGGAGTGAGTTGGGACACCTACTTACCCCTGGCCGAGTTTTCCTATAAGAACGACCATCATTCGAGCATTGGTATGCCACCTTTTTAGCTGTTGTATGGGAGGAGGTATCGGACTCCCATTTGCTGGGGAGAGGTAGGGTAGCGTGTGAAGGGTAGTACGAAGACGGTGCTTCAGACGACCGAACAGATTCAACAGATCAGGAAGAGGTTGCCGACGGCCCAGAGCCGTCAGAAGAGTTATGCAGATAGACGACGGTCAGACCTCATGTGGTGTTAAAGAGATATGGAATTTGGAGCTGAGGTTTATGAATGGGATGTTTGAGGACACTTCTGAGCGAGCATGGTTATGCTTTTGTGTCTAAGGACAGAGTGTTGGGGGATTCTTTGTCCGGAGGGTTTCTGATAGCAGTCTAGTAGATGTACCCCGGTGGAGTGTGAGCCCTTTTATTCGTGGGGCATGATTCATATGTTTTAGCATGATTGGTTTGAAGGAGAGATAGTTGGTTGTTGGTTGTGGTCTTATGAGAATCAGTGAGCCAGTGAGGAAACTGGGTTGATATTCAAGGAGCAAAAATCATGGTGATCGTTCAAGTAGGCGGTATGGCGGCAGATCAGGCCACTAGAGTTTCCGGTTATTGGGAAGGGGTATTTTTAGCGGCGAAAGAGTTGGTTTAAACTCTGGTTTTGGAGGTTCTATGTGGTTTCGGATGTCCATAGAGGAATATCAGTGTGGTACGAAGATCATTTCGGTAGTGCCTTTCAGGTTAATGATTAAACCTATGGGAGGAGGTATCGGACTCCCATTTGCTGGGGAGAGGTAGGGTAGCGTGTGAAGGGTAGTACAAAGACGGTGCTTCAGACGACCGAACAAATTCAACAGATCAGGAAGAGGTTGCCGACGGCCCAGAGCCGTCAGAAGAGTTATGCCGATAGACGACGGTCAGACCTCGTGTGGTGTTAAAGAGATATGGAATTTGGAGCTGAGGTTTATGAATGGGATGTTTGAGGACACTTCTGAGCGAGCATGGTTATGCTTTTGTGTCTAAGGACAGAGTGTTGGGGGATTCTTTGTCCGGAGGGTTTCTGATAGCAGTCTAGTAGATGTACCCCGGTGGAGTGTGAGCCCTTTTATTCGTGGGGCATGATTCATATGTTTTAGCATGATCGGTTTGAAGGAGAGATAGCCGGTTGTTGGTTGTGGTCTTATGAGAATCAGTGAGCCAGTGAGGAAACTAGGTTGATATTCAAGGAGCAAAAATCATGGTGATCGTTCAAGTAGGCGGTCTGGCGGCAGATCAGGCCACTAGAGTTTCCGGTTATTGGGAAGGGGTATTTTTAGCGGCGAAAGAGTTGGTTTAAACTCTGGTTTTCGAGGTTCTATGTGGTTTCAGATGTCCATAGAGGAAATATCAGTGTGGTACGAAGATCATTTCGGTAGTGCCTTTCGGGTTAATGGTTAAACCTATGTGTGGTTAAGGGATGATTTCGAAGGCGAAATCTAATTCAAGTGGGGGAGAATTGTAACATCCGGATTTTCAGGGTTATTATTGTGTAGTTTAATCTTTTGATTAAAGGAGAGACTCGACGAGTTGAGGATCCAACTCGCCGAGTCGAGACGGGTTTTTCACGCGGATTTAATATGTGGACTCAACGAGTCAAAGGAGGGACTCGCCCAGTAGGTGCTGGGCAGAGAAACCCTAATTTCTCGGGTTTGGGACCTATTTAAAGGTCCTTATGGCCTTCATTTGCAGCAACTACACCCTGAGAAAACCTAGAGAACAGAGAGAAAGATTGTGGTGCAAGAGGAGGGCCAATTCATCACATTTTGGTGTGTTCTAGCAAGGAAGGATGGATTTCGTGTTAGGCTGTTTTGTGGGACTCAAATCTTCCATCATTTCGTTCAGAGCTGCTGTGAGAAGTAAGGATTCATGTTCATCTTTGTTTGTGTCATGAATCTAGAGTTTCTTCTCTTCTTTTGGGTAATAGATCTAGAGTATGTGATGTCCCCTTGTGTGTATATCTTCAGATCTAGACCTTGAGAGGTCCAGAGAGTCCCTATTCCCCAGATTTATGCAGTCCTTTATGAGTTTGGAGCTTATGTGATCATTTTAAGGGTTATTTCTCCATCTATGGCTAATTATGGGTTGCATGAACGTAAAGTTTGAACCTTTACGTGACTTTGAAGTGCTAGAAGGTTAGATCTACTAGTTGGTAAAGCGGATATAGCCTCAGAAGGTCGAATGAGCATAGTCATGGAGGAAACTCGCCGAGTCCATGGGAAGACTCGACGAGTCGAGTCGGGTTGCCCCGCGATTCGAATCCAGTGGAGACCCGTCGAGTGGAAGGTTCACTCTACGAGTCGATTGAGGCATTAGAGGAGTCAGAAGATACACATGGACTCGCTGAGTCACTCTTGTGCACTCGACGAGTCTGGTCAGAGTTGACCGTTGACTTGAGTTGACTTCTGTTGACTTTGGGGTTTTGGTCAACATAAGTAATGGAGATCATAGAGGGGAAAAATGGTCTTTTACCCACTACCCGATTAGAGAGGGAAAGAGAAATTGTCGGTTTAATTAGGGATATTTGCCTTATGTGTTAGGCGGTGGCGAGTTCGAGATTCAAGTGTAAAGATAACTACATTCTGCTTTCAGGTGAGTCTTCTCACTATACCTTACCTTGAGTGGTAATTAGAGTTATGTGACAGAGTTATTGTATGCTATTTATGTGATGTGTTGCATTGCATTATTTCTATGTGATTTATGTCGTGTGTATATCAGAGTATATCAGAGTTAGAACCGGAAGGTTCATAGAGGTAGGACCAGAGGGTCCACAGAGTTAGGGCCCAAGGGCCCACAGAGTTATAGCCTCGAGAGGCTAGTATGTGTAATGTGTGGTATTTTGGGGAAACTCACTAAGCTTCGTGCTTACAGTGTTTTGTGTTTTGTGTTTCAGGTTTTCTCAGGATCACGTGACGGCACCGGCTCAATTGTACACACCAGAGAAAGAGTTATGTTTTAGAGGATCCTGGATTTCTATTTATTTGATTAGGGAGTTATGTCCTTGTACTTTAAACAAAAATGAGATTTTTACAAAAAGTGTTAAAGAGATAAACGATTTTTAAACGAAAAATTTGTTTTAAAATTTTTGGTGTTACAAAATGAATGGAGTCCTAATAACCATCTAATAACTCCATATTATATGATAATTTCTGAATTTACATGAAATATAAATCATGCAACAATGTAAAAAAGTACAAAGAGTGGCGGATGCAGCCACTTTGAGTGGGTGCATTGCTGCCACTTTAAAAGTGTGTACCATCATATACTATAGGCAAAAAAAAAGATTTTTTTTAGAAAAACATTACATATTTGGTTCCCACTCTAACATTTTTGGCACCCAATTTGGCTAAAAATCAGAAAGAAACCTTGAAAGTTAATAGATAATTACTATTATTCATGTACTAATTAATTTTTATACAAAGTGGCCCCTGCTACATCGTAGTCTGGATCCGCCACTAGGAAAGTGTTAAAGGTTACATAAAAGGAAAGTAATACTCTAATAGCACATAAAAACTTATAAAAAAAGAGGTTGCAATAGCAACAACATATGGCCATGCAAACTAGGTTGTGATCAACATCTTGAACACTTAAATTTATAAATCATTAACATTGTAAATAATTTATTACTACCTACTCAAACTTCTTTTCATGCAGAGTTTGATAAATCTCTAAATATTATTAAAAGAAAACCCTTAATTTGAAACTGAAGAAATCATGACCATTGATTGCATTTCAATAATATATTTTCCACCATTGGATTATTTCCTGACATCATCTTTGTAAACCCCTTTATTTTGTCCACAAATTTTATAAAACGTATATTATGTTTTAAATTAGGAACTCTATTAATGACAATTAAATCTTACCAAAAATAAAATGATTAAATTAAGAATTCTCTTAATGACAATTAAATCTCACAAAAAATCAAACGAAAAAATACCCTGCCCCGCCCCTCATTACCGGTACCCATATGCTCTCTCCCTCATTTCTTTACGTAATCTATCTAACCTTAGTTTTGTATTGGAGAAGACAATGAGGGAAAGAAGAAATAGAATATATGTGGGCTTCGATCTATGTGGATCAGTCTTGTGTTCGATTAGCATGGGTTGTATGATATAGAAGAATGTTTTAGAAGATACGGCATGGCGGAATATGATTGACTGTCACCAATCATAGGCCTATGGGCTTAGCCCATAAGGGTTTTAGGTCTAATCCCTAAGTATAAATAAGGATGCATGCTAAGTCATTTTGTATCTTGAATTCTACAGTGTTATGCGAATCTCTATGAAAATTATACTTGTAACCTCTGTTTGAGAGCTTTGAAATAATGAATACCCCTTCCTGTCCGTGGACGTAGGTCACCTTGACCGAACCACATGCATGTGGACATTGGTTACTTTGACCGAACCACATAAATATTGTGTCTTGCATGCTTTTGATTTTGTTAGTTATCCTCTTAATTTACTTCCTAACAGCTATGCTAATAGAACATGAAAAACTTATAAAAAAAAAGGGGTTGCATTAGCAAACAACATATCCCCGTCATTAACATTGTGAATTATAGATTTCTTTGTGCAGAGTGTGGCACATTATATAACGATATTACACATGCTTTTCTCCTCCTATCTCGCCACTAAAATTGAAATCGATTGTCCATTCACGGAGCCATTTTCCAAATTATTATCTTTTGTCAAACCTGGCTCATGCCTCTCAATGAAAAACGCTGGTCGTTTTGGCTCAGGTAGATGCATATTTTCGTTTGTGAGCATAGAAACAACTTCTGACATGGTAGGTCTATCCATCGCATGATCTTGAACACATAAGAGACCCACATTAATGCATGTCATTACTTCCTTGGGAGTGCATGAATCTTCTAATACCGGATCCATCAACTCCAAACCTCTTCCTGCTTCATTCCATAGTTCCCATGCCTGAATCAGTTTAAACATTTGTGCCACAATGAGTTAATGATTTTCTTATATATTAAACAATGAAATAACTTGTCTCGCATGAAGAAAATCTGTCTTGTATAGGTTAACTTACGTGTCCAAGAAGGTTGAGTGGATGTTCCGGATCATGTTGGTTGCTCCCGTGATTCATTTTGCTACTTACAATTTCAAGCAACAAAACACCAAAACCAAACACATCTGTTTTTGTTGAAACAGAGCCTTCTAACATATACTCTGGCGGCATATAACCACTGTTTTATTTCAAACCAAGATCTAGTTAATGTTTGGGAGATTGTGTTAGCTAGGGACTCATATTAATTCACAAAAGACATGTTATATATGGACTCACAGAGTTCCAACGACTTGACTTGTATTTGCTTCAGACTCATTGATCCCAAATAACTTAGCCATACCAAAATCTGATATTTTTGGCTTCAGGTAGTCATCTAGCAAGATATTACTAGCTTTCAGATCTCTATGGATAACCCTCAGCCTTGAAAACCTATGGAGATATAGGAGTCCCTGAGCAATGCCGTCAATGATTACAAACCGGGTATTCCAATCCAGTAGTCCTTTCTTCCTAGGATCTGTTTACAAGTTAAATGAGAAAAAATAGCCAAACTTATGTACGAAATGAAGCAGTTTTTTTTATTAGATATATTAACAAAGCGTGCATGTGTTAGATCATCTTACCAAATAGAAAGGAATCCAAGCTTTTATTAGGCATGTATTCGTATACAAGGATTTTCTCTTTCTTCTCAATGCAACACCCTATAAGCCTTACAAGATTAGTGTGTTGAAGTTTGGCTATGAGTTCGGTTTCATTCTTAAACTCCTTGACTCCTTGTTCAGAGCTTCTTGAAAGTCGTTTTACAGCAACCTCTTGCCCATCAACTAATTTTCCCTGTGAAATTAATCCATCACATGCATCAGCTTTTATCTTGAATCTTCTTAGTTAAATAGAGTGTGTTTGAAAGTTTACCTTATAAACTGCTCCAAAACCCCCCTCCCCTAACTTATTTGCGCTTGAGAAGTTGTTTGTGGCTGATGAGATGCTTTGAAATGTGAAGTAATGCAGCTCAGCATTCACCTTGTTATCTGCCCGTATGTTATTGTAGAAGTGCCTCAGACGATGCAGCAACAGCTTTAGGATTTTCTTCACTTCCAAAAAAACAACCAACATGACATATTTAACAGCTTTCCCTAATTTGTTAACAAAGAAAGAGTGTTAGATACATCGATAGATTGTGTGCAAAGTAAAAAAAAAACCTTGACGTAGTTACCGTTAATATTTAGCTTCTTGTATAAGAAGTAGCATGATACGAATGAAACTAAAGATGCAATCGCGATGATCGACCAAATCCGGACCCACTTCTTCTCCTTTTCTGCAAATGAAGAAAATTTGTTCTCTTTTAATGCATGTCGACACATTTTTGTTGTTATTATCTTGTCGAGATCATTGTCAACAAATGCGAGAATATTAATTTTTATTTAGAACAAATAATCAAAGTACTGGCCGTCCGTTACATTTTGTTTGACAGGATGATTTTTGCCCGATCCCAACAAAAACTTTGAAAGAAAATAAATTTGTCGGAAATCAACAGAAATATTGCATAGAAGGTTAGCTCAATATAAGAGATATATACCTGGCTTAATTATCATATCAAGTGTACAATTAATTTTCTTATTGTAAAGACAGCAATAACTAGCAACATATATAGCACTAACACATATGGAAGTTTACTGTGAAATCAGTTTCTACAACTTCTCTCTGGCTCATTTTTTTTCTTCACAAGCATTAAATTGAAACTTACTAACCTTCAGGATAAGGTCCACGGTACACGATGCCATAATATTCTCTGTACGACTCATCTCTAGCTTTCCCTGTCCTTGGGCCATAGGTCTTGCAGGTGGCCCTGTTTGTGGTTGCATAAGTATAAGCCATGCAAGAACAATTGGTCCAGCATAGTCTTTCGCAATCATATGAAGTCAAGTTATAGCTTTCATCATATACATACTCATTCCCATATATATCGTAAAACCCTTTATAAAAATGGTAGTCTTTCCTGCAGTCTAACTCTGGAAACTCATATTCAGCACAACCAGAATCATTGTCCCAGCTGATTGAGCGGCATTGGACATTTAACTTCAGAGTTGAAGCATTAAGCTGGCCATTTAAATTCATCGTTAGAGCTGGCGATGAATCATAGGTTCTAGTTAAATATGTGAAGGATTGCTCAGTCTCATTAGAAATATAGTAAAGGCGAACATCGGGACCCGAATTCTGTAGATCTGCGTTCTCGAATCCAGCATTGATCAGCCATGATCCACTCCTCCAGTGGATGTTCCCTCGCCTCAGGATCACCATTTGACCTGTGCCATTGGGGTCTGCTTTTAATGTAAAAGGCCCATCGGCTGGTAGAATTTCGTTCCTCCAAGAAGTGAGTGACCATCGATGCCCGGTCTTGAGATTAATCCCCAGTTTCATCCCTGGAAGAAGAGTGTCTGTTGGGTAATCAAAGCTTTGCCATAAAACCCGCTTAACCGACCCATCTGAATAAAGTTCTTGCAGGACGAAATTTCCAGTATCCAACAGGGTGGCACTTGCGTTGCGTGTTACTACTGGAGTAGGACTGAAGAGATCAACCACAGTGCCTCCGCCAGATGAGATGCTCAGCTTGCCATGGACATCTATCACGAGCTTTACGTATATATCTTTGCTCGGACTGTTTCTGTTTGCTACCCACACTGCCTTATCTTCTTTGTACCCATCTCTATTATAATATGCGTATCCATCTCCATTATAATATGCTCTTCTTCCATAACCATAACTTTTGCTTCTTTGGGGGTTGTAGAATATCCCTAAATAAGGGCTTATGGTAGTTACAAAGCCAAAGAAATTCAAAACAAAGACCTTATTTGACGAAATCAAATAGTCCCAGTCCTTGAGCTCTTGACCTTGCAGTAAGGTATCTGTTTCTGAGTAACAAGGATTGCTGCAAATATAGCAAGACAAAGTGAGGATAAGGAAGATGCTTCTGTCTACCATTTTTTTCAAGGAAGCAGTGGAATGACAAGTGTAGTCTTGTTGAACACAAAAGCTATTGCATCAATGTGATTTTTATCATCGTTACTCTTATGACACTTTTTTATTTTTTTATTTTTTTGACTTAGCCTTCCACACCTCCTGTTTTACGTTACACTTGGTCAACTGAAATAGACAGCCCTTTAATTAATTAATGTCTTGACGTGATAAGAGCCTTCGTTTGGCCTTAGTTATATGGACCAGGAGTCGCATATTATTTTAGAGAAGGCACTTTTCTTGACTTAACCTTCCACGACTCCTGTCCTTTTGATCTGTATTCCATCCAGCGGTTGTAAAAGCCTAAAAATGACACTAACTTTTCCCTCCAGGGGTGTCACCACTAATACCTCCTTGTCGCTCTCCTTGTCGCTGCTAATAAGTAAGTGTTGCTGCTAATACCTGTCGTCGCTATTACCTCTTACCCCCGTTTTCGTTCTTAATTTCCTGTATCGTCTACCTCTTCTCTCACCATCCTCCCAGCCGCCTGCTCCCTGCCGATTCCGACCAACGACAGCCGGTTGCTGCCACAACACTTGCCGCCAACCAGACCTCCATTACCGGCGACAAGACCTTCATTACCGGCGTCCAGCGACCAAGAGGGCGACATAGCTAAATTTCAGAAAATTTGACAATCTAAGGTCGAATTCTTTCCCTAATTTTTATTCTTCTTCTGTTTTGATGTTAGTTTTAATTAGTATTGAAACTTGTTGTATCATTGATTTATATGTTTTCTAAGATTTTGTTTGGTTGAGTGATTCTATATGAATTTTGAGGTAAGAATAAGGGTGACAATTTATAACACGACACGACAAAAATACACGACACGACAAAAATAGACGACACAAAACAAAATTGGGACGAAACTAAAATTTGAGTTTGTGTTCGTGTTAACTTTAAAAAAAACACGATATCGTTTTGTGTCATGTTCGTGTTCAAAATTTAACACGAAATTGACATAATTTAGCAATGAGAAAATACCGGCAATAGTCAAAAAATGGAGGGGTTTTTCAAAATATAGACACAAAAATAGACATTTCCGGATATAGATATGCATTCCGCGGAGGTAGCTCCGCGGAATGGATCTTGTGTTTTTTTTTCACAGCGATTCTTCGGGATTTATACTAATTCCCCAACTAATTATTTTCAAATAAGATTATAATAGTATGATAATCTTTTCTTAAAAATAATTAGTTAGAGGAATGAATCTAAACCCCGAAGAATCGATGTGAAAAAAAAAACTAAAGATCCATTCCTCGGAGCTACCTCCGCGGAATGAGTTCATTCCTCGGAGGTAGCTCTGTGGAATGGATCTTTAGTGTTTTTTTTAATACATTGATTTATTTACGATTTTGCCATTCCGCAGAGCTACAGTAGATTCCGCGGAGCTACCTCCACGAAATGCATGTATATATCCGGAAAAGTCTATTTTATGTCTATTTTTTGAAAATACCCCCCATTTTTGACTATTGCCAGTATTTTCCCTTTAGCAATTCTTTATTGTGTTTTTCGTGTTTGTCGTGTTTTCCGTGTCATATTTGATAAAGTATTCATTAAATAAACTAGTTTTTAGTATATGATATATTTTTCGTGTCGTGTCGTGTTTGTCGTTTTTTAATTCGTTCGTTTTTGTGTTAGTTAAAAAAAACACGACATCATGTCGTGTCGTGTTCGTGTTACATAAAACCTTGTCGTGTCTTGTCGTGTCAGACAGAAACACGAAACGATAGCACAATTTGCCACCCCTAGGTATGAAAGTGTTTATGCATTTTGAGTGATTATATATGTTTTCTCAGATTTATGCAACCTATTGTATAATTGATTTGTGTTTATGCTCACTGTGGTGTATTGGCATGAAAATGGAATTAGACATGGTTTGTTTGATTTTTTATTTAGATGTATACATTTGTATGAAATTGAAATTGGATGTCTAAAATGGTAAGTGCTATAAGATATGATCGTATGAAATTGGATGTATTGCTTAATTGTTTGAAATTAGAATTTGAATTGGATGTATTATATGCTTAATTGTATGAAATTGTAATATGAAAATTGTATTGTATGTCTAAAATGAAATGAAAATTGGAATTGAATGTATTATATACATGTATGATTGTGTCATATTTAGGATTAATAGTTTGGTGTATATAAGATGAAGGGATAAAGTACTTAATTGATAAGTTATAGTTTTTTTTTTATTTAGATGCTATTGTTTGTATTGTAAAGTGCGTAATTAATAAGTTAAAGTGTTTGTATTTACATGTATGATTTTATTAGATGTTTATTATGTCTTTATTTTCTTGTTAATATGGTTTCAAAGTGCTTAATTTTGTTAGTAACTTAATGTTGGTCATTATAACTTTAGCTTAATTAAGTTATTAATAGCAACGTACTTTTAGTAATTTTAAATTAGTTATAAAATAAAGTTAAATTAATTTTAAAAAAAATCAATAAAAAATAAAAAATTAGTTGTAAAATCAAATTAAATTAGTTTTAAAATCAAGTTAATATATATATATATATATATATATATATATATATATATATATATATATATATATATATATATATATAGAGAGAGAGAGAGAGAGAGAGAGAGAGAGAGTCAAGATCAAATAAGAAGGAAAATTTTGGTAGGAAAGTAAGAAATTTTTTATATGCATATTTTCTTAGCAAAAAAAATAAACTGAATCATTAGATGATTCAAAAGTAAGATGATTCACAAGAAAAGATTCCGAAAAAAAACACCTTCATGATTCATTTTTAAGTAAATCAAGAAAAAAAATTCACTTTTATGACAAATTTAGTGAATATAAAAAAAATCATCATAAAAATGAATGTTTTTTCGGGATTTTTTTTGGTGAATCATGTTATTATTGATTCATTTAGTGATTCATTTGTTTTGTTCTCCAAAAAAATAAGTAAAAAAAATTTCTTACCTTCCTACCAAATTTTTTTTTACCGGATCTATATCCTATATATATATATATATATATATATATATATATATATATATATATATATATATATATATATATATATATATATATATATATATATATATATATATATATATATATATATGGAAAAGTTATTTGGAAAAAAAAGCCAATCAACAATTGACAAAACATAGGTTGTTTATAATCATACATACTTATAAAGCTAGTCTTTTTTCTTGAATCTCATGCATTTGAAACCCCCATAAAAATTTGCCAAAACCTCATGCATTTGAAACCCCCACACCCTTTCACCTTCAAAGTAATTAATCAAATATAATCTCATTCCAAGAAAATCACACACTCTATAAGTTCAACACCTCATGCATTTCAAACCACCACACCCTTTCACCTTCATTATATATGTAGTTATATTAGTACATTTTTCTTACAAAAAGTCGTCATTTAGTTGAAGATATTATGATTCAAAAGTTTTTATATAGTTGAAGCATTCACGATTCAAATATGATGATTTGAAGAATTGAGTTATTTCGCATCGATGGTAATTGTAATATGATTTTTTCTTTCAATCAAAACAAATGAAGCTTTTCTATTCTTTCTTTATATTCAATTTCTCATTTAACCTTTATATGTGATTTGTATGTATTATTCAATCTTGAATGTGACTCTCCAAACATCAGTGTTTTGATTGGAGTATCTTTATAATTCTTTTTTTTTCAAGAAAAACATTTTGACTGCAGGTTAGTGAAGAATTGTCATCAAGTTTTTATGGTTGAATGGTGTTCAATAAAGAAAGAAGATTCAGAAAACGGATATATGTTTTTTTGAGCAAATTAGAAGAATGTTAGTTTTTTCTTTTGATTTAAACGTATATTTATGTAACATTTTTATTATATATTCAGCCATCTAATGTTCTTATTTATTTGATTGTAGTTTTTCTATTTTGATTATGTTTATTTTATATTATTTTTTTGTTGGGTTATCATACACAACATATTTACAAGATAATATTTAAAAGATAACATAATTTTTAACATTTGATATGTAATTATGATGACTTATCATGATATGTTCTTCATATGAAAGCCATTTATCCATATTACTACGAGAATAATTACATATGATATTTACGAAAATATATATTATATGTGATTTGTTTAACATATATATGCACCTATGTATGTTATAAATTTATAATTAAATATCTTTATGCTTAATAATTGAAAGGATTAAAATGATGCATCAAAACCAATTATTTAGACTAATATAATAATAATAATAATAATAATAATAATAATAATAATAATAATAATAATAATAAATACACATTTCCAAGTATTTTATTTATTTGAACTCACAGTAAAACTCAATAGTTTTCTAATTTATGTATATTTATTAGTTACAACTCAAGAGTTTTTAACTTATGATTATTAATTAGTAATCATTAATAACCTTTTATTTTCCTTTCGTTTATAAGGTTTTAAAGTTTTGCTCAATAAAAACATTAATGTATTTGAAGAGATTTGTGATTTAAATATGAAAAGTTAATGTAAATGTTATAATAAATGTTTTAGTGTTTGTATGTTATTAAAATTTGTAGTGTTTATTTTTCATATTTTTTATTATTCGTTGTATAAATATCTTTTTTAATACAAATGTTATAATAGATGTTTTTGTATTTTTATGTTACTAAAAGTTTTAGTTCATATTTTTGTTCATACATTTTGTTACCCGTTATATATAGATTATCATACGTTTGATATATAATTTACACAACTTTAAACAGTTTATAAAATTATTAGATGATTGTATATATCACAATGACTTAAAAATTAATACTATAATCATCATATCATACTGTATTATAAATGATTTTTTTTCTTTCACCACATTCATTTGAAACTCTAAACTTTTCATATTTCCATACAATATACTTAATTTAATAACTTAAATATGTTTTTAGTTGTAAACATTATAATAAATGGAAGAATTTTTGACTTATCAATATGATATACTTAATTTGTTAACTTCAATATATAGTTAAATAAATAACCTACATTAATATATCAAATAAGTTTAAAAATTTAGTGTAAAATTTAAAATCTAAAGTAAAGTATCAAATAATGTTTAAAAAAAATTCAATATATATATTTTTAACATAGTTAAAAGGAAAACATTAAATATAATAATAATAAAGAAACCTAAATTGATGAATCGAATTAACTAAAAAGTGTCTGAAAACTATATTCTAACAATATATTTTTAACCTGCACCGCGCAACACGCCAGAATTCGTCTAATGTCTAAATATTTTCCAACACGTCTTCAAAAGGGTATATTAGTAAAGCCTTTGTTGCAATCAATTATTATTAACACTTTTGAAATTAGAAGTCACAATCGATTCAAACATGAGGGAATTTAAATTTTGAGTTTTGAATTTCAAATTGAAAATCATGTTAAACTTCAAGGATTTTCAAGTTCGAAATTTGAATACATATTCTGATTGACATCTTTGAATTATTTCAATTTTTACTGATTTCTGCTTCAAAAATCACAAATTCTTTAGAGATATTTGAACGATGCTGCAAAAAGTGGAGAATTATCTTCAGATTTACCTATGACAAATTTACGAAATTTACCAAATTCATGTTTTCCCCCATATCCCAAAATCACGATTGGGCTTCACTGATACTTCCGATCACTATTTCCAATCACTGCTTCCAATCGGTGTTTCTCCCGGTATCACACACAGTCACACACGCATCAGGTAAATTTTGTTTCTTCAATTTCATTTCTTTTCTTCAATTTCATTTCTGTTATTGTTGTTTGATTTTCTCACGTGATCGTATTTTTGCCTGCCACCACCCCCACAAATCCCTAATTGATTGTTCGTCTACCTTGAATAGAAGAAATACTATCGATTGGCCAGTTTCCCTTATCCTTACAAACATTCATTATGAATGGCTTAAAACACATTCATGTTCTATTGAAGAATTTTACATCTGGTTTTCTGTAATTGTAGGTATCGACAATAGACTTTGAAATATGCAGTCCCACGAAACTAAAAGCTCTGAATTCATCGACGAACAAGGCAGTGACTCACTAATTATGTAAGTACGTTTGAGCCTCAAATTCGATTAGTTATAGATTTCATTCAACATGTTTTCTTAGTTTTCAAAGAGTTCAATCTTTCGGAAATCTTCTGAGCAAATTTGATGTATCAATGGTTTCGTCTTTATCAAATTTGGTTTATTGAATTTAACACCAAATATGTAAACCATCTGCATATTTCAAATGACATAATAGTTGAAAGTTAGATTTTTAATTACAATTGGAAGGTGAAATATAATAACTTACAATCAACATTGTACTTGGTCCAAGAAAAAACAAATTTGACTTTTCTTATCAGGTTCCATATTTATGTTACATATTACATATGTAGGATACTTATTGGGTTGGCTGATGCTGAAAGAAGGTAGGATTACATAGATTACAACAAAGATTTTGATGCAATCCTTCTATGATTTGGTATCATCTAAACCAATATGTTATTAGATTTTCCACATCAATTACCAAAATGTTAATCTTGATAATAGTGGAAAAGGAAGGAAACCAATGGCTTATTCTAAGAAGGCTTATATTGAGGTTGAAGACGTACGGGTAGACTTGATGGAGTATAATAATAAGAAGAATATAAGAAAGAGGGGAAATTAAAAAGAAAAGATATAACAATGGAAGAAGAAGAAAGAGAGCACCAAAATAATGGTAATGATAATCATGATGTTGATTAGCCATCATCATCCATTTCGGTTAAGAGCGTGGTCATACATGAAGAGGAAATGCAAAAGGAGATGGAAGAAAGAAAGAGGACAGAAGCGGAAGAGGCTAAGATGAGATTGTTCAAAGCTCAAGCATTCTTAAAAGAATAAGAAAAAAATAAAGGCCATAAAGAACAAAGTACTTTCATTTACATATTTTACTTTTATTTTTTCAATTACAACAGTATTGCATTTAAAAAAATCTTGAAACACTAAGAATAAATGGAAAGTCGTTGCTATTGTCCCTATGCCAATCTTGAAACAATAAGAAAAAAAATGGTTGAGTAAAAGAAATAGCAATGTACTTTTTATTTATTATATTTACAACATTTTTATTTCATCTTGATGTATATTTATAAATGAAAGTACGCTATTGTCTAGCCATAAACTTTTCTTTGAAAAATTCTAACTTGGTCTGATTTTCAGGGATCTAATTCTAGTACCTCAGCAAATCTGTAGACCTCTAGCCGAGCTTCAATAGTTCAAATTACACGTGCAACACCAACATGTGAATGTGAATAAAGCAGAATATGACCAAAAGGTCAAAGAGAAAGAGATGATGTACAAGAGATACAAAGAAGAGACAAAATCTAGCATAGATGGTATAATAGAACACTGTGTTGGCGAATTTATGAAACAGATGTGGCATGTATGCGTGTTCTGTCCGTATCATCTATTTACTTGGTGTGTTGTCCAAGTTATTCTAGAACTCCTTTAATTGGTATCAGAGCAAGTGAATTTAATTTGGGAGTGTAAAGAATCTGTGATTGAAGAGAACCTGTACAACAAGTGAAATAAGCCTTGTGACAGAAGGTACACCCCGTTCCCGCGTTCAACTTAACGAGAGAAAGGAAATGAAATGGGTGGAAATGAGAAGAAAATGAAAAAAATGGTGTTCCCAAGTTTCATTAAAGGAAGGAAGTGGAGAGAAATGGAATGATCACTTTCCCTCCTATTGTGACATCCCCATTTTCACGGCCAGAAAAGACCGATTTTGTTTATGCTTTATAAAAATCAGAGTACTTCTTTTAATAAAAATATTGCGGAATTTGTTCCCAGAAAAACACGATAAATACGTTATTAAAACATTTTTGAAGAAACGTAATTTATTCCTTTTAAAATGTTTGGGATGTCATTCGTTAATACAGAAACATAAGCATAAACAGAACTTACATTTATTTACACTAGTGATCAACATCTCTGTAAATCTCTCAGTGCAATGTGACTTCATATCACCACCTGTGATATAAATAAACTGAGTGGGTCAGGTTGGGAAACCTGGTGAGTACATAGGGTTTTCAACCCACAATAATATAATTATTATGTTCAAACAATCAAACAATCAACCCAATTACCCATCCCCATTATCTTCTTTATTCTTAAGGATCTACCCTAAGAATCAACCATTCCTCGTTCATACATTCCTAAGGATCATCCTAAGGAATCGGCACGAAGTCCATTGTCACCGGGGTTTAGGCACTAAGTCTGCACAGTCGCCAAAATTTATACAATAGGCACTAAGTCTGCATAGTCGCCAGGGTTTTGGCACCAAGTCTGCATGATCACCAGGGTCTAGGTATCAAGTTTGCATGATCACCAAGGTTTAGAGTACACCGAGTGAACACATCGTTCACAACACCTACAGGTTGCGAGCCTGCTAGTGTTCCACTGGACTATCTAGAATAGTCCGTGGTTGTCATCCATACTCTGCTGAATGACGGGGACATCGTTTGGGAAAAAGGTTTCTCACATCGTACACCTCTCACCCGCACCTCATAGTCTATATCACCTCTCGACTCATCGTCCAACTCATATTTCATCTATTATATCTACCCATGTTTTACCCCAACATTTTCGTAGATAGAAAATACATATATAGTTTAAATCATTTAAAACATGTATAAAATCTTTCACCGAGCATAGACAGCAAGTAAACAGACAATATGCACACATAGCACGTAGTAAATACTTCATATCTATGTGTAAGTTGAAGGGACCATGCACTCACCTGAAAGGTGATGACTCAGCACTCAGAGAGTGCTTCGATACTCTAGAAACGATTTTCCTTCGATAAAACCTAGTACCAATACCACTAGGGTTTAGTCTAACGATAACCGCGATAAATTAATTAGTCTGACTATTATTATTATTATATAAGCGTTAATAACACTCAATATAACTCATAATAATAGCCCAAATAATTATTTTAAGGACCTAATAACATTCCTATAATTATTTGAAAGCTATATTAAAAATTGCGTAAGCGTAGCACACTTACAGCGGATTTTATCGAAAACTGGAACTTAATTGGAGCAGCGTTTCAAAACCAAAAAACTACTTTTTCTCGGGACTCCGGGAGCCTCGGGGATTCCTTAGGGTGCTAGGGGTTTAACTAGGGCTTAGGGGGGGGGGGGGGGTTAGAAACCCTAGAGAGAGAAAGAAATCTAGAGAGAGAAGGAAAATTGTGTGAAAAATGCGAAGGCCCTCGCCCCTTTTTATACCCTGTGAGACCTCGGACTACGCTCGGCGTAATCCTTGGCTACGCGGGGCGTAACTTCGGATAAGGCGGACACGTATGACCCAACTGACTCGCACTCGGACAGGACCCGGATAAGACCGAAGGTACGCGGGGCGTACCGAACCTCGTACGCGGGGCGTAATGCGAAGGCTTCGTGGCATGATCCGAAGCGCGTTCCTTCATCAACGATGGGCGGTCCAGGCAGCCACGTCATCAATCCTCGCAACAGACTTCGTAGATTCATGCTTCAACTTTAAAAATTCGTAACTTTCTCATACGAACTCCGTTTTTGACGTTCTTTATATCCACGCGAAGGTGGGAACGTACTCTACAACTTTCGTTTAGACTTTGTCGGCTAATTTTGGCTCGATTTTAAATTTTATATTATTAACGGGCCGGGACACGATTGGTCTGTTAAATCCTCATAACTTCTTCATCCGACATCCGTTTTCTCCCATCTTTTTCTCGTTACGCTACTCTCAACGAGATCTTCGATTCTCATTTAGGTCGTGTCGTCTAAAAACCGCTCGATCTAATATTTGAATTTTGAGCTGTTCACTGCTAGCTCGAGACTTCGAAAAATCATAACTTCTTCATATGAAGTTAGATTTGGGCGTTCTTTTTATCGATGTTCTTAGTTTAACATATTCTACGACTTTCATTTAGATCGCTAATGCTAAATTTCGCTCTATTGTAAATTCACTATTTACGCTTCCCGGTATCGTGTCGGTTCCGTCGTGAAACTTCAACGGGTCATAACTTCTTCGTTATAACTCGGATTTCGGCATTCTTTATATGTACGAAAACCTTGTGAGATATTCTACAACTTGGTTAATATTTTCTAAATAATCTTTTGTTGAAAAGTCGTTTTCGACCCCTATTGCCTTTAAATTGACTAGCCCGGATCTACGGACGTTACAATTATCTCCCCCTTAGGATGATTACGTCCCGGAATCATCAACGAAACAGGGTCGTATAATGAATCCATACATCATCTCTTCATCTTAGGTAATAATTATAACTTTTACATTCCTTTAAGTCTATCTCCTAGACTCATTAACTGCAAGCAGTACTCGATCGTGTACCTGCTCTCTACCTCAGGATAGACTCCCAATTATAACCTTCAAGTCACAATCTCAATCCTTACTGGATACGAACTTGAGATGATTTATTCTATTACTATTATGGATCGATGTGTCATATTCTAATGACCTATCATCGTATGTTGCAAAGCTTAGACTCAAGTCTCTTAGAGTCAAATTCCAGAACAGACTATACCTTCCTTCATGTTCTAGATCACATTTTAAAAAGGTAGCATTTCTAGCAACCGTCGTGATACCTCTACTAATTGCTTTGATTAATTCTTTTGGCTTAAGTCGGTGCTATATCGAACTTGGTTCTCTGAACCACGTAACATACTTATCGTAGTCGGACTAAATTTTGATATGACCACTCGGGTCGGAATATCAACAATCTTTTTAGTCATTACCGAAACAATGGTAACGACATACTTAAATGAAACGAAATCATTTACTAGTTTCTTGGTAACCTTGTGACTTTCCCTGATCCAAGCGTGAGTCCTGTGCTTCCAGTAGTATATGCATCCACTACCTTTCACACCTACTCATACTCGTCCCAAGTATTGTCTCACAGTTTTCCAAGTCACCATACAAGAGAATCACATAACAGTTTAACACATCCGATAATAAAACGGAGGCTTTATTATTTCTTGAAACTATTACATAGGTGTTCAAATTCACCCTAGACTATGCCTCTGATGGGCTACATCATAAGATACTATGGCTACTACATGACTTGATCTTCGAATATGAAGTCCTCATCCTTGATTCCTCGCACGGTTTTCTGCTTCGTCGAGGATCATGTGGAATGCCCTTGGCCTTGGTGGCGTTTCTGGTCTTTCCACTTTATTTTTCCCCGGGCAGTCCCTAGAAATATGCCCTTCTTTGTTACATCCATAACACACCTTCTTGTTGGACGCACACTTGCTGACGTAATGCCCTGTCTTTCCACATTTGTAGCAAGTCACCTCCTCACCACATTTCCCGAAGTGCTTCTTTTTACACTTCTCGCACCACTTGGATTCACCTCCTCCTCCTTCTTCCGTTTTTGAGAATTTCTTTTCCTTGTTGGATTTTGAAGATCCTTCATGCTTCTTTTTCTCGCCAACTTCAGCTCTTTCCAGACCATTCTCTCGTATCTGGGTCTCCACATTCTTAGCAGCCCAGATGGCGGCTTTCAGAGTGGTAGTTTGCTTGACCATTGGACCGAAGTCCGTTGGTAATCCGAGGGCAAATTTGTTAACCTTGGAGAGTTCAGTTGGGACGAGGTGAGGAACAAGCTTCATTTTCTCCGTAAAACTTGCAGCATACTCGACGACACTCATCTTTCCCTTCTTTAGATTCTGAAACTCGTTGTTGATCTCCAGAAGATCCTGTTCAGAGCAGTACTACATTTTTAACTGCACCAGAAAATCCTCCCATGACATCTTGCTCGCTTCTCCTTTGGGCATCGAATCGGCTAGTAGCTTCCACCAGCTTAGTACTCCAGATTTCAACAAAGGAACCGCGAGAGCGGTCTTTTGCCTGTTGCTACACTCGCAACTCTCAAACATCGTCTCCATCTCGGAGATCCAGTTCATGACTTCCACCGGCGTCGGGCTTCCAGATAGACTCGGTGGTTTGGATGCCATGAAGTCCTTGTATTTGCATCCACGTCCATCATTTCCTCCATCCTGGTGGTTTTTCCTAACTATCGGTGGGTTGGCTTGACCAACAGTCCCACTGTAGTTTCCCTCCTCAGTCTGCCCTTCGTTCAACTCGGGCTGTTCAATCTGTATGGTCACTTCCTCTCGATTTTGTTGGAGCAAACGTCTGGTTTCCTCCATTTTATGATCCAACATCGCCTGGATCATTGCTTGCACTCCGGTCATCGATATTGGCTCAGCAGCGGCTACCACAACCGGTATTTGCTCAATCACTGGGGGCTGATCTTGGTTCCCATTTGCATTCACGTTTCCACTACGTGTTCTTACCATCTTGATCTATACACCGAATGAGGTGAATCTAGACCTTTACTTAGGATTGACGTTTAAATCATCCTTATCACTCCGAAAACGTTTACATGCTAGTTCTAATATCGTATTCGTACGTTTAGAATCCTAAACACATAAGGTTTCCAGATCCGGTCGGCAACAGACCATAGATCCGATCAAACTACAGCATAACAAATCATTTAGCACATAAAAGCAATTTAGGCATCATTCCTAAAATAAGCCAGTGCTCACACCTCACAATCATCGCTTAGCATTCTAAGTTTAAGTCTAGAAATAAATCCATATTCCTAGTTCGCTTAAACTAATGCTCTGATACCAACTGTGACATCCCCATTTTCACGGCCAGAAAAAACCGATTTTGTTTATGCTTTATAAAAATCAGAGTACTTCTTTTAATAAAAATGTTGCGGAATTTGTTCCCAGAAAAACACGATAAATACATTATTAAAACATTTTTGAAGAAACGTAATTTATTCCTTTTAAAACGTTTGGGATGTCATTCGTTAATACAGAAACATAAGCATAAACAGAACTTACATTTATTTACACTAGTGATCTACATCTCTTTAAATCTCTCAGTGCAATGTGACTTCATATCAACACCTGTGATATAAATAAACTGAGTGGGTCAGGTTGGGAAACCTGGTGAGTACATAGGGTTTTCAACCCACAATAATATAATTATTATGTTCAAACAATCAAACAATCAACCCAATTACCCATCCCCATTATCTTCTTTATTCTTAAGGATCTACCCTAAGAATCAACCATTCCTCGTTCATACATTCCTAAGGATCATCCTAAGAAATCGACACGAAGTCCATCATCACCGGGGTTTAGGCACTAAGTCTGCATAGTCGCCAGAATTTATACAATAGGCACTAAGTCTGCATAGTCACCAGGGTTTTGGCACCAAGTCTGCATGATCACCAGGGTCTAGGTATCAAGTCTGCATGATCACCAAGGTTTAGAGTACACTGAGTGAACACATCGTTCACAACACCTACAGGTTGCGAGCCTGCTAGTGTTCCACTGGACTATCTAGAATAGTCCGTGGTTGTCATCCATACTCTGCTGAATGACGGGGACATCGTTTGGGAAAAAGGTTTCTCACATCGTACACCTCTCACCAGCACCTCATAGTCTATATCACCTCTCGACTCATCGTCCAACTCATATTTCATCTATTATATCTACCCATGTTTTACCCCAACATTTTCGTAGATATAAAATACATATATAGTTTAAATCATTTAAAACATGTATAAAATCTTTCACCGAGCATAGACAACAAGTAAACAGACAATATGCACACATAGCACGTAGTAAATACTTCATATCTATGTGTAAGTTGAAGGGGACCATGCACTCACCTGAAAGGTGATGACTCAGCACTCAGACAGCGCTTGGATACTCTAAAAACGATTTTCCTTCGATAAAACCTAGTACCAATACCACTAGGGTTTAGTCTAACGATAACCGCGACAAATTAATTAGTCTGACTATTATTATTATTATATAAGCGTTAATAACACTCAATATAACTCATAATAATAGCCCAAATAATTATTTTAAGGACCTAATAACATTCCTATAATTATTTGAAAGCTATATTAAAAATTGCGTAAGCGTAGCACACTTACAACGGTTTTTATCGAAAACCGGAACTTAATTGGAGCAGCGTTTCGAAACCGAAAAACTACTTTTTCTCGGGACTCCGGGAGCCTCGGGGCTTCCTTAGGGTGCTAGGGGTTTAACTAGGGCTTAGGGGGGGGGGGTTAGAAACCCTAGAGAGAGAAAGAAATCTAGAGAGAGAAGGAAAATTGTGTGAAAAATGCGAAGGCCCTCGCCCCTTTTTATACCCTACGAGGCCTTGGACTACGCTGGGCGTAATCCTTGGCTACGCGGGGCGTAACTTCGGATAAGGCGGACACGTATGACCCAGCTGGCTCGCACTCGGACAGGACCCGGATAAGACCGAAGGTACGCGGGGCGTACCGAACCTCGTACGCGGGGCGTAATGTGAAGGCTTCGTGGCATGATCCGAAGCGCGGTCCTTCATCAGCGATGGGCGGCCCAGATGCAGCCACGTCATCAATCCTCGCAACAGACTTCGTAGATTCATGCTTCAACTTTAAAAATTCGTAACTTTCTCATACGAACTCCGTTTTTGACGTTCTTTATATCCACGCGAAGGTGGGAACGTACTCTACAACTTTCGTTTAGACTTCGTCGGCTAATTTTGGCTCGATTTTAAATTTTATATTATTAACGGGCGGGGACACGATTGGTCCGTTAAATCCTCATAACTTCTTCATCCGACATCCGTTTTCGCCCATCTTTTTCTTGTTACGCTACTCTCAACGAGATCTTCGATTCTCGTTTAGGTCGTGTCGGCTAAAAACCGCTCGATCTAATATTTGAATTTCGGGCTGTACACTGCTAGCTCGAGACTTCGAAAAATCATAACTTCTTCAGACGAAGTCAGATTTGGGCGTTCTTTTTATCGATGTTCTTAGTTTAACATATTCTACGACTTTCATTTAGATCGCTAAGGCTAAATATCGCTCTATCGTAAATTCACTATTTACGCTTCCCGGTATCGTGTCGGTTCCGTCACGAAACTTCAACGGATCATAAGTTCTTCGTTATAACTCGGATTTCGGCGTTCTTTATATGTATGAAAACCTTGTGACATATTCTACAACTTGGTTAAGATTATTTATTCTAAATAATCTTTTGTCGAAAAGTCGTTTTCGACCCCTATTGCCTTTAAATTGATTAGCCCGGATCTACGGGCGTTACACCTATCTTTCCTTCCGATTTGGGAGCATTTGGAAGGAAAGAAGAAAATAATTAATTTTTCTTCCACTTCTCTCCAACTCGGGAACACAAAAGAAAATTTTGGTTTCCTATTCCTTTCTCTTCTTTTCTCTCGTGACATTCTTTTCTCTTCTTTCCTTTCTCTTCTTTTCTCTCGTGACATTCTTTTCTGTCTTTCTATTCGGGTGGAGACCGAAGAGATAACTTTCCTGCCATCTAATCTCCTCAGCTGTTCACAACTAAAGTAGCGAAATCGACCATTTCTGTGTTGGTGAAATCAGCGATTGCTTGAAGCTCTCATGTGGTGAAATTGTTCAGAGTTCTCGTGTGATTCGTTGCTGTTCCGCTTTTCTCGTGTGGAGAATCTGAAAGGAAAGAAACATCACGAACGCATAGAAACCTGCAACACGAGTTCTTGAACCTGCGGCTGATCGGTGAACGTGTTTTACCCTAAAAACAAAATAATAAGCGTGTTTTTTTTTGTTCTGGGCCTTGCACAAAGCAGAAACCCAGATTGCATGTTGACCTTTTATTATCTATTTTGGGTCATTTGATATAGAACCTAAATTATTTGATTTGCTAAGCGATATTGACTTTAATTCAATTCATTTGAGAAATATTAATAAAAATAAACCATTTTTGATTTGTGTGGAGGAATCAAACATTGAATCGCGATGTCAGGAGGAGAATCGTCCCAACCTCCGGCTAAGGAACATACGTCGTTCACGTTCCAATGTCCGACTTTGACATCGACAAACTACACAATTTGGAGGATGCGCATGGAGGTGCTACTCGGGATTCATGGCATTTGGGATGTGATCGATCCCGGACTAGATGACGTGAAGAAAAACAACATTGTGAAAGGATTGTTGTTTCAATCGATTCCAGAGGATTTAATCCTTCAAATCGGTAATTTGAAAACCGGAAGAGAGATGTGGGAAGCGATTAAAAGTTGTAACCTAGGAGCTGATTGTGTGAAGGAAGCCCGACTCGAAACTCTAATCGAGGAATTTGAAAATCTAAAGATGAGTGATACCAGTACAATAGATGAATTCGCTGCAAAATTATCCGGAATTGCTTCAAAATCCTCTTCACTAGGAGAGGTCATGACCGAACAGAAGCTTGAGAAGAAGTTTCTTACAAGCCTCCCTAGGCGATTTGTTCACATAGTTGCAGCCCTTGAACAAGTTTTGGACCTTAAAACGATAGACTTTAAAGACGTGGTTGGTCTCTTAAAAGCTTATGAAGAAAGAATCAATGGTGAAGACAAAATAATCGATACTCAAAATAAATTACTTTATTCCAAAACCGAATCGTCCAATAGAAATACAAATTCATCAAGAGGTATCCAACAGTTTAGCACTTGCATGGCGTGTTACTACTGGAGTAGGACTGAAGAGATCAACCACAGTGCCTCCGCCAGATGAGATGCTTAGGTTGCCATGGACATCTATCACGAGCTTTACGTGTATATATATATATATATATATATATATATATATATATATATATATATATATATATATATATATATATATATATATATATATATATATATATATATATATATATATATATATATATATATATATCTTTGCTTGGGCTGTTTCTGTTTGCTACCCACACTGCCATATCTCCTTTGTACCCATCTCTTTTATAATATGCGTACCCATCTCCATTATAATATGCTCTTCTTCCGTAACCATAACTTTGGCTTCTTTGGGGGTTGTAGAATATCCCTAAATAAGGGCTTATGGTAGTTTCAAAGCCAAAGAAATTCAAAACAAAGACCTTATTTGACGATATCAAATAGTTCCAGTCCTTGAGCTCTTGACCTTGCAGTAAGGTATCTGTTTCTGAGTAACAAGGATTGCTGAAAATACAGCAAAACAAAGTGAGGATGAGGAAGATGCTTCTGTCTACCATTTGTTTTTCAAGGAAGAAGTGGAATGACAAGTGTCAAGTGTGGTCTTGTTGAAGCATCAATGTGATTTTTATCATCGTTACTCTTATGACACTTTTTTTCTTTTTGACTTAGCCTTCCACAACTCCTGTTTTAGGTTACACTTGGTGAACGGAAATAGACAGCCCTTTAATTAATTAATGTCTTGACGTGATAAGAGGCTTCATTAGGTTTTAGTTATATGCAGTGGCGGAGCCAGGAATTTTGATATGGGGGTACAAGCATTATCAATATATATTCTATGTAGTTATCGTATCCCGGACATTAAAAAACATGGTACAATATCTTAAGCTGGGGGTACAATAACATAGATCATGTTTACAAATAAATTTTTTTATATACATAAAACAATTTTTTGGGGATGCTGTAGTACCCCCAACGTCCCATCTAGCTCCGCCACTGGTTATATGGCTTTTCTTGACTTAACCTTCCACAACTCCTGTTTTACGTAACACCTAGTCAGCGAAATAGACAGCCCTTTTATGCTGACGCTGTCTTAATTGCAAAAGTTCCCATAGCTAGCTTTCTGACCCATTCTTCGCGGTCTGATTATATGCAGGAGTTCCAAAGCATTTTAGAGGCGACGCACAAGCATGCATGATACATGATACATGATGCCATTGCAGGGTGTTCTTTTTGCTCCCAAGTAGTCCTATGTGGTTAATTATTAACGACATCTGCTAATTCTTGACCTAGTTATATGATGGATAATTTGGTCTTTCTGTTTTTAATGATCAAGTTTAAAGATCTATAGTATATAAAAAAAGGCACTAATTACCCACTGCTAATTCCTATTTTTCTTTTATAATATACTAAGTGTATGACCTGTATATTACCATTACAAGAAATGTGGGCATTAACGGCAACCCAAGGCATTAGCGGCGACATGTAATTGACGCGTTACATATCGCCGCTAATGCCTTGCATCGCCGCTAAAGGCGTTGCCGCTAATGTCCACACAGTAGCGATCCGCGTCAAATGAGCTCTTTCCTTTCGATTTGTATTCCATCCAACGGTTGTAAAGGCCTAAAACACTTTCATACCTCTAGGGGTGTCGTCGCTAACACCTCCTTGTCGCCGCTAATAATTAGATGTCGCCGCTATCTCTTTACAAATAACCCCCCTTCCTCCCCTCCCCCCTGTCTTCGTTCTTTCCTGTATTGTCTGCCTCTTTTCTCACAATCCTCCCAGCAGACTGCTCCCTGCCGATTCCGACCAACGACCGTCGGTTGCTGCCGCCGACCTGTCCAAACATATACGGGGGGCCTGGGGTGAAAAGAAAAAAAGGGCCCCTCAAATACAAATATAATAAAGATTCAAAAAAATATCATTACTCTTCAATATAGACGTTTTCAATTAGAAATAAAAAGCAAACTAAATTATTTATATTTTGAGTTAATATGCGTTCCACTAACTTTAAGCTCTAAAAATCATTTAGATAAAAAAATTATATATATAAACTACATCGTCCGGGATCCACCGTCTGGACCGGCCCTGCCGCCGACCAGACCTCTATTACCAGCGACAAGATCTTCATTACTGGGCATCCAGGGACCAAGAGGGCGACACAACTAAATTTTGGAAAATTTGACAATCTAAGGTCAAATTCTTTCCCTAATTTCTATTCTTTTTTTGTTTTAATGTTAGTTTTAGTATTGAAACCTATTGTATCATTGATTTATATGTTTTCTAAGATTTTGTTTGGTTGAGTGATTCTATATGAATTTTGAGGTATGAAAGTGTTTATGCATTTTGAGTGATTATATATGTTTTCTCGGATTTATGCAACCTATTGTATAATTGATTTGTATTTATGCTCGCTGTGGTGTATTGGCATGAAAATGGAATTAAACATGGTTTGTTTGATTTTGTATTTAGATGTATATATTTGTATGAAATTGAGATTGGATGTCTAAAATGGTAGGTGCTATAAGATATGATTGTATGAAATTGGATGTATTGCTTAATTGTTTGAAATTGGAATTTGAATTGGATGTATTGTATGCTTAATTGTATGAAATTGGAATATAAAAGTTGTATGGTATGTCTAAAATGAAATAAAAATTGGAATTGAATGATTATGTGATATTTTGGATTAATACTTTGGTGTATATAAGATGAAGTGATAAAGTTCTTAATTTATAAAATATAGTTTTTGTATTTAGATGTTATTGCTTGTATTGTAAAGTGCTTAATTAATAAGTTAACGTGTTCGTATTTACATGTATGATTGTATTAGATGTTTATTATGTCTTTATTTTCTTGTTAATATGGTTTCAAAGTGCTTAATCTTGTTAGTGACTTAATGTTGGTCATTATAACTTTAGCTTAATCAGGATATTAATAGCAACATGCTTTTAATAATTTTAAATTAGTTATAAAATAAAGTTAAATTAATTTTAAAAGAATCAATAATAATAATAATAAATTAATTGTAAAATCAAATTAAATTAGTTTTAAAATCATGTTAATATTAATATTAAAATAAAATAAAATTAGTTTAAAAAATTCAACTAATAACAAAAAAAAGAAAATATTAAATTAATTAGAAAATAAAATAAAATTAATTAAAATAGTTATAGAATCAATTTAATATTAATATTAAAATAAAATACTATTAGTTATAAAATCAAATTATAGTAATGTTAATAAAACTAATAACAAAAAGAAAATATTAAATTAATTATAAAATCAGATTAAGTTAATTTTAAAATCAAAGTGGTTAATTTTATTAGCGACTTAATGTTGGTCATTACAACCTAAGCTTACTTAAGTTATTAATAACAACCTACTTTTAGTAATTTTAAATTAATTATAAAATATAAAGTTAAATTAATTTAAAAAAAATCAATAAAAATAATAATAAATTAATTGTAAACTTAAATTAAATTAGTTTTAAAATCAAATTAATATTAATATTAAAATAAAATAAAATTAGTTTAAAAAATTAAACTAAAAATAAAAAAGAAAATATTAAATTAATTAGAAAATCAAATTAATTTATCTTTAAAATCAAATTAAATTAATTTTAAAATCAAATTAAATTAATTTTAAACTCATATTAAATTAATTATAAAATCAATTTAATATTAATAATAAAATAAAATTAAATTAATTATAAAATCAAATTAAATTAAATTAAAAAAACTAATAACAAAAAAGAAAATATTAAATTAATTATAAAATCAAATTAAGTTAATTTTAAAATAAAAGTGCTTAATTTTGTTAGTGATTTAATGTTGGTCATCACAACATTAGCTTAGTTAGGTTATTAATAGCAACGTACTTTTAGTAATTTTAAATTAATTACAAAATGAAGTTAAATTAACTTCTAAAACATCAATAAAAAATAATAAATTCATTGTAAAATCAAACTAAATTAGTTTTACAATCAAGTTAATATTAATATTAAAATAAAATAAAATTAATTTTAAAAATTAAACTAATAACAAAAAAGAAATTATTAAATTAATTAAAAAATCAAATTAAGCTAACTTTAAAATCAAATTAAATTAATTTTAAAATCAAATTAAATTAACTTTAAAATCATATTAAATTAATTAAAAAATCAATTTAATATTAATAATAAAATAAAATAAAATTAATTATAAAATCAAATTAAATTAAATTAAATTAAACTAATAATAAAAAAGAAAATATTAAATTAATTATAAAATCATATTAAGTTAATTTTAAAATCAAAGTGCTTAATTTTGTTAGTGATTTAATGTTTGTCATAACAACATTAGCTTAGTTAGGTTATTAATAGCAACATACTTTTAGTAATTTTAAATTAATTAGAAAATGAAGTTAAATTAATTTTTAAAACATCAATAAAAAAAATAATAAATTCATTGTAAAATCAAATTAAATTAAATTTATAATCAAGTTAATATTAATGTTAAAATAAAATAAAATTAGTTTTAAAAATTAAACTAATAACATAAAAGAAAATATTAAATTAATTAAAAAATCAAATTAAGATGACTTTAAAATCAAATTAAATTAATTTTAAAATCAAATTAAATTTATTATAAAATCAAATTAAATTAATAATAAAATAAAATTAATATTAATATTAAAATAAAATAAAATAAAATTAGTTATAAAAAAAACTAATAACAAAAAATAAAATATTAAATAAATTAACTATAAAATCAAATTAAGTTAATTTTAAAATTAAAGTGTTTAATTTTGTTAGTGACTTAATGTTGGTCATTACAACTTTAGCTTAATTAGGTTATTAATAGCAACACACTTTTAGTAATTTTAAATTAATTATAAAGTAAGGTTAAAGTAATTTTAAAAAAATCAATAAAAAGAAATTATTAAATTATTTATAAAATCAAATTAAATTAGTTTGAAATCAAGCTAAAATTAATACTAAAATAAAATAAAAATAGTTTAAAAAATTAAACTTTTAATAAAAAATAAAATATTAAATTAATTAGAAAATAAAATTAAGTTAACTTTAAAATCATATTAAATTAATTTTAAAATAAAATTAAATTTATTATAAAATCAAATTAAATTTAGATATAAAATCAAATTAATATTAATATTAAAATAAAATAAAATTAATTATAAAATTAAATTAAATTAATGTTAAAAAGAAACTAATAACATAAAAGAAAGTATTAAATTAATTATAAAATCAAATTAAGTTAATTTTAAAATCAAAGTATTTAATTTTGTTAGTGACTTAATGTTGGTCATTACCACTTTTGCTTAATTAAGTTATTAATAGCAACATACTTTTAGTAATTTTAAATTAATTATAAAATAAAGTTAAATTAATTATTAAAAAATAACAAAAGAAAATATTAAATTAATTTTAAATTGAAATTATGATGTTTTAATTAACAAAAATCAATAAAAGAAAATATTAAATTAATTGTAAACCATAATATTATGTAATAGAAAATAAAAAAAGTTTGATGTTATAATTAACAAAATTATGATACTTTTGTAATTATAACATTATACTTTTGTTTATTTTCTATCATAACATCATACTTTAGTTTTAGTTTCTTCTTCATAATCATCAAGAGCCTTGAAATACCCGCCTGAAATTGATTTCGAAATTAATTTCGGGCTGTCCCCATTTTGGAACTACTTTTTGAATACTTTATCTCATTTAGGATGTGAACATGTATTACATGATTGTTTGTTTAAGAAAGATTCGGTTGTCATTTTCTCTTTGCTCCTCAGGTATATATATATATATATATATATATATATATATATATATATATATATATATATATATATATATATATATATATATATATATATATATATATATGCTTGGGAGCTAAGGGGAAATGCTGCCGAATTTTTCTTAAACATACAATCATGTAATACACGTTCACATATGAGATAAGGTATTCAAAAAGTGGGTTTAGAAGCTTACCTTTGTGAATACTCTATCTATTTCTGATTATTTGTTCATGTATTCCCGTGTTGGGGATACTTTTTGAATCATCGACTTTATGAACACTCTACTTGATTTTGGTTTCCTGTAGAGTAAACCTTAAACACTAAACTGTGTTTCAGTTGCATCATGTCTATTGATAAAAGTTGGACTACTAATCCACATCGTCAATCTCTCGAGTTCCAGCTAGGACTTGACTCTTTTGTCAAGAGATCCATGTTACACCTAGATTGTAAAGGTGAAACTAGATGTCCGCGTGAGAAATGTGATAATCGTTACTTTATGGATTCGAAAGCAATGAGACGTCATGTTTGTATATATGGCTTCAGTCGGTCATACAAAACATGGATATATCATGACGAACCTTTAATTCCTCCAGTTGTAGATGTCGTATCGCCAAGGAACAAAATGACTGATGTTATTGACGATGTTATATGGGAGTCGAGAGAAAATGATACCAACCTCGATGAAGGATCCTCGAATACAGGGGGCAGCGGTGTAGATGATGATTTTGAATAGTGTTAGAGGCAGTCGAAACCAAGTTATATCATGGCTGTATGTTTTCTTTCCTTGATTTTTTTAGCAAAGCTGATGCATATCAAGGTTAATGTAACGCCTGTGTTTCCGGGCTTGCCATTTTTAGCAATGTAATAGTCTAGGTTAACCTTTGTAACCCGTTTTGAAATAATAAGATTGTATTATTTGAGTATTATGTGTTTTGTGCTTAATTGCTTAATTATGTGGTTTGATTAATTAAGAATAAAAATAAGCGTCAAAATTTAAGTGTAAAATAAACTTGATATCTTTGGTTAATGTTGTAGTAGTTGAAACGAGGTTTCCGAATATATATAGAACGCCCAAATCTGACTTCGTATGAAGAAGTTATGATTTATCGAAGTTTCGGCTTAGCGGTATGCAGCCTGAAATACTCGATTTGAGATCGAGCGGTTTTTAGCCGAAACAATCTAAACGAGAGTCGAAAATCTCGTTGTTGGTATCGAAGCGATAAAAAGTTAGGCGAGAACGGACGTCAAACGAAGAAGTTATGAATTTATAACGAAGTTTTTCTGTCCCGGCCTATTAAAAATAAATAATAAAAATAAAGTTAAAATTAGCCGACGAAGTCTAAACGAAAGTTGTAGTGCGTAGTCTCACCTTCGCGTAGATATAAAGAATGTCGAAAACGGAGTTCGTATGAAGAAGATATGAATTTTCGAAGTTTATTAAATAATTAATAATTAAATTTAATTATTAAATCCCGGTATTATCCGAAGACGAGTAATCAGACTCATCCGAAGTACGCGCCGCGTACTAGCCTACGCCCCGCGTACACCGAGGTATGTCGACATTCGCACTCGAGTATTTTGGATACGTAAGCAATGACGTTTCGGAGCAGTACGCCCCGCGTACTCCGAGGTTCCAGCCTCTATAAATAGGATCCGAAGGCAGCCGACTCCTTTGATATTTTTCTCTCTTCTCTCTCCCTTTTTACCTCGATTTGCGTGCCAGAAATACCCCGAATCCTTGGTAATATTCTCGATCCCCGAAGCAAGTCCCGAGATCCCGAAGATCTCGAGAAGTGCGATTCCCGAGCCGAAGCTCTGCCTGCGAGAAGTTCGATTTTTTTGTAGAGATCTTCCAGATATGCTGAAGAATACTACTTCTGCAAGTCGTAGTGTTGTCCGATCATCTTCTGATCAAGTGAATGTATACTACCTTTCATAAACACGATAATAATACAAGTATGGTTTGAGTGTATTAAGTATATTGTTGTTTATAGGTGTGAGTGTGTGGTCACTTTCTTCTAACGCATAATTATAAAGTATTTTATATGAAATACGTGTTATGTGTATATTTTGTGTTATATGTGTGAATGTATATTCACTCTCTTCTATCTCATGGATCTGAATTGTTTTCTATGAAATACGTGTTATGTGTGTGTGCCTCATCTGTTATGTGGAATATGTATTGATTAAATCATGCTATACAGGTTTTTAAACTATGTATAAAAATGTATATTTTTATCTACTAATATGTTGGGTAGAACATGGGTAGATAAGTGGTGTGTAATAAACAGATGAGAGGCCTCGTTGTTGTTTGATTTAGTCATCTAGCGGAGTTTAGATGACGATCACAGACTTTTCTAGACAGTCTTGTGGAATCATTAGCAGGTTCGCCACCTGTAGGTGTTAATGAACTTGGGTGTTCATTCGCTGTACTCCATCCCCCTCATGGTTGCCTTATTTGAGTTATATTGCTGAAGAACCCCCGAAGCATGTGTTGTCGCCCCGATGAAATATTCTTAGACTAGGTCCCTTATGTTAGTTGTCTTAGGGACATAAAGTGAGAATAACGGGAATGAGTAATTGGGTTATTGTTGGTTGGTGGAAATTAAATATAATTATTTATTGTGGGTTGAAAACCCTATATGCTCACCAGGCTCCCAAGCCTGACCCACTCAGTTTTATTTGTATTACAGGAAGTGGCGCGAGGGTATAAGATGGATGAACCATCAAGTTGTTTTGTTTACAAGTCTGTATATGTATATATTTGCTTAATGACTTGTAATGTTATCGATTATGCTTATTGGTCTGTATCGGAACATGACACCCCGAGTTTTGATTATATAATGAAAATACATTTCTTTTATGAAATGCTTTGGTAAACATTGTTTTATCATGTTTTGTTTTTGGGAACAAATTCCGCAACTCTTTCAAATCAAAAGGATTTACTCTGAAATTATTTTAAAAGCATAAATGAAAATCGGTCTTTTCTGGCCGAGATTTTGGGGATGTCACAGTCAACAACAAATAGACTGATAGTTCATTTGATAAACTCCTTGAGCTGTTGCATTCAACATTTCCACCAGACAAAAAGGTTCTCTGTTCATATTATTTAGCCAAAAAGAAATTGAAGAAGTTAGGTTTGGGGTACGAGTCAATACATGTGTGCAAAAATGATTGTTTTCTCTTCTGGAAGGAACACAAGTCATTGCAAATTTGTCCCATTTGTAAAGAGAGTCAGTGGATTGATAAAAACACCGAGGGTAAGAAGGTGCCTTATAAGGTGTTAGAGTACTTTCTAGTGACCCCTAGACTACGCCGTTTGTATTGTTCAAGGTACATTTCCGGAAATATGATATGGTATAGTACCGGGAGATCAGAAGATGGTGTGATGTGTCATCCTGTTGAAGGGGAGTCTTGGCAAAAATTTGATGTAGATTACCCAAACTTCTCGAGTGAACTTCTCAACGTACTCCTAGGGCTGGCAACTGATGGCTTTAATCCATTTTGTAACATGTTTAATCCGCATAGTACGTGGCCAGGAGTACTCACCACATACAACCTGCCACCATGGCTTTGTATGAAATTCATGTTGGCCTTGTTCATTCCCAGCCCTAAAGTGCCTGGAAAGGACATAGATGTTTGATGGATTTTTACACAAAAGAACAATCCTATGTGCTCATACAAAACCCTAAAGCTTGGATCTAGGCTTCTCTATTGTACATGCAATTCATCAAATACTTGAATACCTTATTCTAGAATACATTGAAATCAAAATCTATGACAAATTAGTTTAGATGATACCTTTCAATAGTTGCAAGAATCCTTTGATCTTTAAGAATCTTAGTGTCACAAATGTAACACCTCTAATGGCTCACAAACACCACAAGCTAGAGGATGATCTAGAAGAGAGAAGGAGAGAAGCTAATTTCGACTATAGTAACTCCAGGGTTTCTTGGTGTAGCCGAAACTTGAAGCCCTGGGGTCCCTTATATAGCTGAGCTGCTAGGGTTTCAGTGAAAACCCTAATTAGATGACTTAAGCCCTAAGCAGCTTGAGAACCTTCTAGCATAAGGCCTCTTGGATGATTTCAAGATGGGCTCCATCTTAATTTCGTCCATGCCGTAATCCACAAGGATTCACAGTCCAAATCAACTATCACACAATTGACAGTTCCAGTCCACTTTATTTAATTAATCTCTTTTAGCCACATAATTAATTCTTGTCTAATATTAATTAACCTATATGATTTCTCTTTTAACATATTATTCATATAATATATTAATAAACTATAATAACCTCTCTCTCTCTCTCTCTCCATAAATCATCCTGTCAAGTTGCTTTGGTGAAGGTAACCCAAAAAGGACCATGCACAACCAGGTCAAGTACATACCAAATATAGTTACGGGCTTAGACACTAATCCAACAGTCTCCCACTTGGATAAGTCTAGTAACTATAATGCAAGTACAATCCGATTAGCAATCATAGCTCTCAAAGACGCTGTCGAACTCTGATCTTATCAGTAACCTATCCTTTAGATAAGGGATCATATAGCCCTCCGTTCTAGATATCGTGCAGACAATTACATGGAACATAGTCATACTTATTGTCCAACAGTTTGTTTCTCGATCTCTGATTTGTTTGACATAGAACTTAATTGAACACATTAATTCAGTCCTGACCGGGCCCGACACATAAGTCAAACCAAATCATCGAGGGGCCCAGATATAACTTTTACCCTCTTAGGATAAAAGGAACATATAAACTTCGACTTATATGCATTTACCATTAACTCATCAAATCATGCACAACAATGCGTTTTATAACATCAAGTTACTGATGCGTTTACGCAATATCAATGCACAACCAACTTGCAAATAATAAACCATATATCTAGGTTTTAAGACCATATGATATTATCGTCTGGTGATCACTCGAGATAAATTCCATGAAATGATACTAGCAAGCGCGGTTTTAATCCAATGCTCAAATCATATTCATAAGCACTCGTGAACGTTGCAGCAAACCTTTGCTATGTCTAATACACTTTAGACAATCTAAAAACCAATTCATGAAAATCTTCTTTCACAACCACTCCCAAAGTATGGGCGACTGTGGAACGTTCGAATAATCTTATTATTCAGGAAGTCAAAACATGCAAGGTGAAACAATAGGTAAACAATCAACATAAGACAGTAACTTTACTTATAAGTAACACTCCTTTATTTAATCATCAAATGTCAGTTACATTTATCTATTATATGTTTTGAAGCTATCTAATCTAAACTAATATCGTCCTTCAACCCAATGCTCCTAGCGTGCTGCAAGTGCTTAACCCTACCCAGTCCCTTCATAAGGGGATCTGCTGGGTTATCCTCCGACAATACCCTCTTCATTATGAGAAGTCCCTCTTCCACCCAATGTCGAATAAATTGATATTTCCTGTCGATATGTCGAGATCTGCCATGATCCCTTGGTTCCTTGGTCAAGGCAACTGCTCCTTCATTATCACAGAAATTTCCATGGGCTCTTTTATGGCTGGCCCAACTCCAAGGTCTCCAATGAAGTTGTTCAACCATATCCCCTCCTTTGACGCTTCGCTCGCCGCTATATACTTTGATTCGCACGTTGAATTAGCTACGATCTCCTGCTTGGAACTATTCCAAGTCGCTACTCCTCCATTAAGAGTAGAGACCCAACCTTACTGAGAACGGTAGTTGTCTCGGTCGGTCTGAAAACTGGCGTCACTATACCATCGCACCCTTAAGTCATCACTCCCACCAAGGACTAGAAACCATTCCTTGGTCCTCTGAAGGTACTTAAGAATATTCTTGACTGCAGTCCAATGTGCTTTGCCAGGGTTCCCTTGATATCTTTTGACCATGCTCAAAGTGAAGACCACATCAGGGCGAGTACAAGTCATCGCATACATGATCGAGCCAACTGTGGAAGCATATGATACTCGACTCATCTCTGCTATCTCGACTTCGGTACTTGGGCTTTGAGTCTTACTCAACTCAGCATTACTTTGGATTGGTAACTCCCTTTTCTTGGAATTCTTTATACTAAAACGTTTTAGTACCTTGTCCAAGTAAGTATTATGACTAAGTCCTATTAATCTTTACTTATGTTTCTCACTATCCTTATTCCCAGAATATAAGCAGCCTCTCCAAGGTCCTTCATAGCGAAACACTTCACAAGCCAGGACTTGACTTCCTGCAGCGTTGGAATGTCGTTTCCTTTGAGCAGTATGTCATCGACATACAATACGAGGAAGCTAACTATACTCCCACTGGCTTTGACATATACACATGATTCATCCTCGCTTCACAGAAATCCAAACTCTTTGACTTTCTCATCGAAACTAAGATTCCATCGGCGAGATGCTTGTTTCAATCCATAAATAGACTTCTCAAGCTTACACACTCTATTGGGGTGCTTTGCATCGACAAAACCCTCTGGCTGATTCATGTAAACATCCCCAACCAACTTTCCATTAAGGAAAGCGGTTTTGACATCCATTTTCCATATCTCATAGTCATGAAATTCAGCAATGGATAGAATCACCCTAATAAATTTTTATCTTCGCAACTGGTGAGAAGGTCTCATCATAGTCAACTCCGGGAGTTTGAGGAAAGCCCTTCGCAACCAATCGCGCCTTATAGGTGTGTACCTTCCCCTCTATGTCGTTCTTCTTCTTGAAGATCCACTTGTACCCTACCGTCTTATGACCTGGCACATTGTCAACCAAATTCCAAACTTGGTTTTCATACATGGACTAAATCTCGATGTCCATAACCTCTTTCCATTTTGCAGACTCCGGGCCTGCCATGGCTTCCTTGTAGCTATTAGGTTCATCCAAATTTATTAGTGTTCCATCACTAATAAATGTATCACGTTCACTTGTTATATGAAAACCATACAATACAGGTGGAACACTAACTCTACCGGAACGTCTAATAGGTAAGGATTCGTCAATCAGTTCAACCAGAATTTCCTCCTCGGGTTGAGCGCCAGCGTTGGAGGTTCTTCATCGCTCGAATCTTGAAGCTCTTTAAGATCGATTTGCCTCCCACTGTCCCCTTGGCTTATGAGTTCTCGCTCTCGAAAAACCCCTCTCCTCGCAACGAAGACAACATTGTCATTCAGTCTATAGAAGATATATCCAAAGGACTTCTGCAGATAGCCGATGAAAACACACCACTCACTACGAGGCTCGAGCTTGTAGTGAGTCTCTCGTCTTACGAAAGCCTCGCAACCCCAAACCTTGATATGTGCCAATGAGGGAGCTTTCCCTGTCCAAATCTCGTGAGGTGTTTTGGCAACCTTCTTTGTAGGGACTAAGTTAAGGATATGGGCGGCAATCTCTAAGGCATACCCCTAGAATGAGATAGGTAGCGAAGCATGACTCATCATGGAACGAAAAATGTCTAGCAAGGTTCGATTGTGCCTCTAAGCCACACCATTCAACTACGGTGTCCTAGGTGGCGTCAACTGCTAAATGATTCTGCATTCCTTGAGGTAGTCGTGGAATTAAAGACTACGGTACTCTCCACCTCGATCGAATCGAAGCATCTTGATTTTCCTGCCTAACTGATTCTCCACTTCCTGTTTAAACTCTTTGAACTTTTCAAAGGTTTCTGAATTGTGCTTGATTAAGTAGATATACCCATATCTGCTATAATCATCGGTTAAAGTCACATAGAAGCGGCCCGCATCCCTTGTGGTGGATCTAAAGTGTTGGGTTTTAGGTAAAACAAATAAACTAGAAAACAATTCCTAAGTTCACATGCAACCTACTTTGGATTTATGTTTTAACTATTGAACATATAACTTTGAATTGCAAACAAGAATCCTAGAGGAGAGAGGCTATTTTCAAAAATAACTAACTAGGGTTTAAGAGTTACATACCTTTCAATTGTTATAGTAAACAATTGATAATCCTCTTGAACTTGATCTTCTTGGAAGCCTAGCACCACAAATGTAATGCCTCTAATGGAATCACACCCAAGAACTAGCAAGAAGGAAACTTGAAGGAGAGATGCTGGGTATGAAAAAATCGGCCTAGGGTTTCTTCCAAGGTAGGAGTGGCCGAAGTTAGGAGCTGGGAGGCTCCTTATATAGCTGAGGGATCTAGGGTTTTGGGAAAACCCTAATACTCCTTTGCTTGGGGCCTAAGCTAATCCAAAGGCCTTATCCAAAGTCCCTTGGACGAAATCCTTAGGGTTTCCCCTATAGATTTCGTCCACCTCCCTCCAAGGAGGTTCTGGAGCCTTCCACTCAACTATCTGATAATTGCAAACTAGTCCCTGCACTTTATAATTAATACTTTTAACCCCAAAATTAATTCTGATTAATTTCTCGCTAACTATTAATTAAACATAATGATTTCTAATTAATATATTAATCTTTTAACATATTAATAAATCATTTATATTAATTTATTAATCTTATAAATTAATATCTCTCCTTTCATAATTTCGTTATCTAGTTGCCAGGTTTGAGGGCAACCCAAAAGGACTGTGCTGCTATCAATTCAAGTACATACCAATTATAGTTATAGGTTTAGACACCTAATCCAACAGTCTCCCACTTGGATAAGTTTGTAACTATAATTGCTAGAATGACTTCTAAATTTGACCAGCAAATTGTAGCTTCCAAAAGCTATTGCCGAACTCTGACCCAGTCAGTTACGTATGCTAAGATAAGTGATCACATGACCCTTCGTTCTCCTAGATATCCCTATACATAAGACATGGAATACAATCAATCTCTTTGTCAAGAATCTATGTTTCTTGATTTCTGATTTGTGATGATATAGGACTTCTAATCGAACACATCAAGTTAGTCCTGGCTGGGACCAGCACAAAAGTCAACACCAAATCATCGAGGGGCCCATAAATATCGCTTTTACCATTAGGACAAAAGGAATGAATAAACATTGACTCATATGCTTGTATCTTTTACTCATCAAACCATACATGACAATACGTTTTATAACACCAAGTTACTGATGCTTTTTCGTATCACGAATGTATAGCCGACTTACAAATTACAACTCATATATCTCTGTTTCAAGATCATAGATATTATCGTCTCAGTATTACTCGTGATGAATTCCATGAAGTAATAATCTGAGCGTGGGTTTATCCAATACTCAAATCTCAGTCTCTGAGTACTCATGAACATTGCAGCAATTCTATTGCTATGTCTATCCTTAGACAATCTACAATCCAATTCATGACAGTCTTAATTCACTACATACTTCCAAAAGTACGAGTGACTGTGGAGTTTAAACAATCATATTATTCGGGAAGTTAAACATGCAAAATATGAAACACAATAATAAACAATTGACAAAAGGCAGTAAACAAACTCATAAATAATACTTGATTATTTAATCACCAAAAGTCAGTTACATTTACTTTGTAACAAGTTTTTGAACTAGACTAATCTAACCACCAAAACTAATATCATCTTTCAGCCCTATGCTTCGAGCATGTTGACTATTCTTAACCCTACTCAGACCCTTTGTAAGGGGTATGTTGGGTTATCTTCAGATGACACCCTCTTTACAACAAGATGGACTTCTTCTACTCTATGCCTGATGAAATGGTACTTTCTGTCGATATGTCTGGTTTTACCATGGTCTCTGGGTTCCTTAGTTAAGGCAACCGCTCCCTCATTATCGCAGAACAGTTCCATAGGCTCCTGGATGGTTGGAACAACTACGAGATCCCCGATGAAGTTCCTTAACCAAGCTGCTTCTTTAGACACTTCACTCACTGCTATGTACTCTGATTCACAAGTAGAATCATCCACTGTATCTTGCTTGGAACTTTTCAAAGTAACTGCTCCTCCATTCAGTAGAAATACCCAGCCATATTGAGAACGGAAGTTATCTCTATCCATTTGAAAGCTAGCATCACTGTAACCATCTACTCTCAAAGTATCATTGCCACCAAGTACAAGGACCCAGTCCTTCGTTCTTCGCAAATACTTGAGTATATTCTTTACTGCTATCCAATGAGCTCTACCTGGGTTTCCCTGATAGCGACTGACCATGCTCAAAGCAAAGGCCACATCAGGGTGAGTACATGTCATAGCGTACATGATCGATCCGACAACGGAAGCATAAGGTACACGACTCATGTCAGCTATTTCCTCATTTGTACTAGGGTATTGAGTCTTACTCAATTTTGTGTTGCTCTGGATAGGTAGCTTTCCCTTCTTGGAATTTTCCATACTAAACCTCTTTAGTACCTTATCCAAGTATGTGCTCTGACTAAGTCCAATTAGTCTCTTCTTTCTATCTATCAATATCCTAATCCTAAGAATATAGGCATCTTCTAAAAGGTCTTTCATGGCAAAACACTTTCCAAGCCAAGATTTAACTTCATTCAAGGTTGGAATGTCGTTACCAATGAGTAATATGTCATCGACATATAACACCAGAAAAGTCACTATACTCCCACTAGCCTTGATATACACACATAACTCATCTTCACTCCTATAGAAGCCAAACTCCTTGACTTTCTCATCGAAGCAAAGATTCCAACTGCGAGATGCTTGTTTCAATCCATAAATGGATTTCTCAAGCTTACACACTCTATTGGGAAACTTTGCATCAACAAAACCCTCTGGATGATTCATGTAAACACCCTTAGCCAGCTTCCCGTTAAGGAAAGAAGTCTTGACATCCATCTGCCAGATTTCATAGTCATGAAAGGCAGCTATGGCGAGCAATATCCTGATAGATTTAATCTTGGCTTCTGGCGAGAAGGTTTCATCATAGTCAACCCTTGGGTTTGTGTGAAACCTTTAGCAACTAGTCTAGCCTTGAATGTGTGTACATTCCCATCCATGTCTGTCTTCTTCTTGAAGTGATGGGTTTTAGGTAAAACAAATAAACTAGAAAACAATTCCTAAGTTCACATGCAACTTACTTTGGATCTATGTTTTAACTATTGAACATATAAATTTGAATTGCAAAACAAGAACCCTAGAGGAGAGAGGCTATTTTCAAAAATAACAAACTAGGGTTTAGGAGTTACATACCTTTCAATTTTTATAGCAAACAATTGACAATCCTCTTGATCTTGATCTTGATCTTCTTGGAAGCTTAGCACCACAAATGTAATGCCTCTAATGGAATCACACCCAAGAACTAGCAAGAAGGAAACTAGAAGGAGAGAGAGGGAGGGAGTATGCGATTCTCGGCCTAGGGTTTCTTCAAAAGAAGGAGTGGCCAAAATGTGAACCAGGAGGCTCCTTATATAGCTGAGGGATCTAGGGTTTAGGAAAAACCCTAATGCTCCTTGCTTAGGGCCTAAGCAAACCCAAGGGCCTTATCCAAGACCCCTTGGACGAAATCCTTAGGGTTTCCCCTATAGATTTCGTACATCTCCTTCCAAGGAGGTTCTGGAGCCTTCCACTCAACTATCTGATAATTGAAAACTAGTCCCTGCACTTTATAATTAATACTTTTAACCCTAAAATCAATTTTGATTAACTTCTGGCTAAATATTAATTAAACATAATGATTTATAATTAATATATTAATCTTTTAACATATTAATAAATTCATTTATATTAATTTATTAATCTTATAATAAATTAATATCTCTCCTTTCATAATTTCCTTATCCGGTTGCTAGGTTTGAGGGCAACCCAAAAGGACTGTGCTGCTATCAATTCAAGTACATACCAATTATAGTTATGGGCTTAGACACCTAATCCAACAGTCTCCCACTTGGATAAGTCTGTAACTATAATTGCTAGTATGACTTCTAAATTTGACCAGCAAATTGTAGCTTCCAAAAGCTGCTGCCGAACTCTGACCCAGTCAGTTACGTGTCCTAAGATAAGTGATCACATGATCCTTCGTTCTACTAGATATCTCTAGACATAAGACATGGAATACAATCAATATCTTTGTCCAGAATCTATGTTTCCCGATTTCTGATTTGTGATGATATAGTACTTCTAATCGAACACATCAATTTAGTCCTGGCTGGGCCCAGCATAAAAGTCAACACCAAATCATCGAGAGGCCCACAGATATCGCTTTTCCCGTTAGGGCAAAAGGAACGAATAAACATTGACTCATATACTTGTATCTTTTACTCATCAAACCATACATGACAATATGTGTTATAACACCAAGTTACTGATGCGTTTTCGTATCACCAATGTATAGCCGACTTGCAAATTACAACTCTTATATCTCTGTTTCAAGATCATAGATATTATCGTCTCAGTATTACTCGTGATGAATGGGTTTATCCAATACTCAAATCTCACTCTCTGAGTACTCATGAATATTGCAGCAATTCTATTGCTATGTCTATCCTTAGACAATCTGCAATCCTATTCATGACAGTCTTGATTCACTACTTACTTCCAAAAGTACGAGCGACTGTGGAGTTTCAACAATCATATTATTCGGGAAGTAAAACATACAAAATATGAAACACAATAATAATCGAATCCAATATGGCCCCAAACTTTTGAGTGTAAATAATACTCCTTTTATTTAGTTACCATATTAATCACACATTATTCATTGTATAATGTTTCGAGTAATCAACCTATCACTTGAATTATAACAATAATTGTCCCATGCTCCAAGCATGCACACTTTGTTTCCCATGGTCCTTACTTTGTGAAATAGATCAATTGAAAAACTTTTCCAATGATGCTCATTTCACAATTTCCAATCCTTTTTATTAGTGTTAGAACACAAGGTTCTTGCTACTACTAGAATATGCTAGATTCTAACATTTTATGCAACGATCCTTTCGCAAAGTCATAATACAAAAGTCACCAAGACTTGGCCAATGAAATTACAAAGTACTCTATCGGAAATTGTTACAAGATAATTCCATAGACGTGAAGTCTCACATTCAAAGTACATTCCTTTGAACATCCTTCTTGCATAAAAGTTTCTAATCTAGGCACAGACTCCCAACATCCAACTCCCAATATGAAAACATTTCCATATTTACCATATGACAATTTATTCTTAATAGAATCTTATCTATTCATAATAATGTTGATATGGTCCATCCAATACCATACTTCCAACTACTCACAAGCGACCAATCCTCATCGAACTTTGGATTGTCCTTTGATAGTTGTTTAATTATTTTAGTCAAAACCGATTCTAGTACTTTTTTCCCTCTTAATGTGCTAGACATTTGGAAAATTTTAGAATGGTCAAATATTATAGCATTTGCAATCAATCCTATACCCAAAGCATATGGGACACGATGCATAATATTCTTACATAAAGATATGATACTTTATCAATCTTCTGCCATGATATTTTATGTGTCACATTCTCACAATTCGAACTATGAAGAGGGATGCCATAATCATAATCGAAATTTAAGAACACACTATGCATCCTTTGACTAAATTTATTAAAATTTCTCAATCTAAGCTTTAGATTTTGAAACGAAGTATAATATTCTCTCCCTTAATTATAGAAAAAATAACTTATTAACTCATGCAACTTTGCAAATTGAAACTTTTTGTTTTTCTATAATTAATATTGCCAACTTGCAATACTTAAAATAATAATAATCATGCTCCTACTAACATGATGATTATATCTATCCTAGCATAACATTTATGCTCCCACTAGCTTTGACATGTATTCAGAAATTAGTTGGACTTCTAGAAACCAATTACTTATTGACTTTATTTTCTAAAGTTCAGAACTCTGAAACCGAGACACTTTGACAAGTGTTTATTCAAGCTTCTCGAACTCATACACTTTTCCTTAGATAACTCATATGTGTGTTTAAACATTTCTAGAATAAGTCTAAAATGTTCAGACCCATTTTCCATTTCCCACAATTCGAACTATGAAGAGGGATGCCGTAATCATAATCGAATTTGAGAAATACAAATTACATAATGTTATCTTCAAAATCTTTCTTAGCGAAAGTGTTTCCTCACAATCATTTTCATGAAGGAGAGAAACCTTATAACACTCAGATTTTGAGGTGTATGTGTTCCTATCCATGTGAATTTTTCATAACCATAATCATAAGACAACAATTGTGACAAACCCAAACTCTTATGGATCGAACATGTTCATTCTTAATTTCTTGCCATCAAGGGTCCCACCTTTGCTTCCAAGTTATTTAGCAACTCACCACTACCTTTCAATGTACTTTCCATTGATCAAGGTGTCTTACCCTTATGCAACCCATTGAGATCTCATAGAACTCACATGCATAGTTGACTAACCTTGAATGGCACAGAAACAACAATATGTGAACACGATAGGTTAGAAACCTCAAGTCCTGTGCTAGTGATTAACTATCGGTTTATTCTTGATTTGTTCTTGAAACTTTTCAAGACAATTGAGACTCCCACTGACCTCTTGACATATATGATTTTCTTGTCAGGAACCTTTCCTAGACAAAACAAATATTCAAGAGTTAGTGTAGTTCTTATCAAGATAAAACACTTCACATGAAAGGTCCTAGTTGGTCTTTGTCTTATCCAAGACAACACAACTTACCAATTACAAATGTGCAAGAATAAGAAAGCCTTTTTCAAACTCCACATTTGATGAGTGTTATAAACCTAATTAAGACTTGTCACTCAATTGACAATCTTGGAATGTATCTCTAAGACTTGATATTGGAACGAAGTATGATTGACATCTTGATTTTAACCATTTCTACAATTCTCGATTCCTCTTCTTGGTCATACAAATGCACTAAGACTCACTTGGAGGATCGATTGAGATCTGGTTTTTTTAATCATTAAGACTTATCATAAAATACAATAAAAGGTACTCTCCCTTCTTCTTAGAACAGAGAAACTTTTATCTTTCTGCCTTCTTGATTCTTCTTATTCGTTCTGCTATCGATTTAAACTCTTTCAATCAACTCAGAATTATATTTAATCTTATAAGCATAACCATATTCACTAAACTTTAGTAAATCATGACGAACATCTTTATCACTCTCGTGGTGGACTTGATCAATGTACAACCTAGTGTACTCGATCTCCTAGTCCTTCTCTTGACACTTTGTCAAAGAATTAGTCTAATTTCCAAATATGAAGTTTCTCATTCATCACGCAACCAAGTTACATGACTCCAAGTTTCTATCCAACTAAAACTTGGGCGATGAGAATCTTCCTTTATTTGGCAAATTCTCGGCATTTCCACAAATGACATAATTAAGAATCAAATCCATTATTGATGCACAAACACTTTGTCAAAGAATTAGTCTAATTTCAGCTTACTTCTTCCCTTAACCTTCCTCTCTTTTCTTCGATCCTACAAAACATCAAAATGTAATCTTATCACATCATGAATTAAGAATCTGGAATAGGAACTTAAAAGAGTTAGATAATGGATTTCATACCTGAAGAGTAGTCATAACACTAGACTCTCCCATCTATTAGATCTCTCAGGTAGATAGGGCAGCTTTGTCTCCAATGCCCCTTCTCTTGGCAATAAAAACAAATGGACTCTTTTGGAATGACACAAGGAACTATGTCAGAGTTTAACTTTTCTGGATCTCCAATGTCACCATTTTCAATGTCCATTGAAGTTTGGGAGTTTGATTCACCAGACAAATTTGCTTGACCAGCACACCAAATCATTGCTGATTCAGCATCTATAAGCAAATAGGTGAGATCAATGAGGGTTACGTCATGATCCATCATATAGTACTCTCTAACGAACTCACTATATGATTCAGGAAGTGACTGAAGAACCCAGTCAACAGCCAACTCACTTGAAATCTCGACACCAAACATGCTTAACCTATCAATGTGTGACTTCATCTCTAAGACGTGTGCACACACAGGTTTCGCATCTTCGTGTTTACTTGCCAAAAGGGCTTGAGTGATATTGAACTTTTCAATCCTTCGGTCTTGTAGGTTTGGGAGAACTACGGGAGGAGGTGGAGGAAGTGAAATCAAGCTAGTCCACGTGGCTGGGATTGATCTTTTCCTTTGGATTTGGGAATACCATGGTTAGATTCAGACATCTACACAACGGGAGAAATCAAGTTAGTTGATTGAATCCTTAATAAAACACCCATAAGAGATATTAAGGCTAGGATCCAACACAATATTCCATAAATTGGAAGAGGGATGCCGTAATCCAATTTGCAGAATATTTGAAGGTAGGTAAATGACGATTTACCAATTTCCACCATGAAAAATGAAAAAGAAGGTTAGGTTTTAAATGTATTGGAAACTCCTAGATCTTTTGAGATACATTGAAACTTTTCAATGGCATGTTTTAATCTCGGATTATGCTCTTCTATTTGTGACTAGGATGCCGAGGATCACAAACAAGATGTGAATAACTATTGATGTGCCGGTAAACCACACACACTCCATCAAAATGACAATCATGAGATACCCATTACTACTCTTTATTAGTGCCTTTTAGTGTGCCGGTTAACCACACACGCTCCACTAACGACCAATAAAGCATAATGTGTAATTTCATGGATTAGCATACTATTTCACATTTTTTTCTAAAGTAACTAGAGTTGGGATTTTGTAAAATAATGTTCTAGTACTTTCTTTAATAACATTATACTTTTAATGAGATGTAGTTGTCCTATCAAATCCGTTCTGCTAACGACCCTCCACTAATCAAGGAAGTGGTGGGTGAGAGTGGACACCCATTCAACTACCATTTTATAGGCAGTTTCCTTATACCCCCCTTATAGATTAGATTTGTGAATGAGGCATATTAGCGATTTGACCGACCATAGTCTTATACATATATAATATTTAACTTTTAATTATAATATATATATATATATATATATATATATATATATATATATATATATATATATATATATATATATATATATAAGGTGTGTTTTAAACTTTTAAAACTTTAGGATTTATATGTAAATTTCGAAAATTAAGCCATTAATTTTAAATTTAAAATAAACCAAATAACTAGATTTAATATTTATCTATTAATTAACTTTTAATTAATTTATCAAATCTTGTAAGGATTATCTAATCAAATTAAACAATTAATTTAATCCTAATCCTTATCCCTCTAAATTTCGAAAATATGGGAATAGGATAACTTCCTTATTTTTCTCAATCAAATAACTAGATTTAATATTTATCTATTAACTATTAACTAATTAATTAAATCTTGTAAGGATTATCTAATTAAATTAAATAATTAATTTAATCCTAATCCTTATCCTTCTAAATTTCGAAAATTAGGGTAAAGGATAATTTCCTTATTCTTCTCAATTATCCAATTAGGCAATAATTATCCAATCAAGTAACAATTATCCAAGATAAAACCCTAAAATAACTAGCAAATTTCGAAATTAAGGGGAGGATGCTAGGGTTATCCAAAACCCTAACCCTAATTTCGATTAGGGTTCAAGGAGGCTAGGGTTTTTCGAAAAACCCTTTGAACCAAAACCCTAAAATCGAAAATTTTGGCCTTTAGGCTTTAATAGCTACAAACCCTAATTTGCAATTCAGCTATTATAGCAATTCAATTTAAAATAAACAATGGCTCTGATACCCTTGATGGGTTTTAGGTAAACCAAATAAACTAGAAAACAATTCCTAAGTTCACATGCAACCTACTTTGGATCTATATTTTAACTATTGAACATATAACTTTGAATTGCAAAACAAGAACCCTAGAGGAGAGAGGCTATTTTCGAAAATAACAAACTAGGGTTTAGGAGTTACATACCTTTCAATTGTTATAGCAAACAATTGACAATCCTCTTGATCTTGATCTTGATCTTGATCTTCTTGGAAGCTTAGCACCACAAATGTAATGCCTCTAATGGAATCACACCCAAGAACTAGCAAGAAGGAAACTAGAAGGAGAGAGAGGGAGGGAGTATGCAATTCTCGGCCTAGGGTTTCTTCAAAAGAAGGAGTGGCTAAAATGTGAACCAGGAGGCTCCTTATATAGCTGAGGGATCTAGGGTTTAGGAAAAACCCTAATGCTCCTTGCTTAGGGCCTAAGTAAACCCAAGGGCCTTATCCAAGCCCCCTTGGACGAAATCCTTAGGGTTTCCCCTATAGATTTCGTCCACCTCCTTCCAAGGAGGTTCTGGAGCCTTCCACTCAACTATCTAATAATTGCAAACTAGTCCCTGCACTTTATAATTAATACTTTTAACCCCAAAATTAATTCTGATTAATTTCTGGCTAACTATTAATTAAACATAATGATTTATAATTAATATATTAATCTTTTAACATATTAATAAATTCATTTATATTAATTTATTAATCTTATAATAAATTAATATCTCTCCTTTCATAATTTCCTTGTCCGGTTGCTAGGTTTGAGGGCAACCCAAAAGGACTGTGCTGCTATCAATTCAAGTACATACCAATTATAGTTATGGGATTAGACACCTAATACAACATGAAGATCCATTTGCACCCAACGATCTTACGACCCGGTGCATTATCAACCAAATTCCAAACTTGGTTGTCATACATGGACTTTATCTCGCCGTCCATTGCCTCTTTCCACTTGGAAGCCTCTGGGCCTGCCATTGCTTCCTTATAAGAGACTGGTTCATCTAAATTCACCAGTGTCCTATCACTGATGAATGTGTCACCGTCTGAAGTAATATGAAAACTATACAACTCAGGTGGCACACTCACCCTAGTGGATCTTCGAAGAGGTAATGATTTATCAACTGGTTCAACAGGAACTGTTTCCTATGGTTGAGTGCTAGTGTCATCTAAGGTTCCTTCAGTAGTTGACTCTTGAATCTCTTCAAGGTCAATGGTACTCCCACTGTCCTCTTTGAATATGAGCTCTCTTTCTAGAAAGACTCCTCTTCGTGCTACAAAAACCACGTTCTCACTAGGTCTGTAGAACAAATATCCAAAAGACTGTTTTGGGTAACCAATGAAAACACATTTCCTACTTCTTGTGCTAGCTTGTCATGAGTCTCTCTTCTTATGAAAGGTTCACAACCCTAGACTTTAATATGTGCTAAAGAGGGAACTTTCCCTGTCCACATTTCATGAGGTGTTTTGGCAACCTTCTTTGTTGGGACAAGATTGAGGATGTTGGCGGCTTTCTCTAAGGCATAGCCCCATAAATGAATTGGAAGTGAAGCATGACTCATCATAGAACGAACCATGTCTAACAAGGTTTGATTATGCCTCTCGGCCACACCATTTAACTGTGGTGTCCTAGGAGGAGTCAATTGTGAGACTATCCCACATTCCTTTAGATAGCCGTTGAACTCAATGCTAAGAACTCTTCGCCTCTATCGGATCTAAGTATCTTTATTTTCCTGCCTAATTGATTTTCGACCTCATGTTTAAACTCTTTGAACTTTTCAAAGGTTTATGACTTATGTTTGATTAAGTATACATAACCATATCTACTATAATCATAAGTGAAAGTCACATAAAATCGATTAGCATCTCTTGTGGTTGATCTAAAGGGTCCACAAACATCTATATGTATGAGGTCCAACAAACCTTCACCTCTTTCACAAGACCATGTGAATGGTGATTTTGTCATCTTTCCCAAAAGACACACATCATCAGATTTTAGGTCAAATGATTCCAACACTCCATCCTTTTGGAGTTGGACTATGCATTTCTTGTTAATGTGTCCAAGACGACAATGCCACAAGCATGCCTTGTCTACACTATTAGACAAGTCAGTATTAAACACACTATTTCCTAAGCTATGAACACAAGTCACTGTTTCATACACACCATCATAAGGTAAAGCTTCAAACACGAAAACACCATTCTTATAAACAGAAATTGAACCATTCAAATCATTAAAAGAATATTTAAAACCTTGTCTGAACAATGCATGAAATGAAATAATGTTTCTCGTCATCTAAGACGAATAGAAACAATTCAATAACTCTAATCTAACATCATTACTAAGCAAAAGTTGATAAACTCCGATCTTGGTCACTGGTGAAGACTTCTTGTTTCCCATGATCAAGTTTATCCTTCCTCGCTCTATCTCCTCACTTTCCTTTAGCCCCTGAAAATCATAGCAGATGTGAAAACCACATCCTGTATCAAGGACCCATGAACGAGAAGATGACCCAACTTGGACATTTCCCTTCCAGTTTTGCTTAGGAGGACCTTTCCTCTTTTTCCCCTTTCCCTGTCCAATAGCTAAGACAAGAGCACTCGCAGGAGTGGAGGCTATACTTTTACCCTTCATCCCTGCTTTAGAAGTCTGCAACAAGTTGTGCAATTGGGAAAGTGTATGCTCAGTGTTGTTCAAATGGTAAGTTAGGATAAAATGACCATAACAATCAGGCAATGAGTTCAAGACCATGTTAATGGCCAATTCCTCATCAAAGTGAATGTTGAGCTTGACCAAACGCTCTATGTAGCGTTGCATTCTTTGCACATGAGATACAACCGACTCCCCTTCTTTCATCTTGCAAGCCATGAGTGACTTGACTACCTCAAACTTTTCTTGACGAGCTCGCTTATGGTAATTTTCCATAAGGTCCTTGTTCATCTCAAAAGGCCAGTAGTCCTCATAGCACCTTTGCAGTTCTGGGGACATGGTTGCGACCATGATGCATGCCACTTTGGTAGCATCATCATAATGCTTCTTGTAGGCAGCATACTCTTCGGGTGTGGCTTTGGATTCATCAAGTTCTTTGAGCTCCTTTTCAAGGACATATTCTTTGTCCTCAAATCGAAGCACCATTTTGATGTTACGCATCCAATCGTTATAGTTAGAGCCATCCATAACGACTTTGGAGCAAATGTTGAGTAAAGAGAAGTTGTGGCTGGAGGATGATGAAGCAGAAGTGTTTCCAGGAGTAGACATCTGAAAAGAAAGATAGTTTTAGTTAGATTTCAAGACACCTCAATATAATAACCCAAAGATATCATATCAAGGTTAGGTTCCAACTATGAAGATTTACAACTTAGAAATGGGATGCTGAGATCCAAGTTTAAATCTCATAAAGGTAGGTGAATGACGATTCACCAATTCCACCATTAGACAAAATAAACGAAGTGAAATTCCTAATTCCTTTTGAGATACATTGAAACTATTCAACGACATGTTTTAATCTTGGATTATGCTCTTCTATATGTGACTGGGATACCGAGGATCACAAACTAGATGTGAATAACCATGCAAATGTGCTTGGTAACCTCATTGTCTTTATCATTAACTATTGATGTGCCGGTAAACCACACACGCTCCATCATAATGATAATTATGAGATACCCATTACTACTCTTTATTAGTGCCTATTAGTGTGCTGGTAATCCACACACGCTCCACTAACGACCAATAAAGCATAATGTGCAATTTCATTGATTAGCATACTTTTCATATTTTTCCTAAAGTAACTAGAGTATGGTTCTTGTAAAATAATGTTCTAGTAATTTAATAACATTATACTTTTAATGAGGTGTAGTTGTCCTATCAAATCCGTTCTGCTAACGGCCCTCCACTAATCAAGGAAGCGGTGGGTGAGAGTGGACACTCATTCAACTACCATTTTATAGGCAGTTTCCTTATACCCCCCCCCCCTTATAGATTAACTTCATGAACGAGACACACTAGTGATTTGACTGACCATAGTCTTATACATATATAATATTTAACTTTTAATTATAATACATATATAAGGTGTGTTTTAAACTTTTTAAAACTTTGGGTTTATCTTAAAATTTTCGAAAATTAAACTTTTAATTTAAATTTAAAATAAACCAAATAACTAGATTTAATATTTATCTATTAATTAACTTTTAATTAATTAATTAAATCTTGTAATGATTATCTAATTAAATTAAACAATCAATTTAATTCTAATACAAATCCCTCTAGATTTCGAAAATTAAGCAATAGGATAACTTCCTTATTTTTCTCAATTATCCAATAAGGCAACTATTATCCAAAAAAAAGAAACCCTAAAAAGACCAGCATATTTCGAAATTCAAGGGAGGAGACTACGGTTTCCGAAACCCTAACCCTAATTTAGATTAGGGTTCATGGAGGCTAGGGTTTTTCGAAAACCCTATGAACCAAAACCCTAAAATCGAAAATCTTGGCCTTTAGGATTTAATGGCTATAAACCCTAATTTGCAATTCAACTATTATAGCTATCGAATTTAAACAAAACAATCGCTCTGATACCACTGTTGGGGTTTAGGTAAAACAAATAACCTAGAAAACAATTCCTAAGTTCACATGCAACCTACTTTGGATCTATGTTTTAACTATTGAACATATAACTTTTAATTGCAAACAAGAATCCTAGAGGAGAGAGGCTATTTTCAAAAATAACTAACTAGGGTTTAAGAGTTACATACCTTTCAATTGTTATAGTAAACAATTGATAATCCTCTTGAACTTGATCTTCTTGGAAGCCTAGCACCACAAATGTAATGCCTCTAATGGAATCACACCCAAGAACTAGCAAGAAGGAAACTTGAAGGAGAGAGGGTAGGGTATGAAAAAATCGGCCCAGGGTTTCTTCCAAGGTAGGAGTGGCCGAATTTAGGAGCTAGGAGGCTCCTTATATAGCTGAGGGATCTAAGGTTTTGGGAAAACCCTAATACTCCTTTTCTTGGGGCCTAAGCTAATCCAAAGCCCCTTGGACGAAATCCTTAAGGTTTCCCCTATAGATTTCGTCCACCTCCCTCCAAGGAGTTCTGGAGCCTTCCACTCAACTATCTAATAATTGCAAACTAGTCCCTGCACTTTATAATTAATACTTTTAACCCCAAAATTAATTTTGATTAATTTCTGGCTAACTATTAATTAAACATAATGATTTCTAATTAATATATTAATCTTTTAACATATTAATAAATCATTTATATTAATTTATTAATCTTATAAATTAATATCTCTCCTTTCATAATTTCATTATCTAGTTGCTAGGTTTAAGGGCAACCCAAAAGGACTGTGTTGCTATCAATTCAAGTACATACCAATTATAGTTAAGGGTTTAGACACCTAATCCAACATAAAGGTGTTGGATTAGTGTCTAAGTCCATAACTATTTTGGTATGTACTTGACCCGATTATGAGCATGGTCCTTTTGGGTTGCCTTCACCATAGCAATATGTAGGATGATTTAAGGAGAGAAAGGTTTAAATATGATTTATTAATATATTATGAGAATAATATATTAAAGGAGAAATCATATTGTTTAATTAATATTAGTCAAGAATTAATTAAGAGTTAATTTTGTGGCTAAAAGAGATTAATTAAATTTAGGGGACTGGACTGCAATTATTGGATAATTGAATTATTGGGCTAAGGAATACTAAAGGAGTAAGGGGTGAACGAAATTATGATGGAAGCCCATCATATTTTCGTCCATAGCCTTATCCAGAAGGTTTCGTGGGCTGCTTAGAGTTTAAGCTGTCCATTAGGGTTTTGACTGAAACCCTAGCAGCCCACACAAGTATATAAAGGACCCCTTAGGCCCCAAAAACGTGGACAATTGATTCTCTAGGGGTTCTAGTCGTTTTTGGGTAGCTTCCTTTCTTCTCCTCTTCATCCATGTTGCATAAGGTGTTTGTGACTCCATTAGAGGTGCATCATTTGAGGCACTAAGCTTTTGAAGCCAATCCAAGCAAGGAATTGATTGTTATTGCTATATAACAATCAAAGGTAATTCTATAAACCCTAATTCAGTTTATAATATGTTAGATCTAAGTTTATTAGTCTTGGTTTCAAAGCATGTACAATAGAGAAACCTAGATCCAAGCATTAGGGTTTGTATGAGCACATAGGATTGTTCTTATGCCTAAAACCCATCAGTGGTATCAGAGCCTTGATTGGTTTCAGTTGTATGTGATGTTTAACTGCTTTGTTTGCTAAAAATCGAGTTTTTGGCCTCTGCCCGACTCAACTCGGCGAGTCCAGGTCTGACTCGGCGAGTCAGTGCGTCAGGCAGAGGGTATTTCGGGATTTAGCTGCTGTTTTGACTTGGATTTGATGCTTAAATTGTTTTATGAAGTTAAAATCCAAATTTTATATTAATTATGTGTTTATCCTTGCCAAAACAATAGATAATTTCAAATCTTTTAAATATTGGTTGTTTATGTGATAAATATGGATTATTTAAAGTTATTTGGTAATTATCGAATGACTAAAATAAGATTAGGTCAAATATAGATAATTATGAAATTAATTGTTTAATTTGAATTATTTGTTGTTTGATCCCTAATGTTTTGAAATGTTTCAAAACTTGCCCTCAAGTTTTGGAATTTAAAAGTTGATTAAAAGTTTAATTTTAAAATGTTAAATTCTAAAACCCTAGTAATTTGAAAAGTTCAAATCACACCCTTATGGTTTTATTAATTAATTAAAGTGTATAATTAAAAGTGATTTAATAAACCCATAAAGTTTTGGTTTACATTTAATTAAATTAAAAGTATAATTTTACTAAATTAAACCACCTAGTATTTTAAAAGTGTAAAATACACCCTATACTATATATAACATTAAAAGTCTAATATTATATATGTATGAGTAAACAGTCAGTCTTACCGTTAGTAGGCCTCATTCACGAAGGTGGTCTATAAGGGATGTTTAAGGAAATTGCCTATAAAATGGCGATTGAATGGGTATCCACTCTTACCCACCGCACTCTTGACTAGTGGAGGGTCATTAGCCGAACGGGTAGGATAGGATAGAAACCTTCCATTATAAGTATAATGAAGTACAAAGTAACTAAATGCTTTTTCAAATTCCCAAATCATAGTTACTTTAGGCAAAATGTGAAATTGTATGCTAACCCATGGAATTACACTTTGTACCCTTGTCAAACATTAGTGGAGCGTGTGTGGTTAACTGGCACACTAATTTGGGGATGACATTGGTGGCGAAGGGTGGCTCGATGCTTATCATAGATCAATGGAGCGTGTGTAGCTAACCAGCACATTGATTAGGTGATAGTAGCATTGGGCGCACCATGTGATTCGTATGGTTATTCACACCTTATTTGTGATCCTCGGCATCCCAGTCACAAATAGTAGGGCATAATCGAGATTAAACGTGCCATTGAAAAGTTCAATGAATCTCAACAGATCTAGGAGTTTCAATTCATTTAAAACTTAATCTTCCTTTTCGTTTTTCATGGTGGAAATTGGTAAATTGTCATTTACCTACCTTCAAATATTTTGCAACTAGATTACGACATCCCTTTTCTAGGTTGTAGAATATTGTGTTGGATCCTAGCCTTAATAACTCATTTGGGTGTTTTATTAAGGACTCAATCAAATTAACTTGAATTTTCTCCCGTTTTGTAGATGCCTGCATCTTACAATGGTCTTCCCAAATCCTTTGGAACAAGCTTTCCAAATGAAGATGACGTTCTGAGATACGATCAAGGAAATGAGAGTCATGCTTCACTTCCTCCACCTCCTCCAATTGTTCTCCTTGACCCACAAGTTCAAAGGCTTGAAAAGTTCAAGCTCACTCAAGCCCTTTTGGCAAGTAAACACGAAGATGGGAAACCTGTGTGTGCGCACGTCTTAGAGATGAAGTCACACATTGATAGGTTAAACATGCTGGGTGTCGATATTTCAAGTGAGTTGGCTGTTGACTGGGTTCTTCAGTCACTTCCTGAATCATATAGTGAGTTCGTTAGAGAGTACTATATGATGGACCACGACGTGACCCTAATTGATCTCACCTATTTGCTCATAGCTGCTGAATCAGCAATGAATTGGCGTGCTTGTCAAGCAAATTTGTCTGGTGAATCAAACTTCCAAACTTCAATGGACACTGGCAACATTGGAAGTCCAGAAAGAACTAAGTCTGTGATTGTCCGATGTGCTGTGCCAAAGGAGTCCATTTGCTTTTATTGCCAAGAGAAGGGGCATTGGAGACGAAGCTGCCCTAACTACCTGAAAGATCTAAGAGACGGGAGCGTCAAGACGTATGGCTCTACTTCATGTAAAATCCATTATCTAACTCTTTTGAGTTCCTATTCTAGATTCTTAATACATGATGTGATAAGATTACATTTTGATGTTTTGTAGGATCGAAGAAAAGAGAGGAAGCTTGAGGGAAGAAGTGAGCTGAATCTAATCATGAAGAAAATGGATTTCAATCGCATTACTTGAAGAATGGATTCTTGAGGTACTACTTGGAGTTAGAATAGATTGTTAAGAAATATGTGATAACATAGTTTTTCAATTGAATTGCATTGTAAGGACAAATTTTTTCCGCAATAAAATGAATTTTGATTTTATCTTATTTATTTATCCTTGCGATGGCATGTATGAAAAAATTGATGTTTGAATGTTTCTATTATTAGCAACAATGGATTTGATTCTTAATTATGTTATTTGTGGAAATGTCAAAAGTTTACCAAATAGGGAGAGTTTCTCATCGCCCAAGTTTCAATTGGACAGAAACTTGGAATCATGCAATGTGTATTGTATGATGAATGAAAAACTTTCATATTTGGGAAACTTAGATTAATTCTTTGACAAAGTGTCAATTGAAGGACTAGGAGATCAAGTACACTAGGTTGTGCGTTGATCAAGTCCACCACAAGAGTGACACAGATATTCGTCATGATTTACTAAAGTTTAGTAAATATGATTATACTTATAAGATTAAGTGTAATTCTGAGTTGATTGAAAGAGTTTCAATGAATAGCAGAACGAATAAAGAAGAACCAAATAGGCAGAAAGATAAAAGTTTCTCTATTCTAAGAAGAAGGGAGAGTACCTTTTATTGTGTTTTATGATAAGTCTTAATGATTAAGGACCATGTCTCAATTGATCCTCTAAGTGAGTCTTAGTGCAATTGCATGTCTAAGAAGAGGAATCGAGAATTGTAGAAATGGTTAAATCAAGAAGTCAATCATACTTCGTTCCAATATCAAGTCTTAGAGTCATACTCCAAGATTGTGACATTGAGTGAAAAGTATTAAGTAGGTTTATAAAATTCATCAAATGTGGAATTTGGAAAAGGTTTCTCATTCTTGCACATTTAAAATTGGTAAGTTGTGCTGTCTTGGATAAGACAAAGACCAACTAGGACCAATTATGTGAAGTGTTTTGTCTTGATAAGAACTACACTAACTCTTGAATATTTGCTTTGTCAAGAAATGTTTCTTGACAAGAGAATCTTATATGTCAAGGAGTCAGTGGGAGTCTTAATGGTCTTGAAAGGTTTCAAGAACAAATCAAGAATAAAACTTATAGATCATCACTAGCACACGACTTGAGGTTTACAACCTATCGTGCTGACATTATTTTGTTTCTGTGCCATTCCAATTGAGTTAATTGTGTATGTGAGTTCTATGAGTTCTCATTTGAATGCATACTAGAGCCTTAGTCGATGGAAAGTACATTGATATGTAAGGACAAGTTACTAAACTACTTGGAAGACATGGTGGGCACTCGTGTTACCATAGGGCAAGAAATTAAGATTAAGAAAGTTCAGTCCATATGAGTTTGGATTTGTCGCAAACCTTGGTTTTGGAAAATTCACATGGATATGAACTCATACACCATAAAATCTAAGTGTCATAAGATTCCCTCCTTCATGAAAATGATTGTGAGGAAATGCTTTCACTAAGAGAGATCTTAAGAAGATAGCAGTTGTGAAAATTGTATTCTCAAATTCGATTATGGTTACGGCATCCCTTTCCATAGTTCGAATTGTGAAATTTGGCAATTAGTTTGAACATTTGGAACTTAGTAACATAAGTTCTAAATTGTTTAAGCACACATATGAGCTATCTAAGCCAAAGGTGTATAAGTTTAAGAAGCTTAGATAAAGGCTTATCGAAGCATCTGGTATTAGAAATATGAATTTCAGAAATTCAATAGGCATTGTTTTCTGGAAGTTCATTTGTTTTCTGAATACATGTCAAAGCTAGTGGGAGCATAAATGTTATGCTTATATGATAATCATCATGATAGTGGGAGCATAAGTGTTATGCTTGTATGATTATTACGACGAGTATTGCAAGTTAGCAATATTAATTATAGAAAAACAAAGATTCAATTTGCAAAGTTGCATGGGTTGAAAAATTGTTTTTTGCTATAATTAAGGGAGAGAATATTATACTTCGTTTCAAAATCTAAAGCTTAGATTGAGAAATTTTAATATTTTCAGTCAAAGGATACAATGTGTGTTCTTAAAATTCGATTATGATTACGGCATCCCTCTTCATAGTTCGAATTGTGAGAACATGACACATAAAATATTATGGCAAAAGATTGGTAAAGTATCATATCTTTATGTAAGACATTATGCATCGTGTCCCATACGCTTCGGGTATAGGATCGATTGCAAATGCTATAATATTTACCACTCTAAAATTTTTCCAAATGTCTAGCGCATTAAGAGGGAAAAAGGACTAGAATTGGTTTTGACTAAAATAATTAAACAACTATCAAAGGACGATCCAAAGTTCGCTGAGGATTGGTTGCTTGTGAGTAGTTGGGAGCATGGTATTGGATGGACCATATCGACATTATTATGAATAGATAAGATTCTATTAAGAATGAGTTGTCATATGGAAAATGTGGAAATGTTTCCATATTGGGAGTTGGATATTGAGAATCTACGCCTAGATTAGAAACTTTTATGCAAGAAGGATGTTCAAAGGAATGCACTTTGAATGTGAGACTTCACGTCTAAAGAATTGTCTTGTAACAATGTCCGATAGAGTAATTTGTAATTTCATTGGCTAAGTCTTGGTGACTTTTGTGCTATGATTTTTACAAATGGATCATTGCATTAAATGTTAGAATCTAGCATATTCTAGTAGTGGCAAGAACCCTGTGTTCTTACACTAATAATTAGGATTAAGGAATTGTGAAATGAGCATCATTGAAAAGATTTTTCAACTGATCTATTTCACAAAGTAAGGACCATAGGAAACATAGTGTGCATGCTTTATGCATGGGATAACTATTGTTGTAATTTGAGTAATAAGTTGATTTTCTGAAACAGTAAACGATAATAATGAGTAAACAATATGGTGGTAATAGAAGTGTTTTATTTACTCTCACAAGTTTGAGGCCATATAGGATTAAGTATTATTGTTATGTTTCAATTTGCATGTTTTGACTTCCAGAATAACTAGGTTATTCAAACATCCACAGTCGGTCATACGTTGGGAGTAGGTATGAATAAAAACTGTCATGAATCTGTCTGTAGATTGTCTGAAGTGTTTAGACATGGCACAAGTTTGCTGCAGAGTTCATGAGTGCTTTGATAAGATTAGAGTATTGGATTAAACCCACGCTCACTTGGATCACTTCATGGTTTTATCACGAGTGATTAGTGAGACGATAATATTGTATATTCTTGAAACCGAGACATGTGAGTTGTTATTTGTTGGTCGGTTGCACATTGATAATAAGTAAACGCACCAGTAACTTGGTGTTATAAAACTCATTGTTGTGTGTGATTCGATCAATAAATGCAAGCGGGCATTTGAGTCGAAGTTTATCCATTCCTTTTACCCAAAGTGGGATAAAAGCGATATCTGTGGGCCTCCTGATGATTTAGTGATGACACCCAAGCGCTTGGCCAAGCCGAGACTAAGTTGATATGTTCAATTGTAGTCTGTTATCATTCGTCATAAATCGGAAGTCGGGAAACAGTATAGAGAGAATGATTAAAATTCATATCTTATGTCTATACGATATCTTGAGAATGGAGGAAGATATGATCCCTTATCTAAAGGACACGTTATCTGATAAGATCAGAGTTGACAGCGGCTTTTGAAAGCTACGATTGCTTATCAGGTTCTAAAGTCATACGGAAAATAGTTATTAGACTTATCCAAGTGGAAAACTGTTGGATTAGTGTCTAAGTCCATAACTATTTTGGTATGTACTTGACCCGATTATGAGCATGGTCCTTTTGGATTGCCTTCACCATAGCAATATGTAGGATGATTTAAGGAGAGAAAGGTTTAAATATGATTTATTAATATATTATGAGAATAATATATTAAAGGAGAAATCATATTGTTTAATTAATATTAGTCAAGAATTAATTAAGAGTTAATTTTGTGGCTAAAAGAGATTAATTAAATTTAGGGGACTGGACTGCAATTATTGGATAATTGAGTTATTGGGCTATGGAATACTAAAGGAGTAAGGGGTGAACGAAATTATGATGGAAGCCCATCATATTTTCGTCCATAGCCTTATCCAGAAGGTTTCGTGGGCTGCTTAGAGTTTAAGCTGTCCATTAGGGTTTTGACTGAAACCCTAGCAGCCCACACAAGTATATAAAGGACCCCTTAGGCCCCAAAAACGTGGACAACTGATTCTCTAGGGGTTCTAGTCGTTTTTGGGTAGCCTCCTTTCTTCTCCTCTTCATCCAAGTTGCATAAGGTGTTTGTGACTCCATTAGAGGTGCATCACTTGAGGCACTAAGCTTTTGAAGCCAATCCAAGCAAGGAATTGATTGTTATTGCTATATAACAATCAAAGGTAATTATATAAACCCTAATTCAGTTTATAATATGTTAGATCTAAGTTTATTAGTCTTGGTTTCAAAGCATGTACAATAGAGAAACCTAGATCCAAGCATTAGGGTTTGTATGAGCACATAGGATTGTTCTTATGCCTAAAACCCATCAAAAGGGCCTACACGCATCGATGTGTATGAGATCCAATAAACCCTCACCCCTTTCACAAGTACCAGTGAAGGGTTACTTGGTCATCTTTCCAAGTAAACAAGACTCGCACACAATCCATCCTTTTGGGGTTGGCCTATGCGTTTCTTGTTGACATGCCCAAGACAACAATGCCACAAGCATGCTTTTTCCAAACTATTTGAAGATTCGATATGCAACACATCATTTCCTAAGTTGTCTACAACCATCATAGTTTCATATATTCAGTTACAAGGCAATGCTTCAAAATAGAAAACACCGTTAAGATAAGCATTAATAGAACCCTTTTCATTATCAAATGAATATCTAAATCCTTGTCTATACAAAACATGAAAAGAAATGATGTTTCTTGTCATTCTCTGACGAATAGCAACAATTATTCAAATCTAGTCCTAATCCATTACTAAGCACTAAAGTGTAAACTCCAATCTTGGTGACAGGCGACGATCTTCTGTTCCCCATGATCAAGTTTATCTTCCCATGCTCAACATCCCTATTTCTTCTTAGGCCCTGTAAATTAGAACAAATGTGAAAACCACATCCAGTATCAAGTACCCAAGAAATAGCATGTGATGAATCATTAGGTTGAATAGTATAAATACCGGCGAAGGACGGCTTGATCTTCCCATCCTTGATGTCTTGCAGATATTTCAGGCAGCTTCATTTCCAATGCCCAAAGCTGTGGCAGTGATAGCACTTTGCATCCTTTGGGTTGGAGGTGGGTCCCACAGAACCAACCTTAGTTCCACTAGAAGAGGTATTATCACGGGACTTTCCCTTATGGTGGCTCTTTGAGGGAGCCTTCCTCTTCTTACCCTTTCCTTGCCCAATAGCCAAGACCGGGGTAGCAGTAGGAGTAGGAGTTTGTGCAACGGACTTGTCCTTGAGGTTACTCTCAACAGTCCTCAACAGACCTTGCAACTTGCTCAACGTGACCTCCTCTTTGTTCATGTGGTAGGTCATGCGAAACTGGTTGAAGCAGGGTGGCAGCGAATGAAAAATGATGTCAATCGCCAGCTCTTCATCGAAAATAACATTTAACTTCAGCAGGCGGTTAACATACCTCTGCATCTTCTGTAGATGAGCAGTGATAGACTCTCAATCTCTCATCTTGGTCGTGATCATCGAAGTGATGATCTTGTACCTCTCCTGCCTCGCACTTTGGTGATACCTTTCAACCAAGTCCTAATGCATTTTGTAGGGATAGAAGTCCTCGTAGGACTTTTGGAGTTCAACAGTCATTGTCGCTAGCATGATGCAATGGACTTTTGTGGCATCACGCTCATCGACCTCGAAGGCAGCGATCTCTTCGGGAGAGGCAATGTTCATGTCCACCTCTTTTAACTCCTTGTCGAGGACATACTGCTTGTCCTCGTAGCGGGTGACCATTCTTATGTTACGGATCTAATCATTAAAATTGTTTCCGTCGAAAATCACCCTCCCACACAAATTCATGAGTGAGAATGAGCCGGAGGTATTTGAGCTGGAAGCGTTGTTGTTCAAGTTCGACATCTGAAAAGGAAAAGAGATAAAGTTTGATTAGACAAGAATCCCAAATTAAAACACCCAAATGAAAAATTAGGGCTAGGATCCAACAACATTATTTGCAATTTAGAAGAGGGATGTCGTAATCGAAACAACAAATAATTTGAAGTTAAGTGAATGACGATTCACTAATTTCCACATGAAAAACAAATTAAAATGAAGTTTTAAATGAATTGAAAACTCTTAGATCTTTGAGATTCATTGAACCTTTCAATGGCATGTTTAAATCTTGATATGCCCCTCAAGTTTGTGATTGGGATGCCGAGGATCACAAATAGGGTGTGAATAACCATGCAAATATACATGGTGCCCCCAATGTTATAGTCACCTAATCGACGTGTCGGTTAACGACACACGCTCCATCGATCTATGACAAACATCGAGTCACCCTTTTCCACCTTTGCTTAGAGCCAAATTAGTGTGCCGGTTAACCACACGCACTCCACTAACGTCCTAGCAAGGGTACAAAGTGTAATTTCATGGAATTGCATCAAATTCACTTTTGCCTAAAGTAACTAAGATTGAGAATTTTGTAAAAATTTTTTAGTTACTTTATAAATTCATTATACTTTTAATGAGGAAAGGTTTGCCCTATCTGTAGAGACCCAATTTTATAACGAACGGTGAATGCAGAAGAAAGATATCTCGAGATTAATCGTGTTTTTGGAAGTATGAACACAAAGAACATAATAGGAGTTCATAAAAATAAACTAAGAATAAGAGAGAATACTATTGATGAAGCAGGAAGAACATGGTGGGAGAGAAACTCTCCCTAGGTGGGGAGAACCCACCACTTTCTCTCTCTAGAATTACATTTTGAGAAAAGTAACTCTAACTAAGAAAAGTAAGAATGGCTAGCTTTTTTTTTTTAAAATGACCAACTCTCCCTTTATATAAGAGAGAGAGTATTTACACCATAAATACAATAAAGGGAAAATATAACCTAACTATCACTCATTATTTGTGGAGCATTTACATGCCCCAACATTCTCTCCCTAAATGCTTACAAATGATGAGAGATACAATAAGTGATACAATGCTATAATACAGTAATCCAACTAGCAAGCGTGGTAATAAAATGAAATCAAGTGCTGAAATATCTCTGAAACTCTGAAGTGTTTGTGAAGTCTGAAACTGGCCATGAATCTCTGAAATGAAGGTCTTCGGCTTCAAAGCACAACCAATGAAGCAGAAAAAATAAGATCCAAATCTTCAAACCAGTCATAATCACCCGAAGAAGGAGGTCACCATGAGCAAGTAGAAGATCCAATAAAAGAAACACTTCGTCTTCAAAAGTCTGAAAAACATCTCGAGTTCTCGAATCATAATACACCGAAATTCTTCAAAGAATAACCTGCTAAACATGTGAAGCATCCATAAAATGTAGTCCGGATAAAAATAATGTGAGTCCAAAAACATGGTCCAGCGATGCCAAAAATTTGATCCAAGGATCAAAAATAAGTGCCACGTCACATCGCTAAAATAATATTCGTCTTCAACATATCACAAATCCAAACTCGTAAAACCATAAAATCTGAACTAGATGCGAACACAAAATCATCCTGTGGTAGAGTCCGAATAATAAATAATTTGAATCAGAAAACATCGAGTAATGCCAAAAAATTGATCCGTGAAGACCAAAAATAAGTGCCACATCGCATCACTAACTAAATAATCGTCTTCAGAAGTCTTCAAGAATCCAAACTCAAACAATAATAACCAAATCCGGATGATATTCTCTCCCTATTTTTGACAACCAATGACCGGATATCAAAAATCAATAAATCATCGGATGGAGAGTGTCGGATACCAAGAGCTAAGAGAAGCTCTCCCTAGATGTATGAAGGGTCTCGATAAGAAACGAAAAAGAGTAAAATAAATACTCTTGCGGTCATGAGAAAGCTGGTGACAGTTGCTGAAACTGTGCTGAGAAAATCTGTTGTGCCAAAATATATCCAAATATCCAAACTGCGGTGCCGGAACATTTGAAGTGGTCTTCAATAGAGAATAAAGTCCACATGCTCAAGATACATGATTCATCAACCAAAAATCAAGAGCGCCAAGTGATAATATCCCATATAGTGAAGAATGCGAAACAACTTTGTTGATCAATCGCCGCTGTGGTGCAAGCATCACAAAAAAATAATATGAAGTCCGACTGCGGTAGGAATATTCTTCCAATAATAATAACCGGCATAAAATGAACCAATGTGACAATCCAAGGGTGCGGTTGTGGCAAAAATTGATGTTAAATAAAATAATTGGTGTAATAAAAAAATTGGTTTTAATAAAAAAATGGCTAAATAAAAAAATTGGTGTTAAAAAAATGGCTAAATAAAAAACAATTGGCTGAAAAAGATAATTAATTAAAAAAAATAATGTAGAAAGAAAAAAAATCTGAATTAAAAAGAATTTGAAAAAAAAAGGTTTAAAAAAGGGAGGGGAAAAAAGGAGGGGAGGGGAGGAAAAAGAAGGAGGAAAGGAGGGGGGAGGAGGAGGAAGGAAGAGGAGAAGGAGGAGCTGGGCGGAGGCTGCTGATGAGAGGAGGAGATTTGGGTGGGATGTAGTTGCGGTAGGAGGTGAGTGCGGATCAGAGGAGATGGGTGCGGACGGGTCAAGCTGAGTGCGGATGGTGGGTGCGGTGGGGTCTTGGCTTCGGATGGAGGCTTTGGATGGGGACTGCTGATCAGATGAAGAACGCAAGTCTACGTTGGTTGCGGATCAAGCAAGCAGGCGCGACTGCAGTGCGAGGAGCAAATACGCATGTGAACTGCGGTAGGGAATGCCTGCGGTCCGAGCAAGAGGGGTCCGAACCAAAGGCAGCATAGTTTTTTTGTTTTGGCTGCGGGTCAAGGGCTGCTGACCTCGGCTGCTGATGGGACAATGATGACCTCGGATCAAGGCTTAAGAGGGGCTGCTGAGAGGCTTCTTAGGGAACTCCGGTAGGCAGTTTTTGGTTGCGGTTCGGGGGTCCGGAAGGGGCTGAACAGGTGACGAAAAATGCTCTTTTTTCATGAAAAATGGTACCGCAAAGGCCATTTATTCATATTTTAATAAGGGAATCTTTTTATAAAGCATTCTAAGTCAAAAGAGGGTCTTGGGAAGGCAAAAGAGGAGTGTGCAGGGGGTATTTTTAGGGACAAAATGTGATGAGATTGGACAATGTCACATGGTTTTTGTCTTTTTGAGGGAGTAAATAGTGGAGTACTCTTTACCCAAAAGAGTAACAAGGACAATATGCTTTATGTAAACAACACATTACGTCCAAACAATTCAATTGAAGATCTACAACAACTAAAATATGAGAATCAAGAGCTTCTTACCTCATAATGAGAAGAGTTGCTGGGAAAGAAAAACTTCAAAAATAAATGTTTTTCTCCACTTTCTTCAAGAAAAATAAACCCATTAAATTTGTGTCTTCTCATTTCCAAGAACATATACCTCCTGGAACAATTTCTTCAACATTTTGGAGACCACAAAAATAATTTCTTCTCCCATTTTTGTACACTTCTTCAACAGAAAATTAATAAGAACACGAAGAACATCAAATTTTCCAGCAAAAATAGAACGATCAGCAGCAGCAACTTTTATTTTTGCTAAGATAGAATCACCCAAAAGATAGAAATAAGAAAGAACATCATAAAAAAAAATTCCGGTTTGCATCCCGAAATTTTTTTCTTGCAGAAACACGGAAAAATCACAAGATAATCACCGAACGGGAGTCGTTCCCTTGAACTAATCGTGAGATCTTCAAGGTACGGCTCCGATACCAATTGTAGAGACCCATTTTTCTAACGAATGGTGAATGCGGAAGAAAGATATCTTGAGATTAATCGTGTTTTTGGAAGTATGAACACAAAGAACATAATATGAGTTCATAAAAATAAATTAAGAATAAGAGAGAATACTATTGATGAAGCATGAAGAACATGGTGGGAGATAAACTCTCCCTAGGTGGGGAGAACCCACCAACTTTCTCTCTCTCTAGAATTACATTGTGAGAGAAGTAACTCTTCTAAGAAATGAGAAATGAGCTAGCTTACTTTTTAAATGACCAACTCTCCCTTTATATAGGAGGGAGAGTATTTACACCATAAATACAATAAAGGGAAAATATAAAACCTAATAAACACTCATTATTTATGGAGCACTTACATGCCCCAACACTATCCTACCCGTTCGACTAACGACCCTCCACCAATCAAGGAAGCGGTGGGTGAAAGTGGACACCCATTAAACGGCCATTTTATAGGCCATAACCTTATACCCTCCTTATAGATCGACTTCGTGAATGAGGCTTACTAACGGTAAGATTAACATATAAGTTATACATATATAATAATTATTCTTATAATATTATAATAGTATTGGGTGAATTTTAAACTTGTAAAATTCTAGGGTTTGAAATTTAATAATTTCAAAATTAAACTTTTAATTCAAAAAATTAAATTCCAAAACTTGAGGGCAAGTTTTGAAACATATCAAAATTCTAGAGTTTGGAATTTAATAATTTCAAAATTAATCTCCATTTTTTGTATAATAACCTCACAAAGTCTCATAATTTTACTCAAATAAATTTAATAATTAGGAAATATTCCTAAACAAATGATGTCCTAATAACCATATAATAAAAATAATTTTAGTTCGTTTTTTTGGTAAAAATAAAAAAGGAGATAAGGTTCCTAATTATTCAGAATTGAATCGAATGACATGTACGGGTCGTTGTAATCTCATATATTCGGTCGTTCTGGACAGTAATTCTAATTTATTGTCAAAGAGGCGAATAAATAGATTCATCATCCCACTCGAATCAATTTAAGAGAGTGAGAACCAACTAATACCTTATTCAGGTATCTCAATGGAAATCCCCATAAATGGTAGTCTTGTAGAAATAATATTCTTGCTTATTTCCATGATCCTCGATATATAAGAAAGAGCTCGAGAGTTACTATATATGAGACTAGAGAACTAAATTCAATCGTTAACGAAAATGGATTTGATTGGGTATCGAGGATTCAAGGTATTTTGGCCAAAATACCAAAAAGAATTAAACCCATTTTTTATTCTTATAGAAGTCCACATTTTGGCCAAATGTCCATATTAGATGATAATTTTAGAATTTACATGAACTATAAATCATGAAACTATGGGGACACGGTTACATACAAACAAAATTATATGTTAATATAGCACAATTAAATGAAAAGCTTTTAAAGAAAGGTTGTAATAACAACATAGCGCCATGCAAACTAGGTTTCTAGCCATCTTGAACATTTCAAATTTATAAATCATTAAGATTGTGAACAATGTAATACTACCCGATTTAACGATATTACACATGGTTTTTCTCCTCTATCTTGCCACTAAAATTGAAATCAATTGCCCATTCACGGAGCCATTTTCCAGATTATCATATCTTGCTGAATGTGGCTCATGCCACTCAATGAAGAATGTTGGTCGTTTTGGTTCAAGTAGATGCATATTTTCATTTGCGAGCAAAGAAATAACTTTTGACATGGTAGTTCTAATCATAGCATGATCTTGTGTTGGGGTAGAATGTGTATAGTGAGGAGTTGAAAGCAATTTGTGTCTGTGTAGAGTCGAAAATAATATGGTTTCGACACTTTATGTACGTATTTACAAAGCATCTTGGTTTCGATACTTAATGTCTAGTCGTTGTTAATTTTTGTGAGTCTGTTGTACCCTATAAATAGGGTAAGTTCATAAAGTAGAGTTAGTTTTTGTGGTCGGGTTTGGGCCCTGGTTTCTGGTAGGATCAGGAAGATAGTTTTGGAGGAGGCTCATAAGTCTCACTTTTCGATACACCTGGGAGACACCAAGATGTATCGGGATTTGAGACTAAGTTATTGGTGGTCGTGTATGAAGAGGGAGATAACCTGGTATGTTGAGAGGTGCTTGGCTTGTAGGATGGTCAAGGCTGAGCATCATAGGCTGTATGGCAAGTTGCAGCCATTGGAGGTTCCTATGTGGAAGTGGGAACAAATCACCACAATAGTTTATCACCAAGATACCAAAGACTGCCAAGGTTTTTGATGCTATATGGGTCATCGGGGATCAATTAACCAATAATGCCTACTTTTTTTGCCATTTGGGAGAGCTCCTCAGCCGAAAAGTTGGCCGATGTGTATGTTCGGGAGATTTTTGCTCGTCATAGGGTTCCGGTCTCCATTGTATTAGACCGGGAAGTTCAATGAGGAACTGGGTACGAAGCTGCATTTTGGCAATGCTTATCATACGCGGGCCGACAACCAGAGTGAGCGGACCATCCAAACACTTGAGGATATGTTGCGATCTTGTGTCATAGATTTCGATGGGAGTTAAGATTCCTACCTACCACTTGCGAATTTTTCTTACAATAATATCTATCACTCCAGCATTGGTGCTCGCCTTTTGAGCTTTTGTATGGTCGCAGATGACGTACCCCTGTTTGTTGGGGAGAGGTTTATCACATAGTCATGGGAAGGACTAAAGTAGTCCTCCAGACCATGGAGCTTATCCAGCAGATCATAAAGAGATTGCAGACCGCTTAGAGTCGGTAGAAGAGTTATACCGATCGGCGCCGATCAGAGTTAGGGTTTCAGGTCAGTGATATGGTACTACTAAAGGTCTCACCCTGGAAGGGTGTGATACGCTCATGAAGAGGGGAACGTTGAGTCCCCGGTATATTGGACCATTCCGTGTAATAGCCAGGGTGGCCTACCGGTTGGATTTGCCAAGTGAGCTCGGCCAGATCCATAATACTTTCCATGTTTCGTAGTTATGAAAGTTCGCGTTGGACGATGAGGTAGTGGTCCCTTTGGACAATATTCAGGTCGATGAACGCCTGAATTATATTGAGAGACCGATAGCGATAATGGAGAGAAATATGAAGATTCTGCGCAACAAGGAGATACATTTGGTAAAGGTTCAGTGGCAACATCGGAAAAGAACCGAGTAGACCTGGGAGCAGTAGGCGAAGATGCAGGAGCATTATCCTGAGTTATTTGCGGCAACTGACTTCGAGGACGAAGTCCAGTTCAAGTGGGGGAGAATTGTAACATCCCGATGATGAGTTATTTTCAATTTTAACCCTAAGTATGAAATAATATTGCATTTTGACCCTTGGGTTTGAGAAAGATTGCAAGAATGGCCCATAGTGGCATTTTGGTAATTTTGGCCAGGAGGTTAGTATGTTGATTGTACGTTTTGTACGCTAGGAGTACGCTGCGCGTACGTGGTAAATCCTCAAACCCTAATTTAGGGTTTTGTCCATATATAAGCATCATTGTCTCTCATTTTTCATTCCCTCATTAGCCACCATCTGAGAAAAACGACCCTTTAGCTAAATCTAAGTGAGAAGAGTGCATCTTGAGTTTATCTTTGTGTTTTGTGGTATTCTTGAAGAAGAAGAATGTGCTGAGAAGAACTTGGAGCTCGGAAGTGTCATACCCCCAAACCGGAACGGCGGAAACGTTCGGGGGCGGATGACTTCATGTGGTAACGTAACAAATGAATACATAGTAAAGAAAGCAATACAACCATCATATATATAATTGAAAGTTTACATTGTTAAAAGGTACATGTTCAAAAGCCAATTACAATATGATGCCAAAATATGAATTTAAACTGGCGTCGCAGCGTCCCTTCTTCAAAAGCTGTTTGTTACTTGTAATTACTGAATCCTTGGGACATGCAATTAGTTTTGAAAGAGTAGATCAACATTTAAGCTAGTGAGTTTCATAAGTATTAAATGACATTGTTTGTATGAAATGAAATGTTTTGTTCTTGTCTGTTTGTTCCTAGAAAATCCTATATTTTCTACTAGCATAAATGTAGCCTTCTATCAAGACCAATGTTTGTTTCTAGAAAATGTATGTACATATAAAATTTCCAATACGTCTGAAAAACCCCGTAAATCAATGTGTTTTTAATACTCCATGTGAGTTTTATAACCATCCTATTGACTAGAAATGCCTATACACAACGTTCTTCAGGCATTGGAATGTTCTGACGTTTGTCACCCCGAATGGTGGACTATAGCTAACAGTCAGGGCGCGGGTTGTCAAGCCCGTATAGATCTATACACAAACACCATGCTCCCCCTCCAAGGGATTCTGGTATATAATATGGACTTGAAATGTGTACTCGAACGTACATAAAGTTAATGTCTCACAAAACTTAGTATAAAACAGATTTACTTGTGAAAATGTTCGTTTGTTCTTGTAGGTGAAAGTAAACTTCTTGAAATAGTGTTTCTAGTATGTGAAAGTTCGTGATGTTCTCGTAAAACTATACCTATTATAGTTTTCTAAAAGTGTGTCTCGTTTGTATAGAAATCCCTAGAAAGAAATGAATCACTTGTTATGAAAGTATAAATTTTTATAATGTCTAAGATGGACACATATACATACAGTCTAAGCAGAGGGTTTGATTTGTACATATATAACAACATTTTTCATTTCAAAAGATATTATGTTATCGTGATATATTTTGCATACCAAAGTTTCCCTATAATAGTTATAAATCACATATGATTTCATTGATAAAAAGATGTATAATGAAACTTTATATAACACACGATAATAATCGTGTGGTTTACTTGTATTCTCCCCTTAAAAGCATATAAAAGTATTTATAAAACATTTAAAAGTGTGGATTATAAGGGTATGAACTCACTTGAAAGATCGGAAAAGGCGAGATGAAAACCGAGCAGAACTTCGACTCGAGAAAGCGGATTTTCTCGGGATTTTCGGGAATCTCGGGAGCACAAACGACCTTCAGGACTTGAGCAAGGTAACCGGGACTTCAGGATATCAATTGCACGGAAAACGAGGAAAAACGCAAGAAAGTTGAGAGAGAAATGAGCCCTTTCATTGGAACCCTCACATCCCTTTTATAGGGGCTGGGAACCGCCTTGGTACGCTGGGCGTATGCGGGTACGCTGGGCGTACGCGAGTATGCTGGGCGTACTCATGCGTCATGCATGAGCGCATCCTCGACTTCTTCGGACTCCGGATGGGACTGGACATAGGCTCGCATAGGGCGCGACATGGACGATCCGAGGTCTAGGCCTTGAGTACGCTGGGCGTACTCGTGTGCGACTTAGCCTTCGGATAATACCGAATTTTTTATTAAAAATTATATTTTTAATATTTAATAAACTTCAAAAATTCATATCTTCCTCATACAAACTCCGTTTTCGACGTTCTTTATATCCACGCGTAGGTGAGACTACGCTCTACAACTTTCGTTTGGATTCCATCGACAAATATTGAAAATATTTTTATTATTTATTTTTAAAAGGTCGCGGTAAGAAAATTTCGTTAGAAATTCATAACTTCTTTATCTGCCGTCTGTTTTCGCCAGACTTTTTACCATTGCAATACCATTGCCAAGACCTTCGATTCTCGTTTAGGTCATTCCGGCCAAAAGTCGCTCGATCTCCGATTCGAGTTTTTAGCTGTTTGTCGCTAGGCCGAACTTGGAAAAATCATAACTTCAATATACGAAGTCGGATTTGGCATTCTTTTTACGTACGATCACGGTTTAATGACATCAAACATAGTAGGTAATTAATTACAAACTTTTTGGACATTTTATTTTTGAAGTTAATTTCATTATATCAAAAGTGGTTACAATACTTGACTTTTTATGTCATTACATAGAGTTGAAATATCGGGTTGTCACAGGAAGCAACTGGGATATGAGATTATCTCCTTGCTAGCAACCTCCAGAAGGTAAAAAGTTCATAACTTGATCACCCTATCTTGTAGATCTAGCCATTTCTTCATTTATAGCACTTTTGGTCCAAAATATGGTGATTCTTGAGTATGACATGCTCTTAACCAAATAAGTTGTACTTTCAGATCTTATGAGGGGTCTTCAGTCATAAATATGTGGTTTAGATGCTTAGTTTTCCTCCATGCATGCTCTAGAAGGTTTTAAGGCATTAAGATGTTGAAATTTTGTGTATTAAGTACTTAATGGACATGCGAAGTCATAAAGTTGGAAACTTTATGACTCTTAGTGGTATTTTAGCCTTTGATCTGAGGTTCTGAGCGTACGTTGTGTATTACGCTCAACGTACCTTGCGCATATGTGGTCAATCCCCCGACTTTGGTTAAGGCTTGAGTACGCCCATCGTAGAAGCTGGGTACGTCCCACGTACTCGGCTAAATGGACCAAGTTGACTCCTTGACCCGTTGACTTTGACTTTGACCAGGGTTGACCAAGTTTGAATTAAGGGTATTTTGAGCTATAGTTAAGCTTTGGTCTCTATCTGTTGAATAAGTGACCTGTAGAGACGGTATTTGGAGTAATGTATTGTTTAGTTATTCGTCAGACTGTGAGGTGAGTTTGCTCACTGTTCTTAGGGGTTGAAGGTACCAATGTTGGCCCCTTTAGTTATGTATCCTGGTATATAGGATGTTTCTATACAATAGTAATATGTAGATCTTCCTGCTAGTCTGTTAACCGGTTATATGATTCTCTGTTGTCGAATATATGCTATTTGTTATGTACATGTCGACATGGTATGGTGGGGTTGAGACTGTATTGCTTTGTGTTGTAAGTCAACAGAACGGGCATTCCAACCATAAGGTTATGGGCCAGGGCATTCCAACTGGAAGGTTGTGGGCCGGGGATATTCCAACCAGGAGGTTGTGGACCCGTTCACTACAAGAAAAAAGGCCTTTTACGACGCGCAAAATACGACGCTCATTGATCTATGTTACGCAAGAGAGAGTGACATTAAAAAAATGTCATCTCTTCAAAAAATTTAAGTATATATGTCGCATTTTATTGAGTGCCCTTAGAGTTAGTGTCTAATGTAAAAAACTTAAAAACACGGAGGGCACTTAATGTAAAATGTGCGCCGTCTCAAAATGTCGCATTATAATTTTAGTGAAAGGCGCGCATCTGTTCACAAAAATCGAGGTTACTAACAAAATATCTAACAATCACTATTCATCAGTCACTTCACTCTCTACTACGATTCTATCGACGGTGAGACCTCGACTCGCCTTCCCTTGCAGACAACGTCTCCTCCTCCGATCGTTAGGTTACTTCTCTGGCTGATTTCGCCTCGCCGACGACCGTGGGTTCAACTGACATCATTGGAGACTGCTAAAATTTATGTGCCCTAGGTCCGATTAAGGTGTTCCTGTTGAACCGATCATCGACCCAAGTGAGCTTCCCGGTTGGCCATATAACGTTGTAACAGAAGAGAAAGAGCAGAAGAAAGTCGAGACAAGGGGAAGAAGCGCCTGGTAGCCATGAATCTAATGCTAAGTTGAACACATTCAAGGGTTTCTCACCAACTGAAGCTTCTCAAGTCGAACACAAGGTAAAATCTTAAGCTTCTCAAGTTAGATGTAATGTTTTTATCCCCTTCTTTCATCTTGCGAACATTTTCTCTACTTTTTATCCCAAACTTTCACCTTGTTCTCAAGGTGAAGAAAGGATTGACTAACCGTGTATACATAATGACAGTTGCCTAAGAAAAGAGTCGAAAAATCCCTCAAAGTACTCTTAATCAAACTCCTCTGTGAGATGTTTCTCTTCAGGTTCTTCGAACCCTGGTCTGGTAGAACATAATTTTTTATGTTTTCTGATTGTACTTATGAAATTATGAAATCATGTTGTATCTTTCATTTCGATTGGGGGTATGTATGGACGATTTGTAATAGGGATTGAGATTATGAAATCATGGTTGAAGCATTCATTAAACCCTAAATGTAGATGTCTGAGTCTAGATTTATTTTTTAACTGTTAAGAAATTCTGCAAGGACACTTGATCTTCTTAAGAACATAGAAAAAAGTTCTAAGTTGTTTCACTTAATTAGTCAAAAAGCATCTTATTCTGGAACCAAAAGACTAGTTAGAGCATATTAAACATTGAAAGTGTATGTATTTATGAAATCAGCCATTGATTCATTTTGCATTTTGATCATCACACAACCTCTTTGATAGAAACCAAAATCCAATAACAGATAAATGAAACTCAAATATGAGATATATAGATCTAGGAAGCTATTTGATTACTAAATGGAAATAAGAACAAATCAGAAAGGAAATCCAAATGATTATCCTCCTGCCCTAATCAGAAAAGTTCTCTCAAGAGAAACTTCCTGCCCAAGCTAAAGTCGATACTCAAAGTTACAAAATACTAAATGATTCAATACTCTTAAGAATTAAAAATCTATAAAAAGCTTGCCTGTTTGTTTAAAGCATCCAAAGTTTCTTCATTGAGGTCATTACCAGCAGTGATTCCAGTCTTTCCAAACCTCGGAACTCCAAATTCCATTCCAATTGTTTCAAAGAACTTTCTTTTGTCACATGAAAGATAAGCAAGATCACCAAAATCCAACCGAATTCCCCTTGCTTTATACCTATACAAATAAATACATCAATTAACATATTAATTATTATCATTAAAGTTTAAACCTTGTGTATCATAAAATAGAAAAAGACAATAATACCCTAGATCATTTAGTGCTAGAAGAACAACACAGAAGTTAGGAACACCACTCTTCATCACTGTGTGTGAAGGTTGGATCTTCCAAAAAAAATCATGTATTAAAAACCCACCCAACAATCTTTCTCCGAACTGGGTATCAACTATCAGGTTAGAGCTGCTACTCTCCACCAATACCAACAACCATTGCAATCATCAAGGTGCGTTCATTGGAGAGTGCAACCCAATTGTTTTATCCCGATGCCTTTCAGATATAATATTTGCTAATTTGCTGTCATCATCTGAGCTTCCCAGTCTTCCACGAACACCCTTTCGAATTAAAAGATGTAAAATACCCCGATTACCCTTTCTATCTCTCTTTATCTGTGGGTGTGTTTGCAAAAATAGAAATAAACCTCTTTGATTTCGAATTTCATTATCTCACCTCTTCATCACTTCTATAACCGTCCCTCTCCCTCTAAATGAGAAATCTTTGTTGATTAGATCTGAAAAGCGGAGGAAGAGAAAAGACATCATGAACCTCGGAAAAAATTGACCAGGTAATACTTGTCTTATGTTTTACTTCATATATGTTCTTCTGTTACGCCTATTCCACTCCGATCCCAACTTAATTTTCCAACATAGTTAAGGTTTCACATAGTTGCTCTCGACTTGTGTTTTTGTTGGAAATATTTTAATTAAACTACTACGTTTGTTAACATCTTTGATTTTTTTTGGAAGATCCAACCTTCACACACAATGAAAAAAAAATTATCTGATAAGTGTTTGCTGACATGCAACCTACGTGGCATGTACTTGGCAAATTATTAAAAGGTTAAGGTCATATAATAACTCACGTATTTGTACTTTCTTACATATATTTTTTAGTTAAAATACTTCAGGCCTCAAGTATTTTATGCAAAAAAAATAATCCCTGTCAATTTTCATCACATACAAAAAATTTCAGGAGTGAAAATGTAACACCCAATGCACAAAGACCAAATTACCCTTTGCCTAATGCCTACCTTTTCTTATGACTACCTTCAGCAGTTTGTTTTGTTTCAATAACAGTGCTACGTAGGGATGTTTCTGCATAAGAGCAAAACAGAAAGCACACAATATTACAATTCGGTCCCTCCACTTTTCCCTTGTTTTCAAAGAAGGTCCATTCTTTATCACATTCTCTATCAATACCACCATCTTGAAGTAGAGGCTTGTAAATAATGATATACTCATCAGAATTATCATATTCAATTTTCAAATAGGTGCATAATTTGCAAAAAAAGACAAACACAAAACTGCTAGCTAAAGAAAATTCTGATTTTATTGCAACAAATCTTCTGGCTACAAACAAACAAAACATTCATCTCATCTTGTTAAAAATAAAGTCGATTCTTTGCCTTAATACAAAGCCAATTAATAATTGTTCATGTTTGTATATCAATAACAACTCTTTATTAGTTGATTGTACTAATATATAACACCAATAAACATCAACCACTAGACAATTCAATTCAACAGTGGAACAGGGAACCAAAATAACATTGTGATCCGGAGGTTTAGGAGGTATTAATTCCCCTAAAGCATACAAACCTCTGTATGAAGAATGAACTAACTCTATCTGTTTTTCCAATTGGACTCCGAAGCTGTACAAGGCTTCATTTGTTAAGCCTCCTATTAGCCCCTTAGATGGATCATTGACTCCTTGCGTGGAGATATCTGAAGTTGATTTAACTTCACTGACAAACACCCATGTACCAATCTCAGTAAAGAAGAGTAGTTTAATCTTACACCTAGGCTTATCAAGGTAGACCGAGTTATAAATAGATGGCAAGGAGATTGCAGGTACAATCAATCCTCCTGAATTGGAGTATTTTGCTTGCATGTGGGTCGATGAAAACAGAAAGCACACAATATTACAATTCGGTCCCTCCACTTTTCCCTTGTTTTCAAAGAAGATCCATTCTTTTGGCTAATGGCTACTTCCAAACATACATACATACATAATACATAGCCACACACATGTTCAATTCTTTTGGTCTCTCACACCTTTCTAAAACCAAAATATATACACTAACTTATCTTACTATCTTGTTTTATGAATATTAGTATTAAACCACTTTACAATGTTTATTTACAGCCAAGGGTCAGATTCAAAAACTACATTAAAACATGGGTTCTTAAATAATTATAATTTGTATAAACATGAGCATGCCTAATAAGGCAAGCCTATCTTCAACTTCTTTTCTGTACACCTGTATCAAACCACTGCCATCTGTAACTTGAAGCTTCCCATTTAACATTGTATTGTATTCATCATCTGTAACTTGAAGCTTCTCATTAAACATTGAAAGTGTATGTATTTATTCTTCTAACTATTTTTGCTTGTAGGACTATTGGCAAGAGGATTAAAAGTGCATTGATCTGGGTGGTAACTACAGCTGTATGTGGCTTGGTGCTGTGCATATTATACGGTTAGTATCTCCAATTATTAATTTATTCTTACAAGAAACATTTTCACTTATGATCAAATGCAATTAGGAGTAGAACCTACTTTTAGTCATTTAGAAGGTTGATGTCCCTGGTTTCCCATGCAAGTAGGTATGATGGGCACTGCCAAAAAAATTAGCTTACATGGCAAAAATTATTATTCTAGCTTTGCATTTTGTATACTTATAATAGGATTGATGAATGAGATGTTTCTAGGCTTTGACATAATCTGACTGTGGTTTGTACACTAAATGCTGTTCGTTAATTTTTTTCATAATTGTGCATTGCAATATGCATGTAGTTACAATGAGTTACAATTTTTTTGTTACTTGCTGCAGGCTCAAAGGGTGATAAAGCAATAGTTTCTGCTATAAATTACACTGATATTCCACATACTCAGGTAAGAAAAGGTATTTATTTTTAATCTATCTATTTTTTAGGGTACATAAGTTTTTTATTTTTCATTTTCTAATATAGATTCTATTATATTATTTTGATTAAAAATTCACTTTTGTGAATATTCGTTTAAAATATCCAAGCCTTTTTAACTTAACATTAAAAACAATCAAAAGCCTAACATATATTGTACATACTCTACAATAAATACATATAACATATAGCTCAACAGAATGAGATTAAAAAGAATGTCATCCAAAAAGCTTCTTGCTACTCTACAAGCAATACATATAACACTTGCACCTCTTCTTTTCTAACAGATCCATCATGTTCACCCTTTAACAGGATTCATACAAATCAATTCAATCATATTATAACAAAAACAATAATTAATCTATAACTAAACTTATTACAGATTCTAAAAACAACCTTGAGAAACAGAGAGTTTACCTGTGATGAAAATTTTATAACAAAAACAATAACTACTCACCCTTTCACAGGATTCATACAAATCAATTCAATCATCTTTAAATAATAATAAAATGATAATTAATCGACTTGTGATGAAAATTTTACTAACCTCAATCTGCCACATTAAATCAGGAATGGAAACAAGTAGAAACATCAACTCATTAACCAACAAAGACAGAAGAGAAAGAAAGAAAGAAAAAAACAACAAAGAACAGCCATACCTATAGATCTTAGGTACTCACCCTTTAACATGATTCATACAAATCAATTCAATCATATTATAACAAAAACAATAATTAATCTATAACTAAAGTTATTACAGATTCTAAAAACAACCTTGAGAAACAGAGAGTTTACCTGTGATGAAAATTTTATAACAAAAACAATAATTACTCACCCTTTCACAGGATTCATACAAATCAATTCAATCATCTTTAAATAATAATAAAATGATAATTAATCGACTTGTGATGAAAATTTTACTAACCTCAATCTGCCACATTAAATCAGGAATGGAAACACCACTATAAATTAACCAACAAACATAAATATTTATACATTTGTAGAAACATCAACTCATTAACCAACAAAGACAGAAGAGAAAGAAAGAAAGAAAAAAACAACAAAGAACAGCCATACCTATAGGAAGTTCTTATGCAGTATTAATCACAATTAACATCAAACATAAATATTTATACATTTTTAGAATGTAACTGTCAACTGACAGTTAATACCTAATTTTAAACAGATTGACCACCCAAGGGTAAAAAGGTCAAACCCATAAATTATGAAATAACGGGTTTGCAGGTGGTTTTATGCTGGACACCTGTTTAGCCCATTTCTAACTTTAAAATTTTTGCAAAAAAGATCATATTCAAAATTTGAAAAGTATTTCTAATTTTCAAATTTCTGTAAAAGTTCATAAAATTTTATAACAAACACATAAAAATATTCAAACAAGCTGAAAAAGTAACTGGATGCTAAAAAGTAAATGATAACCTATACAGTTTTGTTCCATGCTTTAGTTTTCTCACTGTACAGTTTTGGCCCCTGTACAATTTTTTTGTCCCTGTATAGTTTTGGCCCTGTACAGTTTTGTTTTTGCATAGTTTTTGTCCCTAAACATGCGTAATCATTATTGCTTTAAATGGTAAATAATTATGTAGGTTGGCAACAAATGTTTAATGGATAAATCATGGATTTCCTCTAGTAGATTATCAAATGCATATGATGAAGGTGTGAATGCTTTTCTAGAGTTTGCACAAACTAATAATCCAAAGTTAGATGTTATTCCATGCCCTTGTGTAAATTGCATCAATTTGTGTCACCACTCAATTGACAATGTCCGTTATCATTTGTTTGCCCACGGCTTCGATGAGAATTATAAGATTTGGTCTTTCCATGGAGAAAAACAACCCAATAGTGATTCTAGATGCCCTAACAATTCCATTCCTCCTGATGCTATTTATACAAAGGATATGCTTCATGATGCCTTCAAATACGTAGACAATGAACCTGATTCGTTGAAATCACTTCTTGAAGAGTGTGATAAGCCACTTTATGTAGGGTCAAAGTATAATGCACTTAGTGGATTATTGAAATTCCAACATTTGAAGGGTCAATTTGGATGGTCTGATGCTAGTTTTGATGCTTTGTTGTCTGTCCTAAAAGATATCTTACCATCAAACAATACCATCCCTAGCTCGATATATGAGTCCAAGAAGTTGCTAAAAGGAGTAGGTCTACAATATGAGAAGATTCATGCATGTGAAAATGATTGTGTTCTATTCTGGAAAGAACATAAAGATGCTTCTCATTGTCCAACTTGTGGCACTTCTCGTTGGAAGAAGAATTCCAAAAACGTACCTTCAAAAGTTTTGTGGTATTTTCCTATCATCCCTAGATTTAGAAGAATGTTTTCAATACCACAAATTGCTCATGACTTAACTTGGCATGCACAAGGTCGGGTCAATAGTGGGAAGCTTACTCATCCTCGCGATACCCCTTCTTGGAAGCTTGTTGATAACACGTGGAAAGAATTCGGACAGGAAAAACGAAATCTTAGATTAGCCTTGTCTGCTGATGGTATCAATCCACACAAGTCATTAAGTTCCAAGCATAGTTGTTGGCCAGTTATCCTAATAACATATAATCTACCCCCTTATTTGTGTATGTCAAGAAAATTCATGATGTTGACTCTGTTGATATCCGGGCCAAACCAACCTGGTAACAATATTGATGTCTACTTGGCACCATTGATAGAAGATCTAAAGCTCTTGTGGGAAACTGGCGTTGAGACTTTTGATTCTCATAAGAAAGAATACTTCAATTTAAGAGCAATATTACTTTGGACTATAAGTGATTTTCCCGCGTATGGTAATCTTTCGGGGTGTGTTACCAAAGGTTATTATGCTTGTCCAATATGTTCAAAGAATACTTGTTCACAATGGTTGCCAAAGTCCAAAAAAGTATGCTTCCTTGGGCATAGAAGATTCCTACCACTTGAACATCCTTTTCGCAAAAGAAAAAAACATTTCAACAATCAACAGGAGCACGATTTTATGCCACAACCATCATCAGGTGAAGAGATTTATGACTATCTGGCGGGATTTGAGACTACATGGGGTAAGAAGATAAAGCCAAAGAAGGTAGTATCAAAGAAGGTAGGATCAAAGAAGATAAAGTTAAAGAAGATAAAGTCAAGGAAGGGAGCGTCAAAGAAGGAAACGCCAAAGAAGGAGAAGACAAAGAAGAAAAAAGAAAGTATCGACGAGAGATCTAAATTTTGGCATAAAAAGTCCATTTTTTTTGAACTTGAATATTGGAAGAAGTTGCCTGTTCGCCATCAGTTAGATCTCATGCACATAGAAAAAAATGTGACCGAGAGTGTTTATGGGACAGCGTTGAATTTGCCTCACAAGAAGAAGGATGGATTAAAAGCACGACAAGATCTTGAAGCGTTGGGCATCAAGACTGAATTACGACCTGAACCAAAAGGGGATCGACATTGGCTTCCGCCTGCCAAGTACACATTGAATTCCGCAGAGAAACATCTATTTTATGAAACCCTGTCTAACATAAAAGTTCCTTATGGGTATTGCTCTAATTTCAAGAATCTCGTGTCGGATGATGTTTCAAAGATGAATGGTTTGAAGTCTAATGATTGCCATGTACTAATGCAACAACTTCTTCCATTTACAATCAAAAGGGTGTTAGATGTGAAGGTGCGGAGAACAATCCTAAGCCTGTGTCATTTTTTCAATGAGTTGTGTAGTAAAGTTGTTGATGTTAGTAAGCTAGGCAAGTTGCAAAGTGACATCGTATTAACATTATGTTTGTTAGAGAAGTACTTTCCTCCTTCATTTTTCGATGTCATGACTCACTTGATGGTGCATTTAGTTAGAGAGGTGAGGTTGTGTGGCCCGGTTCATTTTAGGTGGATGTATCCATTTGAGAGATACATGAAAACACTTAAAGGGTATGTAAGAAATCATCATCGACCCGAGGGTTGCATTGCAGAGTGTTATGTGGCAGAGGAGGCCTTAGAATTTTGTTCAGACTACTTAAAAAACAAGAAATCAATTGGCAATCCTCATGAGCGTGTTGATGAAAGAATCTGCAGTGGCAAGCCTTTATCAAAGGCTACAATTGATGCTGTAGATGCTCAGTTACTTGATCAAGCTCATCTTTATGTATTACGAAACACTGTTGTTGTGGAGCCGTATATAGAGTAAGAATTACATGAAACTGTATACTCTTATACCATTATCTATCATATAAAACATTCTTTTAACTTGTAATACACTTCAGGCAACATATGTTGGAATTGAAGGATCTGAACCCCCGTCATGCTCGCAAGAGTACATGGTTGCAGAGCCAACATAGTCGGACATTTATTAGTTGGTTTAAGAAAGAGGTTTGTTTTTAAAATAAGATAGTTAGAATTACAATATTTTTAATTATTTTTTTGAATTACATTAATTATATATTTTTCTGTTAGGTTGGAAAACGTTTGGCTAACGGGGAAGATATTTGTGATGATGTTCGTTGGTTGGCCAAAGGGCCTAATTTTGCTGTTACTAAATATAGCGGTTTTGCCATAAATGAATATCATTTTCATACAACATCTCGAGATGAGTCTAGAACAACTCAATGCAGTGGAGTGTCTTTAGTTTCACATACCATGCAGATTGCTAGTGCAAAAGACTCCAATCCTGTGTATGGTGCTGTAACTTACTTCGGCCGTATAAAGGAGATATGGGATCTTAATTATCACATGTTTAGTATTCCTGTATTCATGTGTGATTGGGTTGATAGTCGTGGAGTAAAAAAGGATGATTTAGGATTCACGGTAGTTAACTTTGATAGGCTTGGTCAAAAGTCTGAACCCTTCGTATTAGCTAGTCAAGTCAAACAGGTTTTTTATGTTCAAGATCAACAAGATGAGAATTTGCATGTTGTTGGATTCACACCTCATAGGATGTACAAGTATGGATCAAATGGTGAAACTGATGATATGTTGGAATTTGATGTTACTTTTGATTTAACACAAGACTCCGCTTTATTAGACCTTGATGATGATTTTTTATGTACGCGTCCGGATGGCGAGGGCATATTAGTTTAAATATTTTTTGTTGCAGAATAATAAAGTTTTTGGTATGTTTTTATTTCAGATTTTGAATGTGATTAATCAATGTCCAACTGCAACAAATAACAACGTACTTAATTTAATTTGAATCTTGTTGAAACAGGTTGTGTTTTTGTGACATGGAATCAGATTCAGCTTCTGATCACGAGGACTCCAAACAAAGAGGTCCGACAACAAAGACAAAAGCTAATAAAGTGAAGCTTGTAATAACTTACAATAAAAAAGGTGTCCCGGTTGGAAAGGAAGCCACAAAACTGTCTACTTTTGAGGGTTTGGTTGCAAGAACAATGGTTCCCATAACATATGACTCGTGGCTGGAAGTTGGTGAGGAAGTAAGGGAAGGATTATGGCAATATGTTTTGGTAAGTCTCTGTTTTCTTCCTGTTATTACCTTTGTTCAGATCTGTTTTTGTCCCTGTTCAGATTTGTTTTTGAACCAACCTTTTTTTATGTTTCAGGAAAAGTTTGTAGTTGACCCAAAGAGCCGGAAGCAAATTCTCCAATCGATCGGGAAGAAGTGGAGAAACTTCAAGCATTATCTATATGCCAAGTTCATTAAGAACCGAAGTAAAGATCCCAAGGCAAATCTATTCAAACCTCCAAAAGATTATCCGTTTATAAAGAAAGAAGATTGGAAAGTTTTTGTATCCCATAGAGTTACAAAGAAGTGGGAGGTTTGTTAAACTTTTCTTATATGCATTTTTAGTTACAATTTTAATGTTTGTATTTATAATTTTAATGTTTCTAATGCAGGAGAAAAGTATGAAAGCTAAAAATACTCGTGCACATCATAAATACAATCATCGTTTGAGCAGAAAAGGATATGCTGGACTCATTAATGACATTGTATGATTCCCACTGAATATTGATTATTTTATTTGTATATATTTATGTTAATTGATTTTGTTATTCTTGATAATTTAGATGCAAGAAACCGGCAAGACGGAAGAGGAGATTGATAGGACAGTGCTGTGGAAAAAAGCAAGAGAGTTGAAGACAGGAGGATACGATGCAGATGTGAAGACGATTGTTGATAAAATTGTAAGTTTCATTAATTCCCAAATATATAAAAAAACATAACATTTGTCCCATTTTATTTTTCTAACATTTGTCCCATTTTATTTTTTTACAGGATGAGCTTCAGAAATCGGGAAGCTTTGGAGAGGTTACATGTGGAACACATGATGTGCTTACAGAGGCGTTGGGTACTCAGGAACAACGTGGGCGTGTACGAGGGATGGGTAGATTTATAACGCCACAACAATACTTTTATTTACCCAAGAATGTTAAGTATTACTTGGAGATTGAGAACGAGAGGGTGGATAAACGAATAAACAAACTTGAAGATGACTTGGAGAAACTAAAAAGAGGTGTACTTAATGTTTCTGAAGCTGCAAGTTGCCAAATAGGGGGCGTCATTGAAGATTTTGAAAAACAACCACAGAATGAATCACTTGTAAGTCCTTGAAGACAATTATGAAAAATATATTTAAATAATTTTCTTTTTCTACAAACTAACATACTATATTTTGCAGGATAATTCATGTCTTCTTGCGGTTGAATTTGCTGCAAATGTGGTTGCTAAAGGAACCATAATGAAAGCATCGGGTATTTTGAAATATATTTGCATTATTATTATTTATATATTTTCATTTTTTAGAAGATTGAATCTTAATTATTTTTTATGTTTATGTAACAGATGAAAACATTGAAGTTATGATTGAAACAATTTTGCAAGGAGAAGCTTTAGTACCCTTTCCACTTGAAGAGGAGTTCATTGTGAAGGTCAAAGATGCACTGGGACACATACTAAGCTGGCCAAGACACTTAGTTATTCGATGCTCTGACCTGGTAATACTATTTGAACATATTTTCCCTTGGTTATCTTAATTTTTCTGATATTTGAGTGAGTTCTTAATTTTTTTGGTAATACTATTTGTATTTTTGATTGCATTTGTAGGGAAAAGTGGTGGCGAAATCTGTGAAAAAGCATGCAACACCAGTGAAGAAAGCTGCAACACCAGTGAAGGAAGATGCAACACCTCCAAAAGAAGAAATAGGAAGTAATAAGAAAGAAAAACAACCATGTGATATGGAAGGAGGGAATGATGTGGAAGAAGGGAATGATGTGGAAGAAGTACTGATTGGGATAGAAAAGAAGATTAAAAAGGAGAAACAAAATGTGACCGTTCAAAGAAGGTGGACCAGAGCACAGATGAAGACAAGGATAAGGATTGAGAACAGTAGTATTTTGAAAATGACTGCAATGATGGCTGATGGACAAGTTACAAAGGTTGATTCTATAAGAGTGCAGAGTGAGAATGATCTTTTTGGGTACGATAGTTACACGTACTTAACTTGGGATGATTTTGAAGCAGTTCTTACAATGGATGAGCTGACTGGTGCTGTTATTGTGTCTTATATGATGTAAGTGCAAGAAATTTAATTTAAATAACAATGTGTCTTAAAAAAAATGTTTAATGAATTTAGTGTTTGTATGATAACAGGGTGTTGTTTAACAAATTGAAGTATGGCTCCCCAGAAAGAGACCATGGAATTTGCTTTGTGAACCCGACAGTAATCTCACCAAGTACGCGTAAAGGAAAATCTAAGAATATTGACGATGCAAGCAGAGGTTTAGCAGATCGATTGTCTAAAAGAAAGGGCAATGACATCATCTTTATGCCCTACAATCCTGGGTATTGTTATTTGACATTTTATTTTTAAAATGACTGCAATTATGTTATTTGACATTTTTTTTTGTGGTTTTTGTAGAAGACATTGGGTATTGGGTGTACTAGACATGAAATCGGATACTTGCTATTATCTTGATTCCTTGAGCTCTGGCAATTTCAATATGTAGTTGAAGCAAATTGTTGATTCGTAAGTAATATAAATTATCAAAACACTTGATGTGAGTACAATAAACACATATTTGTTAATGTTTTTTTATAGGGCAATGGTTTTGTACACTACACAAAGTGGATCCAACAAAAGGGTTAAACTAAATTGGGTTAATGTTACGGTCAGCACTTAATTCCTTATTGAAATTGTAGTTTTAACTTTATTTTTTGGATCAATTGAAATGATCATTTTATATGTAACTTTGTAGTGTCCAGTTCAGCCCGGATCTACCGAATGTGGCTACTACATGCTAAGGTTCATGAAGGAGATAGTGGAAGAAGGAATTGAAGTGTTGGTCAAAGACAATGTAAGGATATAGCATTCTACTTTCATTACTATAATTTATGGCATCCTTACTGTTAAAATATAGCAACTTACTGTTATAGAATATTTTAATATGCTATTTTTATTAATAAAAACAATATGCAAATGTTTTCACAGATCGGGGATGGCAAAGCTGAGTACACAACTGCTGATATCGATGAGATACGTGAAGAATGGTCAACGTTTGTTACAGGCTTCATTTATCGATGATATGTATGGTCTTTTGACAATGTATCCGCAAAACAATGTTATGGTTAACCACTAATGCTAGGTATGGTCTTTTGACATGTGTAATGCTAGGTAGTCTTTTGAGACACATGTACAATTTTTTGCTAACTTTTAGTAATGTTACTTAAGGTAACATGTAGTTACAACTTAGGTAATTCAACATATATGTAAAGTTTTGGTATATTTGACGTTTAGATGAAAATGAATGTTTTGGTATATTTGTCATTTATTATGTGTATTCACGTTGTAAATGTGTGTTGTAAATGCACGTCGTAAAAACGTCGTAAAGGTGCGTAGTAAAAACGAGAGACGTAAGGTTACGACATGCGAATGAGCGTCGTCTTCCTTTATGACATGACCTTCCTTGACGCGCATTGCGTATCATAAGAGCGCGTCGTCTCTAGACGACGCGCATTTGAGCGTCATCTTCGTTTATGACATGGCCTTCCTTGACGCGCATTGCGTATCATAAAAGCGCGTCGTCTATAGATGACGCGCATTTGCACGTCGTCTATTTTTATGACATGGCCTTCCTTGACGCCCATTGCGTATCATAAGGGCGCGTCGTCTCTAGATGACGCGCCTTTGCACGTCGTCTATCTTTATGACACGGCCTTCCTTGACGCGCATTGCGTATCATAAGAGAGCGTCGTAAATGCGCGTCGTCTGTAGACGACGCGCAAATGCGCGTCGTCTATCTTTATGACATGGCCTTCCTTGACACGCATTTGCGCGTCGTCTGAGCCTTTTACGACGCGCAATGAGACCTTGATGATGATTTTTTATGTACGCGTCCGGATGGCGAGGGCATATTAGTTTAAATATTTTTTGTTGCAGAATAATAAAGTTTTTGGTATGTTTTTATTTCAGATTTTGAATGTGATTAATCAATGTCCAACTGCAACAAATAACAACGTACTTAATTTAATTTGAATCTTGTTGAAACAGGTTGTGTTTTTGTGACATGGAATCAGATTCAGCTTCTGATCACGAGGACTCCAAACAAAGAGGTCCGACAACAAAGACAAAAGCTAATAAAGTGAAGCTTGTAATAACTTACAATAAAAAAGGTGTCCCGGTTGGAAAGGAAGCCACAAAACTATCTACTTTTGAGGGTTTGGTTGCAAGAACAATGGTTCCCATAACATATGACTCGTGGCTGGAAGTTGGTGAGGAAGTAAGGGAAGGATTATGGCAATATGTTTTGGTAAGTCTCTGTTTTCTTCCTGTTATTACCTTTGTTCAGATCTGTTTTTGTCCCTGTTCAGATTTGTTTTTGAACCAACCTTTTTTTATGTTTCAGGAAAAGTTTGTAGTTGACCCAAAGAGCCGGAAGCAAATTCTCCAATCGATCGGGAAGAAGTGGAGAAACTTCAAGCATTATCTATATGCCAAGTTCATTAAGAACCGAAGTAAAGATCCCAAGGCAAATCTATTCAAACCTCCAAAAGATTATCCGTTTATAAAGAAAGAAGATTGGAAAGTTTTTGTATCCCATAGAGTTACAAAGAAGTGGGAGGTTTGTTAAACTTTTCTTATATGCATTTTTAGTTACAATTTTAATGTTTGTATTTATAATTTTAATGTTTCTAATGCAGGAGAAAAGTATGAAAGCTAAAAATACTCGTGCACATCATAAATACAATCATCGTTTGAGCAGAAAAGGATATGCTGGACTCATTAATGACATTGTATGATTCCCACTGAATATTGATTATTTTATTTGTATATATTTATGTTAATTGATTTTGTTATTCTTGATAATTTAGATGCAAGAAACCGGCAAGACGGAAGAGGAGATTGATAGGACAGTGCTGTGGAAAAAAGCAAGAGAGTTGAAGACAGGAGGATACGATGCAGATGTGAAGACGATTGTTGATAAAATTGTAAGTTTCATTAATTCCCAAATATATAAAAAAACATAACATTTGTCCCATTTTATTTTTCTAACATTTGTCCCATTTTATTTTTTTACAGGATGAGCTTCAGAAATCGGGAAGCTTTGGAGAGGTTACATGTGGAACACATGATGTGCTTACAGAGGCGTTGGGTACTCAGGAACAACGTGGGCGTGTACGAGGGATGGGTAGATTTATAACGCCACAACAATACTTTTATTTACCCAAGAATGTTAAGTATTACTTGGAGATTGAGAACGAGAGGGTGGATAAACGAATAAACAAACTTGAAGATGACTTGGAGAAACTAAAAAGAGGTGTACTTAATGTTTCTGAAGCTGCAAGTTGCCAAATAGGGGGCGTCATTGAAGATTTTGAAAAACAACCACAGAATGAATCACTTGTAAGTCCTTGAAGACAATTATGAAAAATATATTTAAATAATTTTCTTTTTCTACAAACTAACATACTATATTTTGCAGGATAATTCATGTCTTCTTGCGGTTGAATTTGCTGCAAATGTGGTTGCTAAAGGAACCATAATGAAAGCATCGGGTATTTTGAAATATATTTGCATTATTATTATTTATATATTTTCATTTTTTAGAAGATTGAATCTTAATTATTTTTTATGTTTATGTAACAGATGAAAACATTGAAGTTATGATTGAAACAATTTTGCAAGGAGAAGCTTTAGTACCCTTTCCACTTGAAGAGGAGTTCATTGTGAAGGTCAAAGATGCACTGGGACACATACTAAGCTGGCCAAGACACTTAGTTATTCGATGCTCTGACCTGGTAATACTATTTGAACATATTTTCCCTTGGTTATCTTAATTTTTCTGATATTTGAGTGAGTTCTTAATTTTTTTGGTAATACTATTTGTATTTTTGATTGCATTTGTAGGGAAAAGTGGTGGCGAAATCTGTGAAAAAGCATGCAACACCAGTGAAGAAAGCTGCAACACCAGTGAATGAAGATGTAACACCAGTGAAGGAAGATGCAACACCTCCAAAAGAAGAAATAGGAAGTAATAAGAAAGAAAAACAACCATGTGATATGGAAGGAGGGAATGATGTGGAAGAAGGGAATGATGTGGAAGAAGTACTGATTGGGATAGAAAAGAAGATTAAAAAGGAGAAACAAAATGTGACCGTTCAAAGAAGGTGGACCAGAGCACAGATGAAGACAAGGATAAGGATTGAGAACAGTAGTATTTTGAAAATGACTGCAATGATGGCTGATGGACAAGTTACAAAGGTTGATTCTATAAGAGTGCAGAGTGAGAATGATCTTTTTGGGTACGATAGTTACACGTACTTAACTTGGGATGATTTTGAAGCAGTTCTTACAATGGATGAGCTGACTGGTGCTGTTATTGTGTCTTATATGATGTAAGTGCAAGAAATTTAATTTAAATAACAATGTGTCTTAAAAAAAATGTTTAATGAATTTAGTGTTTGTATGATAACAGGGTGTTGTTTAACAAATTGAAGTATGGCTCCCCAGAAAGAGACCATGGAATTTGCTTTGTGAACCCGACAGTAATCTCACCAAGTACGCGTAAAGGAAAATCTAAGAATATTGACGATGCAAGCAGAGGTTTAGCAGATCGATTGTCTAAAAGAAAGGGCAATGACATCATCTTTATGCCCTACAATCCTGGGTATTGTTATTTGACATTTTATTTTTAAAATGACTGCAATTATGTTATTTGACATTTTTTTTTGTGGTTTTTGTAGAAGACATTGGGTATTGGGTGTACTAGACATGAAATCGGATACTTGCTATTATCTTGATTCCTTGAGCTCTGGCAATTTCAATATGTAGTTGAAGCAAATTGTTGATTCGTAAGTAATATAAATTATCAAAACACTTGATGTGAGTACAATAAACACATATTTGTTAATGTTTTTTTATAGGGCAATGGTTTTGTACACTACACAAAGTGGATCCAACAAAAGGGTTAAACTAAATTGGGTTAATGTTACGGTCAGCACTTAATTCCTTATTGAAATTGTAGTTTTAACTTTATTTTTTGGATCAATTGAAATGATCATTTTATATGTAACTTTGTAGTGTCCAGTTCAGCCCGGATCTACCGAATGTGGCTACTACATGCTAAGGTTCATGAAGGAGATAGTGGAAGAAGGAATTGAAGTGTTGGTCAAAGACAATGTAAGGATATAGCATTCTACTTTCATTACTATAATTTATGGCATCCTTACTGTTAAAATATAGCAACTTACTGTTATAGAATATTTTAATATGCTATTTTTATTAATAAAAACAATATGCAAATGTTTTCACAGATCGGGGATGGCAAAGCTGAGTACACAACTGCTGATATCGATGAGATACGTGAAGAATGGTCAACGTTTGTTACAGGCTTCATTTATCGATGATATGTATGGTCTTTTGACAATGTATCCGCAAAACAATGTTATGGTTAACCACTAATGCTAGGTATGGTCTTTTGACATGTGTAATGCTAGGTAGTCTTTTGAGACACATGTACAATTTTTTGCTAACTTTTAGTAATGTTACTTAAGGTAACATGTAGTTACAACTTAGGTAATTCAACATATATGTAAAGTTTTGGTATATTTGACGTTTAGATGAAAATGAATGTTTTGGTATATTTGTCATTTATTATGTGTATTCACGTTGTAAATGTGTGTTGTAAATGCACGTCGTAAAAACGTCGTAAAGGTGCGTAGTAAAAACGAGAGACGTAAGGTTACGACATGCGAATGAGCGTCGTCTTCCTTTATGACATGACCTTCCTTGACGCGCATTGCGTATCATAAGAGCGCGTCGTCTCTAGACGACGCGCATTTGAGCGTCATCTTCGTTTATGACATGGCCTTCCTTGACGCGCATTGCGTATCATAAAAGCGCGTCGTCTATAGATGACGCGCATTTGCACGTCGTCTATTTTTATGACATGGCCTTCCTTGACGCCCATTGCGTATCATAAGGGCGCGTCGTCTCTAGATGACGCGCCTTTGCACGTCGTCTATCTTTATGACACGACCTTCCTTGACGCGCATTGCGTATCATAAGAGAGCGTCGTAAATGCGCGTCGTCTGTAGACGACGCGCAAATGCGCGTCGTCTATCTTTATGACATGGCCTTCCTTGACACGCATTTGCGCGTCGTCTGAGCCTTTTACGACGCGCAATGAGCGTCGTAAAAGGCCTTTTTTCTAGTAGTGGTTATGTATTGGACATTCCAATCGTAAGGTTGTGGGTTGGGGCATTCCAACCGTAAGGTTGTGGGCCGGGGGTAATCCAACTAGTAGGTTGTGGACCCGTTATTTATTTGATTATATGTTTGTGTGGTGGTACTCTTGGGAAACTCTCTAAGCTTTGACTTACAATTTTAGTTTATGGTTTCAGGTACTTCCGAGGATCGTGGGAAGACGAATGCATGATCGTACACAACTTTCTGTTTTGACATTGGATCTTGGGAAAAAAACTCTGAGTTGAAATAATACTTTGAAACAATGACTATTTTGTAGACAATGCTGATGAATGGTTGATTTTTGAAAATTTTAATTTATTGTGATTCTTGAGTGTTTCACCGAATCACCGTGTTTAGAAGATGGAATCCTTGTTCTTCTTTGGTGGGTGAGGACACAAGTTTGTTGATTATACCAAGCACAAGATGCCATAATCTCCCAGTTGTGAAAAGCATCATTAATCAATCTAAGGTTTGATTTATATAGGTAAACAAAACTTCCAAATCAACAAGAAAATTCAATGGAGAAATCAAAAAACTAAATCACATTGGAAGTTACTTGCCGATGGATCAAATATAAACATAAAACTCAATCAATGTAATAGAAAAAATAAGTTAGGTTTTTTTTTTTACCAAAACTTGGAGAAAAAAACTGAAATCGGATCCAATGGTAAAAATAAGTTAGGGTTTTTATACCAAAATGTGGAGAAAAAAGATGAAATCGAATCAGCGAATTCGACGGTGGTGGTGACGGCAAGAGAGCGAGGCGATGCTGGTCGTCGACGAAATTTTACTCGGTTAACGGGCGGTGGGTTGCAGGTCGGACCGACAGTGGCAGGGAGAACGTATGTTGTGTCGACGACTTTGAAGGAGCTGGAGAGCTTTGTTGTCGGCAGTGATCGCATAGTTGGCGTCGTTGGTGGAGGCAGTGGCTGGATGGAGGCGGAGGGGCTGGCCGGATGGAGGTGGATTGAGGATGCAGTGGGATGAACAAGAGATATCGTGTGAAGTAGAAAGGGAAGAAGGAAAGTGGGAGTAAGGCAAAATCCAACCCACAACGATTCATTGAAGCTCACCCTTTAACATTCTCATATTTACCAAATTGCGCTTATTATTAAAAAATCAAAATAGAAAATCAAAATTTACCAACGAGGTTTCTGACGGAATGAAAAATTGTTCATTAGTGTTGGTAAAGTGTCGGTAGTTGTAACGTTATTGCCAACAAAATGTGTTGTGTTGCTAAACTGTCGGAAACCGTCACTAAATCCCTTTAATTAAGTTTTTTTTATCCGTTGGTATGGTCTCTGTTTCCGATGGATTTTTCTGTCGCTAAATTTCTGTCGGTAATATCCTCTTTTCTAGTTGTGTGGAGTAGGAGTGAAGAGATCAACAACAGTAACTCCACCAGATAAAATGTTCAGGTTGCCATGGACATCTATCATGAGTTCGCCGTATCTATCTATGATCAGATTATTTCTGTTTGCTACCCAAACTGGGTTATATCTGTTGTACAAATTATCATATTCACCATAGTTTCTTGTTATTAAGGGCTTGTAGCATATCCCTAAATAAGGGCTTATGCTAGTGCCAAAGTTAAAGAACTTCAAACTAAAGACCTTGTTTGACGAAACTAATTCATCATCCCAGTCCGTGAGATGCTTCCCTTGTTGTAAGGTTTTTTTTTTATTTTTATTTTTATTTTTATTATTATTATTATTATTATTATTATTATTATTATTATTATTATTTTTTAATTTTTATCAGCACAAGGATTGCTGAAAAAACAGAAAGATGAAGTGTGGGTGAGAATGAGGAATATACTTCTGTCTGTCATTTTTTTTTCAAACAAGAAGCGGAATAAAAAGACGAGATTTTGGTTGGACAGAAAAGCTCTAACATTAAGTGATTATTATCATCAATACTCTTACGACACTTTTCTTGACTTAACCTTCCACAACTCCTGTTTAATTACCTAAGACTTAGTCAACTGAAGTAGACATCCCTTTAGTGTTGATGTGATTAGAACCCTGTTTTTCAAAGCTCCCATAGTCTTCGCCCTTCTGCCCCATTCTTCACGGTTTAATTATATCGGATCACAGCTCTTATCTCTTTGGTCTTTTCTTTTTTTTTCTTTTTTCTTTTTTTTTTAATTATAATCATGAAGTTTAATTATTTATAATATAAAAAATGCACCAATTACCCGGGTGGATCAATGTTGATTGCATGCTATGCCCCACCTCAATAGCATCAGTCAATCACAATTTGCCTACTTTTCATTTAACCCCCTAAAGTCTGCAAAACATTTAATTTACATCTACTTTTAAATTTTATTTTATACAAAATTCATTAGAGGTCTTTATAGAGAGTTGAAATAACCTGTATAAAATATAAACTACATCAAACTGGATCAGAGACCGGATTGCATCAGGCCATGTTAGAAATATCGGGTAAGAAATAGCACTTGTAAATTCTAAGAATTGTGTAATCACTTTGGAGTATTTGGATGATACTCCCTAATCTTCAAAAACAGAAGAAGAGAATAAGAAAGTTTTTTTTTCATAAGTACCAAAATTCTAACCGAAATATGGTTAAATATCTCTCTTGTCTAAAAACTGTCACAAGATAGTTTTCTGACTCAAAACTGTTTCTAACAATAAAAAATTTGTCACAAACACAGGAATTTTAGTAAGGATAATAACAAAGTCAAAAATAGGGTTCATTTTCAATGATTCAACCCAAGCCAAGGGCTCTGCCCCTTGGACACACTCCTAGGGGCGCTGCCCTTGGACACCCATTCGTTCAGGGGTTTTGCCCATAAATGACAATTTATTTTGAATCTTGAATAAAATTAAACAAGTGTTCACTCCGCATCTTTCTTACTTGTTTAATATTTATCAAGATTGATTTTGGTCAACAAATCAATCCATTACACTTAAATACAATTAGTGAAACAATTAACCAACAAGCCATACTACTTATATTCGGTTGTTGGTGCAATTATGTTATCAAGTCACTCTTAAATATAATTATGCAGGTTCATCAACTATCTTATCATACTTAATTTGGTAGAAGTAACAAAGCAAACAAGTAGAGTCAGTCGGATAACGAGTTTTGTTTTATATTAGTACAACTTTTATAAACACATCATACTCTAAATATTTATAAAACAATTAAAACAGTGAATAATTTGTTAGCAACCGACCATATTTCTTTCCATGTTGCGACTCTATAGATCACATGACAAATACCGATATTACATATGTTTATTTCTGCCTCCTATCTTGCTACTAAAATCGAAATTGATTGCCCATTTACAGAGCCATTTCCCAAATTAGCATTTCTTACCAAATCTGCCTCATGCCTCTCAATGTAGAATGCGTGTCGTTTTGGCTTTGGTAAATGCATTTTTTCATTTGTGAGCATAGAAATAACTTCTAACATGGTAGGTCTGTCCATCGCATGTTCTTGAACACACAAGAGACCTACATGGATGCATGTCATTACTTCCTTGGGATTGCATGACTCTTCCAGTATCGGATCCATCAACTCCAAACTTCTGCCTTCGTTCCACTATTCCCATGCCTGAATCAGGTTAAGCATTTACGCAACATTGTTTAAGATATATGTGGAGTCCAAGATTGTCTCTCCAAAAAAACCCTTATGGCGAAAGGGAAGACTCAAACATATATACACTTATAGAACCATGTCACACTAATGTGGGATACACTAACACCCCCCACAGAGATGGGGGTTCGATGAGGACTAACATGGATGTGTTGGGGTCCTATATATCTTGGACTCTACATACTTTTTGGAAAGACAATCTTTGACTCTACCCACATGGATTAACACATCCATGTCTACACACAATTCCACATCGAGCCTCCATCTTTAAATGGAAGTATTAGTTATCTCACATCGATATGACACGGTCCTATAAGTGTCATTATATATTGGAGTTCCCCCTCTATCCATAAGGGTTCTTTTCTTTTGGAGAGACGATCTTGGACTCCACATATATTTTACACATTGAGTTAATGACTTTCTTCTCAAACAATAAATAACTTGCATCAAATGAAAAAAACCAGTCTTGGATAGGATTAACTTACTAGCCCAAGAAGGTTGAGTGGGTGTTCCACATCATAGCTCCCATGATTCATCTTGTTGCTCACAATTTCAAGCAACAAAACACCAAAACCAAAGACATCTGTCTTGGTTGAAACCGTGCCTTTCATCATATACTCTGGCGGCATATAACCACTGGATATCACATCAAGCGTTATCATTTGTGAGTTTGTTATAGGAACTCCTACTGCAGACAAGACATGTTATGGACTCACCGTGTTCCAACGACTCTACTTGTATTTGTTTCAAACTCATTGATCTCAATTAATTTAGCCATACCAAAATCAGATATCTTTGGCTTCAGGTAGTCATCTAGCAATATGTTACTTGCTTTTAGATCTCTATGAATAACCCTCAACCTTGAAAATCTATGGAGATATAGGAGTCCTTGAGCAATGCCATCAATGATTACAAAGCGACTATTCCAATCCAGTAATCCTTTCTTCCTAGGATCTGTTAACAAATAAGTAGCAGCATCCAAAGAAATAACCAAGCTCATGTGCAAAATGTAGCAAATGTTAGATCTTACCAAATAGAAAGGAGTCCAAGCTTTTATTAGGCATGTACTCATATACAAGGATTTTCTCTTTCTTCTCAACGCAAGACCCTATAAGCCTGACAAGATTAGTGTGTTGAAGTTTGGCAATGAGTTCGGTTTCATTCTCGAACTCCTTGACTCCTTGTTCAGAGCTTCTTGAAAGTCGTTTTACAGCAACCTTTTGCCCATCAACTAAATTTCCCTGTGAAATCCAGCACCTAAGCTTTTATCTGGATTGTTCTTTAATAGGGTGTCTTTGAAAGTTTACCTTATAAACTGCTCCAACCCCCCCCCCCCCCCCCCCCCCCCCCCCCCTCTCCTAGCTTATTAGTGTTTGAGAAATTGTCTGTAGCAGATGAGATGCTTTGAAAGGTGAAGTAATGCAGCTCAGTGTTCATCTTCTTATCTGTTCGTACATACCTCTGTAAGCGCTTCCGCTGACGCAGCAACAACTTTTGGATTTTCTTGGAAAACCCTAATTTGTTAATAAAAAAACAATTGATTACATAGGTAGAATGATTAGTATTGAAGTCAAAACTTTCTACCGTTGTTCACCAACTCGAAGTCTAATTTGGGAATTATAGAACATTTCTTTAAAAATATAGAGAAATTATATTGTTGAAAGCCAGGAAGATAACAGAGTGAAAAGTTGAGGTTTATACCTCTAATATGAAGCTTCTTGCATACCAAGTAGCATGATAGGAGTGAAGCCAATGATCCTATCCCGATGATGAACCAAATCCACTTCTTCTTTTCTGCATTTAAAAATTCTCTTTTCTTATATGCCAATAACTGTTATGATCATTTGCAGCAAATGCTAGCGCACGCATATTTTATCTTTAAACGAGAATTAACTAAATAAACAATTCTTTGATTTGTTTTACAGTTATATTAATGGGCAAGATTAAATTTTCCATACTCCTACAAAAAACATCCGAAATGAAACAAATACGTAGGAAAGAAAACAGATTATGTATATTAATAAAGGGCACTTAAATTTGACCAACAGTAAAGCATCAATATTGTGAACTTACTAACCTTTCTCAGAAACGATGGTGTAATGTACTCTGAATGGGTAATTTTCAGCATGGGTTGGGTTGTATATCCTTTTGCCATAAGTCTTGCACTCTGACCTGTTTGTTGTTCCATAAGTATAAGCTATGCAAGAACAATTACTCCAGCATATTCTTTGGCAATCATATGAAGTCAAGTTATAGCTTTCATCATATTCATATACGTCCCCATATATATATACGTTGCCAATTCTCCTCTCAAAGTAATAGCCTTTCCTACAACTTAACTCTTCAAACTCATATTCAGCACAACCAACACCTGTATTGTAGGTTGAGCTTGAGCGGCATTGGATGTAAACGTAAAGAGCTGAAGCCTTAAGCTGACCGCCTAAATGCATCCTCAGAGCTGGCGATGAATCGTATGTTTTTGTTAAATACATAAAGGATTGCTCAGTTTCGTTAGATATATAGTAGAGGCGGACATCAGGGCAATAATTTTGTAGAGCAGTGTTTTGAAATCCACGATTCTTCCAAGATCCACTCTTCCAGTGGATGTTCCCTCGCCTCAAGATCACGATTTGACCTGTGCCATTGGGGTCTGTTGTGAACCTAAAAGATCCATCGGCTGGAAGCTCGCGACTCCGCCAAGAAGTGAGTGACCATCGATGCCCAGTCTTGAGATTGATCCCGAGTTTCATCCCAGGAAGAAGGGTGTCTGTTGGGTAATCAAAGCTTTGCCATAAAACCCGTGTAACAGACCCATCTGGATATAGTTCTTGCAGTATGAAATTTCCATTATCCAACAGGGTACCACTTGCGTTGCGTGCTACTGGAGTAGGACTAACGAGATCAACTACACTGACTCCACTTGATAAAATGCTCAGCTTGCCATGGACATCTATCATGAGCTTGCCATACATATCCACCAGAAATTTTGCTTCTCCGGGGGTTGTAGAATACCCCTAAATAAGGCCTTATGCTAGTGTCAAAGCTAAAGAACTTTAAAATGAACACCTTGTTTGATGAAATCAAATAGTCCCAGTCCTTGAGCTCTTGACCTTGTTGTAAGGTATCTGTTTCTGAGTAACAAGGACGGATTAAAAGATACCAAGTTAAAGTGACGAAGATGATGAGGAATATACTATTGTCTGCCATTCTTTCAAGGGAGAAGTGGATCGACAAGATGTGATCTAGTTATTAGGAATATCTCCAAGATCACAAAATAAAGCTATACATGTATAGTCTTAAGTGTCATCTAAATGTACATTGGCTGTCATATTAGTATTAATGCTTTCCTGTAATAGCTCCTTTCCATGTATGTATTATTGGCTATAAAAGCCACTGTAAAGATCAATAATAAATATTCATTTCCAGTATCAGTATCACCAATACTTTTAAACTAGTTGAACACAGAAGTCCTAACAACTAGAGATGGCAACGAGGGCGGGTTTTATAGGGGACCCCAATCCCCATCCCCATCCCCATCCCCGAATCCTCATTCCAATCCCCATCCCCATCCCCATCCCCACCGGGGAATATAAATAAACCCCCATCCCCACCCCCAACGGGGAATCGGGGATTTCGTTTTCTCTTTTAATATGAAAAAATTTATGTAAAGAAAACATCTAAATTTCAAGTTTACCAACATAAGTTTAAAGATTTTACAAAATATAAAAAAATATATAGATTGCATAAAAAATATAAATAAATTTTCTACCATATTTAAATATATACATGAGAAATCAAGTAGAAAAAATTATCAGAGTGATATTTGAGGTGAAATAAATGAACAAAATACAAAAAAAAATCATACATGAGTTTAAATAAGATAAAAAGAAAAACAAAGTATAATTTCAACCAAAAATTACTAATGAGTTAGGTTACTTGGATAAAATTCTATTTATTGTAAATTGTACTATAAATATATGTTTTGTATTACTTTTATATATTAATATATATCGGGGGCGGGTCCAGAGTCGGGGATTAGGGGTGTCCCCATCCCCATCCCCTTCCCCACTTTTTTTATTCGGGGATTCCCCATCCCCGTCCCCATCCCCGGTCAACTTGGGGATTCCCCGGTCAAAACGGGTGCGGGTTTTGGGTTCCCCATCGGGTATGGGGCATTTTGCCATCCCTACTAACAACAGTTGATTTAATCAGAGATATATCAAGGACATACGTTGACCACTCAGAGATATATCAAGGAAACACAAAATTACATAAATGATCCTTATGGTTTAACAAATTAAATGTCACAACTTTAGTTATTATTGACTTTTTTTTATGGATGTGATTTTTATGGTTTCTAAATCTTGTATGGTTGATCCATGTGGTTTCATATTATTTGCACAATTGATCTAAAATTAATAGTGTACCCTTTTTCAATTTCATTTTCCTTTTTTTTACTATAAAATTGTATTTAAAATATATAAAAAATAAATAAATAGACACCCGCCCTACACCAGCCCACCTCAACCCTACCCTAATCCCATCACCACCCCCTCCCACCTTCATCATCTTCTTCTTCCTCATGTCTCTCTATCTAAGTATCTAACAATTCCTCTCTTCAACAAATTACACTACTAGAAAAATTTGAAAATACCTACGGCAAAATCCGTAAGTATAGGGTGTTACCTACGGAATTGCCACGGAAATCGGGCCGTAGCATAAATGCTCGTGGGTAAATTTTACCAATGGATTAGCTACGGAATACTGACGACATTTTTCCGTCAGTATTTTACCTACAGAACGTTATAGCGACAGATTACCTACATATTACCGATGGGACCCACTTTGATTGACATTGACTTTATCACCTACGGATTTCCGACGGCTCGTATTACCGACGGATTTTCCATAGGTATTCCGTCACTAAATCTCTCTCTCTTTTTTTTTATTTAAACAGCAATAAATGAAAAAAAAAATCCAATTTTTTCTCTCCAAGATATTGACAAAACTCATTAGATTAAACTTATAATAATATTGAAATTCAACCACAAAAATAATAACTTTACAATAAAACTAATAAACATCATCTAATACCTTCAAAAGTATCAAATACAAATGCATTATTAGTGAACATTGTCTAATAATATACTAAATGTGTCTACCAATACACATTAAAAGTGTCAACTATAAATGTTTAACTAAGTGCTTAAAAACATAAAATTGAGAATTATTTGGTGGATTACTTAACAAATTATAGGCTAAGCTGAACCGATAAACCCCGACAATTGTTCTTCAATTTGAGTTTTGAATTAAAGGCCGCCATAGTGTTCCTGTTTCAACACTCCATAATCAATTATCACAAAAAAATACAAATATAGCAATGTACTTTAGTTTATTTGTTTATTATAATCATAATTGAGAATTTTTTTTCAAAGTACAACACTATAAGACAAAATGAAAGTAAGATGTTATAATATGCATGTATATCTTGCATTTAACCTAAAAAAGTATGCAACCATATGGTAAAAAGTAGATGTTACACGAAACAAATATTAAAAAGTATGTTGCAGAAACCTAAATTTGAGAGAGAGATTCCATTATAAATGATATTGTACAGATTTAAACAAGTAAGTGAATTACTAACCTATACTGAACTTGTGGTATGGATGACCTTCTTCACCAAGATATTTTTGCAGCTGCAAAGTATAATTAAGGCAAAGAAAAGAGTTATATATATTCTTAAACAATCAACTTAACTACAATCTTAATATTTGGAATCAACATTACCTGATTTATTCTCCATGCATCAGAGAGTAGAGTCTTCTGATTCTATGTATATAAGAGTGGAAAGAGGTTTTCCCATTCTCCATATTGGTTCCTCTAAAATTTATGCTCCCATAAAATCTTTCGCGCTTACAAACATCCTTCGTGTTCCCAAAATTAAACAAAAATCTACTTTTTGTTCAAAACTTTTGTTAAGACAATAATGTCTACTTTGAATTTCACTCCTCTTTTTTTGCCGTGAAGGACGAGATAACTCACACCACCCTCCTCACGGGTCCAAGTAAAGCCAGTCTTTATTAATTCCAGCTTCCGTGGATATAATCATTTTCAAAAGTTGCTTTCTCCACTACTCTTGCTTCTTCCATCACTTGGCATCAACGCTCAGGACATCCTCACTCTCAGTTATTGAAGTCAATACTATCCATAAATACCATTTACCTTTACTAGAGAATTTTAGTTCTTTTAGTTGTGATTCCTGTTCTTGGGAAGTCATCGAAACTTCATTTGTTATATTCCACTAATAAAAAGTTCAAACTTTTTGGATATATTGTTTTGTGATGTTTGGGGCCCTGCTCCTGTTACCTTTTTTGATGGGCACCGTTATTTCGTGTTATGTGTTGATCATTTTTCTCGCTTTAAGTGGATATTTCCATTAGCAACCAAAGCTGATGTATGTGACACCTTTAAGGCATTTATGATTATTAGTGAAAGACAATTCCAATCTAAAATAAAGTTTGTTCAAACAGATTGGGGTGGTGAATCTTGCAACCTTTCACGGTTCTTCTCAACACTTGGCATCACTCATAGACTCTCATGTCCACACACAAGTGAGCAAAACGGTCTCGTTGAGCGCCGCCATTGTCATGTTGTCGAAACCAGTCTCACCTTGCTTTCCCAATCTCTTGTTCCACATCGTTTTTGGCATTTCATGTTTGATACGACTGTCTATCTCATTAACCGCATGCCATCTTGGACAAACTCCAATATCTCACCTTTTGAGCATGTCTTCAAACACACCCCGACTACTCTTTTTTATGGGTTTTTAGATGTCGTTGTTACCCACATCTCCATCCATACAACAAACATAAAGTAGACTTCTGATCCATGCCGTGTGTTTTCCTTAGCTATAACACATCTCATCATGGTTACCAGTGTTTTGATCCCAAATTTGAGCAAATATACATTGCCCAATATGTGCGTTTCCATGAAGACTCATTTCCATACCATACCATCTCCTCACCAGACCCACCGTTAACTACATCATCCAATTCGTATGTCTCATCCTACCCCAACATACCACACGATTTGAACTACTAAACACACCTCCCTCACCACAGCATCAATCACCATCACCTGACCATCAGCCAGCGATTCCAATACAACATCAACCATCATAATCGTAAGATCTGGCTACAACACCACCACCACCACCGTCACCACCTCTGCTACCCCTTTTCTATACTTATGCTCGCAACACCCATTCTCGGTCTACCAAACCTACACCAACCATGCAATCAGATATGCCTCCTCCTCGTCCCTCAAACCTTCGCCTATATCCCAAAATAGTTAAACGTTCCTTTCACACCCATGTTAGAACACCTGAACTAGAACCTTCCATATTCAAAGTTGCACACAAGGACGCAAAATGGAAAAAAGCCATGACAGATGAATACTCAGCACTTCTACAAAATGGTAATGAACTTGAATATTATTGACTGCAAATGGGTGTATAAACTCAAACGGGACCAAACAGGGGCAGTGTCACGATACAAAGCACGCTTAGTTGCCAAGGGATTTCGACAACAACATGGTATCGATTATCAGGAAACTTTTAGCCCGATCATTAAAGCCACCACCATACGGGTCATTTTATCATTGGCAGTCACACAAAAATGGCCCTTGCGACAACTTGATATTCAAAATACATTTTTGTATAGAGATCTCCATGAAACCGTTTATCTTCGACAACTTGAAAGATTTGTTAATCATGCCAAACGTGATCATGTGTGCCTTCTTCACAAGTCCCTATATGCTCCATGATCCTGGTTTCATTGGCTTTCTACAACACTTTATACTCTCGGATTTCAGGCCTCCAAAACAAACCCATCCCTGTTTATTTACCCTTCAAGAGGCGTTCTTCTCTACATGCTTGTCTATATGGATGACATTATATTAACGGGAAACAACCCTATTGACATTGAGCGTGTTATTCAGACTTTTAGCTGGACTTTTTCACTTCAAGATATGGGCTTTTTATCCTATTTTTTGGGCATGGAAATTGTTAAACAAGGACCTGAAATCCAATTTCAACGCCTCTTACCACCACAACAAACCTCTCACTTGGCGATAGTCCATAGTTTGATAATCCAAAAAAATATCACCAGATAGTTGGAGTCTTCAATATGTCACTTTATCTCGTTCAGACATTATGTTTGCAGTTAACAAAGTCTGCCAGTTCATGCATTCTCCCACTCAAAATCATTGGTCCACTATGAAACGAATTCTAAGATACTTGCAAGGTACTGTCTCTTATGGTCTCCTAATTAAACAAAAGTCAGGTACACTTTTACATGCCTACACAGATTCAACTTACATCCCGCTGAATGCTTTTTCTGATGCGGACCAGGCTGGATGCCCGGATGACCGCCGATCCACTGCGGGATATGCTATCTACCTTGGCTCTAATCTTGTTTCATGGTGTGCACGAAAACAAAAGATTGTCTCGCGGTCATCCAGAGTCTGGATACAAAGCTCTTGCTGATACGGTTGCAGAACTTACATGGCTTCAAGCACTCTTATGTAAACTTCGTGTCTCGACTCCTTCTGCTCCAATTTTATGGTGTGACAATCTAGGAGCCACGTACCTATCCGCGAATCCTATCTTCCATGCACGTACTAAACATGTTGAAGTTGATTTTCACTTTGTGCGAGAGAAGATTGCCCAACGACAACTAACAGTTTAGCATATCTCCACAGATGATCAAATTGCAGATATATTTACAAAACCTCTATCCTCACAGCGATTTCTTTTCTTACGTGACAAGCTACAGGTCGCTACTCGGCCTTAGCTTGATGGGGAATAGACGTAAATATATGTTGAGGATGTAGAGTGGAAATATGTTTTGTGTGTGTGTGTGTGTATATATATATATATATATATATATATATATATATATATATATATATATATATATATATATATATATATATATATATATTCTTGTACTCGTTATCTTATGTAATGAAAATCACAATATTCATTACCAAGTTTATTTGTCCATAAAGATTTTCCAATTAATAAAATAAATTTCGATTTTTCATATATTTTTTTTTACTTTTATATAATTTACCAAAATTCCTCAAATGTAAAAAATGATCGAAATATGTGGTAATTTATGTGATATAAAAAGAAATATTGGCTAACATCTATGTAACTATACAAATTGTTATGAATATAAGACATTAAGATACCTTCTTGTTCATTATATATTTATGCTATTAAACAAATATTTTATTAATTTCAAGAACTTTAATCCAAAAACTTAACTGGTGACCGAATTCGTTGGAAATATATTTCATAGATGTCACTCCTTTGCAATCCTCTTTACTTTTACTATCATATTCAAGTTTATAGCCTAAAATGATGTTCTATTGTAAGCATATTCATCAAAATATTATTTATTCATTTTTTTAAAAATATGTCATCTGAAGTTGAAGTGTCTTATATTTGAACTTACAACATTAAAAAATGTTTTTAGCACATTTATGTTTTCTTGACAGCATTTTAATCATGTTTTCACAACACAACATTAAAATTCCATTTTCATAGCAATTTAAGCCTTTAAGATGTATATCCATGAAAAAAATGACCATTTATGTTTTCTATATATATATATATATATATATATATATATATATATATATATATATATATATATATATATATATATATATATATATATATATATATATATATATATATATATATATATATATATATATATATATATATCAAAGTAGGTTACCTTTAAGATGTATATCCATAAAAAAATGACCATTTTGCCCCTTGGAATGCCTAAACTAACTTGTCCACAATTGTTGACTTGCTTACTAAGCTCTGCAAGTCAGGTTTAGCTTCTTCAATTAATGAAATCTGATTTTCCTCTAAAGCTAATGAAGATGTGTTAAAATCGACTAATCTAAAATTTGATGAATAATAAGCACAAATACAAAACTTAAACGTAACAGATTCAACGTATCAATTCAAATTTTCGTTGAAACTAACGAAAATTCATTACAAAGCAACACTAAATAAACAAACTTTCAGAGAGCAATGAAGTGATCCAAAAGAAGTAAACACAAAACAATATTATTATTCATACATCAAGCTGTTATCGTATATATCACCGGTTCATTCTATTACTATGATACAGATGCACAGGAATTAAGATTGCTAACCTTCTTTAGATGCTGCAGTCGACGAAGATGATTAAGTAGAAGAAACGACTTCAAAATAAGGGAAAGTAATTCTGATACTGATAGGAAAAATGCATAATGTTGGAAATGATTATAGTATGAGAAATTGTTTCTTTGAATTTCTATGATTGATACAATATCAAAAAGCTTATCAAGAACATAATTTTGAGAAGCCAAAGAAAATACGAAGTACTTTACCATAGGAATTGGATTTCTTATTATTAGGACATGTTAAAATGAAGAAATAATAATAATCAAGTACAATTTTATTTGTTCTATGATTGGAGAGAAATAATTTAATGAAAGTTCAATGCTATTCCTCAATATTACTACAGATATAAAAACAAACAAAATTTATGATATTTGGGCTATGAATGCATGTACACACCAGAAAGTGACAAATTCACAAATATGATTAAAATGACAATTTAAAGGGATAAAGTTATAAATCATATGTTTGTTTCACTAGTCCAAATTATCTAACAATACTTCAACTTTGTTACCAATTGTACATTTAAAAAATAAAAGGAAATTATATTTAATTAGAATGCTATTTGTTGTATGATTGGAGAAAAAAATTAATGAAAGTTCGTTGCTATTCGTTTGTATTACTACAAATACAAAAACAATAAATTGACCAAATATGACAACAAGGGCATAATGGTCATATTAACTAAAAAAACATTAAACATTTATGAAAAACCATGATACAATATTAGAAAATGTTTGGCACAAACGGAGTATGAGCAGACCAATTTCTTTATTGTAAATTCTTCCTAAGCTTTGTGGTTTTTAGCCATTTCATCAACATCCAATTACATTTCCAATACAGTCAAACTTGCATTACATCTGTTTTATACATTTTCAGTTGAGTTAAACAGTCCATATCAATAACCTTAATCATGGATACATACATACAACAGTGAAACTGTGAGAAAATAGATATTATAGGATTTTTTTTTTCTGAAGCAATTTATAAAACACATACAGTGCAACATATGGCATATTAGCAAAGTAGAAATAAACATGTATCTGTAGTTATACTGTACAGCATACTGGTTGCTCTGTCAATATGATTATATGATGCTATGTATAAGAAGAAGGATTTAAAAAACAAAACTGGATGGAGAATGAGTTGAAGTAGAATCGCAACACCACATAAATGACCACATCTTCTGAAAACAAAACAAAAAAAAAGTTGAGTTACATACCAGATGTAGTTATTTATATGTCGTTCGAATGTGATATTAGGAATTCAACTTCAAAAGAAACAATCGGCTAACTGTGATGAAGGAATGTTGTTTATACATTAGAGTTCATTGATTTGTATGATTCAAAAATTGGCATGAGTAAATATATGGTCAATTGAAATACCATATAAGAAAATTCCATCAATTAGGAAAGGATTTACAATTTGCTGTGATTTTGGAGACCATAGAATGAAGTTTTGATGACTTACGATATATTAGCAAAAGAAATGGCAAGATACCATATATGTTATTTAATTGACAGATTTATTAATGGAATGATGACATTAATTAAATTAAATTAAATATATATAATTCAAACAAACTACAAAACGACATGTGGCTTTTATTTTAATCCACAAAACTACATGTGGCATAGTGAAAGAGAATGTGACATGTTGTAAAAAAAACTTTTATTTATTAGGTAGGATTGTAACTGTCCAATGTTCTTATAATTCAACTTCTAATTTGATTACTTACAAGATTTTTATAATTAAATTTCATATTTATCTGCTTCTTACATAATTTTCATTTTTAATTGGAATATATATAGTCTAGTAGGTGTTCGACAAAAAGATGTGATGTAAGAAAAAGATGATAGTGAAATTCCGAAAATCTTGAAAGTAAATCAAGTTAGAGATTGAAGTTTAAGAACATTATAATGAACATATCAACTAAAACGACGTATTATGATAGGTTTGAATATCTAAAGCTTATATACCCTTAAATGTATATTCACTTTTCCATATATATATATATATATATATATATATATATATATATATATATATATATATATATATATATATATATATACCCTTGAAAGTATATTCACTTTTCCACTCAAACAGCCACGGATCCAGAACACGGTTGTGAAAATTGGTTTGCCATCCAACATTTTCTTCAATCAGTTGTTTATATACTATCTCCGTCCCAATTTGATAGTCCACTTTTGACTTTTGAAGTCTTTTTTCTTCAACTTTGACCTTAAATATTTTTGTTTTTGGTAGATAATACTTGATGCAAAATATATGAATAGATTGTATTTTAAATGTTTTTTCATTGTTATAAGTTTTATCAAGTAATATGTAATACAAATAAATATATTTAAGGTCAAAGTTGAAGAAAAAAAACTTCAAAACTCAAAAGTGGACCATTGTTTTATTTCAAACCAAGAGTTATTGTTTGGGAGTTTGTGTTAGCTAGGGACTCATATTCACAAAAGACAGGTTATGGACTATTTCGGTTTCATTCTTAAACTCCTTGACTCCATGTTCAGAGCTTCTTGAAAGTCGTTTTACAGCAACCTCTTGCCCATCAACTAATTTTCCCTGTGAAATTAATCCATCACATGCATCAGCTTTTATCTGGATCCTTCTTAATTAATTATAAATAGAGACTGAGTGTGTTTGAACTTTGAAAGTTTACCTTATAAACTGATCCAAAACCACCCTGTCCTAGCTTATTAGTGCTTGAGAAATTGTTTGTGGCAGATGAGATGGTTTGAAAGGTGAAATAATGCAGCTCAGGGTTGATCTTCTTATCTGTTTGTATATAACTGTAGAAGTGCCTCAGTCGATGCAGCAACAGCTTTTGGATGTCCTTCACTTCCGAAAAAACATCCAACATGGCATGTTTAACTGCTTTCCCTATTTTGTTAACAGAGAAAGAGTGGTTGATTAGATAGATGATAGATAGAATGTCTCTACCATATCTATATTAACTAAATCCCAACGTTCTTTAACAAGTCTTTTTGTAACAACATTCCTTGAGTTAATTAGCTTCTTTTGGGTTGCACTAATATTAATTCATTAGTATGTTTCAAGTACAGAGAGTACAATAATGGGTTCGTCTTGACAAGTATTGAAAGCCATAAAGATGAGGAACTATTGTATCTAACAGTGTAGCACTTGCGTTGCGTGTTATTAATGGAGAAGGATTGAAGAGATCAACAACAATTAAATGCTCCGCTTTCCATGGATATCTATCGTCAGCTTTCCATATATATATATATATATATATATATATATATATATATATATATATATATATATATATATATATATATATATATATATATATATATATATATATATATATATATATATATATATATATATATATATATATATATATATATATATCTGTGCTTGGATTGTTTCTGTTTGCTACCCAAACTGCTTCATCTCTTTCCTGACCACTATCATCATAAAACATTATTCTTCTTCCAAAACCATCGCTTTTGCTTCTTATAATTATGGGATTGTAGAATATCCCTAAATAAGGGCTGATGGTACTTCCAAACCCAAAAAACCTCAAAGTAAAGACCCGATTTGATGAAATCAAATAGTCCCAGTCCTTCGGCTCTTCACCTTGCAGTAAGGTATCTGTTTCTGAGTGACAAGGATTGCTGAAAAAATAGCAAGAGAAAGTTAAGATGAGGAAGATGCTTCTGTCTGCCATTTTTTTTTAAAGGAAGAAGTGGAATGACAATATGTGGTCTTGTTGAACACAAAAGCTCTTGCATTAATGTGATTTTTATCATCATTACTCTTACGACACTTTACTTTTTTTTTTTTCATTTATTTTTGACTTAGTCTTCAACAACTCCTCTGTTTAGTCAACCTAAATAGACAGCCCTTTTGTCTTGATGTAATAGGGAGCTGTTATATGATGGGTAATTTAATGATCAAATTTAATTATTTATGACAAAGAGTCTACCAATATCAAAACATGTGGAATTCTGCTTCCACATGGGATTGTCCAAGTTTGAATGGAGGGGAAGTGTCATAACTCCAACTGTTGGTCTAGTTTTGATCAAGTCAGTAAGTATCCTACTCACTTGACCTGGTCTTTAGCTTAGTGGATCAAGTTGTTGAGATATTCTAACAGAGTTTTAGCTTAGTTTCTCATGCATGTTTCAAATATAACCTACTTCTAAACCACTCCTTAAATCCATCTATGTCCACGACGGGACTTGAACCCTTAACCTCAAGAACGGAGGGCAACACCAGATACCGCTGGGCTAGAAGCGCTTTGGTATGCATGTTTGGTTGATCAACAACATCAACATGTTCTTTGTTTTCTTATACTTCAAATTTATTCCATCAGATCTTACTTACTTTGTTATGTGAACCTCATTTGATCACATCCTACTACATTATCTCAAAACGAAAGGCACATATTAACGTTACTCCTAATAAGTAATATCAATACCAAATAAAAATCTAAGAAGAAAAGAGATGGAATTTGAGTTCATACCTAAATAAGATATATGTTTGGGCATTTCATTGAACATTTGATGTGCATTTCAAATTGTTACATAGAGACATGCTAAAATGACCTCCAATGAAAAGTAATAATCGCAAACGTAAATGTGACTATCAACTATCTTTGCTTCGGTGTAACTTCCCAATTTCTAGATATGAGGTTTATTTCTTAAAAGGCAAATTCCCTTTGGAACTCGTCGAGTTTTTTGAATAAACTCGACGTGTTGAAGACTTTTGGGTCGCGTATATTTTTGGACCAACACGACGAGTTGGTAAGGGAAAACTCGACGAGTTGATGGCTGATTAATAAACCCTAATATTTAGGGTCTTGCACCCTATTTAAAGGCCTTAAGTCCCATTGATGGCCTCCCTAGTCGCCCATCTGTCTAGAAAACCCTAGAATTCGTGCATCTTATCCCAAGTTGAGTGTGTGAGCTTAAAATTTGCTTCTTTTGGTCCCATTTTGAAAGAGCTTGAAGTTGGTGGTGCCTAGCACTAATACAAAAATGACTTATGATCACACTTTCCGAAAAACGGTTTGTCACACTTTTTATTAAAAGTGTGGCTAAAATTCACTAAAAAAATTTAGAGACTTGTTTTGGATATATTTAAATTAGTTCGTATGGCCATTTTGTTGATAATCAAATCTTTAACCACACTTAATTATACCAAATATGACAATTATTAGCCACACTCGAACACTATGGCCATATGTCAGCATAAACTACAATTACTAATTTACATTATGATACTTTTTTATATGAGACAATAGATAAATATATTGTAACATTCCAAATTTAAGACTAAAAATTCTATTTTTGATTAAGTAATAAAGAAATCATTAGCATAAAAACATCCATCGTGTCATCCCATAACAATACCAAAATGTCAATAATCGAAACATGTCTCAATAAAACATCATCAGGGTATATCTCCCAAGAATCTCATGTGCGGAAATCATGGTGTGATGCACTGCAATTATGTTGACCCTTTTCCCTTCGAAGAAGAGGTACCTGAAACCAAAACTAAAGAACGTAAGCACAAAGCTTAATGATTTCCCTCATCATACTACATACCATATAACAAATACATTGCCAAGCATATCTGGGTGTTGGCCTCTCCTTTAGTCTATTTCAACCGGATACTACCGAGCATATATGGGTGCTGGCCTCCCCTTCGGTCTATTTCAACCGGATACTGCCAAGCATATCTGGGTGTTGGCCTCCCCTTCGGTCTATTTCAACTGGATACTGGGTCTATTTCACCCCTACCACTACCAAATAACATCATAACAAGTAAACACATAAAACATAACAGATAGTGGCAAACCAGACAATTATCACAAAGATAGTAATCTCTACTACAACAACTACCAGTAGGCCGACATTGGTGCCTTCGACCCACTCATACAGGAAGGTAACTCACCTCGCAAAGCTGAAAGCAGAATCTCACGGTAAGAAATCTCTAGCAGTAGTTTTGTTGACTCCCCGAGCTATTATTACCACAATAACACTTAATCGAAAACTAATAATCCTTCTTAGGTTAAAATGACCATTTTACCCCTAATCTACTTTGGTCCATGACCTAGGCCCAAATCCATAACGTGAAGGGCCCAATTCCATATAGTCTTTCCAAGCCCACTGATGGCCCATTTATGGCACAATCTTCTAAATTGGGCCCAACTTCTCAAATGGGCCTTCGCTCAAGCCCAACACATAATATAGTCCAATAACAGCCCAAAAGAATGATCCAAAGACCTATAGTCGTATAGTCCAAGGAAATGGCCCAAAGAGGTCCACTGACGTAACGAACGCAAGGCGTTCCCTTGTGGAACACTGGGCATTCCTCTTCGATTTAGATCGCGAGTCCTAACGGGAACGCAACGTGTTCCCGAGCCTTATGTGGGTCATTCATGTCCAGACTCCAAAACTGGCCATTAAGCACTTAATGCTTAAGCCATGCTACCAAAACATAGATCCAAGCTATCTAGGACCCCTAGAATCATAAAGTCACAGACTTAGTGACTTTGCATGCACCCAAGAGTCCCAATCTCAAGAAATAGCAATCAACTTCCATAAAGATAGCCATAACTCTTGCATGAACCCATTAAGACCTTAAAGATGGCAACTTTCCTATTTTAGGGACTCAAATAGCATCAAGGGTGGTAACCCTAAGTCCAGAAACATATTTGAACCATAAAAATCCATTCTTGGGACCAAAAGGTCCAAAACATCATTTCCATAGATCTAAGCATACATGAGGCAAGTTGTGAGCTTTTTACCTCAAAAGAGTACAAAATGATGATGTTATCCCAGTTCTTTGAGCTAAAGCTACTCAAGTTCTTCTTTACTAACTTCTTATTTCTCCTTCCAAGCTTAAAACCACCAAAATGAGCTTCACAAGATCAAAATCACACAAGGATGAGGAGTGTTAGGCTTTCTAGGGTTTCCTGAGGTTGAGGGGCTGGTAAGGAGGCTAAGGTATGGGACATAATGTTCTTTATATAGGTCCTAGACCCTAAAAGCTAGAGTTTGCATCCAGCACGGGAACGCAACGCGTTCATCAGGGGAACGCCCCGCGTTCGGGCTCTATCCCCAAAATCCTGAATTGGAAGAAACAATCACTCTTTCCTCCAAACTTACTAATTTCAAGGTTCAAAAGCAATAATTCAATATATAAGGGACTAAATGTAAATAATACCTCGACTGGGTGTTACATATATGGTGATATGATGCAATTGTATATGTTTCTGTATCATGGTGCCTTTTTAGACACTTAAAATCCAATGTAGCTAACATGTGATACATATGGCCACATTAAATATTTATGTGTCTATAGGGTAGTGTTTACTAGTGCCTTAGTAAAAGCAAGAAAACAAGTTACTTTTAGTGGTTTATGGTTATGTTCCTTTTATTATGTGTATCAAAATATGATGATTTGGCTTTGAAAAAAACAAATATTGTGAGTGTAAGTTGCATTTGGTTATATTTACAATTATTATGTGTGTCTATAAGTAAATATAGTTATAGAAGTGAAAAAAATGTTTGATCAATATAATTATAGTAGTCATTGAATGTGGGACTATAATTATGTAATGGTCATTCTTTTTGTACTACTATATGTCTAAATTTAAAGAATAGTCTTCATAAAATGAAAATAAGTCATTGTAAGTATTCACTAGTGCCTTATTAATATATTTTGTTCTTCCTCGCCTAAATCCTTAACAATAATAATATCTTGATAATATTTTTTTTTTCAAAAAGGTACTTTTAGTGGTTTATGGTCATGTGCTTTTTATTATATGTGTCAAAAAATGATGAATGATCTACATCAAATGACTTTTGGTTATATATCAGTTTGACTTTTGGGACCTATTTTGGTCATATAACAGTTGGAGTGATGTGAACATGTACAAAACAAATGGTTAGAGTTTTATCTGAAGGGCTCCTTTAAGTCCACCAAAATACCCTCTTGAAGGGGACATAAATCGTTGCAACGATCTGTACTAATTTCTACATCCAGAACCCCCAAAAAAGTAAAAGGCCATATTACTCTTTAGCAGTAAAATTGTCCAAACTTTCTTATAATCCATTTTAGAGATGAAAATCCAAATCAAAATAGTTTCACGTAGAGTATTCAACAATATTATTAATCTTTAAAATGCACATTTTCAACTTCTGATAACACAATAATCGGTTAACACTGTTACAAAAAATCAAGTCTTCAATCATATAAAGTATAAAAAAAAGGAGTAGAAGAGTCTGGCTCATGAACACGAATTCTAGACTTCTATTTACTGTTACTTGGTTCACTAACACCACTAATATCAATTGAGTTCAATATTCTAGACCCTTTGATTCTAGTTCTTGATCCTTCATTACCAACTGATTGGCTAATGACTAAATTTCTCATGGTGGTACCTTTGTATCTATTTTCAAGTGGTTGAATTAAGTATGGACCAGGTTGATTGATTCATGAAGGGTAATGCAATGTTGGTCCAATATTGACCATAATGGCTCTTTCCTAGATCCAAAGATAGTTTATACTCCAAATTACTCTACCAATACCTTTTCCAACATTTTCAATCATCGAATTCCATTAGTTCACCATAATCGATACCTAAATAATATAAAAAACTGAGTAAAGCAATAACAACCAAATAGATAATCTTAAAACCAATCATCACCTTACCAGTTTCCTTGATGCAAATGATCCTTATCAATTACCAACAAAATGAGGAAAAAATTAAAGAGAGTTGACACTTCGGATGGTGGTTGCTAGTGTCAGTAAAGCCACATCGATATTCACAAAAATGCCCAAACTTGGAAATCAAACTAAAAAGCATCTTCCAAGAAACAAGTGAATATATAAATACAAAATTATAAGAACAATAGAACGTACTATGACTATGAGTTGCATCGTGAACGAAGTAATATCCATGAAGAAGATGAATTTGAATATGAATATACATCCCTTACATAAATCAAAGATGAATATACATCAACTGTCAATCCCCTTTAAATTTAGAAATCAAAGAACAAGGCTGGGAGAGGGATTTAAAACTTTAGTTGACACCTATTGTTTGTAGGGTTAGTATTTCTAAGATATTAGATTAGGATTCATAGTTGAATAACTCAAGTAAACCATTTCAGCATCGCAGCAATAGACCAGAGCAAGTGACAATTATCAAACGATGGCGCAAATAGATTATTAAAGGAGAAAAAATCGATGGCAATAAGTGAAACAATCATAATACGTTTTTCAATTTTTTTTCTTTTCCGATTTATTTTCACAAATCAATTACAATCAGTGTAACACCCGGAATCTGGAAGTTCTAATGAAGGAAAAAAAATACATTGCATTTTGAAGGTCTACTCGTCGAATCCAAAGGGGATAAATCGACGAGTATGAGCAAGTTTGAGACGAGGGTGGAGGGACCTACTCGATGAGTTGGGGAGGACCAACTTGAGGAGTTGGTATGGGTTTCAGAAACCTAAATCCATGTTTTGTACCCTATTTAAGCATCCTAATCCCCACCTTTCAGCCCCATTTCCATCCACCACATTCCAAACCCTAGATCTCTAAAACCTAATGTTATAGTGAGCCATTTTTTTAGTGTTCTTTGGTGCTTTGAAGCTTGAGGAAGAAGGAGAAGCTTGGGGGATTCAAGAAGAAGCTAGTAGATCCAGAAACACCACTTCATTTCCATCACTTTCTGGTAATCAAGCCTCAAACTTGACTAGTAGTTGATTAGATCTCTATCTTAGCATCTTTATGTGGTTTTTGGTCCAAATGTTACGACTCTTGGGATTTGGACGTCCCAAGTGAGGAACACTTCAGATCTAGTGTCTAGAGGGACTCTCATGGCATAAAGGTGCCAACTTTATGGCCATGGAAGTCTCATGTAACCTCTAAGCCTCTATTTTGGCCTTTTTAACTCCAAAGGGCCATGCATGTGGATAAAGGTTGAAGCTTTACGTGATTTTCTTGCCCTTAGAGTCCAAATCTACAACCCCATGGGTTATCTTATAGTTTTGGTAAAGTTTAGATTAAGACCTTGACCTTTTTGGGTTAGGGTTAGAGCTTAATCCCTTTAGGAGAGGTAGTAATGGGTTAAGTTGGAAACTTTATCCTTCTAGTAGCATTTCCAGCCTAGATTCGGAGTATAGAGTGTAGATTTGAAGTATAAGGGATTAATGCATCAAGAAGAGATAACAGACTAGAGAACTCGATGAGTTCATGGAGGAACTCGACGAGTTGGCTTGGAAATGTCCCGGTCCTAAAAAGGTAGAAATCGCCGAGTTGGGTGTAAGCTCGACGAATTGGGTCGCGACACATCGATTCTGATTAGCATGGGAACTCGACGAGTTAGAAGATAACTCGACGAGTTGAGTCAACTCAGAGCATTGACTTTGACCATTGACTTTGACTTTGACCAAGGTTGACCTAGTTTGACTTTTGAGGGCATTTTGGACTAAGTGTTATTTTGGTATTGATAGCTCGGGGAGCTGAAGGATTAGCAGTTCGTGGAAATGCCAGTTAGCAACTAGAGGATTATCTGCAGGACTTCAGTAGTGCGAGGTGAGTCTCCTCATTGTGTGTATGGGTCTACGGCCACAGTGTCGAACCATTTAGATTGTGTATGGTAGAAAGACTTGGGGGTTAGCCCTGGGCAATATGTATGAAAGACCAGGAGGCGGCTCCTGGCACACAGTATGCTATTATGTATGCTAGGATGACCCAGGGGTTAGCCCTAGGCAATATGTATGAAAGACCAGGAGGTGGCTCATGGCACACTGCGTGCTCATCAGCTAAGTAGAGTAGTATATATGCTAGTTGTCTTTGTGATACTGGCATGGAAGACTAGGAGACGGCTCTTGGCACCTGTCTGTAAGACCCAGGGGGATGCCCCCCGGCTTGGCAAAAAAGACCACGTGGCGGCCCGTGGCATAACGGCAAGACTATGTGGGGCACATAGCAACTTACTTGATATATGATTGATATGTATGGCTCACAGTTATGTATGGCTCAGTTGATATGTACGGTATGTAGTATCTGGGGAACTCACTAACCTTCGTGCTTACGGTTTATAGTTTTGGTTTCAGGTGCTTACGTTTTTTAGATATAGGAGCCCAGGACAGTCGCAGCGCATTCACCCATGTTATTCTGCAATATGTGATCTCTGGGATTTGACTCTGATATTAGTTTTCATTAAATGTTTCCAATGGTTGGAACAAGGTTACTAAAGTGTTTTCAGTAAACCGTTATATAAATTATTAAATCAAAAATGAAATTTTTGGTCTTGGATTTTGGGTTGTTACAATCAGTGAATTAAAGCAAGACTACATGAGCAATTGGAAATCAGTGAATAATAGGAAGAAAGCGGAGAGGAAAAGCAGAAAAAGATGATTACGTGTCATGTTACCTATAAATTCAATGTCCCGCAAGATGATGACAACCCGAGTAGGTGAAAAATGGATGAATCGATGTCCTCTCGATTTCAATTGTCTTAATTTTAATATATCCTTCTGTAACATGGTAGGTGTTGGTCGACGTCGATAATGTCATCATTGCTATTGTGTAGGTGGGGAAGAGATGAAAAATTAAAACTATTTAGAGATAGATAAATGAAGGGAAAGAGCATGGTGTGGTATTCTTAATCTCTTAATCTTAAGAGATGGAAAAATTGATTTTTGGGTGAACTTGGAACAATTCAGATGCAGGGCAGTCAAAATTTAGGGGTGGGGGGAAAGTTCACCTTTCATATTTATATGAAAGAGGGATAATAATATTTTTGTGGCGCTTGTCCATTTCATGGAGAGGGGAATTGAAATTATTTGGATTAAAATGTTTATATGAAATAATATAATTTTTATTTTTATTAGGTTTTGGTTTTTAAAAATTGAAGTGTTTATATACATATATATATTTCATAAACAAATAATGGTTTTAAAAGTATTCCTTTCGTTCTAGCAAGAAAACAAAACAAATATCAAAAAATAAAAAGTCTCTAGTTTAATATTTTACTTATAATTAAATATAAAATATTTTAAATTATATGTACCTATGTGTTATAATATTCGATTATATATATGGGGGGTTTGGGGGGGGGGGGGGGGGGGGAGTAAGTGTGTATGTATGTTAGTGTATACATAAACATATTGCTTATTGCTTAAAGCTTATAGACTGGTGTTATGCTTTAGGACTTAAGGCATATCACTTACAACTTTTGGCTTTTAGCTTTGAGTTTATACTTAGGGATTAGTACATAAGGCTTAGGTATTAAGGCTTATGCACTAGGAGTTAGGGTTTGGGGTTTAGGGCTTATGACTTATAATTTATGTCTTAGGACTTATATTTTAATACTTGAGGCTTATAGCTTATAGATTATGGTGTATGTTGTATGGTTAGGGAATAAGCCTTATCCCATTAGGAGCTAGGATTTAGGCGTTAGGGTTTATGATTTATGACTTACGGTTAGCTTTAGGCTTAGGGTTTAGAGCATACGACTTATAACTTAGGGCTTATGGATTATGGCTTAATGATTAGGGCCGATGTTTATGACATAGGGCTTATGGCTTGTTGCTTAAGGTGTATACCTTAGGCTTTAGAGCTTATATCATCGGGTTGAAGGCTAATAGATTTATGGTCTATATCTTTGGGCTTAATGCTTAAGGTTTTAGAATTATGGTGTAAGGCGTATGGCTTATGATTTAAGGCTTAGGGCTTGTGGGTTATGATATTGACTTATGGCTTAATGCTTATGTCGTATGGCTGATGACATATTGCTTATATCTTATGGCTTAACCCTTAAGGCTTATAGCTTAGAGCTTAAAGCTTATTCCTATTAGACCAACCGAAACCTACCCTACCCCACCTCCACACCCTACAACCATACCAATAACAACCACCCATCCACCCAACTCTATCCCCCACCAACACTCATGCCACCTACCTCACACAAAATCCACATCCACACCCACCCACCTTCACCTCATATAACCTCCAGTAGGGATGAGCTATGAAAGTGGGTACTTGCTTTCAGAATCGGAATCGCCTCGAAACTACCAGTCTTGGAACAAGAACTACCTTAGGCGGTTCTGGTTCCTAAAGTCTAGGAACCGCCTTAAGCGGTTCCGGTTCCAATTCTAATTTTTACGAAACCGAAACCCATTGGATACTCGCCAGTTTCGATTCTAATACCGGGTACCCGAAACCAGCGGTTAACCGGAATCGGTACTGACGTGTAACGACCCAAATTTCCAAATAAATATTTCATTTTTAAATAACCAAAACATTCCCATAAAATATGAAATCTTAATAACAATTTTTTTCAAAATCCATAACATCAAACATTTTATTCAAATTATCAGAGTGTCCCCAAATAAAATGTCGGAGAGAGTGTATGTCGCGCCATCATGTCGGGCCCTTGCCCTTAGGCTCTGAAGTACCTAAAACAACCAACAAACTATAAGATAATGCTTACTTGCTTAGTGAGTTCCCCAGATCATACTCCACACAATCCACATAATCACATAGTCCATATTAGCTATAGCATCTACATAAATCACATAAGCCATGCATAAAACATATAAGGATTCCATGTAAACCCACCAAGGTCTTATACCTAATGCCATTGGAACCCCCACGTGCTCTTAACTACCTGCCATGGGAACCCCCACATGGCCTTCATTAGCTGTCATAGGAACCCCCACTTGGTCTTCACTAACCAAGGAAATATCATACAAGCTAAACATACAAACATACTAGGGTGCCATGGAAAACCTCCAAGGTCTTACACCAAATGCCATGGGAACCCCCACATGGTCTTAATCTACTGCCATGGGAAGCCCTCGGGGTCTTCCATGCAAATGTCATACTAACATAACGCATAATCAACCAACAATCCACAAATCATAAAATGGGCCGACCGTGGTGCCTTAGACCCATTGGTAAGGTGAGAAGACTCACCTCTCAAGAAATGTTGAACTGATAAGATATGAACCAACTCGCAGCTCCAACTCAACTGCCTACAACCATCATGTGATTAACTTGTCAAAATCCCAAAATACCAAAAATACCCTTAAAGTCAAACTTAGCCAACCATGGTCAAAGTCAAAGTCAGCAGTCAAGGTCAATAGTTGATGTTGACCCAACTCGTCGAGTGCATCTAGAAACTCGTCGAGTTCCTTCCGCTTTCAGGAAACCGGGAAAAACCATAACCTACTCACTGATTTGGATCTCCTCATCTTCCGGCTCCCATGTCCATTCGGAGCCTCTTCGGTCTGCCATTGCACCTTCACTAGCTTCACTTCCTTGTTACGAAGGACCTTAGTCTTCCTATCCAGAAACGCAATGGGCCTCTCAATGTAGTATATGATCTCATCTACCTGAATTTCGTCCAGATAAATGGTCGTAGCCTCGTCTGTGACACACTTCCGAAGCTGAGACACATGGAAGGTGTTGTGTATCTGGCTAATCTCGTTCGGCAGATCCAAACGGTAATCCACTTTGCCCATCCAAGCAGAAATCCTGAACAGGCCAATATATCGGGGCCCTTTACTTTCCCTCTTCTGAAACCTGATGACTCATTTCCATGGAGATACTTTCAGCAAAACAAAGTCCCCCACTTGAAACTTGAGGTCCAATCAGCGCCGGTCAGCATAGCTTTTCTGATGGCTCTACACGACTCGTAGCCTGTCGTGCACCTGCCGAATCAACTCGGTAGTCTTGAGCACCACCTCAGTGCTCCCCATGACTCGATGCCCTACCTCACCCCAGCAAACAGGAGTCCTACACCCCCGACCATACAACATCTCAAACGGTGGTCGGTCGATACTAGCTTGATAACTGTTGTTATATAAAAACTCTGTTAGTGGGAGGTATGTATCCCAACTCCATCCAAAGTCCAATACGAATGCCCACAATATATCCTCGAGCGTCAGAATCGTCCACTCACTCTGGCCGTCTGTTTGGGGGTGGTACGTAGTGCTGAAGTGCAACTAGGTGCCCAGTTCCTCATGGAACTTCCTCCCGAATCTGGAGGTGAATCGAACATTATGGTCCGAGACCACCGATACTGGCACTCCGTGCCTGACCACCACCTCTTGCATATATATTTGCCAATTTCTCAACATAAATTCTCTCGGGTATCGGAATAAAATGGGCACTCTTCGTCAACCTATCCACGATGACCCAAATGGAGTCCTCGTCCCTCGTCGTCATCGGTAACTTCATGATGAAGTCCATGGCGATCTCTTCCCATTTCTACATAGGAATGGGTAATGGTTGAACCTTGTCATGAGGTCCCTGATGTTCAGCCTTGACCTTCCTGCAGGTCAAGCACTGCTCCACAAACCATATAATATCCCGCTTCATGTAGGGCCAGCAGTAATTCAACCTCAGATCCATATACATCTTTGTGGCCTCCGGGTGAATAGAGAACTTGGATTTGTGTAACTCCTCCAAGATCTTCTACCTCACACCCCCGGTTACCGGTACCCACACCCAACCACACTGTGTCAAAAGACCTCGACCATCCCGAACTGTCACACCCCCGAACCAGGACGGTGGAAACGTCCGGGGGCAGATGACATCATTATATAGTACCATAACAATTGAATATGAATGAAACATAGCATTACAAGTGACATACATTGAAAATACATTCTTACATTGTTTACATATTGTAGTTGTTCGTCAGTTACATAAAAGTGACAAAAAGTGAAATTTCGTAAGGTTGCACCACTTGACTTCATAGCAGAGTTGATTACTTGTTACTAGATCCCAGAGAATACAAGTCATTTTGAAAAGCATCAACTAAAAAGTTGGTGAGTTCATAAGCATTTTTGTATAAAATGGTTTTGTACTTGTTTAGAATAATTCTTGTAGTACTTTTAGAAAATCTGATATTTTCTATGAAAATAGTTTGTAAGTCTCATTCTAAAATCGTGAACATATGAATGCATGTCCTTTGTTTTCTTTTGTTTGTATTTGTAAAGAGTGTGTTCCCAGAAAATCCAATATTTTATGATGCATGAAACTGTAGTCGTAAACCCTAAGACCAAAAGTATAATGGACCGTATACTTGAAAATAATATGTAGATTTATAGTTTAATTAAACCGGTGAAGTGTAAGCTTCCCGTAAACCAAAATCGTATTGTTAATTCCTATGCGAGTCGTTACAACCATGCTTGATGTGACTGATATGCCTATCATGACGTTCTTCAGGTGTCGGTTTAGGTAAGATATTTGTCACCCTAGACTAGCTCGTCTAGCTGTAGCGAACAACTCAAGTGTGGGGGTGTCAACCCCGTATAGACCTATACACAATTACCTCACTCTCCCTCCTTGAGACTCTGGTTATAACTACAGGACTTATGGTGTACGCTAGGTAGGTACGGTGAAGGAGAGTCTCACAAGAGCCTTAACAGATTTATGCAAACTTTGACTCCCCTTTATTGAATGGTGTGAATGACATTACTAGTGTAAATTTATGACTGAAGTTTTATGACATGCGTTTTACATCTTTACGACATACAACTTATTGCTCATGCTTTAACAGCTTTATGATAGACAGATTATGACACACAACGTTTTCTGTCGTAAAGTTTTGTTTTGTATACCGTTTTTGTTAAATTGTTTATAACACCTTTTTATAAATAATCACTAATGGACTTGTATACTTGTAATATATGTTGTGAAAATAGCATAATCCTCTAAGTTTTTAAACCATTAAAATGGTGACAACATATAACAACTATTTTAGTAGTAAGCATGATTTTTAGTAAAATAATCAAGTTTTGTAACACAAACATTTTATTTTTGTTGTGACTCTAGCAAGTCACGAATTTTACCAAAATACATACAATAACCTTGAAATTTTTTATAGCAATATCTAGTCAAACATGTACACCATAGTTTTATGTAGCTAAAACATGATAAAAACTTTATTGCCCAAAGGTTAAACATATAAACACGATGGTACATGCAATTATCCAATGGTTAAATAAGATTTGACTTGTATTCCCCCCAAAAAGTGTGAAAAACACAAAAATAGTGGGGTATGATGTAACAACGTAAATTTTTAAACCAAATTTTTCATTTTTAAAACACATAAAAACTCATAGTATATTTCTCAAAAACATAATTGTTTCAAGTGTTAACACAAATCCACATAATAATGTCACTATCCTATAATCATCCACACATAGTCTCGAATCAGTGTGTACAATCAAGTCGACGTCTTCCTGCGATCCGAAGAAGTACCTGAAACACATATCACACAACACGGTAAGAATAAAGCTTAGTGAGTTCCCTAAAATACCACGTACACAAATAATAAGCCTCTCATCGCTATAACTCAGCATAGACCCTCCGGTCTTATGCGTCTCGGTGAGGACCCTCTGGTCTCACGACTCAGTGTGGACCCTCCGGTCATGTGTCTCACAGCTCGGGTTGGACCCTCCGGTCATGTATCTCAATGGAGACCCTCCGGTCTCATAACTCGGTTCGGACCCTCCGGTCCTACTCAATAAGGCACAAAATAATATAGCATATATCACAAGACAGAAACATGATAACACATGTCTCAGTATAAGCACATAAGATCATTATATACACAAAATACTATAACCGCATAAGTCACAAAGACAGTATGCACAATAACACATATCACATTATAACAAATAAGACCCTTCGGTCAATAATGTACTAAGACCCTCCGGTCAATAGTGTACCAAGACTATCCGGTCTACAATGTACTAAGACCCTCCGGTCAATAATATATTAAGTGTTAGGTCACATTTTATGGTTTAGGCTAGGTTTCTTTATGTATAAGTCTTGGTAGGGTTTTGGTCTTGTTGCTTTAGTGTTTGCGGCCGTGTAGGTGTTCACGGACGTTAACTGTGTTCGGTCTTGGTCCTTTAAATAGTCTCAGAATGTGTCAATGTGAGAGTTTATCGAAGTCAAACGGTCGTGTGTGTGTGTGTCAAGGTGTACCAGACGTTTTGATCAATAAACGTGTGCATTGCTTAATTAAATCCTTCTAATACTCCATTCTTATTCATTTTGATTGTTCATTGTTTGATCACTGGTTTGGTTCCTTGGATTTGGGACTTTACAATTGATATCAGAGCCAAATCCGGTGTCAAACTCGTTTTTGGTGTTTACGGCTCAAGTTTTCTCTTCATTTTCGTGGTTGATTTGTGTTAGGTTGTTGGATATCTGCATTTGTTCGAGTATTCAAGGCTAAAGGATCAGAATCTTCTAGAAAAACTCTTGTTTAAGTGTTCATGGTTTCAACCTGTTGAAGTGTGTACGGTCGTGAACAGAATATACGGTCGTGAACCATTCAACTCCTTTGACCGTAAACTGTTGTTAGACCGTGTTTCATTCATTGACCGTGAAACATTCATTGTTTTCAACCATGAACAATTGTTTGACTGTGTTCAATATTTGACCGTGAAATTACATTATGTGTACAGCCGAGAACTGATGACGGCCGTGAACCATATACGACCGTGAACCATCTAGGTCATTTGAACATCTTCCGAAGATGTAGCCGTCTGAGTGCATGACACGTGACAGAAACCCTAGCTACCTTGGTTCATAACGTGAACATTAAGTCCTCGATGTGAAAGTCGTCTAGGATACTAATCGAGGCTAGAAAACACGTGGTAAGGCTACGAGATGACTCATGGAATCTCACGACGTGAACATAACACTTTCACGACATCAAAATGTCATCCAGACACCTTTTGAAGCTAGAACGCAAATGACAAGTCTATGAAGTGATGCAATCATGCTTCACGACGTGAACATGCATGTTCACAACGTGAACTTGCCCTGGACATCCTATAAATATCAAGTGAGTCCCTTTCTCTCCTTACACCTTTTACTTTCATTCTCTCTCGTTTTCCGAAGGTCGTTTCCCTTCCCGAGCCTGGCAACGACGAGCCTATGACCGTTTTTCACTTAGATTCTATAGATCACACTACTAGGGTGAGTTTCACGACCCCACTTTTTAATGTTTTCGGGGGAAAACACATGCTAAATATTGTATATAAGTTAATATTATATTTACATGATAGTATATTTGTATCAACAAAAATAGTTATATTAACCAGGATATAGTTGTTTTGTATCATATATACTTAGAATATATCTCATATATCGAAATCATACAACTATTTTACTTGTTAGCATGTTGTTATTATAGATTATACTAATGTAGACCCTGAGTTATACTCGGGAGTTCTATATATATTATGTGTGATATAGCCCTGGAGTTATACTCGGGAGTTATATACACTAATTGTTAAGTATGTTGTTGTTATTGGTTTTATGTTAGATAAAACTTGCTTTTACTTCAAGTTACAGTTGTTGTACTGCCTAAGTATTATAAAAATTAGGAGTAACATTTAAAGCATAGTCTAGTACCTTAGGGTTTTAGACATGTATATGCTTTCACTATTGGAACTAACGGAACTCGACAAAGTCTACATGAGCTAGCTATTTTATTCATTAACTAAGATTGGAAATCGTAGGGGAAATCCTCTGACCTGTAACCGCTAATCTCGTGTGAGCGAGGAACTTGTGTATAGATCTATGCGGGCTAATGCCCCTCCTGTGGTTGCTAGCTACAACCCAACGGTTTTTCAGGTGACAAAGTTGTCCATTTTTCTAACAAGGAAGTTGTGTGTAGATCTATGCGGGTTGACAACCCCACCCGTGGTTGCTAGCTACAAACCAACAGTTTGCGGGTGACGAACTTGCCCAATATATTATATTCTCACATCGATGAAGCATGCGAAAATCTATCACATGGTGCGACACTTGTAGCACCATTCAGAGGTAGTGGCGTCGTATAGTAGCGATTATGGACTCATGGTAACACAATTTTAGAAGAATTATACTTTGTCGATATACAAGTATTAATGTAACGCCCGGGTTTCGGGGCTAATCATTTTTGTCAATGTAATAGTCTAGGTCAACTCTTGTAACTCTTTTTGAAGTAATAAAGATGAAATATTTGAGTATTATGTGTGTTTATGTGTTTATTATTTAATTATAAATGTATAATTAATAAAGAATAAAAAAATGAGGGTCAAAATTAAAGCGTTAGATAATCCCTATATCTCTACATAAAGTTGTAGAATATGTCTCAAGGTTTCCGTACATATAAAGAACGCCGAAATCCGAGTTATAACGAAGAAGTTATGACCCGTCGAAGTTTCGCGACAGAACCGACACGATACCGGAGACCGTAAATAGTGAATTTACGATAGAGTGAGATTTAGCCTTAGCGATCTAAACAAAAGTCGTAGAATATGTTAAACTAAGAACATCGATAAAAAGAACGCCCAAATCTGACTTCGTATGAAGAAGTTATGATTTTTCGAAGTTTCGGATTAGCAGTGTACAACCCGAAATTTGAATATTAGATCGAGCGATTTTTAGCCGACACGACCTGAACGAGAATCGTAGATCTCGTTAAGAGTAGCGTAACGAGAAAAATATGGGCGAAAACGGATGTCGGATGAAGAAGTTATGAGGATTTAACGGACCATTCATGTCCCGGCCTATTGATAATATAAAATTTAAAATCGAGCCAAAATTAGCCGACGGAGTCTAAACGAAAGTTGTAGAGTACGTTCCCACCTTCGCGTGGATATAAAGAACGCTAAAAACGGAGTTCGTATGAGAAAGTTACGAATTTTTAAAGTTGAAGCATGAATCTACGAAGTCTGTTGCGAGGTTGATGACGTGGCTGCATCTGGGCCGTCCATCGCTGATGAAGGAACGCGCTTCGGATCTTGACACGTCGCCCTTCGCATACGCCCCGCGTCCGAAGTCTGTACGCCCCGCGTACGCTCGCCCTGATCTACTCCGAAGTGGCTAACAGCTGGAAGCTCGCTGGCACTCTTATCTGATGGCTACGCCCCGCGTAGGTCCAAGGTACGCTCAGCGTACCGAGGCCTCACAGGGCTATAAATGGGGCCGATGGTTTTTCATTTTTCACACCAAAATCACTTCTCTCTCTAACTTCTTTCTCTCTCTACAACCCCAAACCACCCCTAAGCCCTAGATAAAACCCCTAGCACCCTAGGGAAGCCCCGAGGCTCTCGGAGTCCCAAGAAAAAGGAGTTTTTCGGTTTCGAAACGCCGCTCCAATTAAGTCCCGGTTTTTGATAAAATTCGATGTAAGTGTGCTACGCTTACGCAATTTTTAATATAGCTTTCATATAATTATAGGAATGTTATTAGGTCCTTAAAATAATTATTTGGGCTATTAAAATGAGTTATATCGAGTATTATTAACACTTAATAATACTCGGACTAATGAATTTGTCGCGATTATCGTTAAACTAAACCCTAGTGGTATCGATACTAGGTTTTATCAAAGGAACACTACAAGAAAAAAGGCCTTTTACGACGCGCAAATTACGACACTCATTAATTTATGTTACGCAAACGAGAGTGACATTAAAAGAGTGTCATCTCTTCAGAAAATTTAAGGATTTAGGTCACGCATTATTGCGTGCCTTTAAATTAGTGTCAAAAGAAAAAAAATTAAAAACACGGAGGGCGCTGTACCTTAAATGCGCGCCCTCTATATGTGTCGCTTTATAATTTTAATGAACGCGCGTTCCTTAGTTACAAGCGGGAAAAGAAAAGCCAAAAAATTAGAAAAGCCCGCTACCCTCCCTACCCTAAGCATTATCACGAATCTTTCATTCTCCTCACACTGTTGTGCAACTTCTCAATCAAAGATCGAAGGTTACGATTTCATCTCCATCTCTCGACTTCATCATCTCAATCAAGAAAAAGGGCTTCTGATTTCCATTCATCTACTTCATCGTTGCTGTAATTTCACCTTCTTCATCTCTCTGCTGTTATTGAGAATACTCGCCAATAGTTTTCTTGCACTATTCCTTGACCTGCTTCCTTCTAGATACGCTTCTGATCGAGAGATTCAGGTTAGGGCTTTCAAGGCGCCGTGGAAACTGTAATGGTGTTCATTGTGGCGGAGGGATTAGGGTTTCTAGAGTGAGAGACGAAAGAGGAAATTGGGGTAAATGTCCGCAGAAGGAAGCATGTAATGTTGTTCTCTATTAACTGATGACTTAGGGTTTTAACTGATGACTTAGGATTTCGTATTTATGGAATCCAAGTTCTTGATTCCTGAATTTGATTTCCCTTGACCCTCCTTACAGATCCGTAGAAAATTCAGAAGAGCCGCCACATATCTCAAGCACACGGTACCATCTCTCTCTCTCTCTCTCTCTCTCTCTCTCACGCACCTTCTATCTGATTTTATTTTTGCTCATCTATTCTGGATTGTATTGCTTTCGAAAATAGTGGTTACTTATTAAGGGGCATTTTGGTCAGCTTGTTAATTTTGATAGAATTCGGTATTACTGGGAAAAAAAATGGGTGCACCCCTGTTCCTTTTTATCGCAGTAGCCTCTTCTTTGATATTTTTTTCTTCTAATCTCCTTGGTTTGAGAAGCAGGGGCTGCTTGATCAAAAGTTTTTTTTGTTATTGGTCCATGATTGACAAATTTATGGAAAGGTTTCTTTTTCTTCGCTGATTTTGATCCTAGTCAAGACTATTGGGTTCATTGTTATGTCATATACAAAGGGCAATACTGGAATCTTCTTGTTTGGTTTGCGGTTGATCAAAATATATTTTTTTTCCTTTTGAAAATGTTGCTGCTGAGTTTGATTCTTGCCATGGCTGCTGGGTTAACTTTAATTTTGAAAGGGGCAATTTTGGAATTTTAAAAGGGTAAAATGGGATAAACCCCAAATCTCATAGAGTTGACATCACAGATGCAGTGGAACTAGCTGTTTCAACATCAGAAGCATTAACAATCCACACATGTATGTCTAATTTTAGTTTCATGGATCAGCTTCAAAATGTGGCCTTTAAATTTGCACGCTAAGTGTTTGTGAAAAGTCCTTATCAATGATTTGGCATTTAGAGGCACCTTTTTGGATTGAGAAAGATGGGCCTTCTTGAGTTGATCTATTATAATGTTAGAAAGGGTTAGAATTTAGAAGAATGAACTCAATTTATATGAATGTTTGATTTTATAAAAAAATATGAATGTTTTAGCTTTGTTGTTTCTCTCTCAATTTCAGATGATTCATTATGTAAAAAAAAAGATAGAAATTAAGTTTACAACAAAACTGTTCCTTTTTTTTTTTTTTGCTTTTATGTTTATCTGGTTTTACATAGAAGTTTCAATTATATCGTATAAACTTGCCATACGAATGGCTCCTAATATATTTCCTCTTGATATAACATAAGAATAAAATTAATTTTTTATATTATTTGATATGCTTATTTTGCTTACATAATTTTTTTATTTTTTATTTTTGGTATTGCAACGTGTTGGATATGCATTCCAGCAAATTTACTGGAGTGGGTTGGGCGCTTGGGCTGACGGAGTTCTTGGGAGGGAGGTCATGTTAAAATTATTTTCTAAAGAAAGAGATGAAAGATTGATACACCATCTCATGGCTTCAAAGGAGCTTCATCCATCCTTAATATCTGCTCAGAGTGAATATAAGGTGTAAGATGAGAGTTTTGATGAAGATTATCACAATCTTCATTGATGTTTTGTGAATACTTTCATTAATGGTTCTTATCTTGTGGTTTGTTAAGCAAATTATGAGTAATCGAACAGTTGTTGATAAATCTAATTACCTTTCATCTGTGCAGATTGATTCCTGTGAGGCAGAGTAACTTCTCATTAATTAAACGAGTTACTTTACTCAGCAAAGATGAGCGTAGTTGGATTTGATCTTGGGAATGAGAGTTGTGTTGTGGCAGTTGCCAGACAAAGGGGAATTGATGTTGTTCTTAATGATGAGTCAAAACATGAGACTCCTGCTCTTGTGTGTTTTGGTGATAAACAGCGTTTTCTTGGAACAGCTGGTGCTGCAACCAGTATGATGAACCCAAAAAACACCATTTCCCAAATTAAGCGGTTAATAGGGTGTCCTTTTTCTGATCCTGAATTGCAACAAGATCTCAAGGCTTTGCCTTTTTCAGTTACTGAGGGACCCGATGGTTTCCCATTGATCAATGCAAGGTATCTTGGGGAAACAAAGTCATTCACCCCAACACAAGTTATGGGAATGGTTTTCTCAAACATGAAGACAATAGCTGAAAAGAATTTGAATGCAGCAGTTGTGGATTGCTGTATTTGGGTACCTATCTACTTCACTGATCTTCAAAGAAGAGCTATAATGGATGCAGCTACTATTGCCGGTTTGCATCCTCTATGGTTGATGCATGAGACAATAGCCACTGCTTTAGCTTATGGAATATACAAAACTGACTTACCTGAAAATGAGCAGCTCAATGTAGCCTTCATTGACATTGGACATGCTAGCATGCAGGTATGCAGTGAAGCTCAATGCCCTTTAGTTCAATACATTACACGAGAGCTTTTAACATGCTTAATAATGGAACATGTAATGAGATTCGCAAGCCCCAAGTGAGTATTCAATTGCTTTTTTATTATTCGGGTAATTAATATCTCTACCTTTTTTTATTTAGTTCACTAATCTATACATATACATCTATATAAAAAAACCTTTTTTTCTATATTTTGAAGGTATGCACCTGTTCGTAGCGATTCGGTTGTTGGTGAGCTGAAGTTGTCAGAGCCAACTGATGTAATTCTCCTAGGTATTGCTTTTGTATTTTTCAAGATTTATTTTATATACTTTTCTTAAAATGCAAATTTGTTAAATATTATGTTACATTTAAGAGATTACAAGAATTGAGATGCTTGCGGTTACTGGTAAGAACTTTAATCCTTCTACATTATAAAACTTACTTTGTTTCATATTTTCAAATATTAAATACTTATTTTATCATACCGTATTAAAAAATAAAAAAGATAGGTACATTTGTTCAGAAGAGAACAAATCCTTTAAGCCATTACAATCATAATGTTCTTGCCCATATAAGCTGTGATTTGATAACATTGGTAATTTCTTCAGATGTGAATTCATTGTAACAGATACATTTGGAAGATCGAGTGAAACTACATATCTGAAACTGCCCTGTTTCCCCTGGTCTTGTCTTCTAGACTTGACCTTATTTCTCTTCTTATCTATCATTTTTGTTACTTTGTAATTTCAATTAATATATAAACAGGTTTCTTGGATTTTTTTTTCAGGAATTCCTAAAATAGAGAAGCTAGAAATTGAAGAGAAAGCTTTCCATACAAACTTATATGCAGTTCGTTGTAATTATAGTGGAGGAAAAGAGGGTAAGAGTAAAATCATGTGGCTTAGATCAATGGTTGGAAGTCCAAATCTTATTTCCATTCCCGATATCTTTTTTCTTTTAAAAATTTTTACCACTTTATGAGAAACAAAGTGAAATGTGGGTCTATAAATTGTTTTTTTTTTATTGTAGGTGAAATAGAAAGGATCATCAAACATATGATCAACCTATTTGGGCTAGTATTATCTGTGGCTCCTTCTCCTGCTCCTGTTCTTCCCCCATCATTTTCTTCCATTATGCAAAGATTTAAATCTTACTAGCTTTTAATCTTTCCATCATGACAAGAAATTTTGTATTCTTATCTTGCTGATAGGTCCAAAGAAACTTGAATGGGATTGAACCATTCTGCTTCCTGATTTGCTGCTATCAATGGATGTTGTGTGAATCCTCATTGAAGTCTTCATTTTGGTTTAAGAGAACAAGGTGGAGAGTCTAAAAAGAGACAAGTTAGCAACAGAGAATCTCCTCCAAGAAACAAGTTACAACAGAGAATCTTCTTCCCCTTTGTTCACACTTTACATAATCACTTTCAATAATATTATCTTCAGTCTTCCTATAGTTTCTTCATTATTAATTTTTCTGGAATCTTTTCTAGGTAGTCTTTGGTAATGGAACCGTGGACGTCGTGGTGGTGGTGGATATCGTGGTGGTGCCCCAGTCAACCAAATCCAAACCTTAATTTAGCTGATGCTGGGCTTACCCCTGGGTAAATGAGAGTCAAAAAGACGTTTTTGCCCCTCTGTTGCTAGGTAACCTTTTCAACAACAACATTCTACTTAAGCAGGTGAGTAATCAAGATTAAGGGAGACTTTTTAATCATGTTTGGCATTCCTTTCAAGTAAGAAACAGAGTTGTATGATTATTTGTTAGTTTTATAGGAATGTATAACACATGTTAGCAATGTATTATTTTTGTTTAACATTTGAATGATTCTTTGTATGACATTATAATTTGTGCAATTTATTTTATTTTTTGAGTATGAAATTTTATTTTATATTATGCAATGGATTGTATTTTTTGTATATTGTATTTTATTTATATTATAAGAAATTAAATGCAAATTTAATTTAAAAATTAATAAATATATAATTTTTTTTTAAACATTTAAATTTACGATACGCAAAAATGTGTGTCATCTTCATTTATGACATGGCCTTTCTTGACAGGGGCTTTCTTGATACGCATTGCGTGTCATTAACACGCGCGTCGTAAGGTTACGACACACGAATGCGTGTCGTCTTCCTTTATGACAGGGCCTTCCTTGATACGCATTGCGTGTCGTAAATGCGCGTCGTAATTGCGCGTCATAAATGAGCGTCGTAAATGCGCGTCATCTATAGACGACGCGCAAAAGCGCGTCGTCTCTCTTTATGACAGGGCCTTCCTTGACGCGCATTTGCGCGTTGTCTGAGCCTTTTACGACGCGCAATGAGCGTCGTAAAAGGCCTTTTTTCTAGTAGTGGAATATCGTTTTGAGAGTATCGAAGCGCTGTCCGAGTGCTGAGTCACCACCTAATTAAGTGAGTGCATAGTTACTTTCAGCTTACACATAGATATGAAGTATTTTATATAAATTACGTGCTATGTGTGCATATTATCTGAATACTTGCTATCTATGCTGGATGAACGTTGTTATACATGTTTTCAATGATTTAAACTGTATATGTATTTTATATCTACGAAAATGTTGAGGTAAAACATGGGTAGATGTAATAGGTGATGTGTGATAAAATGATGAGAGGCCTCGATGTTGATGTTGTTGATTCTGTCATCTAGCGGAGTATGGATGACGACCACAGACTCTTCTAGACAGTCCAGTGGAACACTAGCAGGCTCGCAACCTGTAGGTGTTTGTGGACGATGTGTTCACCAGTGTACTCCATCCTCCACATGGTTGCCTTTAGGACATTTATTGTTGAGGAATCCCCTTAGCAGTAGTGTCCGTCCCGATGATGATCCTTAGGCTAGGTCCCTTATGATAGGTGTTTAGGGACGTAAAGTGAGGATAACGGGAACGGGTAATCGGGTTATTGTTGATTGATGAAATTAATAAACTTATTTATTGTGGGTTGAAAACCCTATGTGCTCACCAGGCTCCCAAGCCTGACCCACTCAGTTTCTTATATTACAGGTAGTGGCGCTTGAGCATAGATATGACGTTTGGACGAGGGATTACGGATATAGGCCTATAGATATGAAATAATGTAGTAAGGATTATATTGTACTGTTTATGCTTTTGATCTGTACGAACATGACATCCCGGGTCTTTTAATGAAATACATTTCTACGGAAATGCTTTTGATAAATCTTTATCATATTTTGTTTTGGGACAAATTCCGCAACACTTTTATTTAAAATGTTACTCTGATTTTTAAAAAAAGCATAAACAAACCAGTCTTTTCTGGCCGTGATTTTGGGGATGTCACAGTTGGTATCAGAGCATTAGTTTAAGCGAACTAGGAATTTGTAGGATTTCTAGACTTAAACTTAGAATGCTAAGCGATGATTGTGAGGTGTGAGCACTAGCTTATTTTAGGAATTGTGCCTAAAATGCTTTTATGTGCTAAATGCTTTGTGTATGATATGTTGTTATTTGTTCGGATCTATGGTCTGTTGCCGACCGGATCTGGAGACCTTATGTGTTTAGGATTTTAAACGTACGACTACGATATTAGAACTAGCATGTAAACGTTTCGGAGTGATAAGGACGATTTAAACGTCTATCCTAAATAAAGATCTAAATCCACCTTATTCGGTGTATAGATCAAGATGGCAAGGACCCGTAGCGGAAACGTGAACGCAAATGGAGATAGGAACCAACCCCCATTGGTTCAACCAATACCTGTTGTTGAAGAAGTTGCACCTGAGCCAGTCACGATGGCCGGAGTGCAAGCGATGATCCAGGAAATGTTGGATCGTCAAATGGAGGAAACCAGACGTTTGCTCCAGCAAAATCGAGAGGAAGAGACTATTCAGATCGAACAGCCTGAGTTGAACGAAGGGCAGACTGAGGAGGGAAACTACAGTGGGACTGTTGGTCAAGCCAACCCACCGATAGTTAGGCAAAATAACCAGGATGGAGGAAATGACGGACGTGGATGCAAATACAAGGATTTCATGGCATCCAAGCCACCGAGTCTATCTAGAAGCCCGACGCCGGTGGAAGTCATGAACTGGATCTCTGAGATGGAGACGATGTTTGAGATTTGCGAGTGTAGCAATAGGCAGAAGACTGCTCTTGCGGTTCCTTTGTTGAAATCTGGAGTACTAAGCTGGTGGAAGCTACTAGCTGACTCAATGCCCAAAGGTGAAGCAAGCAAGATGTTGTGGGAGGATTTTCTGGTATAGTTGAAGATGCAATACTGCTCTGAGCTGGATCTTCTGGAAATCAACAACAAATTCCAGAATCTGAAGAAGGGAAGAATGAGTGTTACTTAATACGCTGCAAGCTTTACTGAGAAAATGAAGCTTGTTCCTCACCTCGTCCCAACTGAACTCTCCAAGGTTAACAAATTTACCCTCGGATTACCAGCGGACTTCGGTCCAATGGTCAAGCAAACTACCACTCTGAAAGCCGCCATCTGGGCTGCTAAGAATGTGGAGACCCAGATACGAGAGAAGGGTCTGGAGAGAGCGGAAGTGGGAGAGAAAAGGAAATTTGACGGATCCTCAAGGTCCGGTAAGAAGGGTAGATTCTCGAAGTCTGGTTCGAGAGGAGGAGGATTAGAAGCGAAGTGGTGTGACAAGTGCAAGAAAAAGCACTCTGGGAAGTGTGACGAAGGGGTCACTTGTTACAAATGCGGAAAGCCTGGGCACTATGCCAACAAATGCACGTTCACTAAGAAGGTCTGTTATGAGTGCAACGAGGAGGGGCACATTTCAAGGGATTGCCCGAAGAATAAGGAGGCAGGAAGACCCAACATACCACCAAAACCGAAGGCGAGAGCCTTCCAGATGACGCTCGAGGCTGCAAAGGAGACAACAGACGTCGCTTCAGGTACCTTTCTTGTAAATGGTTTGCCTGCAAATATACTATTTGATTCCGGAGCCAACTACTCCTTTGTGTCGCATAAATTTGGTGGGAAATTAGCATTGCCTGTAGAAAAACTAGAAAATGCCCTAATTGTAGAAAGTCGCCAGTGGCAAATTCGTACCTGTTAGTAATCGTATTAGGAACATCGTCATTGACCTAAACGGAAACGAATTCCACGAAGAGATATTACCCATAGAGTTAAACGGTTTCGACATCGTTTTGGGTATGGATTGGCTTAGCGCCAACGATGCTGAGATTCAATGCCGAAAGAAGATAGTAAGGGTAAACCCACCCGGAAAAGAATCATTTATGGTGTACGAGGACAAACGCAGAGTGAATTCTGGAATCATATCCCTGATGAAAGCCAGGAAATGTTTGTCCAAAGGATGTGCATCGTACTTGGCATTCGTAATCGATGCTAAGAAAGAAAAGAAAGAGGTGCAGAATATACCGGTTGTGTGTGATTATCCGGAAGTCTTTCCCGAAGACCTTCCCGGATTACCACTTGATAGACAAGTGGAGTTTCGTATCGACTTGTTACCAGGAACGACACCGATAGCAAAAGCACCTTACCGATTAGCACCGACGGAGATGAAGGAGCTCATGACGCAACTTCAGGAGCTGTTGGACAACGGTTTTATTCGACCTAGTTCATCACCTTGGGGAGCTCCGGTGTTATTCGTGAAGAAGAAGGACGGAAGTATGAGAATGTGTATAGACTACCGAGAGCTGAATAAGGCAACGGTGAAGAACAAGTATCCATTGCCGAGGATTGATGACCTATTCGATCAGCTACAAGGTTCAAGCTACTTCTCAAAGATTGATCTTAGGTCATGATATCATCAGCTGAAGGTGGGTACAAAGTTGTGTTTAAGTACTGCTTACCATCCGCAAACTGATGGTCAGAGCGAAAGAACGATTCAGACGTTGGAAGATATGCTGAGAGCATGTACCCTCGAATTCCAAGGGAATTGGGACGAGCACTTACCTCTGGTAGAATTCTCCTACAACAACAGTTTCCACTCGAGCATCAAGATGGCACCTTACCAAGCCTTGTATGGACAAAAGTTTCGTACGCCGTCTTGTTGGCTTGAAGCCGGAGAGAAGCAGTTTATGGGCCCCGAGATAGTCCATGAGACTGCTGAGAAGTTGAAGGTGATTAGGGAAAGAATGTTAGCAGCTCAAGATCGTCAGAAGAGCTATGCTGACAAGAAAAGACGACCGATAACCTTCGAAGTTGGGGATTCCGTTTTGCTTAAAGTCTCACCGTGGAAGGGACTTATACGATTTGGGAAACGAGGAAAGTTGAGTCCAAGGTTTATTGGATCGTTCAAAGTTCTTCAGAAGATTGGGAACCAAGCTTACAAGCTGGAATTGCCCGAAGAACTCAATGGTATTCATAACACCTTCCATGTGTGTTATTTGAGGAAATTCACGGGAGATGTTCCCGACATAATTCCAATTTCAGAGTTAAGGATGGATGAAAATAAAAGGCTGATCGAAGAGCCTGAGGCAATTGTTGACCGTAAGACTAAGAAGTTACGACGCAAGATGGTCGACTTAGTGCTAGTCCGATGGAAACATTTGAATGGGCCAAATCTCACTTGGGAAACAGAGGATGACATGATGAGTCGCTATCCACATATGTTTGCTAATGCATGATTCCGGGACGAAATCATCCTAAGGGGGAGAGAATTGTAACGCCCGGCTTTCGGGGCTAAGCATTTTTGTCAATGTAATAGTCTAGTTCAACTCTTGTAACTCTTTTTGAAGTAATAAAGATGAAATATTTGAGTATTATGTGTGTTTATGTGTTTATTATTTAATTATAAATGTATAATTAATAAAGAATAAAAAAATGAGCGTCAAAATTAAAGTGTGAGATAATCCCGATATCTCTACATAAAGTTGTAGAATATGTCTCAAGGTTTCCGTACATATAAAGAACGCCGAAATCCGAGTTATAAAGAGACGTTATAACCCGTCGAAGTTTCGCGACAGAACCGACACGATACCGGAGATCGTAAATAGTGAATTTACGATAGAGCGAGATTTAGCCTTAGCGATCTAAACGAAAGTCGTAGAATATGTTAAACTAAAAACATCGATAAAAAGAACGCCCAAATCTGACTTCGTATGAAGAAGTTATGATTTTTCGAAGTTTTGGATTAGCAGTATACAACCCGAAATCCGAATATTAGATCGAGCGATTTTTAGCCAACAAGACCTGAACAAGAATCGAAGATCTCGTTAAGATTAGCATAACGAGAAAAAGATGGGCGAAAACAGATGTCGGATGAAGAAGTTATGAGGATTTAACAGACCAATTCTGTCCCGGCCCGTTGATAATATAAAATTTAAAATCGAGCCAAAATTAGCCGACAGAGTCTAAATGAAAGTTGTAGAGTACGTTCCCACCTTCGCGTGGATATAAAGAACACCAAAAACGGAGTTCGTATGAGAAAGTTACGAATTTTTAAAGTTGAAGCATGAATCTACGAAGTCTGTTGTGAGGTTGATGACGTGGCTGCATCTGGGCCGCCCATCCCTGATGAACGAACGCGCTTCGGATCTTGACACGTCGCCCTTCGCATACGCCCCGCGTACCCTCGCCCTGATCTACTCCGAAGTGGCTAACAGCTGGAAGCTCGCTGGCGCTCTTATCCGATGGCTACGCCCCGCGTAGGTCCGAGGTACGCCCAGCGTACCGAGGCCTCGCAGGGCTATAAAAGGGGCCGATGGTTCTTCATTTTTCACACCAAAATCACTTCTCTCTCTAACTTCTTTCTCTCTCTACAACCCCAAACCACCCCTAAGCCCTAGATAAAACCCCTAACACCCTAGGGAAGCCCCGAGGCTCCCGGAGTCCCGAGAAAAAGGAGTTTTTCGGTTTCGAAATGCCACTCCAATTAAGTCCCGGTTTTCGATAAAATTCGCTGTAAGTGTGCTACGCTTATGCAATTTTTAATATAGCTTTCATATAATTATAGGAATGTTATTAGGTCCTTAAAATAATTATTTCGGCTATTAAAATGAGTTATATCGAGTATTATTAACACTTAATAATACTCGGACTAATGAATTTGTCGCGGTTATCGTTAAACTAAACCCTAGTGGTATCGATACTAGGTTTTATCAAAGGAATATCGTTTTGAGAGTATTGAAGCGTTGTCCGAGTGCTGAGTCACCACCTAATCAAGTGAGTGCATAGTTACTTTCAGCTTACACATAGATATGAAGTATTTTATATAAATTACATGCTATGTGTGCATATTATCTGAATACTTGCTATCTATGCTGGATGAACGTTGTTATACATGTTTTCAATAATTTAAACTGTATATGTATTTTATATCTACGCAAATGTTGGGGTAAAACATGGGTAGATGTAATAGGTGATGTGTGATAAAATGATGAGAGGCCTCAATGTTGATGTTGTTGATTCTGTCATCTAGCGGAGTATGGATGACGACCACGGACTCTTCTAGACAATCCAGTGGAACACTAGCAGGCTCGCAACCTGTAGGTGTTTGTGAACGATGTGTTCACCGGTGTACTCCATCCCCCACATGGTTGCCTTTAGGACATTTATTGCTGAGGAATCCCCTTAGCAGTAGTGTCCGTCCCGATGATGATCCTTAGGCTAGGTCCCTTATGATAGGTGTTTAGGGACGTAAAGTGAGGATAACGGGAATGGGTAATCGGGTTATTGTTGATTGATGAAATTAATAAACTTATTTATTGTGGGTTGAAAACCCTATGTGCTCACCAGGCTCCCAAGCCTGACCCACTCAGTTTCTTGTATTACAGGTAGTGGCGCTTGAGCATAGATATGATGTTTGGACGAGGGATTACGGATATAGACCTGTAGATATGAAATAATGTAGTAAGGTTTATATTGTACTGTTTATGCTTTTGATTTGTACGAACATGACATCCCGGGTCTTTTAATGAAATACATTTCTACGGAAATGCTTTTGATAAATCTTTATCATATTTTGTTTTGGGACAAATTCCGCAACACTTTTATTTAAAATGTTACTCTGATTTTTAAACAAAGCATAAACAAACCGGTCTTTTTTGGCCATGATTTTGGGGATGTCACAATTAATGTTAAGTATAATTTTCCCAAACACTTATACTGTAAGCACAAGGAACTTGTAGGTATTCTACTTATTCATTAAGTAAACAATTATACCTAGCACACATACTCGTATATAATTGTAATAAGATTTATACCTAGCGGTTTTTACTCATATAGAATTAAAATAAGATTTATACGTAGCAATTTTTACTCGCATAGAATTTAAATATGATTTATAAGTAGTGGTTTTCACTTGTATAGAATTGAAATAAGATTTATATGCAGCGATTTTTAATCGTATAGATCTGAAATAATATTTATATGTAGCGACCTTCGTTTGTATAGGATTACAAACACTTGTATTCATAGTATATGAAACTTATAGGTATAATGATTATTTAGTAAGTAAACCATTTTACCTAGGATATATATACTATATGTGAGAAACAAGTATGAGTCAGAATGATATTTTCAAATTATGTTTTATACTTTTCAAACTTGGGAAAAGTACTATATTTACTCAGAGTCAAAACCTATGGATTCACTAACTTTATGTTGACGTATTTTCAAAACGCATGTGTTTTCAGGAATTTGATAAGCTGGATTGTTACTCGAATAGGAGAAGTTTTATTATTATATTTTCTGTTCGTATGGAACATATATCTGTTAAGACATGTGCGATAGTTCGGACATTATGTGATAAATACTAGGAAACAAGAATAATGCAACTTTGTATCATCAATAACGGTATATAGTTTATAAAACTTTTTTGTATTGTTCAATATATGTTATATAACTGTGATACAAGGAATGACGTTACACCACCCGGTGTTTCCACCGCCGGTTGGGGGTGTGACACGATCCGATGAGAATTTCAATGTTTATTTGAGCGAATATATGTTTTAGTGTATTTGTGGCTTCCCTGTCACAGTGAAATCATGGAAAAAAAAACACAAGCTTCCTTAGTTTGAGGGAGATAATATGTTTAGCACCGTGCATCAGAACGAGTGTTACATTGGGGCTTATGTTGAATAATTCAGGTGAGTCTACGCACTGTACTCATGGGTCGAAGGCACCAATGCTGACCCATAGGATTTTGGTATGTAGAATGCTAGTTGTCTTTGTGATGTTTTCATGGAAGACCTCGGGGGTAGCCTGTGACATTTGTATGCAAGACCATGGGGTAGTCGATGGCAATTTCATGAAAGACCATGGGGTTAGCCATGACACTTGGTTGTAAGACCCTAGGGGTAGCTTATGGCATTCCAGGGAAAGACCATGGGGTAGCCCATGGCACTTGGTTGTAAGACCTTGGGGGTAGCCCATGCCATTTCAAGGAAAGACCATAGGGGTATCCTATGGAACTTGATTGTAATACCCTAGGGGTAGCCCATTTCATTCCAAGGAAAGACCATGGGGTAGCCCATGGCACATGGTTGTAAGACCTTGGGGGTAGCCCATGTCATTCCATGGAAAAGACCATGGGGGTAGCCTATGGAAATTATATGTATGGTATGTGGTATTTTTTTGGAACTCACTAAGCTTTGTGCCTATAGCTTATGTTTAAAATGTTCCCATGTACTTCTGGTTTCAAAAGGAAGGGCCCGACTTGATCGCACTGCATCCCTTGGAGATTTATTCCGTATTGATAGTTTATGATTTCACTCTAATGTTTTTAGAATACTTTTATCCTGATCATCTTTGAGGATAATAAATGAACAATTTTGACTTAATTAAAATAATGTTTTCACTCATTATTTTTGGGACATTACAAGTTGGTATTACAGCCTTGGTTTGGGGAATTTGCGCACACTCTCGGCTGTGTCTGAACTCAAACTGAGGAACTGGTATTTTTTTTCAAAAAATAAATAAATTTTTTACGAAGATTTCTATAAAGAAAAAGGGGTGAGATATGTGCAATCAAACGAGCTCAAGTAAGTGATTCCCAAAATACCTATACCTAAGTATATGACTAGTATGCATGTTATGTGAATTGCATGCTAGAGTAGGGCTAAGGAAAGGTCTAACTTGATCACACTACATCCCCTAGAGATTTATTTTGCATTGTCTGTTTATAATTTTACACTGATGTTTTGAGAATACTTTTATCCTTATCGTCTTTTGGGATAATGAATGAATGGTTTATATTGCCATATTTATACATATGCTTAGGCATTATTTTAATATGTTTAAGCTATAATTTAGTAAAATTCAAAGATAATTGGTATTATTGAGTTAAATTATATTTTGCAGCCAAAAAGGACATTCGTGAAGGAAAAGGACCAAAAAAGAAAAAAGCTGGAAACTTGGAGGTCAAAGCTGATGGGTTTTATACAAACAATCCTATGTGTGCATGCAACCCTAGAGTTGGATCTATGTTATCACTATTAGTTATACAACATTATGAACACTTGAAGAACCCTAAAAAGCTTATAGTAATTTCGAAATCCACAAGGAAAGATGAAATACATACCTCTTGTTGTTATATAGTAATAACAACTTGAATCTTGAATCTTGAATCTTCTTGTCTTTGAAAGCAAGTACCACAAGTGTAGTACCTCGCTCTAATGGCTCACAAACACCAAGAGCAAATGGAGAGGCAAGAGAAAGAGGGAAGAGGTATAAAATTTGTTCCTAGGAACCCTAGACAAGGCATGGACGAATTTCATTAGCCAATAGGTCTTTTTATAGGTGTAGGGATTAGGGTTTCAGTCCTTATCCTTATCTAGTTGCTTGCCCACGAAGTAACCATAAGATAAGCCTTGAATACCCTTATCCTTTATCCTTTGGACGATTTCAAGGATATCTTATCCCTTGAATTCGTCCAACCCATATCAAGGATAACCATTACCATATTTTGTAACTATCACATAATTACAATTTAGCCCCTCTAGTTTAATTAATTACACTTGATCACAAAATTAATTCTTAATTAATTATTGACCAATATTAATTAAACAAATATGATTTCTCCTTTAATATATTATTCTTATAACATATTAATAAATCATAATAACCTCTTTCTCTATTATTTCTCCAGTCAAGTTGCTTTGGTGAAGGCAACCCAAAAGGACCATGCACAATCGGGTCAAGTACTTGACAAATATGGTTACGGGCTTAGACACTATTCCAACAGTCTCCCACTTGGATAAGTCTAGTAACCACAAATGCAAATATAACTTGATTAGCAATCGTAGCTATCAAAGACGCTGTCGAACTCTGATCTTATCAGTAACCTGTCCTTTAGATAAGGGATCATATATTCCTCCATTCTAGATATCGTATAGACGTGAGACATGGATTGAAATCATTCTCTCAGTCTATGTGTTGTCTCCCGATTTTTGATTTACGACGACTGACTAATTGAACAAATCAAATTAGCCCTAGCCCGGCCGAGCATTTATGTTTGTCATCACTAAATCATCAAGGGGCCCACAGATATCGCTTTTATCCCACTTTGGGTAAAAGGAACGGATAAACTTTGACTCAATGTTTGCTTGCACTCACTCAGCAAATCACACACAACAATAAGTTTTATAACACCAAGTTACTGGTACATTTACATATTATCAATGTGTAACCGATTCGCAAGATACAACTCACACATCTCGGTTTCAAGAATACAAGATATTATCGTCTCACCAATCGCTCGTGATAAAATCCATGAAGCGATCCAAGTGAGCGTGGGTTTAATCCAATGCTCAAAATCATATTCATAAGCACTCATGAACGTTGCAGCAAACCTTTGCTATGTCTAATACACTTTAGACAATCTACAAACCAATTCATGATAGTCTTCATTCACACCTACTTCCAACGTGTGACCGACTGTGGACCGTTTGAATAATTCGATTATTCTTAATAAACTCAATTATTCTGGAAGTCAAAACATGCAAAGTGAAACACAAGAATAATACTAATCCTATATGGTCCCAGACCTTTGAGTATAAATAAAACACCTTTTATTCATCACGATATCGATTACTCATTATCCATTGTTTAATGTTTCAGATAATCAACTTTATAACTCGAATCATAACCACAATTGTCCCATGCTCCAAGCATGCACACTTTGGTTTCCTATGGTCCATACTTTGTGAAATAGATCAATTGAAAAACTTTTCAAATGAAACTCATTTCACAATCTCCAATCCTTATAATTAGTGTAAGAATACCAAATTCTTGCCATCTTTTAGAATATGTCAAATTCTAATATTTTATGCAATGATCCTCTTGTGAAGTCACGACACAAAAATCACAAAGACTCGACCAACGAAATCACAAGGTACTCTATCAAAAATTGTTACAGAACAATTCTATAGATGTGATGTCTCTCACTCAAAGTACATTCCTTTGAACATCCTTTTGCATAAAATTTTCTAATCTAGACATAAATTCTTAATTTCCAACTCCCAATTATGGAAACATTTCCATATTTACCATATGACAACTCATTCTTAATAGAATCTTATCTATTCATAATAATGTCGATTTGGTCCATTCAATACCATACTTCTAACTACTCACAAGTGACCAATCCTCAGCGAACTTTGGATCGTCCTTTGATAGTTGTTTAATTATCTTAGTCAAAACCGGTTCTTGTCCTTTTTCCCTCTTAATGTGCTAGACATTTTGAAAATTTTAGAATGGTCAAATATTATAGCATATGCAATTATTCCTATACCCGAAGTGTATGGGACATGATGCATAATGTCTTACATAAAGATATGATACTTTATCAATCTTCTGCCATAATATTTTATGTGTCACGTTCTTACAATTCGAACTATGAAGAGGGATACCTTAATCATAATCGAAATTTGAGAACACACTATGTATCCTTGACTAAATTTATTAACATTCCACAATCTAAGCCTTTAGATTTGAAATGAAGCACAATATTCTCTCCCTTAATTATAGCAAAACAACTTTTCAACCCTTACGACTTTGCAAAGTATAACTCTTGTTTTCTATAATTAATATTGCTAACTAGCAATACTTACCATAATAATCATGCTCCCACTTACATGATTATTTCTTTACCAGCATAACACTTATGCTCCCACTAGCTTCGACATGTATTCAGAAATCAGCTGAACTTTTAGAAAACAATTTCTTAAGTTCATATTTCTAATACTAGATGCTTTGATAAGACTTTATCTAAGCTTCTTAAACTCATACACTTTTCCTTGGACAACTCATATGTATATGTCTAAACGATTCTAGGACTCATATCAACAAGTCTAAAATGTTCAGACCCATTTGCCATTTCCCACAATTCGAAATGTGAAGAGGTATGACGTAATCATAGTTGAATTTGAGAAACCCAAATTACATAATGCTATCTTCAAAATCTCTCTTAGTGAAAGCGTTTCCTCACAACCATTCTCATGAATGAAAGAAACCTTATGAAACTTAGATTTTGTGGTGTATACGTTCCCATCCATGTGAATTCATCATAACCATAATCACAAGATAATGTCAGTGACAAATCCAAACTCTTATGGACAGAGCTTGTTCTTCTTAATTTATTGTCGTCAAGGGTCCCACCATTACTTCCAAGTTATTGAGCAGCCCACCCCTTCATTTCAATGTACTTTCCATTGAACAAGGTGTCTTTCCCCTATACAATCCATTGAGAACTCGTAGAACTCACATGCATAATTAACTCAATTGGAATGGCACGGAAACAAAATTAGTGTCAACACGATAGGTTGTAAACCTCAAGTCGTGTGCTAGTGATGGTTGATAAGGTTTATTCTTGATTTGTTCTTGAAACCTTTCAAGACCATTAAGACTCCCACTGACTCCTTGACATATAAGATTCTCTTGTCAAGAAACATTTCTTGACAAACAAATATTCAAGAGTTAGTGTAGTTTTATCAATACAAAACATTTCACATGATTGGTCCTAGTTGGTCTTTGTCTTATCTAAGACATCACAACTTACCAATTTCAAATGTGCAAGAATAAGAAAACCTTTTCCCAAATTCCACATTTGATGAATGTTATAAACCTTCTTAAGACTTGTCACTCAATTCACAATCTTGGAGTATTACTCTAAGACTTGATAATGGAATGAAGTATGATTGACTTCTTGATTTAACCATTTCCATAATTCTCGATTCCTCTTTTTAGACATACAAATTGTACTAAGACTCATTTAGAGGATCAATTGAGATAAGGTTCTTAATCATTAAGACTTATCATAAAACATAATAAAAATGTACTCTCCTTTCTTCTTAGAATAGAGAAACTTTTATCTTTCTGCCTCCTTGATTCTTCTTATTCGTTCTGCTATTGATTGAAACTCTTTTAATCAACCCAGACTTATACTCAATCTTTATAAGTATAACCATATTCACTAAACTTTAGTAAATCATGACGAAAATCTTTGTTACTTTTGTGGTAGACTTGATCAACGTACGACCTAGTGTACTCGATCTCTTAGTCCTTAAATTGACACTTTGTCAAAAATTAGTCTAAATTTCCCAAATGTGAAAGTTTCCATTCATCATATAATACTTGTTATACGATTCCAAGTTCCTATCCACTTGAAACTTGGGCGATGAGAAACTCTCCCTATTTGGTAAACTCTAGACACTTCCACAAATAACCTAATTAAGAATCAAATCCATTTTGCTAATAATAGAAGTACACAAACATCAATTTTTCCATATATGCCATTGTAAGGATAAACAAATAAGATAAAACCAAAATTTATTTTATTCATAAAATCAGCGGAAAACATGTCCTTACAATGCAAAATTCAACTGAAAAACTATGTACTCAAATACTCCTAACAAATCTATCATAACATCCTAAGCTCAAAATCTGATCTTGGAATCCATGCGATCGTAATCCATTTATTCGTGATCAGACTCATCTTGCTTTTCCATCAAACTTCCTCTCTTTTCTCTAATTCTGCAAAACATGCAAATGTAATCTTATCACATTATGTATAAAGAATAGGAATTTAATGGAGTTAGATAGTGGATTTTATACCTTAAGCAGAGCCATACTTCTTGACTCTGCCATCTCTTAGACTCTTCGGGTCCTTTGGGCAGCTTCATATCCATTTCCCCTTTTATTGGCAACAGAAGCAGGTGGGTTCTTCTAGAGTGTCCACGGAAGCATGGTTGGTTGAATTATTAGACAAATATGCTCCATTGCTTTGCCAAATCATTTCTGGTTTAGCAACAATAAGCATGTAAGTTAAGTCAATGAGGGTTGCGTCAAGATCCATCATATAATACTCTCTTATGAACTTATCATATGATTTAGGGAGTGCCTGAAGAACCCAGTCCACAGCCAACTTATTGGGAAAAGACGCACCCAGCATAATCAACCTATCAATGTGTGATTTCATCCCTAGGACGTGAGCACACACAAGTTTACCATCTTCATGTTCCATTGCCAATAGGGTTTCGGTGATCTTGAACCTTTCAAATCTTCGATCTTGTGGGTCGGGGAGAACAACGGGATGAGAAGGAGGAAGTGAAATCAAGCTAGTCCACATTGATCCTTCACTTTGGAACAAGCTTTCACTTTCAACAGGAACACTTTTTCCTTGGGATTCGGGACGACCACGGTTAGAATCAGACATCTACAAAATGGGAGATATTTCAAGTTAGTTGATTGAATCCTTAATGAATCACCCAAATGAGACATTAAGGCTAGGATCCAACAACATTATTTACACATTAGAAGAAGGATGCCGTAATCCAACATGCAAAAAATTCGGAGGTAAGTGAATGACGATTCACTAATTCTTCACCATGAAAAACATAAAGGCTTAATTTTTAAATGTATTAAGAATTCCTAGATTTCCTTGAGATTCATTGAACTTTTCAATGGCATGTTTAGATCTCGATATGCCCCTCTCGTTTGTGACTTGGATGCCGAGGATCACAAAGTGGGTGTGAATAACTATGCAAATCTACATGGTGCCCTCGTTGTCACAGTCACCTATTCGTTGTGTCGGTAAACCACACATGCTCCATCGAACTACGACAAACATTGAGTCACCGTTTACCACATTTGCTTAGAACCCAATTAGTGTGCCGGTTAACCACACGCGCTCCACTAACGTCTTAGCAAGGGTACACAGTGTAATTTCATGGGATTGCATCAATTTCACTTTTTCCTAAAGTAACTAGGATTGAGAATTTTGTAAAAACATTTAATTACTTTATACTTCATTATACTTTTAATTAAAAGGGTTTGCCCTATCCTACCCGTTCGGCTAACGACCCTTCACCAATCAAGCAAGCGGTAGGTGAGAGTGGACACCCATTAAATGGCCATTTTATAGGCCATAACCTTATACCCCCCCCTATAGATCGGTTTCGTGACAGAGGCCTACTAACGGTAAGACTAGCATTTTAAGTTATACATATATAATATTACACTTTTAAAATACTAGGTGGTTTAAATTTTATAAATTACACTTAAAATATAAACCTTATCATTATGGATTTATTAACTCTCTTTTAATCATACACTTAATTAATTTAATAAAACCATAAGGGTGTAATTTGAACTTTTCAAATTTAGGGTTTTAGAATATAACATTTTTCAAAATTAAACTTTTAATCAAACAATTTAAATTCCAAAACTTGAGGGCAAGTTTTTGAAACTTTTCAAAACAATTAGGTTCTAATCTCACTTTAAAATTTTTCTAATTTAAGACTATTTAAATTAAAATTTTAAATATTAAAACTCTTGATTTAATAATTATCTTGAATTAAACTATTAATTTAAATTATTAAATCATAGGGATTATTTAAATCATAAAGGATAATGACCAAATAAACAATTAATTTATCCTAATCCTTTTAATCCCTCTATATTTCGAAAATCATGGGATAGGATAATTCAAAATCTTTAATTACCATATATAACCATTAAATGATAATTACAAGATATGGGATAATCCAAATCCCTAAAATTTATGATCTTATCTTTAGGAGGAGGCTAATTTCGAAAATCATGGGGTTTTACAAACCCTAGATTTCGAAATCTTGAGGCTTAAGGAAAGGATTTGAAAACCCTTTCAAATTTTCGCAAATTAGGGTATAGAAACCCTAATCTCGAAATTTCTAGCCTCCTAGGGTTTATTGGCAATAAACCCTAATATGTCAAGTTCATACAATTGTATAATACTAATTGAAAAAAAAAAGTTAACCAAAGGCTCTGATACCACTGATGGGTTTTATACAAACAATCTTATGTGTGCATGCAACCCTAGAGTTGGATCTATGTTATCACTATTAGTTATACAACATTATGAACACTTGAAGAACCCTAAAAAGCTTCTAGGAATTTTGAAATCCACAAGGAAAGATGAAATACATACCTCTTGTTTTTATATTGTAATAACAACTTGAATCTTGAATCTTCTTGTCTTTGAAAGCAAGTACCACAAGTGTAGTACCTCTAATGGCTCACAAACACCAAGAGCAAATGGAGAGCCAAGAGAGAGAGGGAAGAGGTATAAAAGTCGTTCCTAGGAACCCTAGACAAGGCATGGACGAATTTCATTAGCCAAGGGGTCTTTTTATAGGTGTAGGGATTAGGGTTTCAGTCATTATCCTTATCTAGTTGCTTGCCCACCAAGTAACCATAAGATAAGCCTTGAATACCCTTATCCTTTATCCTTTGGACGATTTCAAGGATATCTTATCCCTTGAATTCGTCCAACCCATATCAAGGATAACCATTACCATATTTTGTAACTATCACATAATTACAATTTAGCCCCTCTAGTTTAATTAATTACACTTGATCACAAAATTAATTCTTAATTAATTATTGACCAATATTAATTAAACAAATATGATTTCTCATTTAATATATTATTCTTATAACGTATTAATAAATCATAATAACCTCTTTCTCTATTATTTCTCCAGTCAAGTTGCTTTGGTGAAGGCAACCCAAAACGACCATACACAATCGGGTCAAGTACTTGACAAAGATGGTTACAGGCTTAGACACTATTCCAACAAAAGCTAGCAGCAGCATGGAAAAAGAAGAGAAGATGTTTATAATTGCATGCCATGCTATGGCAATCTAAAGGCCACGACATGGCCATTTGTGTAGACCTAGAAGCTTCCGGTAAGTGATACGATATTTAAAAGATGCCCACGGCGTGGCACCTATTCCCACGTCGTGGCGATAAGATTTTAGCAAAACTATATATATATATATATATATATATATATATATATATATATATATATATATATATATATATATATATATATATATATACGGAATAAACTAAGGTTTACAACTATAACCCGTAGAAAACCTCCAAAAATGAATATTTCGATTTGCACTCAAGATTTGAAGAGAACTAAAGAAAGATCATCACTAAATCATTCAGTTTGCTAGATTTTACCATGTCTTTTCTAGTTAACTTCAATTTATTGTTTGTTTTATTTTTCGTTATGGGCTAATCAAACCTATACTTATGTTTGGTGAAGATGAACCTGGATCTTATGTGTTGATTTTTATTTATGGACGTTTTATGTTGATTTTACTTGTGTTTGATAATCAAACCCCAAGCATGTTGAAGTTGTAGTTTTTTATTGCTTATTAATCAAGTTCTTTGTGATAGATGATCATTCTAATTGCATGAATTTGTTACCTAATTGTTTATGATCATTAAATAATTAGAGCTAGTGATTAATCATATCCTAGGATTAAGTAACTGAAAGCTAATAACTTTAACTGTGTTAAAGAGCTTAATTAATCATAATTTATGCTTGGTTACTTGACTTGATCATAGGAAAGTAACTCTTAGATTTCTCATTTATTGTCAAATCCATGCTTATATTGATTTTATGTTGGTACATCTAGGTATTTGATCACAATAGCTAGTAAATTAATGAATTGGTAATCAATACAATCCATCCACTAGAAAAGAACCATAGGAGAAGGGAAATCAGAACTAAACAGAAGTACGTTTTAATCTTGAAGTAAAAATCATTTCATTGCTTGTTAGTTTCACTAAGTGATAGTAATTTGAATTAAGTTATTGAAATTGAAAAATTAGGGAAAAAAAACCCATTTTAAGTTTTGTTTTCTTAGTTTAATTAGAAGTAGTTATTTTCTAAATTGAAATTTCGTTCCTTGAGATCGACACCCGAATTACCCAAGCTATTGTATAACTCGACTAGATAGAATGCTTATAGGTACATAAGAAGTTAAGTAGTTAGGTTTATAAATTTAAAAGTTGATAGATATATTTTTGCACATTAATGGTTTAGACTTATTTAAAATGAAATTTTCACTCGGTATTTTTGGAAAGTTACATTATAGCCTAATTAAGGACTTAATGGACTTACGGTTGTAGCTCTAGCCTTTGAATGGAGTCCTAATGGATAAAGTTGGAAACTTTATCCATTAGTCATTGAAAAGAAGTAGATCTGAAGTTTTGGGCTTAGATCTATAGGGATTAAGCACTTAATGAAGAATTTGGCATTCTGCCAAATCCCATGATGTGGCCAAGGGCTTTCCATGTCGTGGTGGTGCTCTGATGATCAACTGTTTTGTCCTTAGCTGGCCACAACATGGCCATGAGCTTGCCACAACCTGGGGGTCGTTGACCTATTGACAATTTACTTTTGTTGACTTTTGACTAGTTTGACGTTGGCTTAAAATTGAAGGAATTATGGTATTGATTAAGGTTCCACCTTGGTTAGGTGCTAATCGGTTCACGGGAATGATTAGTTCAGGGAGTGAGTGTGTTGTTGTGTTTCCTCGGATCTTCGATTTAGGTGAGTTTCCTCACTATACTATGTATTATAATGTATATCCTTGTATGTTAGGATATAAGACTAGTGGTGTACTTGTTAGAGTACCAATAGGATGGTGATCCTATAGTGGTGGGCTCTAGGGGTTGTATGTAGCATGTAGGATAGCTTGAGAACTCTTGATATAGGCTTTCTTGCATATTCCTTGTTTGGTTGTGGCTCTAAAGTGGGATCTCCTGTTCGGATGTCTATATCACCTCTGGTTGCATATAGCTATGCATTCCTTAGAGATCTGTCAGTGGTGGTGTAGTGTAATGTATGATGTATGGTATGTTGTAGTAATCTGTTACTGTGGTAGATCTGTTATGATTACATGTATTGCATGTTATTGTTTGTTTGTTTGTTTGCATTTGTCGACATATTGGGGTGGGGTGGGTTGAGGCGGGCATGCTTTGTTAAATCCTGGTATTTTTGAGTGGGCCAGTGGTGTGTTGTAGGCCAATGGTGGGTCAGTTATATGCTGAGGGAGAGAGCGGTCTAGATGATTGTAGGCCTTGCGAGGCGGGTCAGTCAGACTGTAGGCCTAAGAGCGGTCCAGGCATCCTCTAGGCTGTAACACCCAGATTTCAAAAAATAAAATTTTCATTTAATTAATCAATTTAATATTAAAAACACTTGTTTAAAATCTTATTCACATTCAAATTACAAAACGTAGTTTCATTTTCGTTATAAGAGAAGACCAGGATCCTCCAAAACTCCACTCTTTCTTCGGTGTGTACAATCGAACCGTTGCCATCCCGCGTTACTGTAAGAACTTGAAACAACGTAACATAAACAACGTAAGCACGAAGCTTAGTGAGTTCCCCAATATACCTTACGCACATACGCCATCCGGCCCGGACCTTTCGGTCCACATAACATTGCCTTCCGGCCCGGATCTTTCGATCCACATAACTTTGCCTTCCGGCCCGGATCTTTCGATCCACATAACATTGCCTTCCGGCCCGGACCTTTCGGTCCACAATATATATCGCCTTCCGGCCCATAAGATAAATGCCTTCCGGCCCGTACACATACATAGCACATAATACAAATACTCTAACACATAAAGCACATATATCATATATCATACCTGCCCTTTCTGTCTCATAATACATTGCCTTCCGGCCCATATATAAGCATGTATATCACGCGTAGCAACTAACTTTCCATGCATAGCATATAACCATAACACACAACATACTTGACCTTCCGGTCACACAATCAAACCCTTCCGGGTGAGGTATAGTGAGAAGACTCACCTCGCGGACACTGGAAGATAGCAACTCCTGAAACCTCTTGCACTTGATCCTCCGAGCTACAAGCTCCCTGTCTCATCATATATCTCTTTTTAATACTTCTATCTTCCACGTTAACTGACCCTAAGAAATCACACCAGTCAACTTTGGTCAACAGACCATTGTCAGCTCGACTGGACTCGGCGAGTTCCCTGGCGACTCGGCGAGTCTGGTCGTCCTTCAGTCCTCTAAGATTCCCCTTCCGCTCGTCGAGTATCCTCTTTGACTCGACGAGTCACTCCTGGAAGAATCGCGGGGCCACCCCGACTCCACTCGCCGAGTCTGAAGAACAACTCGGCGAGTCCCAGTAAATCTTCAAGCTACTCGCCGAGTCTGATCATCCGACTCGGCGAGTCCATGCCATGCAGTCGATCAAACTGCTTCCTGAGATACATATTTTCCCGCAATACACACTCATGGGACTTCTGGACCTCTAATCATCCTATTACTGGGGTATAAACTTATGTATAACAACATAATAATCCACCAAATCACCAAATGGGTTTCATAAACCCTAATTCCATAACACATCAACATAGCAGAGGATAATTCGAAATATTACCTGAATAACACCCTCTCTGTGTCTCCAAACCTCAGAACTCAATCCTCTTGATATTCCTTTGGCCAAAACTCTTCTTCTTCTTGCTTAACAAATTCTTCAAGGTTCTAAAAGCTCCCTCTCCTGCCCTAGACGTCCACAACGATTAAGGATCCTTCTCAGTCGGCCAAAAAGCGAACAATGGAGGCATAAGATCCCTTAAATACTTCCCAAACCGAACGGCTAGGGTTTTCCACTGACCAGCGTCGACTCGCCGAGTCCATACCTGGACTCGTCGAGTCCAGTCGCGAACCCTCGATCAAATCTGCGACCCTACTCGGCGAGTCCGGCTCTAACTCGCCGAGTCCCCCCCTTTTAAAACACCCTAAAATGCAATTTAGCAATACTTGAGATTTTGGGCTGTTACAATTCTCCCCCACTAGAATTAGACTTCGCCCTCGAAGTCTCGCTCTGAAATAATTCTGGATGTTGCTCCCGCATCACACGTTTCGGCTTCCCTAGACACTTCCGATCTCTTCCGAGGCCGCTACTGAACCCAATACCAGAGGTACCTCCTTGTTCCTCAGAACCTTGATCTTCCGATCTCCGACGGCCACTGGCCTCTCAACATAACACAGGCTCGCATTCACCTCACCGTTCTCTAGTAAAACCACTGCTGACTCATCCGCTACACACCCCTTCAATTGCGACACATACAAGTGTCATGGATCCGATCCAATCCCGTTGACAGCTCCAAACGGTGGGCCACCCTTCCTACCTTCGCACCTTCACGAAAAGTCCCAACATACCGGGGCCCCCCATTTACCCCTCATCCTAAATCGAAACACCCGACCGAAATACGAAGCCGCTGACCTGAATCACATACTCGCAACGGCGTCTGCCTGCATAACTTTTCTGTTAACTCTAGACGATCACTAACTCTCTTTAACCTGCTGAGTCTGCTTTGCCAACTAAAGTACGAACTCTGAACTGCTCATCACTTTCTGAAATCGGAAATTACCCAAGATGCACTCTGCTCCAAATCTCGATCACGCCACCCATAAGGGTTAGGAAACCCTGAACCACCGGATCCCCGATCCAAAGCCCACTTTGCCCATTCCGGACCGACTGAGAGATCCGTTCTCTCTCTCAGATCAACTCTCACAAGTTCCCTCTTGCCATCACATACACATACTGAACTAGTCCCAACACCCGCAGGTGGAAAGACCCGATACACTGATGATATCCTCGAACATCTCCCAAGATGAAACATCACATCCACCCTACACTCTGATCAGATTCACACTGAAAATTTAAAATTTTCTCTCTCCATGCATCCCTTCTGAGCCTCAACAGACATCCCAACCGGATGGGTTCCTACTCCACTGCCGCGAACACGATGCTCAAAACCATACTCAAAATACTCTAACTATAACTCTGCTCTGCAGCTTTCACTTCGTGAACTTGCACCCCTTCGGAGTTACACCTTCCTCTTTTCCTCTTTCCAAGGAACCCTCTTGGCCATAATGTCGCTCCACCCGGTGCCACGGTGCTCGCCCCAAGCGACACCACCCCTTTTTGCGTAACCGCTATCCACATACTCTGGTTCCCATTGCAGGGGTTCTCAATCCCATACGCTCTCTCCACTCATCAGAATCACTGCCTCAGCTAAACAAGACCACTAACCCGGGGCCAGACCTTCCAATGCAATCACCCCGCACATACGCGATCCGCAAATCCCAAACTAATCCAGCAATACCAACAGAGTCTCCAGTATGACTGGACCGACTCTCACAACACATATTAGCCACTCGAGGCTATATCTCTGTGGGTCCGAACACCCAACTCTGCGAACCCTTAGGTTCTAACTCTGGAACCTTCCGGTTCCAGCTCTAGAAACATGCACAACATAATCCCGTGGGGTTAATGCAGTGCAACCCATCACGTACCTCAAACGTACCAATACTCTGATCGCAAAATTCCGATTACTTACTCAAGCTTGATTCCGGCCTCCTCCCAGGCCTCCACAATCGAATACCCTAGGTCTGTATCCCGCCCCGCATGCTCAACACCCGTTCTCGACGGCCTATACTTTGCGCTAACAAACACTGCTGAATCCCGGCGGCTAAGCACCCTCACATACTCATTGATCTCCCGGAGAATTTTCTAATTCTCCCCCACTAAAGCACTGACTAACTGCCACCGATCGTCATTAACGACCTTTCAGAACCATCCTGCACAAGGAGAACATTTACCCACTGACTGCTTCCCACAAGCGCAAGCAACCCTCAACAAAACACACCTCCTCCCTGATCAACCCACTCACAAGATTCTGATCTTTCAATTATCCACTCCACAACTGCAGATGCTACCCGACACTCAACCCAGTGCCGCATCTCCACTATCAACCCTCACGAACGATGACCAACGGATTCCTCGACAATAACCCATAACCAGACTCACAACCTGCCCAAGGATGAACACCACAACGAAAACCGCATCGAAATCCACACTACCAGCACAAACGATACGCCACAATCAACGCAAGCTAATCAAGACATCAAGACAGCATCATACCCGCAGCTGCCCCCCGGCACTGCTCCGTCTCCCTCTGCCGCAAGCCGATAAGCACAACCCTGAGCCCTTGGGCTCTACTCCATCCTGTCCTCCTCCCGAACTCCTCAAGGTGGCCGGTGCTAGAGCCTGCACCGATCCCGCAAAAGCTGTGGACATTTGACCCTCAAATGTCCAACCTGCCGACACTGATAACAATCCTGGAATCCCGAATTGGCACTGACTGCCGACAACCCCGCGCACAGTGCCCCTCCTTTCCGCACATGCGGCATGTACCACCGGACCCGCAAGCTCCGATGTAACCCCCTTTTTACTCGATCATCGACACCTATGATCTCATGCTCTCCTACCGCATCTCTATACTCCACTTATTACTACTCCTGACAATTCTTGCTTTCTTACATACTGCACCCGGTTCTCCCCCACTAGGGTTCGAACCAACACCAATTAGTATACAATCAACCCACGACTATCTTTCACCAGCGAAGTCGTACCTGCTCCAGAAAAGTGCTGTGCAACACCCGATAGTCCCTCCCCTTATGAAGTCAATCAATCCCCTATACTCTGATCCTCTAGCTAACTCTCCAGAACTTCTCATCACAGCTGCCTCTAATCGTTCCAAATCCCATACTGATCTAATACTAAGCACCTGCACTGCAAAACTCGTCTGAACTCTTCACTGCTACCACTATAACCCAACCTGCTATTCAACGTCTACGGTCATGGACCGTTTCGGCGCCGACTACGACTGCATCGGGGCCTGCCTCATCTCACGCTACTGCAACTCAACCTCTAACTCACGCCACATGGCGGCCTCCTGCGATACCAACACGGTCTCGCGTCTCTGCGCAGACACGAACTGTCTGATACTCCCCCTCTTGAGCATACTTGGATTCCGGAACATCTGAGCCTGCTCCGAAGCGATTTCAGGGCAAAACATCGCCCTCTCAATAAACATCCCGGTGCTCTCAGTCACCGACTCCAAATCCTGTCTCAGCTCAAGGAATTCCCGAGCCAATCTCTCCTTCTCATCTCGCGGAACATAGTGAGTACTGAACATCCCTCTGAATTGATCCCATGAAACCGCAGCCCTCCGCGCATCGGAAAATAACCTCGTGGTCAATCTCCACAATCCTTCGCCCCGAGCCTCAACAGGTTCAGAGCACCCCCACCCTCTGATCAGCAGGGCATAAACTCGTGGAGGAACACCCCTCCATGTCTGATAACCATCTCCTAGCAACAATCGAGTCCTGAACTCCATCGGATGTGGGAGGCTTCGCATAATAGAAGTCCCGATACTGAAAACCCCGACTAGTTCCTTTCTTTGCCGTTGTTACAGCCGCTGTAACTGCCGCGGCAGCCGTCTCTGCGAAAGCCGCATATCGCTCATCAAACTACTTCAATCAAAGTGGTCCTGATTGACCCACACAATTCTGGCGACTCAACCCGCAACAATGCAGCAACCTTATCACGCCGGATCTCGCGAATCCTCGCATCCCGCTCGCTCGTGCTCGTCCGATCGATAACCAGATAACAAGATAGCCACAGGCATCATCCACTACGAATCATGGTACTCATCCCATGACATCCCTCCTCAACATGCTTCAGTGTATGGTACCTGAACCATAGCACCACTCCTCTATCTGCTCCAATACATACCACTCGGACCACAACATCTATCTCAATCTGTTCCGATGTATGGTGCCCGGACCATAACATCACCCTGTATCCACTCCGATGTATGGTATCCGAACCATAACATCACCCCTCAATCTGTTCCTTGGGACCTTTAGGATGCTCCCTGTATCAAGTATGGGTCCTCTGCTTTCAGTAGTACGGGCCCATACTACCTGCCACATCTACCCATACTTTCCACACGGACCATCCCAGAGTTCCTAAATAGCTGATCGACCTACTCTTTTTCACCAATCCCATCTTGCACACTCGCTTCCCAGCGAAATCCTCTACTCTACCCGCGCACCCATCTTGGCTAGGTTTAATCTCTAGCCCATTCCGTCGTCCTCCCACTTCTTTGCTATCAGCTGCTGAAGAGCTCCTGATGATGCCAAACATCTACCTCCTGAGTATCGTCATACTCACTTAGTAGCTGTCTCCCATCATCGAGAACTCCACAAAGCACGAAGCAAGCAGCATTCGAGCATCGAAGCATACATAGGACTCCTTAGCTGTGATAGCTCCACCTTCTCGGCTCATCCTCGGAGGTACCACTGTACTCTGTAGCTCTACCCCTCGTGCGTTCCAACTAGATACCCTCACTCATCACATATACACAAAAGCATAACGCACATATAACAGCAAACCCTAGACTAAGGCATCACAAATCAGGCCACTCTAGTCCTAAAATATGAAATACCTAGTCTGTCTCTAGCATGCAATAATATCTCATAAGTGCATAATAGATATTTCATAATACCAAAGTAAGAGTATTTTGGGAAATCACCGTTTGGCTCTGGCTGATTGTACACACTGCTCTTTCTTGCTTCCCCTTTGAACTCTTATTCACTTTTAGAAAACCCTTTATTTGGAAAACTTTTTCTTACTTCCTCAGTTTGAGTCCAGATTTACCCGTAGGCGCGTCCGAATCCCTCAAACCAAGGCTCTGATACCAATTTGTAACACCCAGATTTCAAAAAATAAAATTTTCATTTAATTAATCAATTTAATATTAAAAACACTTGTTTAAAATCTTATTCACATTCAAATTACAAAACGTAGTTTCATTTTCGTTATAAGAGAAGACCAGGATCCTCCAAAACTCCACTCTTTCTTCGGTGTGTACAATCGAACCGTTGCCATCCCGCGTTACTGTAAGAACTTGAAACAACGTAACATAAACAACGTAAGCACGAAGCTTAGTGAGTTCCCCAATATACCTTACGCACATACGCCATCCGGCCCGGACCTTTCGGTCCACATAACATTGCCTTCCGGCCCGGATCTTTCGATCCACATAACTTTGCCTTCCGGCCCGGATCTTTCGATCCACATAACATTGCCTTCCGGCCCGGACCTTTCGGTCCACAATATATATCGCCTTCCGGCCCATAAGATAAATGCCTTCCGGCCCGTACACATACATAGCACATAATACAAATACTCTAACACATAAAGCACATATATCATATATCATACCTGCCCTTTCTGTCTCATAATACATTGCCTTCCGGCCCATATATAAGCATGTATATCACGCGTAGCAACTAACTTTCCATGCATAGCATATAACCATAACACACAACATACTTGACCTTCCGGTCACACAATCAAACCCTTCCGGGTGAGGTATAGTGAGAAGACTCACCTCGCGGACACTGGAAGATAGCAACTCCTGAAACCTCTTGCACTTGATCCTCCGAGCTACAAGCTCCCTGTCTCATCATATATCTCTTTTTAATACTTCTATCTTCCACGTTAACTGACCCTAAGAAATCACACCAGTCAACTTTGGTCAACAGACCATTGTCAGCTCGACTGGACTCGGCGAGTTCCCTGGCGACTCGGCGAGTCTGGTCGTCCTTCAGTCCTCTAAGATTCCCCTTCCGCTCGTCGAGTATCCTCTTTGACTCGACGAGTCACTCCTGGAAGAATCGCGGGGCCACCCCGACTCCACTCGTCGAGTCTGAAGAACAACTCGGCGAGTCCCAGTAAATCTTCAAGCTACTCGCCGAGTCTGATCATCCGACTCGGCGAGTCCATGCCATGCAGTCGATCAAACTGCTTCCTGAGATACATATTTTCCCGCAATACACACTCATGGGACTTCTGGACCTCTAATCATCCTATTACTGGGGCATAAACTTATGTATAACAACATAATAATCCACCAAATCACCAAATGGGTTTCATAAACCCTAATTCCATAACACATCAACATAGCAGAGGATAATTCGAAATATTACCTGAATAACACCCTCTCTGTGTCTCCAAACCTCAGAACTCAATCCTCTTGATATTCCTTTGGCCAAAACTCTTCTTCTTCTTGCTTAACAAATTCTTCAAGGTTCTAAAAGCTCCCTCTCCTGCCCTAGACGTCCACAACGATTAAGGATCCTTCTCAGTCGGCCAAAAAGCGAACAATGGAGGCATAAGATCCCTTAAATACTTCCCAAACCGAACGGCTAGGGTTTTCCACTGACCAGCGTCGACTCGCCGAGTCCATACCTGGACTCGTCGAGTCCAGTCGCGAACCCTTGATCAAATCTGCGACCCTACTCGGCGAGTCCGGCTCTAACTCGCCGAGTCCCCCCCTTTTAAAACACCCTAAAATGCAATTTAGCAATACTTGAGATTTTGGGCTGTTACATAGGCCTTGTGAGGCGGTCCAGTCAGACTGTAGGCTCATGTGTGTGCCTGTATTGTATGTATTTTGTGGTGTGTGGTATTTTGGGGGAACTCATTAAGCTTTGGCTTATAGTTGCGGATTAAATATTTTTCAGGTACTAGTGGTGATCTTTGGAAAGTGAATGTGTGACTGTACACATTAATCAACAACCATGGAGAGTTCGCGTTTATTATATTACTCTGATTTTGAAACACATTTATTTGGAACAAATGGTTTTCTTAACTTGGATTTTATAAATGTGAGTTATACCTAAATTAAAAATAGAAATTTTTGTTGTGAAAACGGGACATAACAATGCTAGATTGTCTTTGTGACTCTTGCATGTATGTTAGCAGGGCCCATTATGCATGTTGGTAGGGCCCGTTATGTATGTTGGGATTGGCCCATTATGCAGGTTGGACGGGGCCTATTTTGTATGTAAGGTGGGATCCGTTATGTATGTTGGTCATGGCCCGTTATGTATGATGGGCGGGGATCGTATTTGTATGTGGTATCTTGGGAAAATCACTAAGATTTGTGTTTATGGTTTAAATTTTATTTGTTGCAGGTGCTTCTAGTAGCAAGGGTAAAGAGCCGACTTGATTGCACCGCATCCACCGAGGTTTCCACACTTTGTGATTTTGGGATTTCTCTGATGTTTTCATGAAAACAACAAACTCATATTTTGGATTATTTGACTTATGAAATTTATGGAATGGTTTTATTACTTTAAAAATGTAGTTTTTTTCAAAGACATTGCTATTCTTCGTTCATGCGGTTTTGGTACGCATGCTCCGCTAGGTCTTTTCGAAGAGTGAAATACGTTTCAACATGTTGAATTTCACCTACTCTTGTTAAAAATTCAGTCAAACCAGGAATGAATTATTGATCCAGGTTAACTATGAGTGTGGTCCTCTCAGATACTTTCAAATACATTCAAAGACGTCTGATGCATTAAAGGTTATATCGTATCTTAAATACATAAGCCCAACTACACATTTTTGTATAATATTAAAGTCCATTACACATATATCATCTGGTTTTTGCTGAAAACATTTGTATCGTGCCTCTAAAACATTACTAATAGGTAAAATTAATGCCCTATATAAAGACAGGAACAATATAATGCATCATCATCAAAAAGGCAATTAGCAGCAAAATAATCACGTACAAAAAGTTCATGTGTGGCTTGACGATCTCAATTGACGACCGTTCTTGTATGTGTAATAATGGTGTATGAGGTTAGCCCATACACAACAACAATTCGACACAAGACAATTATTTACATAGCCTGCCAAAGCCTTGCTAAAAGGAACGATATACATGGAAGGACAAAATGACGTCCGAATAGAAAAGCAATAATTCTTTCATGCACAGTAAAAGGATATTTAGCTCCTGTACAAGATCTAATATTATATTAATAGGCTAGTACACTAGCTAATATAATATTAGATAAAGTCTTCCCTTCCCTTCCTATAAATAGAAGCTCCGCTCAACACTCCAACTCCAGGTAAGTGTTCCTTACTCGCTTCACCTTTTTTCTCTCTTTTATAGAGACATCTATGTCTTCGCACAGTTGGCTCCATCCTACTAGGTGGAGTCGACTCTCATTACACTAGAGATCTAACTTGATCGTATGAGCTTACTCCTAGGTCACATTCCTCGAGGAAAGTTTAACGGTCATGTTTCTTGATGGTTCCCATGTTTTATAGCCGGAATCGAACAACGATGCACACCCGATGGACATACGAGCTAAAGCAACACTTAGGTATCCAATTACGAAACCTGACGTAGCAACACATAACATTCTTCAGATATGTTTTGCGCAACATTAAAGAAGATTGTGATAAGCTCTCCATCATCATCTGAATCGAAATTTGTAAAAGAATTCCATTTATGTGATATTAGAAAGTAAATAGAAGAATGATGTGAATATAGGGTTGTATGAGGTTTTATTTATATGTAAAATTAAAAAAAAACGTTTGAATTCAACGACTAGAACAATCAAATGCATCAAACCATTTAATTTTTGTGTTCTCTTTCATCCTCCACACCACAACCAACAATGATCACAAATGACCACGGTGTATCGGGGTGGTGTTCACCTTTGTGGTGGATGCCTCGTGGCTAACCACGACCGTTTATGGAGGGTATTCTAGATGGTCTTAGGTGTTGTTTGATATACGTCTGACCGAGTCGAGTCGGACGTATTAGGCTGACTCGGTTAGCTGAACTTGTTTGATAAACACATACGGGATGTCTGACTCGATAAGATAGAGCTAATTGAAAAGGATTATTGATATCTGTTGACCGAGAAAGGGAGAGACAATTTCTAAAAGAGTCCTTGCCCTAATACGTTCCAAGTTTCAACGCCTCCATCGCCTCCATCCCGTTTTTCTCTCTTTAAAGCAATCGACGAATCTGTGCCCCCCATCGATCGACGATTTGCGCCTCTACACCCACTACCGATTTGTGATCTTGTTGATTCCTCTCATCAGGTATGGTTCTCCCTCTTCTCAATTTCATTTTTATGCTTCAAGTATCCATTTGTGTTGTTCAAGTTCGGATATTTTTATGTTCAAGTTCCAATTTTATTCATATTGAAGTTTTGATTTGTTTCTATTCAAGTTTCGATTATCTCCATTTGAATTCCGATTTTTTTGTTGTATTTGCTTGTGTTTTGTTGTATCTAAAGTTGAAAGAGAAATCTATCGGGCATACATTTTTTTTGAAAGAGAAATGTTGTGCAGATTTTTTTTGATATACAAATGTTATGCAAAATTTTCTTTTGATATAGCAATGTTATGCAAAAAAAAATTTGATATACAAATGTAATGCAAAATTTTGTTTGATATAGAAATGTTATGCAAAAAAAGAAAAAATTAATGTTATCCAGAATTTTCTTTTGATATAGATGCAAATTTTTTTTTTTTGGATATACAAATGTTATACAGAATTTTGTTTTGATATAGAAACTAGATTATAGCCCGCGTTAAACGCGGGAAACGCATAAAAAAACATATAATCGTTTATAAATATTTTATAATGATTATAAAAAATATATGGTTATTGGTATTATTGAAATGTGTAGAAAATACATTGAACACGATAAATATATATAATCATTGAAAGATCTCTTTTTAGACATCATTTTTTGTTTTATTAGTTGAACGACTTTCCTCGTCTCATATAGTTATGATATTTATATATTTATAAGCATTTTAATTAAACGTTCCTTGCATAATAATGTTACCTAATTTAAACATATATTGACAACCAATATACTGTTTTTTCTATTGCATTAAATATTGACCATGTATTTCATTTATTCAAATAAAGTTATGCAATATAATTTATAAAATGTTAAATGTTATATAGATTTAATTTTAGTATATCATCAATGAAAATTCTTTTCTAAGTCATGATTGGTTTATTTTAAATTGATTATAAATATAAATGTTAGCTTTTATGTTTGTTTTTATTTATTTGGTGTTCGCAAAAATTTTGCATTAGTTTTTGCGCAACTTTGAATAATTTTAGTATATCATCAATGTAATTTGATATATCTTTCAATTATATGAAATATCAAATAATGACATTTCATTACTATTGTGATAACTTAGTTTATATATTGTATTTTCAATAATCTTATCGGTCTTATTTTTTCTAATAACTGTAACGCTTTTAGTAAATGTACTTTTTACAAATCTCCTAATATCTTATAATTTTTATCTTACTTTATAATTTTTCATAATTATGTTATTTTCAAGATTGACTGCTTTAATAGTGTTTTTTTTTCAGTCTATTTAATTTTATATTTCATTGTACAACATCATCGTTTGTATTTATTCTGAAATTTCACTTTAAAAATGTGTAATGTTTACACCTTGATATTAATTTTTTTAATAAACTCATGTAATAATTATGGAACATATATCTCATTTTAATTAACATTCACTTCCTTTATTATATCAAATTCCTCATTAAACGGATATACTTTTGGAAAAAGATAATTATAATAGGGCAGCATTATTTAAGACGTAAATGTTTGATATACTTTTGGAGAAAAAAAAATCAGGATCATTAAAAAAATTTATATAAAGAAAATACAAATTTAAATTTGTTGAAATTATGGATGAAATTACTGACGAAAATTTATTTTGGAGGGAGTTGTATTTTGTAAGGTATAATAATATTACAAAATTTGAAATATTTATATTTGTTGTGTAAATTAATAAATTTCATTGTTACTATACAAAGATAAAAAAAGTAGGTTGATATGATATATACAAAAACATAATAATTTCAATGATATTTTAAAATCATGCCAAAATTAACCGGATTCTTATGACACAAAAATTAAAAAAAAAAAATTATAATCATCTCTAATATATAAAAGTAACATTTTCGTAATTAATGTCAGTTCCCAAGATAATTAATTTTTGTTTTGTTAAAGGTACATAATATCTTTTCATGTTTATTTGAAAAGTTTCAGAAAAGTAGTTAACTGATTTCATGTAATTTGTGACAAAGAAAATCGAAATATATGAATACATACATTTGATATAGGAACAAAAAATAATTGAAAAAAATATAAAAAGCGAAAGAATGTACCGACCTTCTAGCGCACAAGAGCGAATGTTTATAGCAGAGAATGATGATGGAAGTTATAAGCAATATTAACGATGTTGTAGGAAAAGGTTTGAAGAAAAGAAACGATTGAAAATAAATGTGAGTCGCGGATTCAATGATGAATCGTATATGTATGTAATAATTTGAATATGATTTTTCGGTATTAATGATTTCCTAATAAAAAAAGATTTTATATTAATGGTTTACTAATATAAACGGATTTATATTAATGGTTGATATTAAGGCCTTGATTGAAATAATTTGTTAGTAATATGTTTTTAAAATTGACCATATTAAAATCTTCATAACTGAAAATTCAAGATGTAAAATATGGAAAACGTTTATTGGAATTAAATAAATTCCATTTCAACGAATGTAAGTTATTGATTCATGATTGGAAATCATTTATTGGAATTAAATACATTCCATATGGGGAAGATGATGTCGGCAATTTGATCTAAGGGTGGAAAAATAAGATTAAAATACAATCAATGGTCCAGATTATTTAAGATGATGTCATAAGGTTTTTCTTTTAGTAATATTTAAGAAGTTATGCAAAATTATGAGATTGTTAAGCTAATTGATTTGTTATGTTGCTCATTGATTGCTTTGATATGCTAGTGAATTCATAGATATTTTTTCTTGTTGATCTTAATCTTAGAACATTATAGCTTTTGTAAAGAGAGATCGTTTTTGTTGTGTTGAATATTTATATTTTGGATATTAAATGATTTATTTTTAATTTACATTTATTTTGTATGACAAACGTTATTGGATTTTTAAATGATTTGTGTGTAATTTATATTTTCTATGACAATCTGTATGTCTTTATAATTATTCAACAACTTCATTCATCACTATATAAAGCAGTAAGGTAAATTTGTCATTTTTCATCGGTTAACAACGTTAGTCGGATGTACTATATAGAGCAATAAGGTAAAATTATTATTTTTCATAGGTCAACACATTTAATGAAATATACAATCAAACACAAATGTGTTTAAGGACGTTTTGGTTTCTAGCGTTATTTATTTATTTATTTTCTCCTTTTCTCACATACCCACGCTACCGTCATTGGTCAAGTCAAGTACTAAATGTCTTCATTTGAATCCGTCACCTACTTTCACTCCTTTGTTGTTATTGATTTTAATGTTATTTATAATATTAGAGTTATTCTTATTTTCTGTTAATAAACGAACCCAATTTTCCGCTATAGTCCACCAACAACGATTTTGTATTTAGAAGAAACAACTATTTAGAAGAAACAACGATTTTACTTCCTTTAAAGAAAGAGAAAATGGCTATAATAACTATTTTTTATTTTTTATGAGTGACAATTGTTGACACGACACGACAAAAATACACGACACGAAACGAAATTTGGACGAAACTGAAATTCGAATTCGTGTTAAGTGTAAAAAACACGATGTCTTGCCGTGTCGTGTTCGTGTTTAAAATTCGACACGATATTGACACGATTTATCATTTATTTGTCGTGTTTTCGTGTTTGCCGTGTTTTCCTTTTATGTATAATTACATATTAATTAAATAAACTATTTTTTAATATGTTGTCTTTTGTCGTGTCGTGTCGTGTTTGTCGTTTTTTAATCAGTTCGTTTTCGTGTTAGTTAAAAGAAACATGACATCGTGTTGTGTTCGTGTTACATAAAACATTGCCGTGTCGTGTCGTTTCCGACAAAAACACGACACAATTGCCCGATTTGTTACCTCTACTATTTTTAATAAGAAAAAACATCATAAATGGTTCCTGTGGTTTTCTTAGATTTGAAGTTTAGTCTCCGTGGTTTAAAAATATCATAGATGGTCCATGTGTTTTCAAAACTTTTAACGATTGGTCCTTATCGCTAACTCCGTTAAGATTTGTCCGTTAACTGAAAGATATTTTCGTCATTTCATTATCACATGGACTATTTATTATGTTTTCATTTATTAAAAAAATGAAATAATATGCAGAGGGTCTCTCTCTCTCTCTCTCTCTCTCTCTCTCTCTCTCTCCCCCCTCTAACATCTCAACCCCTCTCTTCCTTTCGTTCTTATATCACCAGCCACCACCACCGTGTTTCTTACTCTTTGTTGCTGATCGGAGCTAGCCAAACACCTTCACATAATAACAAAAAACGGTTTAAGGCAAATATGGATCGTAACAACTAAAAACTCTCCTTAGCATTTTAACTAACACTTTGTGGGCATATTTCAGTGAACTAAAAATTGATAATCATAATCACTTTTGCATTATATGAAGAAAAAGAGATAAGGAGAGATGTACCTATCATATTTAAACTCATGTGAATCGAGCACCAGGTACACATCAAGAAAGCTAGACACACCCTTCATCTTCGAAGATCGAGACTGAGATGCCCTTTTTTTCCTGTGCGCCTTTCTTCTCATCTGTACAGATTCAAATCGCAGCCCCTTCTTCCTTATGTTCTCGAATTGTATATTGAAAAGGATTATGGTGGTGTTCTGATGATGGACAACGAGACTGTATAGGAGAAGAGAGAGTGATTTCAATAGAGATGGTGGTCTTAACTCTTCACACAGAAAAGATGTATGCCACAGTTCTTGATTTAAAAACGTTTGTGATATAGTTACAACCATACAAGCTGTGCCAAATTAAGAGGTGGAAGAGAAGATAGATTGTTGGGTCTATGAATTTCGGTGAATCAGCCTTAAATCTCGACGCATATATACCGAAATAAGAGTGTTGGTGATTGTTACTTGCTGTATTATCGAAGTGGGGGTCGATGGGTGGCAGGAGGTGGTGTAAGGAAGTGTTGTGCAAATATAGATTGTGGTAGCAGAGACAGAGCTGCGGTGGCAGCTTCACTGCCTCGTATTTCTTTTCGTTCGACGGTGATCAACGAAAGAAAGAGACAGTAGGTGGTGGTGATCGGAGTCCTCACCGTGGTAGCGGGTGGTAGCGACGTGCAATGGAAGTTCCAATGCCTTGTTCGTTTGTTTTCTGCCGACGTAAACTCAAAGGGAGGGGGTGAATGGTGACAGGTGGTTAGAGGGAGTTGGTCCGATGGAGCCACACAAGCAGTAATAGCAGCACATGTGAGGGTGTTTAGCTAGCCCCGATCAGTAGCAAAGAGTGAGAAACACGGTGATGGTGGTTGGTGATATAAGAACAAGAGGAAGAGGGGGGTTGAGAGAGAGAGAGAGAGATAGAGGGTGAGACCCCTTTTGCACATTTTTTCATTTTTTTAAATAAGTGAAAACATCACAAATGGTCCTTGTGGTAGTGACATGACGAAAATGCCCTTTAGTTAATAGACAAAACTTAACGGAGTTAGCACTAAGAACCAATCGTCAAAAGTTTTGAAATCAAAGTGGCTATATATATATATATATATATATATATATATATATATATATATATATATATATATATATATATATATATATATATATGATGTTTTTAAACCACGGGGACTAAACTTTAGATCTGGGGCAGTGATCATTTATGATGTTTTAGAAGAAACATATATTTATAAGTCTTTTTTTCTATTTGTCTCATGCTGAAAATATATTTTATTTCCTTTAAAGAAAGAGAAAATTGCTATAATAACTGTTTGTATTTATTTTTTTACCATAAAATAACCATAAATTTGAAAAATTATCAAAAAAGTCATTATTTTTGCAGTTAACCATCCGTGAAAATCTGATTGATTGCCCAAATTTTTTTTTTCATATTTTTAGAGGTCAACTCTTGCAAAAATTTAGGTTAATTACGAAAAAAAAAAATTCTAGATTTTTATTTTTGTTGGTGGTCCGTGTGGTTGTGAGAACTAAAATGATGGGATGATTGTTATAAAGTTCCTACATGAAAACAATTTTTTTTAAACTTTTTGTAGGACATCTTTATGATTTGGAGAACCCAAATGGTATTACGATTGTTATGAAGTTTGTATGTGAAAATTTTGAAGTTTTTTTTTGTTTCATAATTTCCACTTAATAGCCTACTTTGGAGTTAAAAAAAAAGTATGATTTTCCAACATCCAAATAGGGAGTGTAATATGTCCATGGAAACCCTTGTTACAAAGAACACAATGAACAAAAATTCAGCTTAAACGGAGTTCATAAGCAAAATTTATGAATAATCAAAGTTGAGTTTTTTTTTAATATTTTTCACTGACTAGCCACTTTCGAGCTAAAAGAGTATGACTTTCCGACATCCAAGTTACAAAGTTTAATATATCCATGGAAAAACTTTGTTACAAAGAACACAACGAAAAAAAAAACAGATCAAAAAGAGTTCGTATGAAAGAATTATGGACGTTCGAAGTTTGAAATAAATAAATAAATAAATAAATAAAACGCAACCAAATGCAAAAATATACATTCTCGCAGGTGACCCAACTGCCAAAATTGTTGCTACTTTTTGTATTTTTCATTTTTATGTCTATTTTATGGTTAAAACTTTTAAAAAATAGCTATTAATTCGCTTAAAGAAATATCTACATCTATTTATAATTATTACTTGATTGTTTCATTTAGCTAACTTGCAAGTTGCCATGCAACTTCCTTCTACTTTTTAAAAGTCAAAAGTTGGAAACTTATATCCTATTATAAATACCCTTAAACAACATAAATCACCTCATCAACCTCGGATTACAAAACTCATTATTATTCCGCTAGCTACTTCTTTCTCTGTTTCATCATGTCTTTCAAAGAAGAAGAACGATCCCCATTGCAACCACCAACATATGGAAACCTAATCACAATTCTTAGTATCGATGGAGGTGGAGTACGTGGCATCATTCCAAGTGTCATCCTTGAATTTTTGGAAACCGAACTACAGGTATATATCGTTTATAACTAAGTTTAGTTACTTGAATTATTCTCTTTATCTTGAAATGACCATAGAAGAAATGTGCGGATGTTGTATAATTATGACAGAAATTAGATGGTGAGAATGCACGACTGGCGGATTATTTTGATGTGATAGCAGGGACAAGCACCGGTGGTCTTGTGACGGCCTTGTTAACTGCTCCCGGTGAAGATAACCGTCCAGTTTTTGCAGCTAAGGATGTTAAAGATTTTTATCTTCAACATTGTCCTAAAATCTTTCCATGTGATAGGTATGTATTATTATCAACAAAACAACTTAATTAATTTGTAACAGTTCTTGTAGCGATAATGCGATAATGGGAAATAGTCCTAAAATATTTCAATGATTTTTTTTATCTTGAACATTTGAGTGTTTGGTTGTTGAAATTCTCCATTTTTTATCGAAAAAATTGGGCCCCCAGTTTTGTACATCGTTAATTCTCGCCTTGCAACATGTTTTTGTGTGAAGAATGAGTTGTCTTTCATGAAGTGGGATGGAGAATTTTCCTAAAAGTTGGTTGGTTATGTCTTAAATCTGCATTTTTAATTTACATTGTGTAGCAAGCACAATCCGTTAGCTGCTGCTAAAAAGGCGATCAAAGCTCTATCGAGACCAAAATATGATGGTGAACACTTACATAAAGTTATTCGAGAAACACTGAAAGAAAAACAACTTAACAAAACATTAACAAATGTGGTGATTCCAACGTTTGACATCAAATATTTGCAACCTATGATCTTCTCAAGCTACCAGGTATTGCATCGATCGATACATTTTTTGCTCCTAAAACCATCAAGTTATTAGTTTTCAAGCCCAAAAATGTTAACATTGAAATCAAGAGGATGAGTTTTTTTTTTTTTTTTTTTTTTTTTTTTTTTTTTTTTTTTTTTTTTTTTTAACAGCGTCTTCAAAAGAGGTTAAAAGCAAAGAAATAACAAATGCACTTTCACTGATTTATTTATTATAGCATCTTACTTTTGATTTTCAAATTACAACATTATATGTTAATAAATCTATCAATTATAGCAGCTTTATCTAAATACAAAACAATTTTCATAGGAACTAATTGGTTAGTTTTGACTTTTTTCAAAGTATAATATCTTATTAAGAAAACATTGAAATTAGAGTACTATAGATGGATAGATTTTTGAAGTATGATAGAAAGTGCAATGCTTTAATAGATCGATACGAGAGCAGCACGTTATAATACAAAATGAAACTCTTTTTCTATCTCTTACATCAAGTTAACCCTTTTAAGATAACCATACGATATTAATATTCATGTTTATTAGATAAAGAAGAACCCAAATATTAATGCTAAGTTATCCGATATATGCATTGGAACATCAGCTGCCCCAATTTATCTTCCTCCATATTCGTTCAACACAACAGATTCTAAAGGAAAATTACTTAAAGAATTCAATCTTATCGATGGTGCAATAGCAGCCAACAATCCGGTATATATGTCTTATTCACTAATAATTACTCATCTATATATGTGGTTTAAGTTTTTGGCTAAATATGTTTTTTTTTTCAGACTTTGGTCGCCATAAGCGAAGTAACAAAGGAAATAACCAGAGGTGGTGAAAACTTTTTCCCAATAAAACCAACAGAGTATGGACGATTGCTAGTATTGTCATTGGGCACTGGGTCACCAAAATTTAAAGAAAAGTATGATGCTACAGAGTCATCAAGTTGGGGGATTTTGGGGTGGGCAGCCGGTGGTGGCTCAACTTCAATGGGAGGTATATTTACTAAGGCAAGTAGTGGTGTCTCAATTCCATTGGTGGATGTATTTACTCAAGCGAGTGGCGATATGGTTGATTATCATATCTCTGCTGTCTTCCAAGCCCTTCATTCACAAGAAAATTATCTTCGTATTCAGGTAACTTTTCCATTCTATTATAAAAAAAAATCAAGATTTCATATTATAACATATTGAAATAAAATGAAATGAACATGGTATATTGTATCAGGATGACACTTTAAGTGGGAACTTAACTTCCATGGATTTGGCTACACAAGAAAACTTAGAAAATCTTGTGAAAGTGGGACAAGACTTGTTGAAAAAACAAGTGAAGAGAGTGAACTTGGACACGGGCATATATGAGCCTTACCATCATACCACCAACGAGATAGCTTTAATAAAGTATATTCATGTTTCCCATATAACTATATTTAATTAGTATATATTTTAATACATATATGCCAATCATTTTTTGTATATTTTATTGATTTGAATATTTCTTATATGTACGTAGGCTTGCGAAAATACTCCACAAGGAGAAGCATGTACGAGAACTTCGATCACCAAGTACTAATAGAGGAAGAATTACACAAGAAGAGTCGATGAAAGAACAAATTGCACTTTCACAAAAAACACCAGCGCTCTCAAATGCACTTCATCACTCTCTTCCAAATTTATCTAAGCTCAACCCAAACTAATATTTTCTTTCTTGTTTATGGATTTACATGGTTTGTTCTAAATGAAGTTCATAGTTATGTTGTTTAGTTGAATACTTAATTAATCGATGTAATCGTATTGTTCCACACTTTCAGTTTATGTTAATCCAAGCATATAAATAATAAATTAAAAACACATGGCTATGTATGCGTTCACCCTAGTTGAACTAGCAAAAGTAGAATCATTGTTAGATGCATTATACATCGTTTACCATGTTTAAATATTGTAATTCCCTTGTATTTTTTTTCATTGAATTCATTCATTTTAAGTTATGTTTGGGACATTTTATGATTTTCGTGGAATATCATGATCCATTTGCTTGTGGTCTAATCTAACACGAACGTGTATGAGGATGTTTATCATCACATCAACATACTTTGGAAGATTTACACGAGAGGGTATTACACCTTCATGACCATACGGGTCGTGTGGAACTACTCAAAAATCACAAGGGTCGTATGAGGCCCATATTCAGTTTTCTTTCATTCATTTAAATACGAAAGTTAGGGCTTTTATGGATCTCTCTTGATTCTGATCTTACGACTCCAAATGATCTTTGACTGCGTATTTGGCGAAAATAGCAATTAGAATTTTTTATCAATATTAGTAAGTTTGATTCGTCTTTTAAACCTAGAACCTGCTTTGATTTTCTTTTAGCCATGTCACGCTAAAACTCTATATTTCAATTCTACAAAGACTTTGACTTTTTATGTGTTTAATGATTTGATTTGGTTTTATTTGTGTGTTTCTATCTAGTCATTCTTAATTGCAACTGACGATATCGTTGACTATCATATCTATACTGTCTTTCAAGCCCTTCATTCACAAGAAAATTATCTTCGTAAGTAAATATATTTCCTTTGACAAAACTACACAAATGGTCCCTATGGTTAGCTGAAAATTGTCACTTTGGTCCAAAAAGGTTTGGACTAGCACCAGAGGTCCAAACTTTTCATTTTGTTGCGAGTTTGATCTATTTTTCTATAAACTTTTTCATAATGACTATTTTGCCCTTATTTTTTTTTCTTTTTCAGTTTTTTTATTATTTAAATACTTTTTATGATTAAAATAAAAAAATAAAAAAGAAAATTTTCATTTTCTATTTTATTTTTATAATTTTTTTATAACAAAATAAAAAAAAATCTCTCTCTCTCTCTCTCTCTCTCTCTCTCTCTCTATCTGATAAAGTCACTACCCTTACTCCCTCACCCAGGCTTTACTCTCGCCGGAAATCGTGAACACCACCGACAGAAAAGATGAACGCCACCAGATCGAAGCTCTGGCAGCGAAACCCTAACCCTAAAAGTTCTAGGCTGTGACACAAAGATCGAAGCTAGGGATTGAATCGACCGCAACCTTTGAAAACCCTAGGGTTTTAGGAAATGAGAATGGTCGCAGCCTCTGAAGCTGAAGCTCACCTGAGGGTCGTTTGATGGAGCCAGGAGGGTCAAGAGACGGCGTGGTCGGTGCTAAGGCTTGTGTTCTGTTCATCTTGAAACTGCCATCGTCTTCTTTCTTCTTCTGATTCAATCGGTCAGCAACACACGAAGGAGGAATAAGGACTCCAGTCCTCTGCCTTTATCTGATTGAGAAGAGGGACCCGATTGGAAGCAACAACAGATTGAGGGGATGTGTTTTTACCAACAACAATGCAATACCAGTGGCAATCGTCAAGTCTCTGAATCAAGAATCATCAGCTACGACATCCATGTTCAAGAATCAATAATTATCACCAGAAAAGTCCAAGTTCAAGAAATCAAAAACCAAAAAAAGTTTTAGGATTACTTCTCTATAACTCAAGAATCATTAGTTATGTCATCGATTCAAAATCAGATCTAAATAGAGTCAAAGCTCTGTCATTTGTTTAGCGTTGAGGAAATTGGTCTATGGTGATATCAGATGTGGTAGCTACCGCCAATTTGGAGGTTGGAGGTGAAGTTCTAAAATTTTCCTAGGTTAGGTTAAAGAAGATGATTTTGTTACAGGTTCTGGGTTTGAAGATTCCCATAAATTTTATGATTTTGTTACAGGCTCTAGGTTTGAAGATACCTATTCTGTTCACGGTTAATCTAGAGATTGAATATGAAGTTTTGAAAAATCCTAAAGAGTTTATTGATTTCATTTGGTGATTGGATATGAACATCTAGACGATCGACTGTAGATTTTGATTTGTTAGAGAGAGAGAGAGAAATTTAATTTAATTATTTATTTTTTTAAATCTGAAAATCAGGAAAATAATTAACAAAAAAGAGAAAATCATATTAAAAAAGGTAAATTCGTCATTTTGAAAAAAATCAGAATAGATTGGACCAAACAAGCAACAAAATGAAAACTTTGGACCAGTGGTGCTAGTCCAAACTTTTTTGGACCAAAGTGACAACTATAAGCAAACTACAGGGACCATTTGTGCAGTTTAGTCATTTCCTTTCCATTGTATATTAAAAAGATTCAAGACTTCATATTATGACATAGTGAATTAAAATGATATCAGGCTGACACTTTAAGTGGGGACTTAATTTCCATGGATTTGACAGCACAAGAAAACTTAGAAAATCTTGTGAAAATGGGACAAGAGTTGTTGAAAAAACAAGTCAAAGAGAGTGAACTTGGGTATGGGTATATATGAGCCTTACCATCATTCCACCAATCGTAGATGGCTTTAATAAAATATATTCATGTTTCCCATATAAATATATTTAATTAGCATATATTTTATAACATATATACCAAACATTTTATGTATAGTTTATTCATTTGAATATTTCTCATATGTATATAGGTTTGCGAGAATACTCCACCGGGAGAATAACATACGAGAACTTAGATCACCAAATACTAATAGAGCAAGAATCACACAAGAAGAGTCAAAGAAAGAACAAATTGCACTTTCACAAAGAACACCAGCACTCTCAAATGCACTTCATCACCCTCTTCAAAATTTATATGAGGCCAACCCAAACTAAGATTTTCTTTCTTGTTTATGGATTTACATGGTTTATTCTAAATGAATTTCGTAGTTATGTTTTTTAGTTTAAAACTTAATTAATCGATGTAACCATATTGTTCCAGACTTTGAGTTTTCTATTAATTCAAAAATATAAATAATAAATTAAAAACACTTGGCGTATTTTCTTAAATAGAAAATGTACAATAAATATGTGTTCACCATAGTTGAACTAACAAAAGTATAATATTTTTAGATGCACTATGCATCGTTTACCATGTTTAAATATTGTAATTGCCTCACATTTTAGCATTGAATTCATTCATTTTAAGTTAGAGTAAATTACACGAATGGTCCCTATGGTTTGGGTTAATTTGTGCGTTTGGTCTATAACTTAATTTTTTTAACTCGGAAGGTCCTTACTATTTGTTTTTGTTAGGCGTTTTGTCCTTACTATTTGTTTTTGTTACACGCTTGGTCTCTGGCTTACCAAAAAAAACTATTATTTAAATAGAGAAAAATAGTGGAGTAGGTAAGTAAGGTGAGGGGGTGAGGTTGGGGTGTGTTTATGTAAATAAATTAAAAAATCAAGGGCAAAATAGTTTTTTTTAGGTAAGATAGGGACCAATTGCATAAAAAAATAGGGACCTTCCGAGTTAAAAAAATAAGTTATGGATCAAACGCGCAAATTACGCAAGACCATGGGGACCATTCGTGTAATTTACTGTTTAAGTTATGTTTGGAACATTTTATGATTTTGGTGGAATATCGTGATCTATGTCATTCTTTGTTTATTTTTCATGTTTAAAAGGAAGCATGGATGGATGTGGATAGGTCTGACAATCGTGCCTTATTCATCTCGACACCACCTATTTAACTATACAGGTCATGGGTTGAAGTGTTTGGAACATAAATCCATATAAGACCAGTCAACATGTTTATTAATATGGGTCGCAGGTTAACGGGATAGATTCAGGTTCGTGAGTTAGATTCGGTATTCAGTTAACTATAAAAATATTTCTAAAGACCTTATTAGCATTGTATTCTTTTGGGCAAATTTCAAAAAAGTCAATATATTACCATAAAGTTTCGATTTTGACACTGAGTTATTTTTTCACAATTATGTAATTATATTTACAATTTTGTAGCAATATCAACCAACTGACTGGTTCTCCCTGTTCTATATGCAAGGTTGTAGAACTTGTTACTCGGTACCTGCTCGACCGACTACCGAGTAGCGAGTACTCGGATTCGGTAATTCATGTAGAAATATTTTTAGGGACATTATATATGTCAAAATCATAAGTTAAATTCATAAGTTGATAGAAATATATAACAAAATTAGATATATGTGAATACACAAAAACTGAAAAACACATAATGGTCTCACTTCGTGAATAATTACTAAAAATTTAAGATATATATGTAGTAATAATCACATGTGAGTGTGTTAAATAATAAATCATTAATTATATTATACATATTAATCACCGAGTTGAACGGGTTTTACAACATTGCTCAATTCAGAAAGGGGCCGATTGGGGAGTACTCGGGATTTTGCAACTCGCCTCGGTAAGGGGCCGAGTAGCGAGTACTCAAAGGAGTAATCGGCCGACTCGGCGAGTTTTACAACACTGACTATAGGTAACCATTTTTCCCGAATTGCAATAAAGTCACTAAGTTTACTAAAAATTCGATTTTGACATCGAGTTTAAATTTGCAAGAAAGTCACTATATTACTACATCAATTTCGATTTTGACATCGAGTTTTTTTCTCTTAATTATTTCATTACATTTAAAATTTTGTTGCAATGTAAACCAATTGACCGACTTAGGAGATGTTATTGTGGTTTAGAAGTTCGATTTGTACAACAAATAAATGAAGGTCGATCAAATGGTCCATACTCACTTACAAGTTAGTGAAAAGGGTATAGTTATCCTTTCAGGAGATGTTATTGTGGTTTAGAATCTTGATTTGTACAACAAGTAAACGAAGACCCCTACAATGTCGATTTAGTGGTTCAAACTCAGTAAGCATCTTCTAAATCGACATTGTAGGGGTCTTCATTTACTTATTGTGCAAATTGAGCTTCTAAACCACAATAGCATCTTCTGAAAGGGTAAGTACGCCCTTTTCACTGACTTTTAAATGAATTTGAACCACTAGATTGACCTTTAGATGTCATTGTGAAGAAATATTATAACATAAATTAAATATTAAACATTATAATAAAAAGTTTCACCTAAAAGGGCTAGTACACCATTTTCGGTAACTTTTAAGTGACTTTGAACCACTAAATTGACCTAAAAAGATATGTGAAATTTGGTTAGATGCAAACCATATATTTGAAACTTAATCCTACCACATAATATCTTACGTGGCTTCCACATCATGTGACAACCGTCGATTTCTAGTCAAGTCAAAGTTAAATAAAGTCAACAAGTCAAACCGGTCAACTCAACTAACCCTTGTATATTAGGGGTTACATTATGTTACTATTGTACAACTCGCTATTTTAATAAGAAGTTATCAATTGGAAAGTTCGTATGTTCAGAATTCTTAAACCCTAATCAGGGTAAGTGATGAAACTTGTTGGTAAAACATTATTCCATACCCCTCGGGGGCGTATAACACTCATAACAAGGATTACCGGGTCTTGCGAACATTGCATTTCAAGGCTAAACACTCACAAAAGTCACAATTAAAGTCTCTCTAAATCTATCTCTCTCTCTCCCAAATCTCTCTCAAAATCTCTTTCAACTTTTTAAAATCATTTGGTCATCCCGACCCTTAATTAAGTTGAAAACCACTCGAAGCGGGAAGTTTATTTGAAAAACAGCCATTTAGGGCCGAACCCTCTTAGAGCCGAACCTCTTAGAAGCGAACCTCTTAGAGGAAAACCTCTTAGAAGCGAACCTCTTAGAGGCGAACCCTGCTAAGACCGAAACACCTCATTAGGACCGCAGTCAGCTACTTAGGACCGAAGTCGAAGGTCCCTTTCGGACCGAGACCCTGATGAGCCGAAGCTGCTCCGAGCGAACCAAACCACCGAGACCGACCCGAAGCTCGCTCCGCATCAGCCTTCGCCTTCACCTTCGCTTTTGGATCCTGTCAGAAAGTTCGGACCGAACCTTCCCTCTCGGTTCTAAAGGACCGAACCTCGCAACTTCACCCCTATTTCTCGGTTTTCGACCCCGACTTCGTTTTAAGCTCGTTTTTTCGTGATTTTAACGTTGGATTTTCACCCAAACTCGTATTTTGGCATATGAGACCCTATATAATCATATTTTAATCATTTTTGGGGGAAAATCTAAGTCTAAGAATAATATCTAGTGGGTAAGATATTGAGGTGAAGTGTTGACTTTCCCTTAAAGTTATGACACAAGGTATCCTCCCATACCACTTTATGACCATCCTTAGTCACTATTCATCCCTACCTAGTCAACTATTTGTTCTCTCACCCTCTTTCTCCAGCATATGATCTTGAGCAAGGGCTGGAAAACCTTACCTCTCCTACCACATTACTTACTCTTTCACCAAAAAGCAAACTCATTTCTCTCTCTAAACTCGAAATTGAAGGCTGTTCTTGAGCATTATCCTCCAATTTTGGTAAGTAAATTCATCCTACACTTGATTATCTTACATCCTTTCACTCAAATTATGGATTCCTTACACAAATACCATCATATTTGTTCATAGAATCTTCGAATCTTCAAGCATCTCGCAAGTGTTCTTGACTTGGAAACTTCTTCTCTTCACCATCCATCCTAAGAGATCACTCAAGGTGAGTTCATACCCCCACATTTTCATATTTTCTTCAAGTTTTAGGGGGAGAATACAAGTTAAATTACTACAAACTTAACAAAACTCAAACATCAGCTTTCCACAAGAAAGTTTAGTTCCATTCACGGACTGTTTTGGACACCTTAAACATTTTTGTTTTCAAAACTGTACTAGATGCAAATAGTTCAGGTTTATACCTTTAAAATGACTACTTGCACATATTCACACGAGTTTTCTACAATTTATGGTTATTTTTACAAAACTACCTATCACTATAGCTACAAATTTGGACCAGTCTGTGAATATGAACATTTTCACACCACTTAGAGAATTCTAAAAATCATAATAAAATTTATGAACAAACTAGACACATTTTCTAAACTCTTAGAGTTTACGGATTCAATTTTCGGCTTAGTGTAATTTTTTTGTGATTTTTCTAAATCAGTGTAGAAATATTAAAAAAAAAACGAGTTTAACAGCTTACAACTTTCATAACACTTTGTAACATGCTGAGGAAAGTGTTAATCTTGATGACTTCATATTTTACATGTGTTTTCTGTTGTGATATAATTATATAACAGAAAATATTCACTAAATTGTAAGAGTCCTTTATCATTACAAATAATACATGATGAAGCATAATAGATATAGTTATGTTTTGCTATACATTCTACTTACACAGAAAAGGTTTTCTATACGTTACAAACATTTTGATAAACTATAATAGGTATCGTTTATGTTTCATATATATTACACACAATTATGATAAACTATAATAAGTATAGTTATGTTTCATTTACATCACACCACGAAAGGGTTATTTTTTACAAAAATGGAGTTTTCAGTTCACTTTACGTAAATCTATTAATGAATAAATTTGTGAGACATTCGCTTCACGTTACTTCTAAAGTAGCGCATTTAAAAGTCTTGTAATTGTAATGTAATTGTAACCAGAGTCTCTTGTAGGGAGAGCGTGATAGTTGTGTATAGATCTATATTGGGTCTGACAAACCCGCACCCAAGTTGCTTGCAACAGCTCGGCCGGCAGGCCAGGGGTGACAAGTGTCATTAACATTCCGACGCCTGAAGAACGTCGTATAAAAGGCCGACTGGGTCATAACATGGTTATAATAACTCACATGGGGTATTAACAAAACATAGGATTTACGAGGTTCTCTAACACTTACACGAGTTTATGTCGATTTAAACTTGCATATACTATTATTAGTATAGAAAAACACTAGTACATTTCGGTCTTTGAAATTCAATGCTACAATACATTTTGAAAGGAAAATATTGGATTTTTCTGTAGTAAACAATACTTTTACAAAGAAAGGATTTCAACATTTCATTCAAAAACTTATGAACTCACCAACTTAATTGTTGACACTCTTTCAAAACTACTTGTATTCTCAGGAAATCAATAAATTAGGTAATCAGTTGCTTTTGAGGATGGGACGCTATGACGTCAAACATTTCATTCTTTTTGTCAACATAATGTAATTGATTTAGAAACATGTAAACTTGTATTATGGTGTAACTTTTTCAATTATATCTATGTTGGTTGTGTTTACTTTGAGCACTATTATACTCTTGTTGTGATATTATACATGAAGTCCTCCACCCCCGGACGTTTCCGCCATCCTAGGTTTGGGGGTGTGACGCATCACAACATTGCCATGTTATTTATTTGTTATCCTGTTAGATTGATGGTAATCGGTCAATTGGTTTAGAAACACGTTTGTATGGATCTTCATTTATAGGGGTATTCATGTATTTGTTGTACAAATTGACATTGTATGGGGTCTTAGATCGACCTTGTAGGGGTCTTTATTTACTTGTTGTACAAATTGAGTTTCTAAACCATAATAGCATCTCCTGAAATGGTGACCATGTATTTTTCGCTGACTTGTAAGTGAGTTTGAACCATTAGACCGACATTTGTTTATGTGTTGTATAAATCGAGCTTCTAAATCAAACTTCTAAACCATAATAACATCTCATGAATCGGTCAATTGGTTGACATTACAATAAAATAGTAAATATAATGACATAATTCAGAAAAAAGAACTTGGTGTCACTGCTACAATAACATAGAATTTTCAATTAAATATAAAAATATTTCTTGCTAATAATGCTAAAGTTAACATATAAAAAGTTTAACAAAAAAAGCAGACATGGATAATTTTTAAATAATAGCGAAAATGTGATTTTGTACATAAATAATAAATGATATTTGTAATTGTTAATAACAATATGTAAAAAACGAAAAATGGAATAAATATATATATATATATATATATATATATATATATATATATATATATATCTATATATATATATATATATATATATATATATATATATATATATATATATATAATCATGTTGGTTTGTTATCCTATTATTTATTTATGTGAACTGCATGGAATTCATTTTTGTATGTATTAAAACATTTAAAAAATATATAATTTTTTTTATTAAAATCATAGACGGGTCACGGGTCAATCCGGTTATTTTTTTGGCAAACTCATATACGATTTTGTCTTTTAAACCTAGAACCTACTTTGATTCTGTTTTAGCCATGTTCAGTTCTGCAAAGACTTTGAACTTTTATGCGTTTAATGATTTGATTTGGTGTTATTTGTGTGTTTCTATCAAGTAATTCTTAATTGTGATTCAACCAAACATTTAATTTCGATTCAGTGGCCACTTGAATTAGGGTTTAAATTTGTAACACTTTGTTTCTGGTTTTAATATTTAAAAATGAAAAAGTTATTTATTAACTAAGAAACATGGGTTTGAGACTTCCCAGCTTCATCCCATTCAAAATGGTCTCTGTTCTGTTCGGTAGACCTGACAATAGAGCGGGTTTTGACATTGATTCGATCAAAACCCATAAGAAATATATGGGCTTGGAGTGTAGTATTTGATTCGTTTACCCGTTAACAACTCATACCTGCTAACCCTAAATGGTCGGGAACGAATCATCATCGTTCTCCGTTTATAACCCGCCCCATATAAATTTTAAAATTATACATTTATACTTTATACTACTTAATGTTTAATTTTAATTCCAATCGAAACTCCAAAAGGGAAAAGGCCAAAGGAAAACCACTTTCACCTGGGACTCAACAAGTCAACTTCTAAACTTATAGACTTATACCAAGAATCATACTGTCATTCAATTTATATATATCAAGAAATCGTCAATTCCATTTATAAATCAATAAAATAATATATTAATTGAAAAAAGGTTTCAAATTGCTATTCGTTATCACTGCAATCGACAATCATAAATCAATTGAAAGTTGTTGCAATAGTGATTTTTAATTTCAATTGAAATTCTTCGAGTATGTAATGTTGTTTTCTAAATCAACTTTTGTTTTATTAAAAAAAATGTTATTTTAAGTATTGAGATATAGTATACAATGTCTTATTTAAGAAATGTTATTTTAAGAATTAAGTAATATGTGTTTGATTATACAAAAAACTTATGGGTTATGGGGCGGGGTTTGGATATTCATTGATTCGACGGATAAGGGTATGAGTTTGATTACTCAAAACCCTGCTGTAGGTTACAGAGCGGGTTTGGGTCGGATTTTGAAATTTGTTAAAAGGGTTTGGATCAAAGTCGATTCGCTCCAAACCTGCTCCATTGTCATGTCTACTGTTGGGTAATCAAGCTTTGCCATAAAACCCGCTTAACGGATCCGACTAGATGCAGTTCTTTAAGTACCAAATTTCCAGTATCCTAGAGTGTAACACTTGCGTTGAGTGCTATTAATGGAGAAGGATTGAAGAGATCAACAACAAATAAAATGCACAACTTTTCGTGTATATTTATCGTGAGCTTTCTGTTTACATCTGTGCTCAGATTGTTTTTTGTTTGCTACCCAAACTGCTTTATCTCCTTCGTGTCCACTATCATCATAAAATATTCTTCTTCCAAAACCATCACTTTTGCTTGATATAATTATGGGGTTGTAGAATATCCTTAAATAAGGGTTGATCGTGTCCAGCTAACTCCCTCACTTCCAGCAACGTTTGAGGCCATCACCTCACCAGAAAAGGTTGACTTCGCAGAGCTGCCTTCACCACCGTAGATTGGCACTGAAATCACTTGGGTTGTGAGCCGTCATCACCATTGTAGATCTGCACTAAAACAATAATGTTGTCGGAAACCCTAACTATCGCCACCTCTGTTCGAAAACATATAGATATGAGGTAGTGGTTATGTGTTTCTACGATGGTGGTGACTATGACTCTTCCAGATGTACATCAGAAAAGATGAAAGGATACAGTGGCTATCTAGGGTTTGTTTTTGACACTTAATATGGCGACGATGATTTAGGGCTACGCCGACAAAGTTCTTTCTTTTTAATTTGGGGTTCGCCGATCTATTCTTCCTTTTTAGTCTACATTTACCAGAAAAGTTGGAGATCTTAGAGAGAAAGGGGTACAAGAGAACAAAGATTTTACATTTTGTAACTTTTGAATAGTTACGTCTTCCATTTTTTTTTTTACAAAAACAATCCAGATGTCTAAGATTTTTGTATGTTGGCAGGTTTGGCCCCTGTATAGAAACTAAATTACAAAAAATTTCCCAATAATTTACAGAAAATGTCATTGTATATTTTTTTACAGAAACGGTCTATATGTTTACAAAAGTTACAAAAATAGTCTCTACCTAATAGAAATTTTGCAGGTTTGGTCCTAAACTTTCCTACATGGGCAAGTTTGATCCCCCCAAAGAGTGCACACAAAATGATAAAACGATTTATAATAGTACTTTCCATTTGTATGACTAGAACATAGTAAGCAAAACCTTGTCTGCGAAGCAGGGAGAGGGCAATTTCTAGTTATTTATAATATATAAAAAAGGCACTAATGACATGGGTGGATCCATGTTGTTACATAAACTCCCCACCTCAATTTTCCAACTTTTCATTTAAACTCCTCCAGCTCCTGTTGCTCGGTTTGAGATGGTTCAAGTAATTTTGGCACTTGCAGCTCATAAATAGTGGAAGAAGTTTATGGTAATCAACCCCCACACTTTGTGGATCAAATTGTTGAGATATTCTAGTAGGGTCTGCAATATCAACGTCAGACAACGTGTTTGGTTGATCAGCAATATCAACGTGTTCTTCGTTTTTCTTTTACTTCAAATTTATTCCAATAGATCTTACTTTGTTATGTGAACCTCATTTGATCACATCCATCACTACATTATCTCAAGAACAAAGGCACATATTAACGTTTAGTCCACCTAATATCAATACCAAACAAAAATCTAAGAAGAAAAGAGACTGAATTTGAGTTCATACCCAAAGAAGATATTGTTCGGGCATTTCATCGAACATTTGATGTGCATTTCAAACTGTTAACATAGAGACATGCTAAAATGACCTCCAATAAAAATTAATAATCGCAAGCGTAAATATGACTATCAACTATCTTTGCTTCCGGATCCTTAATACTGAAATTGTCATAATAACGATTTCATGAACCGAAAAACAAAACTATCAAAATATTTCAAGAGAAAATAGTGACATTACCTTGCAACAACATCAAAAGTGAGCCAACGAGAGGTAGATGTCCTCTTCGTAGTTACCTCGAAGGATTACTGTATAACTTGTGTAGCATTGATGCAGAATTTTACAAGCTTTGTAATCCTAAAGAATCACTTGCTGATCCAAAAGTACTTTCATCATGGGGGCAATCCAACTAGATGGAAGAATATAGTCTCGATCAAAGTAAACATCTCATTTGAGATAGATTTTAAACAAGGTGTCGGCTAGAACAAACATGGATACAAGAAGGATTGGTGTTGATTCCCTTCTTAATTTGCCCAATTTGTGATGTTCAAAGCGAGTTGATTGACCATTTTTTTACCATTGCTCCGATTTTGTCTCCATGAGAAACCATATAACACGCAGGTGGTCTGATGACATGAGTACATGGTGAGAGATACATAAGGGTAAACAATGTGGGTGTGGGAAGTAGGATTTGTGATACTTTTTTCAGACATTTTTATTTGCAACACCAGAGAAGTTTGCAATACAATGTCCATATAAACGTACAACAAGAACAACAACAAACCGAACGCAGAAGAAGAGTTGGGTCGACTTCCACAAACTAAAGCACAAGAAATCCAAAATCAAATCATAAAGAAATCACTAGATGCATGGTGTGGGCCGTTAGGCCTAAACTGAGGAGATTGGGCTAATCCTTTCTCGGCTTTTTTCTTTTTTCTGTACGTGTTGTGTTTCTGTTTTTCCCACAATTTCTCTATAATTAACAAAGATTTAAAAGATAAAAAAAAAAAAAAAAAAAAAAAAAAAAAAAAAAAAAAAAAAACTAGAATTTGGAGTATTCTTGATTTTGTATTGGTAGTGATCAATCTTAGATAACTTTTAATCTGTGGTTATTTTCTTCAAACACTTGTCTATATTAAAGACTAGTTGTAAAACTCGTATATTATACGGGTTAATTAAAACATAATGTTAAACATGAGCGATTAAATGAAAATTTTATTTAAATTTGAAATATGAAATAAATGAAAATTATGAAGAAAAAAAACATGCAAAAAATAAATTAATTAAAATTATGTGTTTAATTGTTAGACCCGTGTACTAAAAGATTTATTATAATAAAATGTTAAATACAAATGTTTAAAGTGTAAATTTATTTGAAATTGAAATTGAAATTTCAAATTTGAAATTTGAAATTTGAAATTAATAACTACTATAGTAGGTTTTATTTATGGAAACTAAATTAATGATATAGTGGAAATTGAATAATAAAGTAATTGACAAGTGGAAAATAAATATATTTCAAAATTATGATAAAATGACATGTGGCCAAATAATTGAGAGAATGACAAGTGGCAATAACATTTTCATTTATTATGGTAGATATAGTTTGCAAAACTAGTTGGTAAGCTGTAGCTAGCTTTTATTTGTACTGAATTTTCTGAATCTTTTTCTCAATCTCTTTGAATACAAATCTTTAGCCATAAAAAAGCAGCTCATATATATATATATATATATATATATATATATATATATATATATATATATATATATATATATATATATAGGTTTAGGTTCTATGGAAAACAAAAAACCCAAAAATTCATAAAAATTCATAAAAAAAATACTTAGAGATCACAAAACTTCTTTTAGACTTTATATATTAAGAAATCGCACCTTTTTTTAAAAAATTCGCTGAATTCTTTTTTGAAAAAAAAAACAAACAAAAAAAAATCGAATTTTTATTTTTTTTCAGTGAATTTTAAAAAAAAAAAAAGTTGCGATTTTTTAATATGGACAAGTGAAAAAAAAAAGTTTTGTGATCTCTATGTATATATATATATATATATATATATATATATATATATATATATATATATATATATATATATATAGGTTTAGGTTATTGTATTCTAAATAATTATTGTGTGGATGTTGGAATGATTGTGGAATAATCATTTAAGTTATTTTAAGAAAGTCACATATCCATATTATTAAATTAAAAAAGAAATAGAATAATACCATTTCATTCAAAAAAAAAAAGTAAAATTGTATATTTCCATTACTTTCAAATTAGGAAACACAAATTTAAAAAAATGAATTTTCGGATTTTAAAGGATTTTTTATTATCTTAAATTTGAATTTTGATTTTTTTAATTTAATTCAATTTAAATAATTCTAACATAATTTTTATTCATACCCGGTTTTATTCTGTCAGAATGTCATTCTTTTATAATGATATTGTATGAAAATGCAAGTTATAAACTAATAAAAAGACTTATTTCTCGAAGAACAACAAGTTTTTGGATACAAGTTAAACTTTTTCTATCACATTCTTAGAAAAACAAATAACTTTATATTCTATTATATCATAATGAAAAAATCATTAATAAAAAAACGAAACACAACTTGTAGATTATTCTACCATAATATATAATATTACATATGGTCTTATCATTCTATTGTAGATTGTTTTGCCAAAATATTATGATGAGTAATGCTTTTTTTGGTGACCATTGTTCATCTCCAATACACACAAGATCATCCAACCTTCATGTCCTTATCATCATGTTCCCTTCACATTCCATGGGAATAACTGTTATGAAATCAAATTATGCAATAATAACATTATTTTAGAATGCCTTTATATGACAAGTAATAAAACAAATTTTAGTAATTCTAATAGAACGCATACCACATGGTCAGATATAATATTTTCTACCAAAATATAATACTTTCCATAATTTATTCTACTAGAAGAATACATTAGCTACAAGATATAATACTTTCTACCAAAATATCATCATGTTCCCTTCACATTCCATGGGAATAACTATTATGAAATCAAATTATGCAATAATAACATTATTTTAGAATGCCTTTATATGACAAGTAATAAAACAAATTTTAGTAATTCTAATAGAACGCATACCACATGGTCAGATATAATACTTTCTACCAAAATATAATACTTTCCATAATTTATTCTAATAGAAGAATATATTAGCTGCAAGATATTCTTAAAGAATGGAACACTTGTTGATGAAATGAATCATGTCTAGAGAAGGAAAAAGGATTTGATGGTAACCGAATCTAGAAACCTAATTTTTTAAAGCTGAATTGATCAATAAAACCCACAGATCAAGCAAAACAAATCAGAAAAAAGAAATATAATAAACATAAATTTTAATGAACCTCGAGAGTCTTATGATGCAACAATAATCCAATAATATTACAAAATTAAAGAGATGATGTAATAATCCACTATTGTATAGTCTTGTAACCAAACAACAAGACATACATGGATTTAGAAAAAACGAAAAAGGAATTAATTCAAAGGTGTTGTCGTGAACATGCTTATAAAAAAAAGATAATTAAATTAATTCAAAAATATAAAGATTTTTACGTCGTTCTTATAAATTCAAACATATATTCAAAGGAATAAAGTTCCAATATGTTTCATGATTATTTTACTTCAAGAAAAAAGATAAGACAATATAGCTATTAAAAAAAGTTATTTTCAGTTGAATATAAAAAACATCATTGATAACTTGAAAACTGTACATGTGTTTCTCCATAAACCATCCAAAAGCCTATAATCGAGTTAATTTATAAACACAAAGACGTAATTGGATAATTCTTTGAGCATTTTCATTAATTCATTTTCCAAAAATAATAATAACTAGGAAAGAATCCCGCGTTGCGGGCGTTGAAGTTGCAAGGGTATTTCACAGTTTTTTATAAAAAACAGAAAATAACAACAAACTTTACAATATTTTACATATATTGGCTCTAATTTTTCCCATGTTGCTATAAGAAAATAAAATATAATGTTAAATGGTGGTAATTTTACAAAGAATCAAATTACAATGTTCTATATGCTATACCCGTTTTCCTCTCTCCTCTTCCGCCACTAACTACCACCACCATCTTCCACCAGAAAAAAGCTTCCACCATGGCACTATCACCCCCTCCTCCTTATCCTTTTGCTTCTCCCTCATAAAAGTCAGACACGTTACCATCAACAATCTCCGGTTTTTAGCAAAATACCCTAAATGCCCTTTTAAAACAGTCATAGAATATATGTATATACCTCTTTCAACATGAGTACTGTGTATAATGAGGAAAAATTAAGATTTCTCTGCTGCATTTGTTCCATAAGGTATCCTGTAAGCTTTAAAGCTCCAACGCCCATACTTACCACATCCACTTTGTGCATAATCTTAACATTTAAAACTGAAAAACATAAGATTAAAACATTATAATGTGGAAAGTAAGTAATGAGATCGGGTATATGAAGAACACTTGCTATACATTGTTGCAAAAAAATGGCGAGGCCTAGAGTACACTGGAGACTCAATGTTTCCAAATTCCTACACATACAGACACAGATACAATCCAGCTTTTAGAATATCAAAGAATTGAAGTAGATTCTTTAATTTACCATCTAAAAAGCAAGAAAATAGATTGGATCAAATCAAATGCTATTGCAGTTGGAAAACCACCTTTTATGAGGATACATAAGAATAAGAAACTAAATAGTTTAGAATCAATATCAAGGAACAAACAGAATTCAACTAAAATAGTCATAATTAATAGTAGTTTAGGTTGAAGCATACACACCATCAGTGATAATAGCTCCAGGAACCTGAGCTCGTTGCACATAAATTTGCATAAATGATTGCATCTGAGAAGGATAACTTCTGCAGAAAAAATGAGAATTGAATTAAACAGTTTATTTGACATTTGAATGTAATACCTTATTGCAATTTCAGCACACATATTTTCTCAATACAATTACATTTAAGAGGGATATCCCAAGGAATAATTAGTAACACGTAGCATATGAGAATTTTAATGTGAAAAATCCTTCTGTAATGAAATCATACAGTGCAAAAATTCATAAATAGCGAAAAAAATGTACCTACACTTCTAAGAATTCGGATTTATTTGCAGAATTTGGATGAAATTTTGGTTGATGAGCTCCAAATGTTGTAAATCTATATGATTTATCTTGAAAGTTGAAACTATAAACTAAAAGCACAGAGTGATGATTGAGTTAGATGAAGGTAGAAAAAGTCAGAAGTTTATAACTAAAATCACTGAAAAACACCACATATTTCCTTTCTACCTCCAATCATCATATCCATTCCTCCACCACCAACACCAGCACCGCCATCATTGGTAGCAGCCTTACAACATGCAGAGCCGGAACGACTGGACATCGCAGCCACCCTTACAGTGAAATAAAAGTATTGGAATTGAAGTCAGGCTAGGTTGCACGGAAACGGATACGGAACGGAAACGGGAAGTGGCAAAAGTCAAAAATTCAAGATACGGATACGGCATAGATACGGCAATATAAAAATATGCGTGTGTGTGTGTATATATATATATATATATATATATATATATATATATATATATATATAAAAGAAATTCCAAAATATGTAAAGTTTAAACTCCAAAAATACTAAATATTTCAAAAGTAACTAATTATCAATAATCAAATCATTTTCAAAATCCGGTTCATCTAGTGAGAGATCTGCAACCTCCAAAAACCCGACATCTTCCATTGAATCAAAAGCATCTCCACCCACATCCCACATCTTTACATCATCTTTCAGAGTCCTTGACAAAATTCGGAGATTATTGTGGATGTAAACCAAGTCTTGAGCACGACTTGTAGTCAACTTGTTCCTTTTAAGCGAGTGAATAAATGCATAAATACTCCAATTATGCTCAGCACAAGAAGAAGAACTAGGTTGTCCAAGTAATCTAAAAGCCAAAGTTTGGAGAAAAGGAGTTTGAGCACCAAAGTTAACCCACCAATTCTTGGGTTCCATAGTAGCCATCTTTGAAATGCTTGTTAAATCTTCAAAATGACCATTCTTCATTGAAAACATTGCATATTCATCAAGGACTCTGCTATACTCATCATCATTAGGAAACAACCTTCAAAAACACTTCATCCTTTCTTGTGAAATTTCTCCATCGCTATGTGGAGCACATGTTGTAGAATCCTCCATTAACCATGCATCACTATAATATCTACAACATCCAAAAGTTAAAGCATAAATATATATATATATATATATATATATATATATATATATATATATATATATATATATATATATATATATATATATAATAGAAATCAAGTGTATAATTTAAAATCTTATACCTTGGATGTAAAGAGTGAGCTAAACAATGTAGGGGAGTGTTATTCTTCGCCCATCGAGCCACTAAAATACGATGCACAACGTCATAAAAACAACTTATTTGAGATGTCGGACGTTTTTCTTTCTTGTAGATCTCAATCTTCACTTTCTCAATCATAGAATCCCACATCTCATACACCAAGTGTAAACATGGCTTGTCAGTGTCACAAACTCTAATCATCTCATCTATAGGTCCAGTGAAACTAAGAATATATGCTACTTTGTCCCACCAATCATCACTCAAAATATATTCTTTCACAAAGTTTGCTTTCTCAGTGTCATCTAATCTATAAGAAGACCATTCTTCACTTATGACCATAGCTTGAATACCCCTTTTGATAAGTTTCAATCTCTTAAGCATCACAATGATGGAGGCAAAGCGAGTGTCAGCAACAGAAAGCAGCCTAAGAGGAGTAAACTTGGTGAAAATCGAGAGTCTCATGTTATGGTTCAAGATGAAATTTTTTATTGCAAACGCCTCTTCGTGAACTTCTTTTATCCAGCTGCACTGTTCATATGTTAGTTCATTTGTGTCTACATTCCTTGGTGAACAAATGTTCTTCAAAGCAAGATTAACCGTGAACAACACATGGTGTCCAATAGATGTGAGGAAACTGACTCTCTATAATCTCTCTAGCCGCCTTACAATTTGTTGCATTGTCAATAATGATTTGCACAACATTTTCATGACCAATTTCATTGATGACTTCTTTCATCAATTCAACAATAAAAAATCTATCTTTCACTTCCCCAAAACAATTCACTGCCTTTAGAAACAAAGGACCATTACCTGAAGTAGCCATGAAATTGATTAGAGGTTTTCTTGTTGGATCACTCCAGCCATCACTCACAATAGTCACACCTTTTTCTTTCCATGTAGACCTAAGTGGCTCCAATAGCTTGTGAATATTATCTTTTTCTTTTTGTAGTAATGTTGTTCTTAGCTTATTATAACCAGGAGGTACATAACCATCAATTTTGTTGTTAACACCAGCAAATGTGATCTAACTCTAGAATATGATCCTTGTCGGGTTTCACTGCAAAGATTACACTTGAACTTCCAACATCCCCCTGCTCCAGCAAGTTTCTCAAGTTTAGTCACATAGTCCCACAATGGAGGTTGGTCTATTGATGTAGTTGATTCTTGTTCTTGATTAGAAGCCATAATAATCGATTTCTGAATTCTCAGTCAATTGGTGATCGTCGACAGTAAGTCGCAAGCCGCAAGCAGGAGCAATTGTAACGTCCCAAAAATACGAGCCAAAATTTTCATTTTTAAAAACATATACTTAGCAAACATTTGAATTAAAACGTTCACCAATCATATCAGTTCATAAAAGTTAACGCATGTCTTGAAAACATTTTATAAAACATAATACTGTCAGAGTACAAATTCCCAGGAGGGTCTCGTAGTGCAGAATACTAGGCATGTGTGTGATGGGCCGCTACCGCGCCAGCTCCTTCTTCTTCGAAGAAGAGGTACCTGAAACCAAAACTGAAAACTGTAAGCACGAAGCTTAGTGTGTTCCCCCACTGTACCACATACCATATAATCACATAACATACATATACTGCCGGGCATATCTGGGTGCCCGACCTACCCCTTCGGTCCTCTCGACCGGATACTGCCTAGCATATCTGGGTGCTGGTCTCCCCTTCGGTCCTTACGACCGGATACTGCCTAGCATATCTGGGTGCTGACCTCCCCTTCGGTCCTTACGACCGGATACTGGGGACTATTTCACCCCTACTGCTACCACATAACACATATCACATATCACATAGCAACATATCATACTAGCACGTAAACATAACACATGTAGTAGCAACCCCAGATGAATATCACAGAGACAATCATCTATCATGCAACTCCTATTGGTGGGCCGGCATTGTGGCCGTAGACCCACCGCTACTGGAAGGTAACTCACCTCGAAAAGTAGTTACCGAAAGTCTGACTGCTAGACGTCTGGCTGTTGCACCGGTAATCCTCCGGCGACAAATCCATAAACATAGATTAGCCACTCATAAATACCCTTGGTCAATTGACCGACCCAACCCAGGTCCAAGTCAACTCATTGGTCAAATTCAACTTCCAGTTGACTGGACTCGCCGAGTCGTGGCACGGACTCGCCGAGTCCTTCTCCTACTAACCTGATCCTACTCTCCAGGTCCCTCTTCCCACTCACCGGGTCACTCTCCTTACTCACCACTCGGGACTTATAGAACCGACTCGTGGTCCGACTCGCCCGAGTCCAAGAACAACTCGTCGAGTCCCACGAGCAGGCCTCCTACTCGCTTCCAAATCCTCATCAGAGCATCCCTTAGGAGGATTTGGAGTTCTGGGACTATTGCTACACATTAAATTGCTAATTTCGCGTGCAGATACGAAGGGTTGGACCTTCAACACTTGAACCCCTCTTTCTCAGTGAAAGTTCATATGACTCGCCGAGTTTGAAGAACAACTCGTCGAGTTCCAAGCAATCTTCATAGGACTCGTCGAGTTGTTCATCCAACTCGCCGAGTCTAAGACCATCTTCATGGAACTCGTTGAGTTCCACTTTTGAGACTCGCCAAGTCCCTTCAACCCACTTCCCATACAGACCAAATCTGAGACAACACTTCAAAACCATAGATCCATGCTCCTAGGGCATGCTTATCACGTAAAGTTGCAAACTTTACGTGCATGCATGGCCCTATAAGCTCAAAAAGGCAAATCCAAGCTCTTTAAGAGGTCATACACTCAAAAGGGACCTCAATAACTCCAACCACAGAGACTTTATACTTCTAAGATGTTCATAAGATCCCAATCCGAAGTCCTTTCAGAACTTAGAGCATAATACATGGAGTTTGAGGTTTTAAGGCTTGAAAACCACTAATTTGGGACAAAAAGGGGATCTAATGAACTAGTGATCAAGGTAAGAACTTTTCTACCTGAATGGATGCTCCTCACAGTGTAGATTCCGGATCTACTTCCCCTCCTTGCACACTTCAACCTCCTCTTCCTTCCTCTAAGCTCCAAACCTTCTCCACAAAGCCAAAATCACTCTCAAGAACAATATGGGGGCTAGGGTTTCTTTCTACGGCTCTCTGGAAGTGTTAGGGACGAAGAAGGCCAAGTTAGAGCATTTAAATAGGGTGCAAACACCCGGATTAGGGTTTTGTCCAAACAAGGTCTACTCGCTGAGTCCAGGGACCGACTCGCCGAGTCCAAAGTTCAAACCGCGCCTTATCCCGCTCCTACTCGGCGAGTTGGTCCTTCAACTCGCCGAATCCAAGGCAAAAATGCACAAAATTAAAATATTATACACAAAGAGTACGTAACAGGAACCAGGTGCTACAGCAGTAAACGTAATAGTCAAACCGAAAGTCAATTAAAATTAACCAACGACTTAGGGAGGCACCGATCGGTAATATTGATAGTTGTAGGTAGCCCAATTATCCATTAGCTTATTTGGGCTAGAAAGCCCACGCAAAAAAAAATAGGAAACTCCTTGGAAACTTACCCGATACGTTTCGTGTTTCACCGATACGTCCAGGAAACGTTTCCCAACTGTTTGGCGTTTCCGTTTCCTCCAAGTATCGGATACGGGTACGGCACCTTGAAAGGCGTTTCCATGCATCATAGAAGTCAGGGTTAAGAAAATACCTCTAAGGAATTTATCAAAAATATGAACTTCGAAGAGGGTGAAGACTTTCTTTGTAGTATCATACCCGTAAACAAACACGTCTCCGGCCACGACGACCGACAGCCCATGCCGTCGCACCACTACCAACAACGACAATGATTTAGGGTTCAATCGATATTCAATGATTGAGGAAGAACCTGTGGTCCTTCCAACCTAGGAGAGTTGCGAGTGGCAGAAGTCGAGAGAATAGTGGGGATAGAGGAAAACATCTACATGCATCTACAGTTCCTGAGGTTGGAACGGTGGGAAGCATCAAGAACCGGAATCAAGAAAGAGGAAGCGAATATGTGGAGCCCTAACCTAAGGCTGAACGGAGTGAAGGCTCGCTACCGGGTCGCGACTCTCGCTAAGAGGAAGAGAACACCGCCCCCTAGCGCTCGCTAGGAGGCTCGCTAAGGGATGCTCGTCAACTCCATGTCGAGAAGAAAGAGAATGGACTGGAAGGATGTGATTGGTGCAAACGATTTCTAGTTCTTCTCCTGGGATTTCGTCAACGTGAGGTACTGATTTCTCCTTCCTCTTGCTATGATTTTTCTTTTCTTTTGTAAGTTTTTTTTGCTCTGTTACTCTGTTTTTATGTGATTTATTATGTTTTAAGGTGTTTAAGGCCCTCAAAGTTGGTTTTTACCTTTTGTAAAGGCTTAATTTCTCTTTAAAGTTAAAGGAACCGTGTGAACAAAACTGATTTGCCTTCAAGTTTATGTTAGGTTTATCTATATAGTTATGTTAATGTTGAAGAATAACGATTATAGATTCTTACAGTATTGTGTTTTTTGTAGCTAAGGTCATTGAAACAAACATGAAGACAAGGTGTTTGATGAAATGCTCAAATGAAAGAAAAAACATTTTATAGTGATATTGAACTACATTTTCCAAATTTGTAATGTATTGTTATATTTGGAACTAAAATGAAGTTTGCAACGAATTTAGAGCTTGTATCATTTCTTAACTATATAGATTTTAAGATTTTATGCTAAGATGATTTATACAAGACAATTCAGATTTTGATGTCAAGTTTCTCCAAAAGACTAAATCCTCTTAGTAGATATCTTATCTATTAAGGTCCTGTTTAACCAGAAGACTTGTTTAAAGGATTCATATTAAACCTCTCTCATGTCAAGGATCTTAATATTTGGGCTTTCTTTTCTGAGGTAAACAAAAAAAAAAATACTTTGGGCAATATATATCTTTGTATAATCCATATGATCATAGCTTTAGTGGTACTCCTTTGGTTATCCTTTGATGAACTAATTGTAGTCATCATATATGGAGCATGAATGCTTTTGTATAATTGATGAATATATGCATTGCACTCTTTTTATTTTTGTTGTTGTGTTGGAAGGTTCTGTGTCTCGGATGGAAGCTAAGGTATTTTTAGTTGCCACTCAAATACATTTAAGTAGTTTAGTAGCCTTGTTTTTTGTTTGTAATCTCAGTTCTTCTTCTTGTATGGGTACTTCTGTCATTCTCTTGTGCAAAATGGATAAATGTGTCTTGGTGTGCTTTAGTCTTGACTAACATGGAAACATTAAAAAATATGGGATATTATCAATGTTTTGTGACATCCTACTAATGCTAATGTGGTAGATGAAGTGGCAATAACCCATGCCATATTGTCGAGTAATTATTAGTATCGATCTCATGTTTCATATTGCTCAAGCTAGAAAACTAAAAATATTTTATCAAATGAAAGTTAAAATACAGTGAGCATATTGGTATAAAAGGAAAACTATGTTGCTATCAAATGTTAATATGAAGTGTGTCATTAAAAAAAATATGTCATTAATTCAATCAAAAAAATGTTTACGTAATATTAAAAAAAATGTTTGTTTATTAAAATAAACTAATTAAATTAAATTAGAAAAAGGAAATAAAAAATTGAATGTTAGGAGTGTTATCACTCCCTACCAAATGTTAAGATAAGGTATTAAATGGAAAAAAATGAGGTGGCACTCAAAAAGCTGACGTGACAATTCGCTAAGAGTGTTACCACTCCCTTTAGCCCAATAGAAAATATGTGGAAGGAACTGAATTAGGTATATCGATGCAGAGGAAGGAAGCGGTGGATACCGACTAATTACGTTGTTATTGGCTAAACTGGCGGTGGAAGCAGGGAAGGAGATAACACATTACTGTCACCCTAACACTAACACGTAGCAATTGTGAACAGTGGATGTGACCAAAAGGAAACCCAAAAAAGAAAAAAAAAATCCAGCCGATCACAGTGAGGTACTGTTCATCAAAGAGTTTAAAATTAGTATGTATATAAATAATAATAAAGAGCTCATAGATTGATATTCTAAACATACACCGACCAAAAGCATAAAGAAGAAAACAAAAATGATGCAATTAAAGAACTTAATAAATGTTTAGTGGCGTATACTTGTGAAATCGAAATAGGTATGATTTCAAAGTCTCCTGTTGTGGTGGCAATCGAGAAACTAGTTGTGGCGATTGCGAAACCGGTGGTGGCTGATGATGGTGTGACGGAATTAGGGATTTTTGTGGTGATGAAAGTGATGGATAATTGATCGACGGTAGTCAATGGTGATTGTGCGGCGATAGTGATAACCTGACGAAGATTTTGTTCGTTATCATGGGCTTTGATTTTGATTTCCCTTACTTAATGGAATAATAAATATTTTAATTATCTACCAAACTTAAATATAGCAAAGATTACTATTATACCCTTTATATATATATATATATATATATATATATATATATATATATATATATATATATATATATATATATATATATATATATATATATATTAAATTTTAATTGGTCCACAATCATCTTTACATCCATACAATAGATAGTTTGAACATATGAACCTCTCTCTCTCTCTCTCTCTCTCTCTCTCTCTTTATATATATATATATATATATATATATATATATATATATATATATATATATATATATATATATATATAACTTAATAGAATAATCCTTAATGACATGTGTCTTTGCTATGTTCACTTTTGCATCAAAGTAAAATTCCTACTTTACCTGCCTTTGACATTTAGCCTTTAATCTGTTATTTTAACCATCTTCTACACAATTGTAAAAAACTAATTCGTAATTTCTGATCATTCAATTTCCTATTTCAAATAAAAAAAAAAACCCAAAATATCAGCCTAAAACTATGTTAATCAGTATCCCTAAATTGCAGGGTTTTATTTGGTATGATTTCATCTTCATATACGACTGCAACTCCACCTTTATCCATTTACTGATTTTTTCTGTTTCTTGACTGGTTGCGTCACCACCCACAACGATTGGCACTTTTATTGGAAGTTGTTTAAGCCTAACGTTGATTCACAATTGGTGATAGCAATCAACGATATGAAGTGCGAAGTTTGAAGTTGGGTTCTGCAATCTTGTCTTCACCATGATGGTGTCAGTAGTGAAGGTAGTTACAGAGTTCCTATTACTACTGGTAATGCATCTTCTAATATATCTTATTAATTTATTAAAATTTTATAAATATTTGATTTTTCATTAACATTTTCAATTATCAGTATTATTTTTATTTTTTTATCTGTGGGTTCCATGGGTTGTAACCTTGTGTGTGTGTATATATATATATATATATATATATATATATATATATATATATATATATATATATATATATATATATATATATATATATATATATATATATATATATATTAGGCGAATGTTCGCATGTTGCGCAGAAACAACTATATAGTTGAAATTTTTTACATATATTTGTCGTTTTTTAATATAACAGTAACATTGCTGTTAAATTTAATATAATTATTTGTATACTAAATTGATATAATCTATTGATTATTTTGATTTATATGGTAATATATACATCTATTATAACTACATAATCTCAAACGTTTGAATGACTTCTATCTACGAGTTATACATTAAAAAAATAAATATAATATATTGTTTAATGTTATTTATAGATGTTGTTATTGTTAATTAATTTTTTAAAATTTATTGGCTTAATGTGTTAATTTCTATCATTATAATTATTTAAAACATCAAACATTGTTTTTTGATTTTAAAGGCAACAATATAATCATTTATATAGAGTTATTTTTAATTATTGTTATTGTAAGTTATTTTAAGCTACTTATTTGAAAACTTTTAACGATTATAAAAATATATTTAGGATATATATAAGTTAAAATTGAGATTACAATTTAGTTTTTGTATTTATCACTACAATTTATCACTTTTAACTATTTACAAAATATTCTTTGGTTTTTTAAGTGAAACTGAAATTTATATTTAAGTTGACATTCTAATGTTATATATAAATTAACAATTTAAGTATTTTGTCAAAGCTGTTCAAAAGTTATAGCTTTAAATTGATAATGGTTTACATAAAACAACATATTAAATCTAATAAATTATGTATAATCTTTTAAAAGTTAAACACATAACTTTATAAGTATAATTAAAGATATTATTTTAAAATTGAAATTTAGTATATTTATGATTAAACTTTAGGTTTGATATTTATTTAACCTTATTAACCAACTTATAATTATTATTAAAAAGACACTACAATTAATCACTTTTAACTATTTACAAAATATTCTTTGGGTTGTTTAAGTTAAACTAAAATTTATATTTAAGTTCATTATGTAATGTTATATTCAAATTATTAATTTAAATATTTTATACAAATTGTTCCAAAATTGTATCTTTAAAATGATAATGATTTACATCCAACAATATATTAAAACTAATAAATTAAGTATAATGTGTTAAACGTTAAAAAACATAACTTTATAAATAGAAGTAATATATTATTTTAATATTGAAATTTAGTTTATATATGATTACACTTTAGCTTTAATATCTATTTAACATTATTAACCAATTTATAGTTATTATTAGAAAGAAATTGAAAAGTCATGAGAGTTTCAAATGAATGGGATAAAAAGAAAAATGCTATAATTATAATATATTATGATATATATATATATATATATATATATATATATATATATATATATATATATATATATAATAAAAAAAATTAAAAAGTAAAAAAGAAAGAAAATACTAACGCTGGTGGGTGTGGTGCCACACTTGTCATAATCCACGTACGCGTCATGTCATTTTTGCCACACTTTAGCCAAAACTTGTCAATTACTAGGTGCGGGTTGCCACACTTGCCCTACTATATATATATATATATATATATATATATATATATATATATATATATATATATATATAATTTAGAAAATAAATATTCCAAACATATTATTTTTTAAAAAACTTAAATTCCCATTAAAACAAACATAAAAATTCAAAAAAAAAACATCACACTAGAAATTTAGAAAAAAAAAACATCACACTAGAAATTCAAAAAAAAACATAGAAATTCAACAAAAAAAACGTAGAAATTAAAAATGTCACAAGAACACTAGAAATTTAGAAACATCACACTAGAAATTCAAACACACAACCCACTAAAAATTGAAGACAAAGACTTCAAATTTGACGTCATTTTGGGCTTTGCCTCATAATTTGCCAAAACTCAACAAGTTTGAAATCTTTTCCAGTTTCAACACGATAAGCCTCAAAAGCATTCTGTAGCAAAGTATTTTCCTTTTCACCATTTCCGACATCATGCATCACCCTACGAAACACAATAGTAAACCGAGTTGCGAGTGTGTGTGTGTTTCTCCATTTGGCGTAGAGTAGATCTTTTCTTCGTGGTTGAAAGGCTTGGCGGTTGTATATGTCGACGATTCTACTCCAAAAGTATTCGAAGGGCAGTCACTGTGGTGTGGGTCTTCTGTTATATCAATCCATGAACGAGCGAGTAAGATCTCTTCTTCGGTCGACCAAACAATAGTCATTTTTTGTGATGACACTACAATTAATCACTTTTAACTATTTACAAAATATTTTTTGGGTTGTTTAAGTTAAACTGAAATTTATATTTAAGTTCGTCATGTAATGTTATATTCAAATTATTAATTTAAATATTTTATACAAATTGTTTCAAAATTTTATTCTTAAAATGATAATGATTTACATCAAACAATATATTAAAACTAATAAATTAAGTATAATGTGTTAAACGTTAAAAAAACATAACTTTATAAGTAGAAGAATATATTATTTTAATATTAAAATTTACTTTATATATGATTACACTTTAGCTTTCATATCTATTTAACATTATTAACCAATTTATAGTTATTATTAGAAAGAAATTGAAAAGTCATTAGGGTTTCAAATGAATTTGATGAAAAGAAAAATGTTTCATTTATAATATATTACGATATATATATATATATATATATATATATATATATATATATATATATATATATATATATATATAGGGTAAAGTGAATATACCTAACAACCTTATATAAGCTTAGGTACCTAACCACATTATACTACATTGTTTTGCATTATATTTTCATTGCAATAATCTAAGATTCTTAAAGTTGAACCATTAACTTAATTTACTTCCAAGATTTTCAGACATTCACCATTATATTCCTCCTACATCATTTGATTTGTAACGGTAGTATATGAAGCCCACCAAGGGGTCTCCGATAGAAAGACGTCATTTGAAGGAAGATAATGGTAAAAGTCTAAATATTTTGGAAGCAATCAAGTTACAAAGTTGAATTTTAAGAAGTTTGGGTGATTACAATGCAAATATGATATAAAATTACGTACTATGATATGGTTAGGTACCTAAGCTTATATAAGGTTGTTAGGTATATTCACTTTACCCATATATATATATATATATATATATATATATATATATATATATATATATATATATATATATATATATAAAATAAAAATTAAAAAGTAAAAAAGAAAGACAATACTGGAAAAGATTTCAAGCTTGTCATAATCCATGTAGGCATCATGTCATTTTTGTCACACTTTAGCCAAAACTTGTCAATTACTAGGCGCAGGTTGCCACACTTGCCCTACTATATATATATATATATATATATATATATATATATATATATATATATATATATATATATATATATATATATATATATATATATATATATATATATATATATATATATATAATTTAGAAAATAAATATTCCAAACATATTATTTTTTAAAAAACTTAAATTCCCATTAAAACAAACATAGAAATTAAAAAAAAAAAAAAAAACATCACACTAGAAATTTAGAAAAAAAAACATCACACTAGAAATTAAAAAAAACATAGAAATTCAACAAAAAAACGTAGAAATTAAAAATGTCACAAGAACATTAGAAATTCAGAAACATCACATTAAAAATTCAAACACACAACCCACTAAAAATTGAAGACAAAGACTTCAAATTTGACGTCATTTTGGGCTTTGCCTCATAATTTGCCAAAACTCAACAAGCTTGAAATCTTTTTCAGTTTCAACACGATAAGCCTCAAAAGCATTATGTAGCAAAATATTTTCCTTTTCACCATTTCTGACATCATGCATCACCCTACGAAACACAATAGTAAACCGAGTTGCGAGTGTTTGTGTTTCTCCATTTGGCGTAGAGTAAATCTTTTCTTCGTGGTTGAAAGACTTGACGGTTGTATATGTCGGCGATTCTACTCCAAAAGTATTCGAAGGGCAGTCATTGTGGTATGAGTCTTCTGTTATATCAATCAATGAACGAGCGAGTAAGATCTCTTTTTCGGTCGACCAAACAATAGTCATTTTTGTGATGAGGTATAGAAAAGAATGAAAAAATAAGAAAGTTAAGAGAACAGAATTAAGAAGATTTGAATAGGACGAAGGGTGAATAAGGATAAGAGTATTTATAATTGAAGATTGAGGGTTTAAAATTTAAATTTAAAAAAAAAAATGGTTATATTTTTGATATTATGTATTTTTTGGAAAGAGGGTAATTTTTGAAAAAAAATGTTTAAGTAATAAATAGGTTAAAAGAAAAAAAAAATTAAAAACTCTCTCTCATCGGTTCATCCTCGCCGAGTTGCCAAGCCGAGCTCGGCATGCCTTGGCCTCGGCCCGGTGTTCGTTGAGTTCACCGAAGGAAACCAAATGCCACACCGACCAACTGTATGATACAATATTATGAGGTAATTTTTGCTGAAACCTAGGTGCTAAAAATTCTCATCATAAGTTTTTTAGTACCACTCAAAATTTAAGTGGTCCCATATTTGTTGTGTTGCGTTGATCATTGAATATTCGTCGTGGTATTTCGGTCGTGATTAGACTTCTTTTGTGTGGTTAATTAAGAAACGGACACGATTGAAAAATTCAACATCACATTGTTTTGAATAGATGCCGTATCATTTTAATTTTTTTTGAATTTAAAACAAATCTTTTTAGTTGCATATTAAAGTTTTAATTATAATAATTTTTAATCTTTTTAATGTTTTGTTGTAATTATAAAATACTATTATATATCAATTATAACTCATAAATAAATAGTATATTTTTATGTTTCTTATGTTGGGCACATCAGTATGTTTGGTCCTTAGAATTTGGTTTCATATTTTTACCACACGACTTTTGTATATCGGGATAATTGCTACTGTAGGGAAATGTAGATAGTAAGGAGTCGAAATACATTAAGTCGTGATTTCGAACCCTTACAGACTTAATGTATTTCGACTCCTTAATGTATTTAAAAGACACAAGACACATTTCGTGTGTAATGTTAGAATGTATAGACCTTGTATTTTTATTTGAGTCTGTTGTACCCTATAAATAAGATATGTATTAGAGTCGATAGTAACTTTTGTGCTCTTCAAGTTTGTAAACACTCTCGAACTTCTTGTACTCATTACAGACTAATACGAGCCAATCAGATCTTATTTACATGATGTGTTCTTCCGGCTTTCTTTGGTTGATTAAGTATTCGTTACTCGATTCTAATTCACATCAATTGGTATCAGAGTATGATTCATTCAATCAATTTCATTTTTCTCGTGTTTTTCATATTTTTTGAATCGCTCTTTCCGATTCAAAGTTTTCCGCAATATTGAATCAGAAAAGTTGTTTCAATTGATTGTTTTGTTTCGATTCTACAATCTGATTGTTAGATGGAGTGATTACTGGTCAATTTTTGTTTGATTATCCTTTCTGATCTCATTTTGAATCTAAAATCTCATTTGTTCATACAATAATGGCGAACTTTAACATGAACACTATGTCAAGTTTCTCGCACCTGCTTGGATCATCTACAAAGATTTCGATGCTCATTCCTGATTACTACGAGCAGTGGACCGACAGAATGGAGGACTATCTAAATGGAATGGATGAAGATCTTTAGAGATGTATCACAAGTGGAAATTATTGTCCTAACATTCTTGAAGAAGTTTGAACTGCTGGTTCAAATGCTGATGTGACTTTGCGAAAGAGTAAACATGAAGCGGATGACAAGAAATGTATTCGTGAACTACGTGGTGCTCTTCCACCAGTAGTTTACAAGTACATCCGAAGTTGCAAAACAACAAAAGATATTTGCGACACATTGAAAGAAAAATATCAAGGCAATGAAAAGACAAAGAAAAGATCTGTGCAGGAATGTTTGTTGGAAATGGTTGAGTTCAAGTAGAAAGATAACAAATCAATAGAGTCTTACTATGATCGTTTGAACAACTTGATATTCAAATGTACCTGATATGGTGTTACTTATTCGACTCTGGAATATAATCTGACTTTTTTGATGGGATTGAGAAAAGAATGGAGAAACATTAATCTGATGATCAAAACTCAAAAGAGTTTCGATGGTTATTCATTGGTTGATCTGTATAATGTGTCATAAAGCCCATGAAAGTGAGATAAATGAAATTGTTGAAGAAGGAAGTTTAAGCTTGGGAGGACCATTAGTACTAATGTTGAAAGTGACTACCAAGGACTCTAAAGTCGAATCTGTTGAAGAAGATAAACTAGAAGGAAAAGGCTTTCTGGTTAACTCCGAAGATGAAGCGGTGGCTTACTATTGAAATAACAATGTGAAAAAGTTCTTCAAAAATCCGTTCAATCCGAAGTAAAAGACCAGTAATGAGTTACTACCTGAACCAATCATTAGCTCTGACACAACGAGTAGCACGATTAACCAATCAAGGCGTCAGATTCTATCGGATCTGACAACCTTGTCTCGCGTACGGACTTGCAGGAGGTCTCATTATAAAATTCCTTCTCTGCCATCTCGAACCGTAAGTCGTTCTATCTAAGCTCGAACCATACACTCTTAATTCAATCACTGACTTGACCATCAGAGTGTTTTCTCAAGAGCCTTCCTGGAGAATGACTGACGGTTTTGTTGGATAAGGTGTCTAAGTCCATAACTATATTTAAGATGTACTTGACCCGATCCGGCATGGTCCATTTGGGTTGCACTTCACCCGAACAATTTATATGGATAATCTTTTGAGAATAGTATAAGTTATGATTTATTAATACACTACTAGAAAAAAGGCCTTTTACGACGCTCATTGCGCGTCGTAAAACGCTCAGACGACGCGCAAATGCGTGTCAAGGAAGGCCCTGTCATAAAGAGAGACGACGCGCATTTACGACGCGCGGTTATGACACGCAATGCGTATCAAGGAAGGCCCTGTCATAAAGGAAGACGACACGCATTTGCGTGTCGTAACCTTATGACGCGCGTGTTTATGACACGCAATGCGTATCAAGGAAGCCCCTGTCAAGAAAGGCCATGTCATAAATGAAGATGACACACATTTTTGCGTATCATAATTTTAAATGTTTAAAAAAATATTATTTATAGATTTGCTTATTTTCAAATTAAATATGTATTTAATGTTTAATAATAGATAATAGATAATAAAATATCATATACAAAAAAAGAATCCATTGCATAAATTTAATGTCATACAAATAATCGTTCCATATGTAAACAAATATATACCAAAAACATCATGTCAAAAAATTGTAATACATTTATATTAAGGGGATCTAATTGTACATTGTTATTAAGAGGTTTTCCCTAACTATATAACATAATACTAAATTGCTATTAAGGGACACCTTATGCAATGTAATGCTATACAAACTAAAAAGATATACACAAAGATGATAAACATCAAAATATTCCAACTAAGTAGAGTTGAATCTTGCCTTTCTTACTTCTTTAAGACTAATATTGAACCCCTGCTCCGATAATTCTTGTGACCTGATCAAATAAAAGTCAAAAAATTAATATGTTAATACAATTATTAGAAGAATCAAACTTGGAATGTTAGTTGTAAAAGACGAAATTACCCTTTTCTCCATCCAAAGAATTTGGGATTTGGAATAAATACACTACAATATGAATTACCTAATATCAACAATGACAAACACAATGACAAGAATACCCGCATACAAATGGTAAATATTATCTGTAAAGCTATCAACAATGATATTCACAATGACAATCTTTGATCATATAAACTAGAGAGTATATCATCACAATTCCATCTAACACCACCCATTAGAACACGTAAAGCTACTCAACCAACATATCATGTCATGTAATGTATTTTTTGTCAGTATATCTTCACATAGAAAACAAAAGTGAAATAAATAAAAATAACAACCTTCTCATTTACTGAAAATGGATATTGTTCACATATATGGGAGCCATTTTCAGAATTACCATCCCCATTTACCTGAAATCATTCTTGCCATTTTAACTCAAATAATTTATTTATAGTAAAAAAAATAAATATTTATAATTATAGTGTTTTGATTATATAATATATACCCATCTGTCACTGACTCCTCATTCGTCATAAGAATGAACAAATATTTTAATTAATTACCTTGAAATGATAATAATATAAATACTATAACACCATGGCATGGTATATTTGAATAATACCTAGTGTAGCATCCAAGATAAGACGTTGACTTGTTGCTTGAGCAGATTTTGCAGTGTATGCTTTAAGGGCATCATCCCACCGTTGCAGCTTTTCATACCTTGTATTTGGAAGCAACATAAACAATTAATATTTTGAGAAAATAAGACAATGTAAATGATTTCAGGGTCCTGGAAATATACCATGATTCCTTCAGTTGTAAATCCAAACAGCATCCCATATATAGTTATATACTTAAGAGAGTGAAAAAAAGGAAAGTGAGCTAGTTTCTATATATGCTTACCCTCCAAAAAGATAGAAGTGAAAGTATCCAAAAGAAAGCACTTATCCACCTTGATTCCTTATATGCAATCCACACCTGATCAAAAGAAGCAATCAAACATTATTGTTATAACAAAAGTCGAAAAATCTCCTTTTCACTATAGTTGGAAAGTATATAATAAACAAAGACTTACTGCTACAATGACAATACAAAAATAGAAATCGGTTGTTGTTGCTATCATGCACCTGTGAGCATTTACAACTATGTATGAGCATTTACTATTACACTTTTTTACATAAATTAAATAAAAGGGAAATTTTAAATGGTACCTTGATAATACATTGGCATTGAATGTAGATCCATCAACGATAAGCACATAAATAAAAGTTCCCAGCATCAAGTAGCCTAATGCAGAAATGATTATTTTTGCAATTAAAACAAAATGTCCCCTTTTGTATCCCATGGCATCCCTATATAAGCCAAATATATAATAAAATTACAAGCATTTTAGCAAACATTTTTACTTGATTTTAGTTTTTGTTATCGTTATTGGACATGTCCCTCAAAAGATATAATGGATCCTTTGATGATTCTTTTGGTGACAACTTAAAGAACTGCAGAGCCACGTATCATTTGTAATAGGGCTGTAGAAGGAATGAAAATTTACTTAACACATGTTACACTTGTAATTAATAGTAATAATAATAATAATAAAGTTTAATTACCTTCCTGCAAAAAGTACAACAGGTATCAATACAGCTGCCTTGATCCAGCATGATTCCTTGTAGACTATCCAAGCCTAAGATTGCAAGTATATACACAACCACATATAACTCCATTTGATTCAACAAGCTTGTAACACCATGGTCAAGATCAGTTCCAAAATCCCCAGTAAACACGCCACCTGAATAGAACTGGAAACCCATGCCACTGGCATCAATGGCAACTGATACGGGTTGATTAGCGACTGCCTGTAACAATGCGGATTCACTGTTGGCTGGCACTTTTTCATACCCAGTAATGGTGGCAGCATGGACAGCTTCTTCCTTGGTGTTGCAGGTTCCATCTGTTGCCTGATATGGGTAAGCCACCTCGGTGTTGATGCCTTTGTTTTTAACGATAAACTCAAAGCCATCTTCCATCTCGCCACCATCACATCCTCCGTTTTGTTTTTGGGGGGGTTTTGATTGGTGTTTGTTCCTTTAGGGTTCTGTTTTCAAAATGGTTTCCTGTAATCAAAGATTTTGATATTAGTATGGAATTGAGTTCCAAATATTCAAATTGCAGTAAAAGAAATGATCTTACTGTTACCGTTTTCCGTAGAGCGACCATTTAAAGGAGGGGAAGAAGCAAACCCAGTGTAATCACCTGAATTCAAATAAAAAAAATGAGATAAAAAATGATTATTTTTATTTTTAAGGTAGCAACAGAAAATTAGTTTACCGTTTGTTTGTGCTGGAGAAGATGCGTTTTTTAATTTTTCAGCTCTTGGATTCTCCCTTGGAATAAAAAGAGCATATGCTTTTGGTGTGCTGTTAGTCTCTTCATCATCACTAAAAAACAAAACCTGTAATTGTAAAAAAAAAAAAAATCAGATCCATAAAAAACAATAAGGGCAAAATAGTCAATATAACAACAGATATTACGTTTGGCCCATCGTTTTTCGGGTGATACTTTCTAGCACCCCACAAATTTTTTACCAACCAGTACTTCATGCCAAAGCTGTGTATATGATGTATTCACCATCACCACAGACAACAACATACCTCCTATTTGGGTTGTGCTTCAAGCTCTGTGGAAAAATAGAAAAGTCAAAGTCCATATGATTGACTATTTTCAGTTTAAAGGAAGGTAGGAACAAGCATAACTCACTTGTGGATAAAGATCACATGTTCCCAGTTCTTTAACTGCTAAAGGCAGCCTCTCTCCATCAGAAACCTGAATAAAAAATAGATTTTTTTCCCATTTCATTGTTAACATAACATAACATGTATATGGGCTTTAAAGTCCAAACCTCATGATCAACTCCCACACTCTTGATGTTAATAGTTTGAATTTCATTATGTTTAGCCCATATAATTTTTCCACTGCTGTCCATGCTGGCTACAGGCTCTTCACGTTCAATTTTCACCATTATGGTTCCTTCATCATAGCCAATAACAATCCTGTAAAAACAGTAATTAAAATAAATCCAGATGAATGAAGAAGCATCAAGATTCAAGACCCACAAAACAAAAAACAAAAAGTACTATACAAACTTACCGACGTGAACCTTTCATGTATCCAACAGCCCAAACCCTTTCAAGTCCATAGTTCAAGGTGTTCTCAAGTCTGAATAAAAAAAAGAGTGGCATAAAGTCAAAAAGTTTACATTTTAACATATGTATAACGAGGGTATTTTGGTCTTTTGATAGGAAATGAAGAAAGAAATTGAATTCCTTCCATCCATCAAACATGGAATTTGAAGGAATCCAACAAAAATTGAATTCCATCCATTTGGAAACCAAACACACCATGGAATGGAATCTAGCATTCCGATTCTTTTAGAATCTACAAAACAAACACACCCTTAAAGGTAAAAAAACAAGAGCTCACCTGTAAGTGGTTGAATGCCATATACAGACAGTACCATCTTCTGAACCTGTCATTATTATTGGAAGCTCAGGATGGAAACATACAGCAGAAACATTGTGTGTGTGACCTTCTAGAGTTTGGACACAGGTTTTAGTTAGCAACTCTACAGTAACAGATCATAGTTGTGACCGTATTGCTGGATTCTCATATTGAGATAGTAAAGGGAATCAAATCAGTTTAGAAATTGTAAGTAAATGAGATTCAATTCCTATTACATAAATTAAATTCCAACTCCTAAACACTAAATTGATTTTTTTATCATTATCAAAACACAATTGGCTGATTACTACTCATGTGTATGTATAATAATAGTAAATTGAATCTAATAGGAATACATAAATTTTTATTTACCTGTGAGGTTGTCACTGTGGCAGGTTGCTTTGAACCTTGTTCATTAATCTTTGGACAATCCCCTTTTGGTTCAAACATTTAGTCAAACACCTAGTGTGCATAAAAAATCAAGTACTTATATCATAAAATATTAACAATTCCATGAAAATATATGAGAGAGGGTAAAAAGGCACAAAAAATCGTCCAAAAAGAAGGACCAGTAGGACATGAAACAGGTAACTATGGTTGAAAAAGGAAGAATTACCTTTGAAATAGGCCTACTACGCAGATGAAGTAGGCAACAGTGGTGGTTCTGGGCTGTTGCGAAGGCAGTATGGTGGTGGCTCAGGGCTGGTGTTGTGGTGCGATGTTGTAACGGTGGAGTCTGAAAGCAAACACAAATTGTGATGGAAGCTATTGTTGTTGGTGATGTCCGATTCATCAAAAGAAAATCATTCTTCGATCAATCTTCTATTTTGTGAAAGAAGATATTACTATTTCAAATGTGTTATGTTTGATTAGGGTTTGCACATAGAAGGAAGTGAAAGTCGATCGGAGAGGAAGGGGTTTGCAGAGAGAAAGAAGGGAGAGAATGAAGTCGATTTTGGCGGGTGTAGAGAGTAGAGAGGAAGAGGAAGCGGGTGTTCAAAATTTTGGGGGATTTAGTTTCCCCCCTTACCTATCAAGGAGTCCCAGAAACGCGTGTTTATTAAAATTATAAAGCGACATTTGTAGAGGACGCCCGTTTTATTATAGGTGCCCTCCGTGTTTTTAATATTTTTACATGAGACACTAATTTAAGGGCACTCAGTAATGCGCGACCTAAATCCTTAAAATTTTTGAAGAGATGACACTTTTTTAATGTCGCTCTCGAATGCGTAACATAAATCAAAGAGCGTCGTGTTTTGCGCGTCGTAAAAGGCCTTTTTCTAGTAGTGATATATTATAAGTTATAATATATTAATATGAAATCTTATTATTTAATTAGTATTGATCTACAATTAATTTAAAATTAATTTTGTGATAAAAAAAGGTGACTAATTAAATATGGGCTCTTGTCTTTATATAGTGTGGGCTATTGCTTATTTAGAATGGGCTAGGCTTGCATGGAAAGTCCATGGATAGTCCATGGAGCCTTAACCCATGGATCTCATGGAAATTAAAGGTCATGGGTATTAGGGTTTACATGAATGTAACCCTAATCCACCACACTATATAAAGGAGTCTTTGGCACTTGAAATGGCACTAGTGTATGTGAGCAAAGGTGGCCGATTTCTACAAGTGTTCATACTCTCTCTAACGGTTTCCAATGTTTGTGGTGATTTGTGACTTCCATTTGAGGCATCCACATTATTGGTGCTAGGCTCTCAAACTCCAAGCAATCAACCAGTACTAAAAGGTATGTAATTCTACTAGTGTTTTATGATTCAAGTACCCCATAACATGCTAATTAGGATGTAAGCCTTGGAAAGTTATTATTTGCATGTATCTTAGAGAAAACATAGATCCAAGGTTTCTAGGGTTGCATGTACACCATAGGAGTGTTAGAATGCTCAAAAACCTTAAGTGGTATCAGAGGCTAGGCTTGTTTTCTTGATACTTGATGCAAAATTGTTAAGAAAATCGATAAAATTGCATTCTGCTGAGTGAACTCGCCGAGTCCATGGGGGGACTCGACGAGTTCATGTGTAAAATCCTCCTACTCGTCGAGAAGGTTCATGCACTCGACGAGTAGGAGGTCCTGAATGCATATTTTTGAGTTTTGCTGCTGGAAATGGACTAGAAACATTACCATAAACTGTTTTGGTCTTGTAAAACTTGTTTTAGATGGTGTAATGGTTATGCTAATCCATTTACAATGGCTATTATCAAAATTTCAAGTTTTGTATTGCTTATTTATGATTTTTCAAATTATTGATATGGATGTTCATACACTTATGAGTTTAGAAGATCATAAGAATTATTTGCAAATAGTTTGTTAGTTTAATTCTTGATCTTGATGTGTTTTAATGGAATCCATAATTTGTCCTCAAGTTATGGATTACCAAAAGTCACTCTTTTAAAGTCCATTAAAGAAACACTTAAGTTACATGAAAATGAAGAGTCTTCATTTTAATAAATCATTAACTCATAGGTTATGAAGTTGAAAAGTTTTGAAAGTTACAAAAATTGACCTTAAGTTTTGGAACATGTAAAGTCTCACATATTTTAGTAAACTTTAGTTCCAACCCCTAGAATTTTAAAAGTTAAAATTCAACCCTTATACTTTATAGTATTATAAGTTTATATATATATATATATATATATATATATATATATATATATATATATATAAAATATTAAACCGTACCAGCTCCTTCTCTCTCATGAATCTTTGTGGGAGAGTCATCTTCGATGGATCCAACTTTATGGATTCGATCAGGTGATAGGTTTTATACAAACAATCCTATGTGCGCATGTAACCCTAGAGTTGGATCTATGTTTTCACTATTAGTTATGCAACTCTATGAACACAAAAAGAAACCTGGCTTGCTCCTACTATTTTCGAAATCCACATAAGAGAATAGAATACATACCTTTTGTTGTTATATAGTAATAACAACTAGTTCCTTGAATCTCCTTAGCTTTTGAAAGCAAGTACCACAAGTGTAGTACCTCTAATGGTTCACAAACACACTTGGGTGAGAGGATTGATATGGGAGAGAGGAGGAAGGGTGCTAAGCTCCAAAATTCGGCTATGGAAGGGTTTTCCCAAGGGTTGGCCGAATTCCTAAGCCTAGGGGGCTATTTATACTTGAGGCTAGCTAGGGTTTCAAGGTGGAAACCCTAATCCCTTAGCTTAGGGCCTAAGCAAGTCCATGGACTCCTTTCCTTAAGCCCTTGGACGAAAACTCCTAGATCCTTCTAGGATTTTCGTTCAAGCCTTAATAAAGGTGATCCAATGGCCCAAAGTCTCAACTATCAAATAATTACAAAACAGCTCCTGTACTTTTAATTAATTCATTTAATCCCAAAATTAATTCCTAATTAATTTCCGATTAAATACTAATTAATTATATGATTCCTAATTAATATATTATTCTGATAATATATTAACAAATCATATTTATACCCTAATCTATCATTCTTAACAATAAATCAGCCTCTCTCCTCAATAGTCATCCTGTCCAGTCACCAGTGTGAAGGCAACCCAAAAGGATAATGCTACAACCGGGTCAAGTACATACCAAATATAGTTATGGACTTAGACACTAATCCAACAGTCTCCCACTTGGATAAGTCTAATAACTATTCTGCGTATGACTTTAGATCCTAATCAACAATCGTAGCTTTCAAAAGCCGCTGTCAACTATGATCTTATCAGATACTCATCATTTAGATAAAGGATCATATATTCCTCCATTCTAGATATCGTATGAACTGCGACATAGATTTTAATCATACTCTCTGTTCATGTGTTGTTTCCCGATTTCTGATTTTCGACGACTGACTAATTGAACAAATCAAATCAGTCGAGGCCCGGCGGAGCACTTTCGTTTGTCGTCACCAAATCATCAAGGGGCCCATAGATATCGCTTTTATCCCACTTTGGGTAAAAGGAACAGATAAACCTTGGCTCAATGATCGATTATACCTACTCATCAAATTACACACAACAATATGTTTTATAACACCAAGTTACTGGTGCGTTTACATATTATCAATGTGCAACCAACTTGCAGAATACAACTCACACATCTCAGTTTCAAGAATATAAGATATTATCATCTCACCAATCACTCGTGATAAAATCCATGAAGCGATCCAAGTGAGCGTGGGTTTAATCCAATGCTCAAATCATGTTCATAAGCACTCATGAACTTTGCAACAAACCTTTGCTGTGTCTAACACACTTTAGACAATCTACAAACCAATTCATAACAATCTTCTTTCATACCTACTTCCAAAGTATGAGTGATTGTGGAACATTCGTATAATTCGATTATTCTCAAATAACTCAATTATTTAGGAAGTCAAAACATGCAAATTGAAACAAAATAATAATCAAATCCAATATGGCCCCAAACTTTTGAGTATAAATAAAACTCCTTTTATTTAATCACCATATTGATTACACATTATTCATTGTATAATGTTTCGGGTAATCAACTTATTTCTTGAATTATAACAACAATTGTCCTATGCTCTTAGCATGCACACTATGTTTACCTATGGTCCTTACTTTATGAAACAGTATAATTGGATAACATTTTCAATCACACTCATTTCAAAATTCCCAATCCTTAGCACAAGTGTAAGAATACCAAATTCTTTCCACTTACAGAATATGTTAGATTCTAACATTTTATGCAATGATCCTTTTGTAATGTCACAGCACCAAAGTCAAAAAGACTTTTGCCAATGAAATTACAAAGTCCTCTATTGGAGATTGTTTCAAGACAATTCCATAGACATGAAGTCTTACATTCGAAGTACATTCGTTTGAACATCCTTCTTGCATAAAAGTTTCTATAATCTAGACATAGATTCTTAACATCCAACTCCCACACATAGAAACATTTCCATATTTGCCATACGACAAATCATTCTAAATAGAATCCTATCTATTTATAATAATGTCGATATGGTCCATCCATCACTATACTTCCACCTACTCACAAGCGACAAATCTTTAGCGAACCTCAGATCATCCTTTGACAATTGTTTAATAAATTTAGTCATGACCGGTTTCGGTCCTTTTTTCCTCTTAATACCCTAGGCATTTGGAAAATTTTAGAACGGTCAAATGTTATAGCATATGCAAACGATCCTATACCCGAAGTGTATGGGACACGATGCATAATGTCTTACATAAAGACGTGATACTTTACCAGTCTTTTGCCATAATATTTCAATTTGTCATGTTCTCAAAATTCAAACTATGAAAAGGGATGTCGTAATCATAATCGAATTTTGAGAACACAATTCATATATTTAACTAGATTTGATTAAAATCTCTCGATCTAAGCTCTTAGACGTTGAAACGAAGTACAATACTCTCTCCCTTAATTATAGCAAAATAATCTTTCAACCCTTGCAACTTGGCAAAGTGAAACTCTTGTTTTCTATAATTAATATTGTTGACTCGCAACTTTTAAAATAATAATCATGCTCCCACTAACATGATGATTACATCTTTACTAGCATAACATTTATGCTCCCACTAGCTTTGACATGTATTCAAAAAACAGCTGAACTTCTAGAAAACAATATTTATTGAATTTCTTAAGTTCATATTTCTAGTACTAGATGCTTCGATAAGATTTATCTAAGCTTCTCAAACTCATACACATTTCCTTAGATAGCTTATATGTACGTGTCTAAACGATTCTAGAACTTATAACAATAAGTCTAAAATTGTTCAGACCCATTGCCATTTCCCACAATTTGAACTATGAAGAGGGATGCCGTAATCATAGTTGAATTTTGAGAAATCTAAATTACATAATGTTATCTTCAAAATCTTTCTTAGTGAAATCGTTTTCTCACAATCATTTTCATGAAGGAGAGAAACCTTATGACACTTAGATTTTTATGGCGTATGTGTTTCTATCCATGTGAATTTGTCATAATCATAATCATAAGACAATAATTGTGACAAATCCAAACTCTTATGGATCGAACTTTTCCAATCTTAATTTCTTGCCATCAAGGGTCCCACCATTGCTTCCAAGTTATTGAGCAGCTCACCCCTACCTATCAATGTACCTTCCATTGATCAAGGTGCCTTGCCCCTATGAAACCCACTTGAGAACTCATAGAAATCATATGCATAGTTGACGAAACTGGAATGGCACAGAAACAGAATTATGTCAAAATGATAGGTTATAAACCTTAAGTCGTGTGCTAATGATTATCGATTAGTTTTGTTCTTGAACCATTTTCAAGATCATTTAGACTCCCACTGACCTCTTGACATATAAGATTCTCTTATCAAGAAACATTTCTTGACAAAACAAATATTCAAGAGTTGGTGTGTGTCTTTATCAAGACAAAACTACACACAATTTGGTACTGGTTGGTCTTTGTCTTATCCAAGACATCACAACTCACCAAAATGTGTAAAAGAACATTTCCACTTAAGATTATGTCACTCAAGTCACAATCTTGGAGTATGACTCTAAGACTTGATTTTGGCACGAAGTACAATTCATCTTATGGACTTAACCACTACAACAATTCATGATTCCTCTTCTTAGCCAAACTAGTGTACTAAGGTATCCTTAGAGGATGAATTGTAATATGGTTCTTAAGACGATCATGAAACACAATACAAAAGTACTCTCCCTTCTTCTTAGATTGGAGAAACCTTTATCTTTCTGCATTTATTTATTCTTCTCATTCGTTCTTCCATTCACTAAAACTTTTCAATGATTCAGGATCATACTTAATCTTGTAAGTATAACCATATTTTCTAGACTTTTAGTAAATCATCACGAATAATGTTATTGTTATTTATGGTGAACTTGACCAGTGTACAACATTGTGAACTCGATCTCCTAGTCATTCACTTGACTTTTTGTCAAGGAATTAGCCTTGAAACTTGGGCGATGGGAATCTTTCCTTACTTAGAAAATTACGAGACTACCATAAATAACATAACTAAAAATCACATCCACTTAATATTGATTATAATGGAAACACACAAGCATCAATTTTCACAATTGCCATTGCAAGGAGATATAATTAAGATAAAATCAAAATTTATTTTATTGCGGAAAAATATATCCTTACAAAGCAAATGAAAAACTATGATATTACATATTCCTAAGCAGTCTATCATAACTCTAAGCAGCAGCTCAAAAATCTGATCATCAAATCCATGTGATCGTAATCCATTTCTTCGCGATCAGATTCAGCTCGCTCCTTCCTTTAAGCTTCCTTTCTTTTCTTCGATCCTTCAAAACATCGAAATGTAATCTTATCACATCATGTATTAAGAATCCCCGAATAGAAACTTAATGGAGTTAGATTGTGGATTGTACCTGAAACAGAGTCATACATCTTGACTCTCCCATCTCTTAGATCTCTCAGGTAGTTAGGGTAGTTTCGCAAACAATGCCCCTTTTTTTGGCAGTAGAAACATATGGACTCCTTTGGAATGGTACATGGGACTATCTCAAACTTAGCCTTTCTCTTGCGTAGAGAAAACTTTTCTGGACTTCCGATGTTGCCATTGCCCCTAGGATATTGATTTATCAGACAAATTTGCTCGACCAGTGCGCCAAATCATTTCTGATTCAACAGCAATAAGCAAATAAGTCAAATCAATAAGGGTCACGTCGTGGTCCATCATATAGTACTCTCTAACGAACTTACCATATGATTCGGGAAGTGACTGAAGAATCAAGTCCACAGTCCACTTCCTTTGTAACCTCATATCCAAGACATGAGCACATACAGACTTTCCATCTTTGTGTCTTATTACCAATAGGGCTTGAGCGACCTTGAACTTTTCAAGTCTTCGAACACGTGGTCAGGGAGAATTATTGGAAGAGGTGAAGGAAGTGAAGCATGATTTCCATTTCCACAATCTAATCGTGGAATATCATCTTCATGTGGAAAACCTTTTCTAACGGATTTAGGAAGACCATAGTTGTCAGACTTTGACATCTACAAACGAGAGAAATTTCAAGTTTAGTTGATTGAGTCCTTAATAAAACACCCAAATGAAATATTAAGGCTAGGACCCAACACAATATCCTACAAATTGGAAGAGGGATGATGTAATCCAATTTGCAGAACATTTGAAGGTAGGTAAATGACGATTTACCAATTTCCACCATGAAAAACGAAAAAGAAAGTTAAGTTTTAAATGTATTGAAAACTCCTAGATCTTTTGAGATTCATTGAACTTTTCAATGACATGTTTAAATCTCAATATGCCCCTCGATTTGTGAATGGGATGCTGAGGATCACAAAACAGGGTGTGAATAACCATGCAAATATACATGGTTCCCCCAATGTTACAGTCACTTATTCGATGTGCCGGTTAACCACACACACTCCACCAAACTATGACAAACATCGAGTCACCCTTTGCTACCTTTGCTTAGAACTCAATTAGTGTGTCAGTTAACCACACACGCTCCACTAATGTCTTAGCAACGGTACAAAGTGTAATTTCATAGAATTGCATCAATTCACTTTTGCCTAAAGTAACTAAGATTGAGAATTTTGTAAAAATGTTTAGTTACTATATAATTCATTATACTTTTAATGGAAAGTGTTTGCCCTATCCTACTCGTTTGGCTAACGACCCTCCACCAATCAAGGAAGCGGTGGGTGAGAGTGGACACCCATTAAACGACCATTTTATAGGTCATAACCTTATACCCCCCCTTATAGATCAGCTTCGTGAATGAGGCCTACTAACGGTAAGACTAGCAGTTTAAGTTATACATATATAATATTAGACTTTTAATGTTATATATAGTATAAGAGGGTATTTTACACTTTTAAAATAGTAGGTAGTTTAATTTAATAAATTACACTTTTAATTTGATTAAATATAAACAATATGATTATGGATTTATTAACTCTCTTTTAATTATACTTTTAATTAACTTAACAAAACCATAAGGGTGTAATTTGAACTTTTCAAAACTAGGGTTTTTAGAATTTAGACTTTCAAAATTAAACTTTTTAATCAAACAATTTAAATTCCAAAACTTGAGGACAAGTTTTAAAACTTTTCAAAACAATTAGGTTCAATTATTCAAATTTCAAAAACACTAGGGTTTTTAATCATATTTAAAATTTTCGAAAATTAAAACCTTTTAGTTTTAAAATATTAAATATTAAAACATTTCTTTAATAATTATCCAAAATAAAACAATTAATTTGAATTATTAAATCTTGGAGGACTATATATTAAATTAAACAATTAATTTAACCTAATCCCTTAAAATTCAAAAAATTGGGATGGGATAATTCAAAAATCTTTAATTACTATATTTAAACAATTAAGAGATAATTACAAGATATGACATTATCCAAATCCCTAGAATTTTGGATTTTATCTTGGGGAAGGAGGCAATTTCGAAATTCTAGGGTTGGATAACCCTAGAATTCGAAATCTTGGAGGCTAAGGAAAGGATTTGGGAAACCCTAACCAAATTTCAAAATTTAGGGTTTATGAACCCTAATTTCAAAAATCATGCCTTTAGGGCTTATTGGCTATAAACTCTAATATGTCAAATTCATACTTTTGTATAGAGAACTAATTGAAAACAAAAACCAATGGCTCTGATACCACTGATAGGTTTTATACAAGCAATCCTATGTGTGCATGCAACGCTAGAGTTGGATCTTTGTTTTCACTATTAGTTATACAACTCTGTGAACACAAAAAGAAACCTGGCTTGCTCCTACTATTTTCAAAATCCACATAAGAGAATAGAATACATACCTTTTGTTGTTATATAGTAATAACAACTAGTTCCTTGAATCTCCTTAGCTTTTGAAAGCAAGTACCACAAGTGTACTACCTTTAATGGCTCACAAACACACTTGGGTGAGAGGATTGATATGAGAGAGAGGAGGAAGGGTACTAAGCTCCAAAATTCGGCTATGGAAGGGTTGTCGCAAGGGTTGGCCGAATTCCTAAGCCTAGGGGGCTATTTATACTTGAGGCTAGCTAGGGTTTCAAGGTGGAAACCCTAATCCCTTATCTTAGGGCCTAAGCAAGTTCATGGACTCCTTTCCTTAAGCACTTGGATGAAAACTCCTAGATCCTTCTAGGATTTTCATTCAAGCCTTAATAAAGGTGATCCAATGGCCCAAAGTCTCAACTATCAAATAATTACAAAACAACCCATGTACTTTTAATTAATTCATTTAATCCCAAAATTAATTCCTAATTAATTTCCGATTAAATACTAATTAATAATATGATTCCTAATTAATATTTTATTCTTATAATATATTAACAAATCATATTTATACCCTAATCTATCATTCTTAACAATAAATCAGCCTCTCTCCTCAAAAGTCATCCTGTCCAGTCACCAGTGTGAAGGCAACCCAAAAGGACCATGCTACAACCGGGTCAAGTACATACCAAATATAGTTATGGACTTAGACACTAATCCAACATCAAGAACATCAGGATGGTCACTCGGTATGAGGACAAGGAATATGGCCTCGACAATGAGCTAAAGGAACTTGATGAGTCATGTGTTACTCCTGAGGAGATCGCTGAATACCAGACTCATGAGAGAGAGATGCCACAAAAATGGCATGTATCATGTTGGCCATGATGACAGTCGAGCTCCAAAAGTCCTATGAGGACTATTACCCATTTGAGATGCACCAGGACTTGATGGACTGCTACCATTAGAGTGCTCGTCAAGAGCGGTATGAAATTATCTCCTCCATGATAACACTCGAATGAAGGATGGTGAACCCATCATGGGCCACATGCAGAAAATGCAAAGGTATGTGGACCGTTTGCTGAAATTGAATGTGAAATTCCCCGAGGAGTTGGCAATTGATATCATTTTGCACTCCTTACCTTCGTGTTATGATCAATTTCGGAAGACATATCACATGAACAAAGAAGAAGTTACACTTAGCAAACTTCAAGGACTTTTGAAGACCGCGGAAAGTGGTCTTAAAGGTAAGTCGGTTGTTATTACTCCTACTCCTACCGCGGCCCCTATCTTGGCAATAGGGCAAGGCAAAGGAAAGAAGAGGAAGAGTCCTTCGAAGGGTACCAAGGGGAAGTCCCTTGATGGCTCCTCTTCAAGTGGAACCAAGAGAGGTTCTGTCACTCCTTCTGCCAACCCTAAAGAGGTTGAATGCTTCTATTGCCATGAAAAGTCTCACTAGAACCGAAACTGTCCAAAGTACCTGCAAGATGTTAAGGATGGGAAAGTGAAACCCAACCATGCAGGTATTTACACTATATTGTCTACTAACTCACCCTATTCTAATTCTTGGATCCTTGATACAGGTTGTGGTATTCACATATGTTCTGATTTGCCGGGACTAAGAAGTGAAAATGTGGAGCATAGGAAGATAAACTTAATCATAGGGAATATGAATGCTTCACCTGTCACCAAGATTGGAGTTTACTCTTTGTTGCTAAGTAGTGGGTTTAAATTAGATTTGAATAAATGTTGTTACTCGTCTGAAATGGAGAGAAATATTATTTCCTTTCATGGTTTGTACAAACAAGGGTTTACCTTTTCGTTTGATAATGAATATGGTGGTATTAATGCTTTCTTTAATAATGTTCTTTATTTCAAAGCATTACCTTGTGATGGTGTATGAAACTGTGTCTGTTGTTGATAACCTATGAAATAATGTGTTGTATATTGATTCTTCCACTAATTTGGATAAAACATCATTATGGCATTGTCGTCTTGGACATGTGAGCAAGAAATGCATAGGCCAAATCCAAAAGGATGGAGTCTTGGAGTCGTTTGACCTAAAGTCAGATGATAGTTGTGAATCTTGTTTGCTTGGGAAAATGACAAAGTCACCCTTCACTGATACTTGTGTTATGGGTGAGGGATTGTTGGATCTCATACATACTGATGTGTGTGGACCCTTCAGAACCGCTACAAGGGATGCTAACCGCTTCTATGTGACTTTTACTGATGATTATAGTAGATATGGATATGTCTACTTAATCAATCATAAGTCGAAAACCTTTGAAAAGTTCAAAGAGTTTAAACAAGAAGTGGAGAATCAGCTGTGCATGGACATTAAGAAGATTTGATCCGATCGAGGTGGTGAGTATCTTAGTATAGAGTTCCTTAACTATCTTAAGGAATGTGGGATTGTCTCACAACTGACACCTCCCAGAACATGGTTCGTTCCATGATGAGTCGAGCTTCGTTACCAATCTCATTTTAGGGGTATGTCTTAGAGACTGCCGCCCATATCCTTAATCTGGTCCCTATAAAGAAGGTTGCCAAAACACCTCACGAGATGTGGACTGGTAAAGTTCCCAATCTGGACCACATCAAGATTTGGGGTTGCGAGGCTTTCGTGAGGCGCGAGACTCACGATAAGCTCGAACCTCAAGTGAGAGGTGTATTTTCATCGGCTACCCACAGAAATCCTTTGGTTACCTCTTCTACAGACCCGGCGATAATATGGTCTCTGTGGCAAGGAGAGGAGTCTTTCGCGAGAGAGAGTTCATAAGCCAAGGAAACAGTGGGAGGCAAATTGACCTTGAAGAAATTAAAAAGTCAAGTGGTGAAGGAACCTCAAATCCTAGCAGTCAACCTGAGGAGGAAACTCCTGTTGATCCGACTGACGAGTCTATACCTCTGAGGCGTTCCACAAGAGTTAGGAATGCACCTGAGCATTACTATGTTTTCCATATTACTGCGGAAGGTGATACATTTATCAGTGATAGCACACTGGTAAATTTGGATGAACCTAACAGCTATAGGGAAGCAATGGCAGGCCCTAAGTTTGCTAAATGGAAAGAGGCTATGGACAGCAAGATTCAGTCCATCTATGACAATCAAGTTTGGAACTTGGTTGACAATGTACCAGGACGTAAGACAGTCGGGTGCAAATGGATCGTCAAGAAGAAGACCGACATGGATGGAAAAGTGTACACTTATAAGGCACGACTAGTTGCGAAGGGCTTCATTCAAACTCAGGGAGTTGATTCTGATGAAACCTTCTCACCATTGGCAAAGATTAAGTCTATTAGGGTTATGTTAGCTATTGCTGCATTTCATGATTATGAAATATGGCAAATGGATGTCAAAACCGCTTTCCTTAATGGAAAGTTGGTTGAGGATGTTGACATGAGTCAGCCAGATGGTTTTGGCAGTGCAGAGTACCCTGATAGAGTATGCAAGCTTGAGAAATCCATTTATGGGTTGAAACAAGCATCTCGCAGCTGGAACCTTTGTTTTAATGAGAAGGTCAAAGAGTTTGGTTTTTCAAGAAGTGAAGATGAGTCCTGTGTGTATGTCAGAGCTAGTGGGAGTATAGTTAGCTTTTTGGTACTGTATGTGGATGACATACTACTCATGGGAAATGACATCCCAACTTTGTAGGAGGTTAAATCGTGGCTTGGGAAGTATTTCGCTATGAAGGACCTTAGAGAAGCTTCCTATATCCTAGGGATAAGTATAGTGAGAGAAAGGAGTAAAAGACTAATTAGACTTAGTCAAAGCACCTATGTGGAAAAAGGGTTGAAAAGGTTCAACATGCAGAATTCCAAGAAAGGTGACTTATCGATCCAACATAATGCCAAACTGAGCAAGGCTCAGAGCCCGAGTTCAGAGGATGAGATAGCTGAGATGAGTCGATTACCATATGCTTCCATTGTTAGCTTGATCATGTATGCTATGACTTGTACTCGCCCTAATGTGGCCTTTGCTTTGAGCATGGTCAACAAATATCAGGGGAATCCTGGAAAGGCTCACTGGACTGCGGTAAAAAACATTCTCAAGTACCTGCGAAGGACTAAGGATTGGATTCTTACCCTTAGTGGGAGTGATGACTTGAGCGTTGTGGGGTATAGTGACACTAGCTTTCAGACTGATAGGGATAATTCCCACTCTCAGTCGGGCTAGGTCTTTATCATGAATGGAGAAACGATTACTTGGAAAAGTTCCAAGCAGGAGACGGTAGCTGATTCGATGTGTGAATCAGAGTATATAGCAGCGAGTGAAGCGGTGAAGGATGAGATATGGTTGAGGTACTTCATTGGAGACCTTGGAGTGGTGCCAACCATAAAGGAGCCTATGGAGATTTTCTGTGAAAGCAATAGTGCGGTTGCCTTAGCCAAGGAACCGAGAGATCATGGCAGATCCAGACACATTGACAGAAAATATTACTTCATAAGACATAAGATAGAAGGACACCTCGTAGCAAAGAGGATATCATCAGAGGAAAACCCAACAGATCCCCTTACGAAGGGACTGACTAGGGTTAGGCATTTTCAACATGCAAGGCGCATAGGGCTAAAGCACGATATTAGTTTTACATATTAGATAGTTTTTTTTTTTTTGAAATTTGTAAAGTGTAATTGAAATTTGATGATAAATAAAAGTCGTTGTTTATTTATAAGTAAAGTGTTGTTATCTTCTGTCAATCGTTTACTATCATTTCATTTTGCATGTTTTGACTTCCATAATAATTATGTTATGGTATATCATATTATTCAAATTCTCCACAGTCGGTCATATGTTGGAAGTAGATATGAATCAAGACTATCATGAAGTTGGTTGTAGATGTCTAAGATGTTGGACATAACAAAGAGTTGCTACAACACTCATGAGTGTTCATAAGTTCTCAGTATTAGATTAAACCTACGCTCACTTATATCATTTCATGGAATTTATATCGAGTGATCGTGAGACAGTAATATCATATAAGTCTTCAAACCTAAAGATACGAGTTGTTGTCTATGAGTTGGTTATGCATTGATTGTACAAAAACGCATCAATAACTTGATGTCATAAAACGTACCTTTGTGTATAATTCAACAACTAGTAGAGAAAGCGTATGAGTCGAAGTTTATCTTTTTCTTCTTGGATTAGAAGCGATATATGGGCCCCTCGATGATTTTGTTTTGACCTATGTATCGGGCCCGGTCAGAACTAAATTAACGTGTTCAATTAAGTTCTATGTCAACCAAATCAGAAATCGGGAAACAAACTGCTGGAGAATAAGTACGACATTGTTCCATGTATTTGTCCGGCTGATATCTAGAACAGAGGATTATATGGCCCCTTATCTAAAATGGCGCTTCATAGTTCAACAGAGTTTTAAGAGCTACGATTGTTGGTTGGTTCCTGAAGTTATGCTTGCAACTATAGTTATTAGACTTATCCAAGTGGGAGACTGTTGGATAAGGTGTCTAAGTCCATAACTATATTTAAGTTGTACTTGACCCGACCGGCATGGTCCATTTGGGTTACACTTCACCCGAACAATTTATATGGATAATCTATTGAGAATAGTATAAGTTATGATTTATTAATATTATAATTTCTAATATATTAATATGAAATCATATTATTTAATTAGTATTGATCTAGAATTAATTTGGTGATCAAGAAAGGTGACTAATTAAATATGGACTCTTGTATTTATATATTGTGGGCTATTGCTTATTTAGAATGGACTAGGCTTGCATGGAAAGTCCATGGATAGTCCATGGAGCCTTAACCCATGGATCTCATGGAAATAAAAGGTCATGGATATTAGGGTTTACATGAATCTAACCTTAATCCACCACACTATATAAAGGATTCCTTGGCACTTGAAATGGAACTAGTATGTGTGAGCAAAGGTGGCCGATTTCTACAAGTGTTCACACTCTCTCTAAAGGTTTCCAAAGTTTGTGGTGATTTGTGACTTCCATTTGAGGCATCCACATTATTGGTGCTAGGCTCTCAAACTCCAAGCAATCAACCAGTACTAAAAGGTATGTAATTCTACTAGTGTTTTATGATTCAAGTACCCCATAACATGCTAGTTAGGATGTAAACCTTGGAAAGTTATTATTTACATGTATCTTAGAGAAAACATGGATCCAATGTTTCTAGGGTTGCATGTATACCATATGAGTGTTAGAATGCTCAAAAACCTTTAGGTTTCCCTCTGTTGTGACCTCGTAGGTCTTCCCGGAGAAATCATAACCACTTTACAATGAGCAGAGCCACCGCTCTAGTGAACTGGAGGACCAGGTGGCAAAAATTGTTATTTTTTGTTAATAAACGATCCCAGATTTCCACTATAGTTCATCGACAACGATTTTATATTTTAAAGAAACATATATTTATAAGTCTTTTTTTTTGTTTCCTTTTTAGATTTGTCTTGAACATCAAATATATTTTACTCCTTTAAAAGAAAGTGAAAAGGACTAATACTAACTATTTAAAAAAATTACCATAAAATAAACCTAAATTTGAAAAATAGCCAAAATATTCACTATTTTCACATTCAACTTTTACAAAAATCTAGTTGACCACAAAGAATTTATTTTTTTTCTCACATTTTCATAGGTTAACTCTTGCAAAAATCTGGATTGACTATAAATTTTTTCCATTTTGTTAACTTTGTGATTTGTGATAACTCAAAATAATATAAAGTTCGTATGTAAAAATCATTTTTAAAACCTTTTTTTTAGATTTTTGTAGAACGCCCTTCTGGTTTTGAGAACACAAATGATATAGTGATTGTTATGAAGTTTGTATGCGAATGCTATACAATTTTCTCTTCATAATTTCGACCGGATAACATACTTTTGAGCTTAACGGTTATAACTTCTCAACATCCAAATTTGAAGTGTAATATATCCATGAAAAGTCCTAGTTACAAAAAATGCAATAAAAAAATTCAGCTAAAACGGAGTTCGTATGCAATTTACAAATAATCAAAGTTGGTATATATATATATATATATATATATATATATATATATATATATATATATATATATATATATATATATATATATATATATATATATATATATATATTTCATAGCATATTTTGGAACTAAAACAATATGACTTACCGACATCCAAATTTGGAATGTAATATATTAATAGAACTAGGTGTGAAACTCGTGTGTTACATGAGTTTTTTTTAAAATAAAAATTTTATATGAATATATAAACATTAAATATTTTATAAAATAATGTTTTCTCATAACAAAATGTAATATTTTGGAGCATTTATGAAAAAAAATCAAATTGTTTGGAGCATGTATGAGAATTTATTATCAAATTAATAGAATGATAATTTTATATATATATATATATATATATATATATATATATATATATATATATATATATATATATATATATATATAACCTATTAGAATTTTTTGGAAATTTATTTTTAGAAAATTGAAATTTTCGAAAAATGACAAGTGGAAAATAATAATTTTAAAAATCTTAGAAAATGACATGTATCAAAATGAAGGAGAAAAAGACAAGTGATAAAAATATTTTCTTTATTAAGGAATATACAATTAAAACAAATCATCTCAAAAAGAGTTTATGAAAGATTTGTAAAGGTTCGAAGTTTGAAAAAAAAAATAATAAAAAAAATGCACCAAGCATTACTACACTCACGGTTACATATAAAAATTGTCTTAGTTATGTGAGAGAAATGTCTACATTTATCTATAATTACTATTATGATTCTTTCATTTAGCGAACTTGCAAGTTGCCATGCAAGTTGCCATGGAACTTCCTTCCTTCAATTACATAAAATTCAAAACTTCCAAACTTATATCATACTATAAATACCCTTACACAATATAAATCACCTCATCAACTTCGCACCTTAAAACTCATTATTAGTTCTTTATCTGTTTTATCATGTCGGCAGAACCTCAATCACTATTGCAACCACCAAGATATGGAAACCTAATCACAATTCTTAGTATTGATGGAGGTGGAGTACGAGGCATCATTCCAAGTGTCATCCTTGAATTTTTGGAAACTGAACTACAGGTATATATCGTTTATAATTAAGTTTAGTTACTTGAATTATTCCTTTTATCTTTGAAAGACCATAGAAAAAATATGAGGAGGTTGTATAATTATGACAGAAATTAGACGGTAAGAATGCACGACTGGCAGATTATTTTGATGTGATAGCCGGGACAAGCACCGGTGGTCTGGTGACGGCTATGTTAGCTACTCCCGGTGAAGATAATCGACCGATTTTTGCAGCTAAGGATATTAAAGATTTTTATCTTCAACATTGTCCTAATATCTTTCCACCACGTGATATAAGGTATGTATTATTAGCAACAAAACAAAATTAGTTAATGTGTGACACTTCTTGTAGCGATTATGGGAAATAGTCCTAAAATCTCTCAATGATTTTTATCTTGAACATTCAAATGTTTGGTTGTTGAACTTCTGCATTTTTTTTTATCGAAACAATTGGGTGGACGGTTTTGTACATCGCTAATTCTCCCCTTTTTGTGTGAAGAATGAATTTTTTTTTCACGTAGTATTTTCCTAATAATTGGGTAGTTATGTCTTAAATCTTCATTTTTAATTTACATTGTGTAGCATACACCGTCGGTTCCGTGCTATTAAAAAAGCGATCAAAGCTCTATGGGGACCAAAATATGATGGGCAACACCTACATAAAGTTATTCGAGAAACACTAAAAGAAAAACAACTTCACGAAACATTAACAAATGTCGTGATTCCAACGTTTGACATAAAACATTTGCAGCCTACGATCTTCTCAAGCTTCCAGGTACTTCATCGATTTATACATTTGTTGCCTCTAAAAACCATCAAGTTATCGATTTTCAAACCTGAAAATGTTTACATTGAAATTAAGAGGATGATTTTTTTTTAACATCTTCAAAAGAGGTTAGAAGCAAGAAAAAATAAACAAACTTTCATTGGTTTATTTATTATAGCATCTTACTTTTGATTTTCAAATTACAACATTATATGTTAATAAATCTATCAGTTATAGCAACTTTATCTAAATACACAACAATTTTCATAGGCACTATAAGTGGTTAGTTTTTTCAAAGTATAATATTTTAATAAGAAAACATTGAAAATATATTACTATAGTTGAATAGATTTTTAAAGTATGATAGAAAGTGCAATGCTTTAATAGATCGATATGAGAGCAGAATGTTATAATACAAAATGAAACTCTTTTGCATTAAATTTGCCTTTTTACGATAACCATATAACTAATATTAATATTCACGTCTATAATATACAGAGGCACCCAAGTCCTAATGCCAAGTTATCCGATATATGCATTGGAACATCAGCTGCCCCAACTTATCTTCCTCCATATAAATTCCATACAAAAGAATCTAAAGGAAAACCACCTATAGAATTCAATCTTATCGATGGTGGAATAGCAGCCAACAATCCGGTATATATATATATGTCTTATTCACTAATAGTTGCTCATCTATATATCTGCATGGTTTAAGTTAAATATGTTAATATTTATTTATTTCTTTTTGCAGACTTTGGTTGCCATAAGCGAAGTAACAAATGAAATAACTAGAGGCAGTACAAACTTTTTCAAAATAAATGCAACAGAATATGGACGATTTCTAGTATTGTCATTGGGAACTGGGTCACCACAAGCTCAAGCAAAGTATGATGCTACTGAGTCGTCAAGATGGGGGGTTTTGGGGTGGCTGGCTAGTGGTGACTCAAACCCATTGGTGGAGGTATTTACTCAGGCGAGTGACGATATGGTTGACTATCATATCTATAGTGTCTTTCAAGCCCTTCGTTCACAAGAAAATTATCTTCGTATTCAGGTAACTATATTTCCTTTCCACTGTATTTTAAAAAAGATTCAAGATTTCATATTATGACATAGCGAATTCAAATGATATCAGGATGACACTTTAACCGGGGACTTAATTTCTTTGGATTTGGCTGCACAAGAAAACTTAGAAAATCTTGTGAAAGTGGGACAAGACTTGTTGAAAAAACGAGTGAAGAGAGTGAACTTGCACACGGGCATACATGAGCCTTGCCATCCTCACACCAACGAGAACACCAACGAGATGGCTTTAATAAAGTATATTCATGTTTCCCGTATAACTATATTTAATTAGCATATATTTTAGAACATATATACAAAGCATTTTATGTATATTTTATTCATTTGAATATTTCTCATATGTATATAGGTTTGCGAAAGTACTCCACGAGGAGAAGAAGATACGTCAACAAAGATCACCATATACTAATAGAGGAAGAAGTACACAAACGAGCCGGTGAAAGAACAAATTGCAATTTCACAAAGAACACTGGTGCTCTCAAATGCACTTCGTCACTCTCGTTAAAGTTTATATGAGTCCAACCCAAACTAAGATTTTCTTTCTTGTTTATGGATTTACATGGTTTATTCTAAATGAAGTTCGTAGTTATGTTGTTTAGTTGAAAACTTAATTAATCGATGTAACCGTACTGTTCTAGACTTTCAATTTTATGTTAATTCAAGCGTATAAATAATAAAGGGTAAATGGCACAAAAAACACTATTTTTACATATAAATTCGATTTTGACACTGTGTTTTTTTGTGTCAATTTTGACACTGTGTTTTACAATTTGTTATAATTTTGACCACTGACCGGTTAACTAGGTTGCATGCTGATGTGGCATGATGACATGTCAGTTTTTGATTACGTGACATGCTGACGTGTCAAAATTGAATTTTTTTCTCACAAAAAACACTAAGTTTTCATTTTTTTTTTTCGATTTTGACACTAAGTTTAATTTTTTCTTTCAACTTTGACACTATGTTTTTTTGTTCCAAATCGAACATCATTTTTTCCAATTTTGTTCAATGTTGACAATTTTCTATTTGAAACCGTATAAATGTTTTTGTAATACATTTAAACCATATAAATATGTTTTTTTTTTCATTTAAAAACAATAGTTTTGTATAAATACATTTTTTTACACTCAAACCATATTTTTATGTATAAATATATATTAGTTATATAAAAATGGTATTTTATATTAAATATGCAACTTTAAAATGTGTTTGGAGGTTTGAAGGTGTGTAGTCGATCAAATCTTGGATATTAAGTTTGCAACCCATCAAATTTTTACATCTTATTAAAAACTTATGGTTAGTTTGATTCTCATGATATAACTAATGTTTTGAATGTAAAAAAAAAAAAACACATTGTATTTAAATAAAAATGTGGTTTTTAAACGAAAAAAAATATGTTTATACGGTTTAAAATGTAATAAAAAAATATATTTATACGGTTTCAAATGGAAAATAGACAAAATTGAACAAAATTTGTTAAATGATGTTCGATTGGAACAAAAAAAACATAATGTCAAAATTGAAATAAAAAATTAAACTTAGTATCAAAATCGGAAAAAAAAAAATGAAAACTTAGTGTTTTTTGTGGAAAAAAAATCAATTTTGACACGTCAGCATATCATGTCAGCATGCCACGTCATCAAAAATGACACGTCATCAAACCAAGTCAGCATGTAACCTGGTTAACCGGTCAAGTGGTCAGAATTGTAATAAATTGAAAAACACATTGTCAAATTTGACACAAAAAAAAACACGGTGTCAAAATCAAATTTTTGTATAAAAAGAATGTTTTTTGTGTCATTTACCCAATAATAAATTAAAAATATTTGCATATTTTCTTAAATAGAAATTAGAAAATGTACAATAAATATGCGTTCACCGTTGAACTAGCAAAAGTAGAATCATTGTTAGATGCACTATGCATCTTTTACCATCCTCCCTAATAAATGAAAATAATTTTGCCACATGTCACTTTTTCATTAACTTGGACATATGTCATTTTTTGGTAATTTTAAATAATTTTTTTTTCCATTTGTCATTTTCTCATTGTTTATCTTTTTTTAATTAACATATCATATTTACAACTCAATTATTAATTGCCTTAATTGAAAATAACAATTAAATTACAATATTACACTCATATACTATTAAATATGTTTCCTTTTAAATTCAAATTTTAAATTTTAAATTTCAAAATTAAATAATTTTTTGTTTAAACCTTCATATTTAATTTTTTTGTTTTATCCAACCCGTATAACATACGAGTTTCACAACTAGTATTTAAATATTGTAATTGCTTCGCATTTTAGCATTGAATTCATTCATTTTAAGTTATGTTTGCAACATTTTATGATTTTGGTGGAATATCGTGATCTATGCAATTCTTGGTTGTGATACAAATCGGCGATTAGGTCAAGACTATTGAGTAATTAGTAATTATTTAATTATTTATTCAAATTAGGTAGGAGCTATCTTTATTTATAATTAAGATATCTATAAGTATCTTTTAATTTATGATAAGATTATCTATTAACACTTACATCTCGTTCCCGAGTTCAACTTAAAGAGAGAAAGGAAAGGAAATAAGTGGAAATGAAAATAAAATAAAAAATATCGGTGTTCCTGAGTTTCATTAAAGGAGGGAAGTGGAAGGAAGTGGAGGGAAATGAGAGGATTACTTTCCCTCTTAACTTTCCTTCTGATTTGAGAGGATTTTGAAAGAAAGAAAAAAATAATTCATTTTCCTTCCACTTCTCTCCGACTTGGGAACACGAAAGAAAATTTTGTTTTCTTTTCCTTTCTCTTCTTTTCTCTCGTGACTTTCTCTTCTCTTCTCTTCTTTTTCTTTTGTTAAACTCGGGAACGAGGCGTTATATATAGGGTTTCGATGTCTTTTTGATTACTAATGGAATACGAATTATAGAGTTTTTACTATGTTTTGGAGAATCCCTGTGTCTTAAATAAATAACACGTCTTATCAACTGGTAGAGCAATGATTCTAGCAAAATCATTATTCATTGGAGTACTATTCACATCGGTGGTGTTCATCGGAAGTATTGTTCACGACTTTCATTATTCATCGGAAATATTGTTCATGGAAACACTATTCACAGGTTACTACTCATCATTTTATTTTTAGGGTATCGAGATGGTGAACAACACTGATCGAATCACTCGGTTGGAGACGAACTTGACTATACTCCGCCCGGATCTGAAAGACGATCGGGAGGCTAATTCACAACGGTTCCATCAGGTGATGAAAACTATCACCGACTTGTTAGTTAAGTTAGGAAGCTTGAACATCAAATAAGAGGAAAAGAAGGAAGATTCCAAGGGATTCCAATGGGGAACATTAGAGGGCGCTAATAATAAAATCAATGCATGAAAGAAGAGAATGGAAAGATAAAGGAAGAAGAAAAAGAAAACAAGGGCAAATATGGAATTAATTTCAAACAAGTCGACTTCCAGAAGATCGAGATGCCCACATTCGATAGGGAATGGTTAGATCTACCGGGTGGAACACTACCATGAGATCCAAGGTATTGAAGGCACGCCACAACTCAAGACAACCTCATTATGCATAGAGGGAGTGACACTAGCTTGGTATAGATCGGATGAAATTCGAATAGCTTTCTGGACTTGGGCGACACTTAAACAAAGACTTTAGCAAGATTTCAACTCTTGTATAAGGGAACCTTCAAAAAGATGGAGGGTTATTTGGGCGAATTACCAGAACAAGTCTTGGAAGGAACTTTCATCAATGGGCTACCGAAACTCAGATCATCAGTAAAGGTCATACAACCCGAGGGCCTAACACACTCAATGAGATTAGGAGTAATGATCGATGAAAACCGAGCCAATGAAGATAACACTGAAAATTATGGGGAATTAGGAGACGATCCACAATTTTAGCAGTATTCAACTACATAGCCCAAACTTCCATCGTGAGGACATGGTGTTTGTTTGGGAGGGAGTAATAATACGACTCAGCAATTAGGTCAAGACTATTGACTAATTAGTAATTATTTAGTTATTTATTCAAATTAGGCAGTAGCTATCTTTATTTAAAATTAGGATATCTATTAGTATCTTTTAATCTAGTCTAGTCTAATAAATGAAAGTTTTTTTGTCACATGTCACACTCTCATTCAACTTGTCAAATGTCATTTTGTGGTTATTTTGAATTAATTTATTTTCCACATGTCATTTTATTAGTTTTTCTATTTTAATAAATTACACATAATACTTTAATGTAATAATTACAATAAATATAGTAATAAATGAATATCAGTTTCATTAATGGATTTACCTTTTTATTTCAAAAAATTCTCAGATTAAAGCTCATTAGTTTATTTTTTTTATGTGTTTAAATTTAAAAGATAAAAAAAATCAATTTTAATAATTCAGTATTTTTTTTATTTTCTCATAAATCCAAAGTTCTTAAATGTTTAGACCTGTATATATATATATATATATATATATATATATATATATATATATATATATATATATATATAGGGAAAGGATAAATGAGAACATCTAAAAGGTTGAGAACGCGAGAACAGGTATATTCACTTGTGATTTCATGTATTCATTTACGGAGAAATGATAAATTTTTACGCACAATCAAAATGAATATGTTTTTTTCTCTTCAATTGAAACTAAAGGCGTAAAAATTTATCATTCCTCCACAAATGAATATACTTTGTTCTCGCGTTCTCAACGTTTTTGATGTTCTCATTTGATCCGACTCCTATATATATATATATATATATATATATATATATATATATATATATATATATATATATATATATATATATATATATATATATATATATATATATATAATTAACCCATGTAATACATGGGTATTACACCTAGTTTAGGATAATATAATCTATTAACACTTATATATATGGGTTAAATATGTCTTTTTGATTAATGATTGAATAAGAATTCCAATTTTTACTCCGTTTTGGAGAGTCTCTGTGTCTCGAATAACAGGTCATATCAAGTTGATTTTCATGTTTAAAAGGAAGCATGGATGAATGTGGATAGACCTGACAATCGTGTCATGTTCAGGTTAGCGGGTCGTGGGTTGGCCACTAAAAATAGACCAACCCGAATATGACCTATTTAACTATACATGTCACGGGTTTGGAACATAAACCCTTATACGACCCATCAATGCTTTTATTTATACAGGTTTGTGGGTTGGCGGGTCAGATTTAGATTCGTGTGTTAGATTTGGTTTTCAGTTAACTATAGAAATCTTTCTAAAGACCTTATTAGCATTGTATTCTTTTCAAAGTTATATTTGTAAAAAAAAAAAAAAACAAAACAACACAAAAACAATCGAATCTATATATGTTTAGTCCAAGTTTTTAGTTTGAAAAGAAATATCAAGACCATTCACAGTGTTACATTAATAGCACTAAATTTTCAATCTAACTATAAAAATATTTCTTACTAACAAATATTATAAGATAATGGTAAAGTTAAAATATAAAACAGTAGAGCAAAAAAGCAGGCATGGATTGTTTTAAAAATGGTAGCGAAAATGAGACTTTGGACATAAATCATAAATGATATTTGGAAGTGTTAATAACAATATGTAGAAAACGAAAAATGAATAAAGACAATTGAATAAAGTTTTTTGTAATGTTGGTTTGTTGTCCTATTATTTATTTATGTGGCAGTGCATGGAATTCATTTTCGTATGTATTAAAAGATTTTTAAAAAATATATAATTTTTTTTATTGAAATCATAAACGGGTCACGGGTCAACCCAGTTATTTTTTGGCAAACTCATGCGATCCGTTTAATAAATGGGTTGGTGGGTTGAAAAACTCAACCCACACCCATTTATCTTCGTCTCGGTTTCGTATCAGGTCACGGGTCGTATCGAGAGAATTGTTGGGCCTAGATGTGGATGCAAAGAAGAGTTCATGGTCAAATTTTGAAGCGATTTTTACAAGAAACGAGGATAATGCAAAGAAAATAAAAGAATCTGGCCAGAAGAGAACACGGGTCGTGTAAGCACTTTAGAGACGACACACAAGCATGATTTTTACAAGAAACGAGGATAATGCAAAGAAAATAAAAGAATCTTGACTTGCCTTCCACAACTCCTGTTTTACGTCACATATAGTCAATAAGTCAACTGAACTGAAATAGATAGTCCTTTTGTCGCCTTGTTTTGCAAAAGTTCCCATCGCTTTCTGACCCATTCTTCACACTAGGAGTTGCATAGAAATTTAGAGACGACACACAAGCATGATATTTGATACAGGAATCAGTTGGGTGTTTCTTTTGCTCTCAAGTCCTCCTGTATATCTGGTTATTAACGACATCTACTAATTCTCGATCACCAAGCTTTTATATGATGGCTAATTTAATGATTTAATTTAATAATTTATGACAAACAGTCTACCAATACAAAACATGTGGAATTTTGCTTCCACATGAGATTGTCCAAGTTCGAATGAAAGGGGAGTGTTCGAAGTCTTGTAATTCCAACTGTTGCTCTAGTTTTAATTGAGGAACCATATAAACACATGAATACAAGGTGAGATACGTAAGGATAAACTGCATAGATGATCTTCAAACAACGTGGCAAATAGGATCTAGGTGAAACGCTTTTCACACATTATTATTTGCAACACTGGAAATTTTTGCAACACCTTTGGTCAAAGAGAACTTTGCAATACAAAGTCCATGTAATTCAGTAATTGTAAACGTAATCAATATCGTCCAACAAGAATAACAACAAATCGAACACAGAAGAAGAGCTGGGCCGACTTACGCATAAAAAATCCAAAATCAAATCATAAATAAATCACTAGATGCATGGTGTGGGCTGTTGGGCTTGAACCGATGGGAGCCGGGTTCCTCATTTCTCAGTTTTTTTTGGGAGGTGTTTATTTCTCTAGTTGCACATTTTCTCTATAATTAATAAAGACTTAAATGGATGGAAATGAAATTCATTTTTATCCTTTTATCTTCATTTTTAATACCAAACAAACAACATAATTAAAAGCAATTTTATTTCAATCTACCAAACATGCCCAATGAAAAAAAAAAAACTATGATTTAGAGTATTCTTGTTTTGATTTTGGTAATATCAATCTTAGATAACTTTTAATACATTTTATCTAATAAGTAGTACAAAAAAAATGCCACTCAGAGCCTTCAAAAGTCAAGTCAAAATTGTGAAAATGGGTTTGCCATCCAACATTTTCTTCAAATGGTTGTATATATAAGATGTGTTTGCAAAACTAGTTGGAAAGTGACAGACAGTTACCAAAGTTGTAACTTTTAATTGTACTGAAATATTCCTTGTTAGTTTTTAAAGATGTAAAACTAATAAAAAATCAAAAGCTAAAAGCCCTCAAAGCTACTTCAAGAAGCATTTGAATTCAAGGTTATTGTTTAAAGTAAAAGTTAAAAACTCCTAGAGCCAAACAAACCATTTTTTTAAGTTTTTTTAAACCAAAAAAGCTATAAAAAAACTTAGTGTCGAACAAACCCATAGTTGTGAACATAATTCAATCTTATTTTCAATCTGCTGTCTATCTATATGAAATTATTTTGGGTTTTTTTCTTTCTAATCTTTGCTCTCCTAACACTAACAATCATGTCTTATAATTTTTTTACCTTTAAACTTTTTGTCTTTATTGATAAACCGATTATAAGGGTTCACCAGTGAAAATAGTCAAAATCCATTTTCCTTGTCATGGATGCCTTCTCTTTTGTTTTGCTTTCGTACATGGACTAAGATCCTTCTCAGGTGTATGCATTGATTATAGTTTCATATAGAAGTAGAACTACATCTCCAACTAAATGTTAGAAGCAATCAATCTTTCCACCATGTATTAATCTTATAATCAATGCATCTAATAACTACTATGAATGTATTTGTAACGTCGTGATTTTTACAATATTTTTTTTTCTTTTTAAAGCAATCTTTAATAGAATACGTTAGCGGAAGACTTGGTTATTTATTTCAAAACATTTTCAAATCACCACGTTACTTCGAAATCGAAATCAAATCCAAACCAATTAAAACGCAGCAGAAGCAAAAGTACTTTAAAATAAATAATCAAAAACGTGTCCAAGAGTGGTATCTATAATAAAAATCTACTACCTATAAGTAACCCCTCTCACTAATGCCAAACTCCTAACCTGCATACACCAATAATAAGGCACAAAAGAGAAAAGACACAAGTGTCAGCCCTTACTGAGTGAGTTCATAAAGATTGCACATAAAACATACAAACCCAAAATTGGTCATTCGTTGATTTTACGATGAAACATAAAAATGATAGACAAATACCACTTAGCAAACAACCTCATATTAGAAATATCCAATCGCATATTCAACTGCATACATTCATATATGTTCATCCACAATTCTACCACATACATATATGATCAACCGAATATCATATAAACAACCACATATCATATAAATAACCACACTTCATATATAAGCAACCTTTTTTTATTCAACATTTTATTGATAACCAACATTTGTTATATATTCAACATTTTAATATACAACCAACCTTTGTATATATTCAACATTTTAATATGCAACCAACCTTTTTTATTTATTCAACCTTTTATTATATCTATCCAACCTATTGATAGAAAAGTGTTCATTAATGCTACCTAACCTAAGAGAAACACATCGCTCACTACTTGTGTGCACGGTCAGCCAAATGTTCTAAGTGGCTCATGACTTCTACCCGAAACACCAACCCAGGGACTCCACTTTCACCACTCCGAATTTTCAAAGCACAAGTACTTCGCGGTGTCGTTCAGGAATCGGTACAAACGATGCAAATTCTACCGTAACACCTCCCGACTCCCACGTGAGGTTTATGCTGGCCGCAAACAAGGGACCAACATCACTCAAGCCCACGAACACCAAAGTACCCGCAAACTGTAACATCCAAAAAACCATAGTGAATGCTTTTATTTTTAAAGTCATTTTCATAAAATCCATGTAACAATCAACCATTGTTTTCCAAAATATCTCTCAAATCATAAAAATTCATAGGATGATATATATGATCAAGCATTTTCATTACCCTGATTATCTGAAGTACCTAAAACATTGAAATACACAATAGTAAGCCAAAGCTTAGTGAGTTTCCCCAAATTACCCCATATAGAAACATATATACAATGTACGCAACCAGGCCTACAACACAAGGCTGGACCGCCACCACGCCTAAACTATTAGTTAGACTGCTCCCAAGGCTACAACATAAGCAGGACCCCTCCTTTGGGCCTACAGTATCAACTGTACCGCCCGGGTATCTTGGACTTCAGCACCAAGCATCCCAATGTAATAAAACAATAACATGTCGACATATGCAACGATAATGTAACATCTCAAAAAGTCAGAGAAAATGTTCATATTTAAATTCATTCCGATCATACGACAATTATGTCAAAATGTAATGTCCCATTTTTCACAACCCCAAATTTTTCATTTTTATTTAGGTAAAACTTTCCAATTTATAAATCCATTATTAAGAAAATGTTTATTCCAAATTACCTTTATTAAAATCAGAGTATTATAGAAAACGCATAATCCTCAATGTTGCCGATGAGTGTGTACAGTCCTGCCTTCGCCATCCCATAGACAACTGTAACATCCGGGTTCTCAGGTATTATATTTTGTTCCTTTATTTTTTAATGTTGTGGGGAGACTCGGCGAGTTGGCGTCTAAACTCGCCGAGTATGGTCGCGGAATCGTATGCGAGTTCACAGCTGGACTCGGCGAGTTCACGAGTGGACTCGTCGAGTGCATGCTGTTTAATGAAACCCTAATTTCCAGGGTTTGAGACCTATTTAAAGGGTCTTAGGGTCGTCATTTGCGGCCACCAACCCCCAGAGAGAAACCCTAAGTGATCTAGAGCATTTGTGAGGAAGGAGAGGCCATTCTTGATCCTTTTGTGGGTCTTTTTGCAAGAAGGAAGTGATCAAGGCAAGAGGGGGCTGAAGGAGGTGCGATTTTGGTGGTTTTTGAGCTCATAGAGACTGTATTGAGGTATTATTCTCGGACCTTATTCAGTTTTGATGTTGATTCTTTGTGTTAGGGTTTTCTAACCCTTTTGGAGGTTGATTAAGTAGAGCATTTGGTCCCTTCTCGAGTTTGTGTTCTGGATCTGGACCCAAAGAGGTCCAGAGGCCTTAACCATTGGAGCTTTATGAGTCATTTTGGGAGCTATGAGCTTGGGATGTCATTTTTGGGGATAAATCACCATTTTAGACCATTTAGATGTTTTATGAGTGCCAAGGTCCGAACTTTATGTGAGTATCATGCTTGGGGAGGCCAGATATATGATTGTATGGAACAGATTTGACCTCAGGAGTTGTATAGAGTTTGTGCATGGCATGAACTCGCCGAGTCCGAAGAACAGACTCGGCGAGTAGTATGAAGATTGCCCGTTAATCACTCAGTGAGTGGACTTACCGAGCTGTGGAATAACTCGGTGAGTCAAGGAGAGTCAGGGGGACTAAATTCAAGTGGAACTTGCCGAGTTGTTCTTGAGACTCGGCGAGTTGAGTAGGGTGGCCCCGCGATTCATGCGAGGTGGAACTCATCGAGTCAGGGGAAGAACTCGACGTGCCAAGAGGAGGACTAAGAGAGTCAGTGGACACGTGTAGACTCACCGAGTTGCCCTAGTGCACTCGACGAGTCGGGTCAAACTTTGACCATTGACCTTGTTGACTATTAGGGTTGAGTACAATTGTATTTATGAGAGTATTTACTTTATGTGATTAGGCGGAGGCTAGATCACATTTCAACCGAGTCAGATACTTACCGAGACATCGAGGTGAGTCTTCTCACTATACGTTACCTAGAGTGGTATATTGTATAGACCAGAGGGTCTTATGTGTTATGTATGAGATTATGTGCTATGTGTTATATGTATGTTGTATGATGTTATAGACCGGACCGAAGGGTCCAACGATACAGATCGGGTCGGAGGGCCCAACGAGCTATGACTGGACCAGAGGGTCCAACGAGCTACGGGACTGGAGGGTCCCGCTGAGACACATCGACCGGAAGGTCGTATTATAGCCTCGAGTGGCGTGTTTGTTGTATGCGGTATTTTGGGGAACTCACTAAGCATTTATGCTTACAGTTGTTATGTTATGCGTTTCAAGTACTAGTGATGAGCGCGGGAAGGCGCCGACATGATTCGTACACACACGCATTGGAGTTTATGTTGAGATTCCGGGGAGATGTTTTGTGATGATAACATTTGATACAATGTGTTTGACATTATTTTATGAGTGAATGAATGTTTTAAAAATGAAAAATTATTTTGGAAATTCACGTTGTTACAAGTTGGTATCAGAGCCTTGGTTTGAGGGATTCAGATGCATCTTCGGGCGTATCTGAACTCAAACTGAGGATTTGAGGAAAATTTTGATAATGAAGTAAAATTTTTGAAAAGAGTAAAAAGAGTTTTGAGACAAACAGAGTAGAGTCGTGTGTACGATCAGCCAGCGCCCGAACGGTGAATCCCTAAAGTACCCTTACATTATGTGTTATGAGATATGTTATGTTACATTATGCATGCTAGAGTAGGCTAGGTATATATATTAGGACTAGAGTGGCCTTATTTGTGATTCCTTAGCCTAGAAGATTTCTGTTGCTGAGATGCTTTGAGAGCGAGTAGATAGCAGTTAGGAGCTCATGAGAATAGAGTACTTGTAATCCAAGATCCAAGGAGGAGGACTTGGAGTGAATGCTGATGCGGTGTGGTCAGTAGTATTGGGCCCGTACTACTGAAGACACCGGATTAGTGGGCATTCCAAGTAAGAATCTTTTGGACAACGGAGGACAAGTAGGGTTGCGTCATAGAGTATGTGTATGCTCGATCGAGTCTCTGATAATTTTTGTTGTATTTCAGAGGTATCATGGTTGGGACTCGACACACACCTGAGAGCAGTGGTGTCAGCGACGAGGAGATCCGTCGATTGATTCATGAGGAGGTGGCTGCTGCCACCCGGGATGAGATTCCTGAGATGTTTGGGGACATCAAGACCACATTGATTGAGACTTTTGATGAGCGGTACGCATCGCTGACTGAGGCTGCTGCAGCTGCAGCTACTGCTGATATTGCTGCTGCCAGACTTCAGGGAGGTGACTCGTTGTTGTTCTGGGAGTTCAGCAACACAAAGCCACCAGAATTCGACAGGACGCAGGACCCGATTGCCGCTATGAGGTGGATCTCTGACATCGAGGGATGTTTCTATATGTGTTCTTGTCCAGAGCACTTGAGGGTTCGGTTCTCCTTGAACCAGCTCCGCCTGGGAGCGAAGGATTGGTGGAACTTCGTGACGACGAACTTCACTTTGGCTGAGATTTCCGAGGTGACCTGGGAGAGGTTCACCGCTATGTTCAGAGAGAAGTATGTTCCCCCAATGGAGAGGGAACGATTGATTCAAGAGTTCTTGACCCTTAAGCAGGGTACTGATTTTGTGGCAGTGATCACCAAAAAGTTTCATGAAACGACGATGTTTTGCCCTGAGCAGGTGTCATCTGAGTAGGCTCGTATGAGCCGTTATTTGAGCGTGCTGAGGAGAGATATTCGGGAGTTCGTGGCGAACTCGACTTACCGGACATTTGTTGAGCTTCAGGCAAATACCCAAAAGAGGGAGATTGAGTTGGAGACTCAGGTTAGGGAGGAGGCCGAGTCACAGAGGGTGGATCAGCGGTCGGCTCAATCTCAGCCGGTAGCCAAGCGGGCTAGACCCGCTGATTCGAGATCTGGGGGGGCGAAGGGTCGCACTTGTGGGAAGTGCGGTAAGAGTCACGAGGGGTCGTGCAGGGCTGGGGTGTGCTACAAGTGTGGAAATGAGGGGCATATCGCGAGGGATTGCCCCAAGGGATTTTCGGTTTGCTTTCATTGCAACTAGACCGGCCATCGGAAGGCCGAGTGCCCGCAGCTTCTTCAGGGATCAGCGCAGGGATCTGCGCCTACTGCTAGGGCTACCGAGGTTCGGCCGGTGAAGGTCGAGGCCACGAAGGCTCGTGGGAGAGCATTTCAGTTGACCGCGGAGGAGGTCTGTGCGGCGCCCGATGTTGTGGCTGGTATGTATTCTCTTTTCATCTTTTATTTGAGTTGAGTTTTTATGCTTATATGATGATATGCGTTGATACTTTTCTTGTGAGTTATGTGCCTGCGTTGGTATTATTTTACTCAGGTGCGAGTCGGTTGTTTGTTTCCGTAGCATTTAGTCAGCATATTAGTATCCGTCGAGAGGCGTTGGATCGGCCTCTGCGAGTTTCCATAGCTGATGAGCGAGCAGTGTACGCTTCGGATGTGATTCGAGGATGTGTCCTTGAGATCTTCGGTGTGGAGTTCCCGATAGATCTGGTTCCGATCGCGATGGGGGACGTGTGTGTTATAGTGGGTATGGATTGGTTGAGCCGATATGGAGCTGTGATAGACTGCGAGCGTCAATTGGTGACGATTCGAGACCCTAGTGGGGGAATTCTTATGGTGTACAGCGAGGGTACACGTACGGGGTCAGTATCTTGTTCGGCCGCCAGAGCGAGACAGAGTCTACAGCAGGGCTGTAGGGGATTTGTGGCATATGTGATGGATGTGAGGGTTGTTTCAGAGAGACCGAAGTCGGTTGATGAGGTTCCGATAGTGCGCGAGTTTCCGGATGTGTTTCCATAGGAGTTGCCGGGTGTGCCTCCGGAGAGGCAGGTAGAGTTCGGTATTGAGTTGGTTCCGGGAGTTGCGCCTATCACTAAGGTGCCTTATCGCCTTGCGCCGCCGGAGATGCAGGAATTGTCCTCGCAGCTTCAGGAACTGTTGGGGAAAGGGTTTATCAGGCCAATCAGTTCGCCATGGGGGCGCCTATTCTTTTTGTCAAGAATAAGGATGGTTCGCTCCGGATGTGCATTGATTATCGTGAGTTGAATAAGCTAACAGTCAAGAACCGTACCCATTGCCAAGGATCGATGATTTGTTCGATCAGTTGCAGGGAGCATCTTGGTTCTCCAAGATCGATTTGAGGTTTGGTTATCATCAGGTGAGGGTGCGGGAGGAGGACGTCCAGAAGACAGCATTCCGGACTCGTTATGGGCATTACGAGTTTGTGGTGATGCCTTTCGGACTCACCAACACACCGACGGTGTTCATGGATTGTAACGCCTGTGTTTCCGGGCTTGCCGTTTTTAGCAATATAATAGTCTAGGTTAACCTTTGTAACCCGTTTTGAAATAATAAGAATGTATTATTTGAGTATTATGTGTTTTGTGCTTAATTGCTTAATTATGTGGTCTGATTAATTAAGAATAAAAATAAGCGTCAAAATTTAAGTGTAAAATAAACTTAATATCTTTGGTTAATGTTGTAGTAGTCGAAACAAGGTTTCCGAATATATATAGAACGCCCAAATCTGACTTCGTATGAGGAAGTTATGATTTATCGAAGTTCCGGCTTAGCGGTATACAGCCTGAAATACTCGAATTGAGATCGAGCGGTTGTTAGCCGAAGCAATCTAAATGAGAATCGAAGATCTCGTTGTTGGTATCGAAGCGATAAAAAGATTAGGCGAGAACGGACATCAAACGAAGAAGTTATGAATTTATAACGAAAGTTTCTGTCGTGGCCTATTAAAAATAATTAATAAAAATAAAGTCAAAACTAGCCGACGGAGTCTAAACGAAAGTTGTAGATCGTAGTCTCACCTTCGTGTGGATATAAAGAACGTCGAAAACGGAGTTCGTATGAAGAAGTTATGAATTTCCGAAGTTTGTTAATCATTTTGTATTTATTTTTAATTCAAAATTCGGAGGCATTATCCGAAGCCGAGTCACCCGTCTGATCCAAGGTACGCCCCGCGTACGTGAGTACGCTATCGCGTACTCCGCATAGTGTCGACACTTCGGATGACGCATGCAGTGACGATTTCGGACGCGTACGCGCTGCGTACGCCTGTACGCCCTGCGTACTCCGAGGCTCCAGCCTCTATATAAAGGATCCGAAGGCAGCCTCATTTGTTGTTCATTTTCTTCTCTTCTCTCTAGTCTTTTGCATCGTTTTTCGTGCCGAAGCTACCCCGAAGCCCCGGTATCATACTCTAGCCCCGAGGCAAGTCCCGAAACCCCGAAGATCCCGAGAAGCGCGGTTCCCGAGTCGAAGCTCTACCCGCGAGAAGTTCGATTTTCGAGGAGATCTTCCAGATCTGCTGAGGAATACTACTTCTATAAGCCGTAGTGCTGTCGGATCGTCTTCTGATCAAGTGAGTGTGTAGTTATTTCTTCTAATACAATAATACGAAGTATTTTATATAAAAATACGTGCTATGTGTATATATTTGGTTGTGTTATGTGTGAATGAGTATTCACTCTCTTCTATCTTATAGATCTGCTTATTTCTTTATGAGATATGTGTTATGTGTGTGTGTGCCTCATCTGTTATGTGATATATGTGTTGATAAAAACATGCTATACAGGTTTTCTTTAAACTACGTATGAAAATATATATTTTATCTACTAATATGTTGGGTAGAACATGGGTAGATAGTTGGTGTGTAATAAACAGATGAGAGGCCTCGTTGTTGTTGTTGTTGTTGTTGTTGTTGATCTAGTTATTCAGCGGAGTATGGATAACGACCACGGACTCTTTCTAGACAGTCCAGTGGAACGCTAGCAGGTTCATAACCTGTAGGTGTTGTGAACGATGTGTTCACCGGTGTACTCTATCCCCCTCATGGTTGCCTTTAGGATATCTATTGTTGAGGAAACCCCTTCGCAGTGATGTCCGTCCCGATGAAAATCCTAGATTAGGTCCCTTGAGATAGTTGTTTTAGGGACGTAAAGTGAGGATAACGGGAATGGGTAATCGGGATAGTGTTTGGTTGGTGAAATTAAATATAACTTATTTATTGTGGGTTGAAAACCCTATATGCTCACCAGGCTCCCAAGCCTGACCCACTCAGTTTTATTTGTATTACAGGAAGTGGCACAAGGGCGTAAGATGGATGGATCATCTTGTTGTTTTGTTTACAAGTCTGTATATGTATATATTTGTTGAATGACTTGTAATGTTTATCGTTTATGCTTTATGGTCTGTATCGGAACATGACATCCCGAGTTTTGATTATATAATGAAATGCATCTCTTGATGAAATGCTTTGATAAATATTATTTTATCATGTTTTGTTTTGGGAACAAATTCCGCAACTCTTTCAAATCAAAAGGATTTACTCTGAAAATATTTAAAAGCATAAATGAAAATCGGTCTTTTCTGGCCGAGATTTTGGGGATGTCACAGTTGGTATCAGAGCATTAGTTTAAGCGAACTAGGAATTTGTAGGATTTCTAGACTTAAACTTAGAATGCTAAATGGAATGAAGAGATGTGTGTCTGTGGGATTTTAGACACGAGCACTAGTTATTTTAGGAAAGTTGCCTAAAATGTTTTATGTGCTAAATGTTATATGTTGCCATATATGATATTATTTGTTCGGATATACGGTCTGTTGCCGACCGGATCTGGAAACCTTATGTGTGTAGGATTCTAAGCGTATGCCTACGTTATTAGAACTAGCATGTAAACGTTTCGGAGTGATAAGGATGATTTGAATATCTATCGTGAATGAGGATCTAATTTCACCTTATTCGGTGTGTAGATCAAAAATGGTGAGAACAAGGAGTGGCGTTGGAAACGCAGATGAAAACAGGAATCAACCGCCAGTGATTGAGCAAATACCTGTTGTAGCAGCAGCACCAGAACCAATAACAATGGCTGCGGTGCAAGCCATGATTCGGGCTATGCTAGCCGAACAAAGGGAGGAGATGCGACAAATGTTGCATAATAATAGGGATGAACCTGTCATACCTATTGAGGAACCTGAATTGATTCCCGAGCAATCGGAGGAAGGGAACAATAGTCGCATGGTGAGTCAAGTTGGGACTCAAGAGGAACGAAGGAACGATCCGGAAAGGAGAAACAACAAGGATGGGCGTATGTACAAGAATTTCTTGGGCGCCAAACCGCCAAGTCTTTCTGGGAGCCCAAAGCCTGTTGAGATAATGGATTGGATCTCCGAAATGGAGATGGTATTTGAAAGTTGCGACTGTAGCAACAAACAGAAGACCGTCTTTGCGGTTAGACAACTGAAGACTGGGGTCTTGAGTTGGTGGAGGTTGTTGGCAGATACTATGCCACGAGGAGAAGCCCTGAAAATGTCATGGGAGGAGTTCTTGGAACAGTTAAGGGTGCAGTATTGTTCGGAGATAGATCTGATTGATCTGAACAATGAGTTTCAAAACTTAAAGAAGGGGAAGATGAGCATAGATGACTATGCTACTGCATTTACTGAGAAGATGAAGTTGTTTCCGTACCTAGTGCCGACGGAACTCTCCAAGATTGAGAGGTTTGCTAACGGACTGCCTGCTGACTTTGGTCCGACAGTCAAAATGGCAACCACTCTAAAAACGGCTGTTCGTGCAGCTAAGAATGTGGAGGCCCAGCAGAAGGAAAAGGGTCTGGAAAGAATGGATGTTGGAGAAAAGAGGAAGTTCGATGGAACTTCAGGGTCCAACAAGAAAAACAAGTTCTCGAAGTCTGGTTCGAGGGGAGGTGGAGGTGAAGCGAAATGGTGCGACAAATGTAAGAAGAAGCATCATGGAAGATGCGAGGTGGCGAACTCATGCTACAAGTGTGGAAAGCCAGGGCACTATGCCAATGAGTGTAACCTCACAAAGAAAGTTTGCTATGGTTGTGGTGAGGAGGGTCATATGTCGAGAGACTGCCCGAAGAAGAAGGAGGCAGCTAGACCCAGCATTCCGCCAAAGCCAAAGGCGAGAGCATTCCAGATGACACTGGAAGCTGCTAAAGATGAAGCTGATGTCGCTTCAGGTACCTTTCTCGTTAACGAATTGCCTGCCCAAATTTTATTTGATTCTGGAGCCAACTACTCCTTTATATCGCATGAATTTGGTAGAAAGCTAGCTTTGCCTGTTGTTAGACTAGATAATGCTTTATTAGTCGAAGTTGCTAGTGGCAAGTTTGTACCTGTTAGCTATCGCATGAAAAACATCTTAATTGATCTAAATGGGAATAAGTTCCACGAGGAATTATTGCCTATCGAACTTAATGGTTTCGACATCGTATTGGGAATGGATTGGCTTAGCGCCAACGACGCCGAAATTTTATGCAAGAAGAAAATAGTCAAAGTAAACCCGCCTGGGAAAGATTCGTTTATGGTGTATGGAGATAAACGCAGAGTGAATTCTGGAATCATTTCATTGATGAAAGCCAGAAAATGTTTGACCAAGGGGTGTACATCGTTTTTAGCATTCGTGATTGATGCTAAGAAGGAAAAGAAGGTGATGCAGAATATTCCAGTGGTGTGTGATTATCCGGAAGTATTTCCCGAAGATCTTCCTGGATTACCGCCTGATCGACAAGTGGAATTCCGTATTGACTTGTTGCCAGGAACGACACCAATTGCAAAAGCACCTTATCGATTAGCACCGACGGAGATGAAGGAGCTAATGATGCAACTTCAGGAGTTATTGGACAACGGTTTCATTAGACCTAGTTCATCGCCCTGGGGAGCTCCGGTGTTATTTGTAAAGAAGAAAGATGGAAGTATGAGAATGTGCATCGATTACAGAGAGCTGAACAAGGCAACAATAAAGAATAGATATCCGTTGCCGAGGATTGATGACCTGTTTGATCAATTGCAAGGTTCGAGTTATTTCTCGAAGATCGATCTTAGGTCAGGATATCATCAGCTAAAAGTAAGAGAGCAAGATATCGAGAAGACTGCATTCAGAACTAGATATGGACACTACGAGTTCTTGGTTATGTCGTTTGGACTAACCAATGCTCCAGCAGCGTTCATGGATTTGATGAATAGGGTTTGTAACCCGTTCCTTGATAAATCTGTGATAGTGTTTATAGACGACATTCTGATTTACTCGAAAAGCCAGGAGGAGCATGGCAGACACTTGCGAGAAGTGTTAGAAGTCTTGAAGAAGGAGAAGCTGTATGCTAAGTTCTCCAAATGTGATTTTTGGATTCGTGAAGTCCAATTCTTGGGTCACGTGGTCAACCAAGAAGGGATAATGGTTGATCCAGCAAAGATCGAAGCTGTGACGAAGTGGGAACAACCGAAAAGTCCCACGGAGATTCGAAGCTTTTTAGGATTAGCCGGATATTACCGAAGGTTTATCCAAGGCTTTTCTTCGATCGCTAGTCCATTGTCAGCTTTGACCCACAAAGGAGCTACTTATGCTTGGGGTGAGAAGCATAAGGAAGCATTTGAGAAGCTAAAGGAGAAGCTATGCGAGGCACCGATACTTTCTCTACCCGATGGAGTTGAAGACTTCGCTGTCTATAGCGATGCGTCTGGGGTTGGATCGGGTTGTGTTTTGACCCAAAGAGAAAAGGTGATAGCATATGCGTCTCGACAGCTGAAAGAGCATGAAAAGAACTACCCGACTCATGATTTGGAGTTGGCAGCGGTAGTTTTCGCTCTGAAAATATGGAGGCATTACCTCTATGGCACGAAGTGCAAACTTTTCACTGATCATAAGAGTCTCCAATACCTCTTTAATCAGAAAGAATTGAATATGAGGCAACGACGCTGGCTAGAATTACTTAAAGACTATGACTGCGAGATACTTTACCACCCCGGTAAAGCTAATGTTGTTGCTGATGCTCTCAGTCGGAAAGTCAATCCCGAAAGGAAAAGGCCAAGAGCGTTGAGAATTGAAGTTGTCTCAACTATTTTGGAAAGTATAAAGAAAGCTCAGAGCGAAGCTTCTGAAAAGAATGACAGAAAGGAGGAACGTTTGGGCAAAACGTTGGTGTTCGGTGTAAACAGTCATGGACTGAAGGTGTTCCAAGATCGGATTTGGATACCTAAGACAGGAGGAGTCAGAGATCTTCTGATGGAAGAAGCTCACAAGACCATGTACTCGATTCATCCGGGTAGCACTAGAATGTATAGGGACCTGAAACCCTACTACTGGTGGCCGACGATGAAGCTTGATGTTGCAAAATATGTGGCCGAGTGTGTGACTTGTGCGAGAGTCAAGACACAACATCAGAAACCGTACGGGAGTTTAGAACCTTTGCCTGTGCCTATGGGTAAGTGGGAAGACATTGCTATGGATTTTGTCACTAAACTGCCCAGAACAAAGAATGGTCACGACATGATTTGGGTGGTCGTTGATCGATTCACTAAGAGTGCGCATTTCATAGCGGCCAGGGAGAAATGGTCTATGGATAAGCTTGCGAATTCTTACGTGAAGGAAATTGTGAGGCTTCACGGTGTTCCGTTAACGATTGTGTCGGATCGTGATAGCCGTTTCACATCGAGGTTTTGGAAAAGTCTACAAGAGGAATTGGGTACCAAGTTGTGTTTAAGTACAGCTTACCATCCGCAGACTGATGGTCAGAGCGAACGAACGATACAAACACTTGAAGATATGCTGAGAGCATGTACTCTGGAATTCCTAGGTAATTGGGATGAACATTTACCGTTGGTAGAATTTTCCTATAATAATAGTTTCCACTCGAGCATTAAGATGGCACCTTACCAAGCTTTGTATGGACAGAAGTGTCGTACGCCGTCTTGTTGGCTTGAGGCTGGGGAAAAGCAGTTTATGGGACCGGAGTTGGTTCATCAAACTGCTGAAAAGTTGAAAATAATTAGGGAAAGAATGTTAGCGGCTCAGGATCGTCAAAAGAGCTATGCTGACAAGAAGCGGAGACCGATAACTTTTGAGGTTGGGGATTCGGTTTTGCTTAAGGTCTCGCCGTGGAAGGGACTTATAAGATTTGGTAAAAGGGGAAAGTTAAGTCCAAGGTTTATTGGGCCGTTTAAAGTTCTTCAGAGGATTGGGAACCAAGCTTACAAGCTCGAATTACCCGAAGAACTGAATGGAATTCATAACACTTTTCATGTGTGTTATTTGAGGAAGTTCACGGGAGAAGTTCCCGACATAATTCCAATTTCTGAATTGAGAATTGATGAGAACAAAAGGTTGATTGAAGAACCAGAGGCAATTGTTGACCGAAAGACTAAGAAATTGCGACGCAAGATGGTTGGGTTAGTGCTTGTCCGATGGAAACACACGAATGGGCCGAATCTCACCTGGGAGACGGAGAGTGACATGATGGGTCGCTATCCGCATTTGTTTGTTGATGTGTGATTCCGGGGACGGAATCATTCTAAGGTGGAGAGAATTGTAACGCCTGTGTTTCCGGGCTTGCCGTTTTTAGCAATATAATAGTCTAGGTTAACCTTTGTAACCCGTTTTGAAATAATAAGAATGTATTATTTGAGTATTATGTGTTTTGTGCTTAATTGCTTAATTATGTGGTCTGATTAATTAAGAATAAAAATAAGCGTCAAAATTTAAGTGTAAAATAAACTTAATATCTTTGGTTAATGTTGTAGTAGTCGAAACAAGGTTTCCGAATATATATAGAACGCCCAAATCTGACTTCGTATGAGGAAGTTATGATTTATCGAAGTTCCGGCTTAGCGGTATACAGCCTGAAATACTCGAATTGAGATCGAGCGGTTGTTAGCCGAAGCAATCTAAATGAGAATCGAAGATCTCGTTGTTGGTATCGAAGCGATAAAAAGATTAGGCGAGAACGGACATCAAACGAAGAAGTTATGAATTTATAACGAAAGTTTCTGTCGTGGCCTATTAAAAATAATTAATAAAAATAAAGTCAAAACTAGCCGACGGAGTCTAAACGAAAGTTGTAGATCGTAGTCTCACCTTCGCGTGGATATAAAGAACGTCGAAAACGGAGTTCGTATGAAGAAGTTATGAATTTCCGAAGTTTGTTAATCATTTTGTATTTATTTTTAATTCAAAATTCGGAGGCATTATCCGAAGCTGAGTCACCCGTCTGATCCAAGGTACGCCCCGCGTACGTGAGTACGCTATCGCGTACTCCGCATAGTGTCGACACTTCGGATGACGCATGCAGTGACGATTTCGGACGCGTACGCGCTGCGTACGCCTGTACGCCCCGCGTACTCCGAGGCTCCAGCCTCTATATAAAGGATCCGAAGGCAGCCTCATTTGTTGTTCATTTTCTTCTCTTCTCTCTAGTCTTTTGCATCGTTTTTCGTGCCGAAGCTACCCCGAAGCCCCGGTATCATACTCTAGCCCCGAGGCAAGTCCCGAAACCCCGAAGATCCCGAGAAGCGCGGTTCCCGAGTCGAAGCTCTACCCGCGAGAAGTTCGATTTTCGAGGAGATCTTCCAGATCTGCTGAGGAATACTACTTCTATAAGCCGTAGTGCTGTCGGATCGTCTTCTGATCAAGTGAGTGTGTAGTTATTTCTTCTAATACAATAATACGAAGTATTTTATATAAAAATACGTGCTATGTGTATATATTTGGTTGTGTTATGTGTGAATGAGTATTCACTCTCTTCTATCTTATAGATCTGCTTATTTCTTTATGAGATATGTGTTATGTGTGTGTGTGCCTCATCTGTTATGTGATATATGTGTTGATAAAAACATGCTATACAGGTTTTCTTTAAACTACGTATGAAAATATATATTTTATCTACTAATATGTTGGGTAGAACATGGGTAGATAGTTGGTGTGTAATAAACAGATGAGAGGCCTCGTTGTTGTTGTTGTTGTTGTTGTTGTTGATCTAGTTATTCAGCGGAGTATGGATAACGACCACGGACTCTTTCTAGACAGTCCAGTGGAACGCTAGCAGGTTCATAACCTGTAGGTGTTGTGAACGATGTGTTCACCGGTGTACTCTATCCCCCTCATGGTTGCCTTTAGGATATCTATTGTTGAGGAAACCCCTTCGCAGTGATGTCCGTCCCGATGAAAATCCTAGATTAGGTCCCTTGAGATAGTTGTTTTAGGGACGTAAAGTGAGGATAACGGGAATGGGTAATCGGGATAGTGTTTGGTTGGTGAAATTAAATATAACTTATTTATTGTGGGTTGAAAACCCTATATGCTCACCAGGCTCCCAAGCCTGACCCACTCAGTTTTATTTGTATTACAGGAAGTGGCACAAGGGCGTAAGATGGATGGATCATCTTGTTGTTTTGTTTACAAGTCTGTATATGTATATATTTGTTGAATGACTTGTAATGTTTATCGTTTATGCTTTATGGTCTGTATCGGAACATGACATCCCGAGTTTTGATTATATAATGAAATGCATCTCTTGATGAAATGCTTTGATAAATATTATTTTATCATGTTTTGTTTTGGGAACAAATTCCGCAACTCTTTCAAATCAAAAGGATTTACTCTGAAAATATTTAAAAGCATAAATGAAAATCGGTCTTTTCTGGCCGAGATTTTGGGGATGTCACAATGGATCTCTTGAACAGGGTGTGCAGACCGATGTTGGATCGCTCAGTGATTGTGTTCATCGACGACATTTTGGTGTATTCGAGATCCAGAGAGCAGCATGAGGAGCATTTGAGGGAGATCCTCGGAGTTCTGAGATCGGAGAGGCTTTATGCCAAGTTCTCCAAGTGTGAGTTCTGGTTACGAGAGGTTCAGTTTCTGGGGCACCTCATTAACCAGAATGAGATATTGTTCGATCCGGCCAAGATTGAGGCGGTTATGAGGTGGGAGGTGCCGAGATCACCCACCGAGATCAGGAGTTTTCTGGGTTTGGTCGGCTATTATCGGAGATTTATTAAGGATTTCTCCAAGATCGCCGTGCCACTCACCAAGTTGACCCGGAAGGGTGTTGCGTTTTCTTGGGGTCCGTAGCAGCAGACCTCATTCGAGACACTTCGCCAGAAATTATGCGAAGCCCCAGTGTTATCCCTTTCGGAAGGGATGGAAGATTTTGTGGTATATTGTGATGCATCGATATCCGGATTGGGAGCGGTGCTTATGCAGAGGGGGCTTGTGATAGCATATGCATCGAGGCAACTTAATCTTCATGAGTCGAGATATCCCACTCATGATTTGGAGCTGGGAGCGGTAGTGTTCGCTCTCAAGATCCGGCGATATTATCTGTATGGGGTTCGGTGTACGATATACACGGACCACAAGAGCTTGAAGTATTTGATGGATCAGCCCAACCTGAATATGCGTCAGAGGAGGTGGTTGGATGTGGTAAAGGATTATGATTGTGAGATTCTGTACCACCCGGGCAAGGCTAATGTGGTAGCCGATGCATTGAGCCGTAGGGCGGAGGGCGCCCCAATACGAGATGTTTGTTTGAGATTGACAATGATGACCCCGGTGTTAGATGTTATTCGTGGGGCCCAGGCTGAGACTGTAAAGCCAGAGAGCCAGAAGAGAGAACGAGTTGTCGGGCTGGTATCGGAGTTAGTTACCGATAGCCGGGGGCTTATGACATTTCAGGGTCGGATTTGGGTACCGTCCGTGGGCGGCACGCGTACCATTTTGATGGAGGAGGCCCATTGATCGAAATTCTCGATCCATCCCGGGGCCACTAAGATGTATTTGGACTTGAAAAGGGATTATTGGTGACCCTGTATGAAGAGGGATGTCGCATGGTTTGTAGAGAGGTGCTTGACCTGTTGCAGGGTGAAGGCTGAGCACCAGCGTCCACATGGTAAGCTGCAGCCATTAGAGATTCCCGAGTGGAAATGGGAACAGATTACCATGGATTTCATCACCAAAGTGCCAAGGACCACGAGGGGTGTCGATGCAATTTGGGTGATTGTGGACATGTTGACGAAGAGTGCTCACTTCCTGGTCATCAGTGAGAGCTCTTCCACGGAGAAGTTGGCAGAGATGTACGTGAGAGAGGTGGTATTGCGGCATGGAGTGCCGATCTCGATTGTCTCAGATCGAGATGTACATTTCACTTCCAGATTCTGGAAGAAGTTTCATGAGGAATTGGGTACGAAACTGCATTTTAGTACCGCATACCACCCACAGACTGACGGGCAGAGTGAGCGGACGATTCAGACACTCGAGGACATGCTCCAAGTATGTGTATTGGATTTCGGCGGGAGTTGGGACACGTATTTGCTCTTGGCGGAATTCTCTTACAACAACAGCCATCATTCGAGCATTGGCATGCCGCCCTTTGAGCTGTTGTATGGGAGGAGGTGTCGGACCCCTATTTGCTGGGGAGAGGTTGGGCAGCGTGTGATGGGTAGTACCGAGATTGTACTTTAGACGACAGAGCAGATCCAGCAGGTCAAACAGAGGTTGTTGACCGCTCAGAGTCGTCAAAAGAGTTATGCGGACAGACGTCGGTCCGAGCTCGAGTTTTAGGTCGGCGACTTCGTGCTCTTGAAGATCTCTCCTTGGAAAGGAGTGATCCGATTCATGAAGAGGGGCAAGTTGGGGCCCCGATATATTCGTCCTTTCAGGGTGATCGCGAGGGTAGGCAGGGTAGCCTATCATTTGGAGTTGCCAGCAGATTTGGGTCAGATTCATGACACTTTCCATGTGTCGCAGCTGCGAAAGTGTATAGCCGACGAGTCAGCAGTGGTGCCATTAGAGGATATTCAGGTGGATGCGAACCTGAATTATGCTGAGAGATCGGTGGCGATCAGGGATCGGAAGATCAAGGTTTTGAGGAACAAGGAAGTGCCTCTGGTGCAGGTCCAGTGGCAGCAACGGAAAGGGTCAGAGTTGACTTGGGAACCAGAGCGTGAGATGTGGGAGCAGCATCCGGAGTTGTTTGCAGAGTGAGACTTCGAGGGCGAAGTCTGATTCTAGTGGGGGAGAATTGTAACATCCGGTTTCTCAGGTATTATATTTTGTTCCTTCATTTTTTAATGTTGTGGGGAGACTCGGCGAGTTGGTGTCTAAACTCGCCGAGTATGGTCACAGAATCGTATGCGAGTTCACAGCTGGACTCGACGAGTCCACGTTGTTTAATAAACCCTAATTTCTATGGTTTGAGACCTATTTAAAGGGTCTTAGGGCCGTCATTTGCGGCCACCAACCCCCAGAGCGAAACCCTAAGTGATCTAGAGCGTTTGTGAGGAAGGAGAGGCCATTCTTGATCCTTTTGTGGGTGTTTTTGCAAGAAGGAAGTGATCAACGCAAGAGAAGGCTAAAGGAGGTGCGATTTTGGTGGTTTTTGAGCTCATAGAGACTGTATTGAGGTATTATTCTTGGACCTTATTCAGTTTTGATGTTGATTCTTTGTGTTAGGGTTTTCTAACTCTTTTGGAGGTTGATTAAGTAGAGCATTTGATCCCTTCTCGAGTTTGTGTTCTGGATCTGGACCCAAAGAGGTCCAGAGGCCTTAACCATTGGAGCTTTATGAGTCATTTTGGGAGCCATGAGCTTGGGATGTCATTTTTGGGGCTAAATCACCATTTTAGACCATTTAGATGTTATATGAGTGCCAAGGTCCAAACTTTATGTGAGTATCATGCTTGGGGAGGCCAAATCTATGATTGTATGGAACAGATCTGACCTCAGGAGTTGTATAGAGTTTGTGCATGGCATGAACTCACCGAGTCCGAAGAACAGACTCGGCGAGTAGTATGAAGATTGCCCGTTAATCACTCAGTGAGTGGACTTGCCGAGTTGGGGAATAACTCGGTGAGTCAGGGAGAGTCAGGGGGGACTAAGTTCAAGTGGAACTCGCCGAGTTGTTCCTGAGACTCGGCGAGTTGAGTCAGGGTGGCCCCGCGATTCATGCCAGGTGGAACTCGTCGAGTCAGGGGAAGAACTCGACGTGCCAAGAGGAGGACTAAGAGAGTCAGTGGACACATGTAGACTTGCCGAGTCGCCCTAGTGCACTCGACGAGTCGGGTCAAAGTTTGACCGTTGACTATTTGGGTTGAGTACAGTTGTATTTATGAGAGTATTTACTTTATGTGATTAGGCGGAGGCTAGATCACATTTCTACCGAGTCAAATACTTACCGAGACATCGAGGTGAGTCTTCTCACTATACGTTACCTAGAGTGGTATATTATGTAGACCAGAGGGTCTTTATGTGTTATGTATGAGATTATGTGCTATGTGTTATATGTATGTTGTATGATGTTATAGACCGGACCGAAGGGTCCAACGATACAGACCGGGCCGGAGGGCCCAACGAGCTATGACCGGACCAGAGGGTCCAACGAGCTACGGGACTGGAGGGTCCCGCTGAGACACATCGACCGAAAGGTCGTATTATAGCCTCGAATGGCGTGTTTGTTGTATGCGGTATTTTGGGGAACTCACTAAGCATTTATGCTTACAGTTGTTGTGTTATGTGTTTCAGGTACTAGTGATGAGCGCGGGAAGGCGCCGACATGATTTGTATACACACGCATTGGAGTTTATGTTGAGATTCTGGGGAGATGTTTTGTGATGATAACATTTGATACAATGTGTTTGACATTATTTTATGAGTGAATGAATGTTTTAAAAATGAAAAATTAATTTGGAAATTCACGTTGTTACAACAACAATGATACCTGAAACATTAAACACCCGGATAAGCATAAAGCTTAGTGAGTTCCCCTAACATACCCCGTACGATAAACATACAAACATGCATCGGGTCAACTCAGCCATCGGACTAGAATACCCAAGGTTTGTTGGCCTGCCACCTCAACCCAACCGATCTTCCAGAGCTTCCGTGCCTACGGCTTACTGCCGGCCAACACCGAGTATCTTGGCCTACAACACAAAGTAGAACCGCCTCAACCCACCACTAAAATATGTCAACATATAATCAAACAAGGATCAAGTAGGCATATAATACACACAAACAAAAATCATATAGCTCACTACTGCCTACTAGTCCTCTCACAGCACACAGTCCCGCTACCAGCTTACCTTTATGAAATGTGTAGCCATAAGTACCCAGAGGTAAGATAGCTACCCGAACAGATGATCTTACTCTAGAGCCACAACCAAACAAGGAATAGGCAATAAAGCCTAGATCAAGAGTTCTTAGGTTATCCTATATGACTACATACAGTCCCTAGGGCACTCCACTAGATGATAACCAATAAGCACAGATAACATACAGATCCAACGATGCAATACAACATAACAACATCCTATATAACAGAATATCGATCTAATAGATCACTACAGCATAACATTATCCTATATAACAGCATTCTGATCTAACAGATCGCTATAGCATAGCAACATACTCAACACCAAAATACAGATCTAACAGATCCCTGCAACATACTCGATACCAAAATACATATCTAATAGATCCCTATAGCATAGCAACATACTAAATAGCAATACCTAAGAAATGCATGACCATATATAATCAAAGGTGAGATAGACATCCGGATAGGTGATCCTACTCTAGAACCACAATCAAATAAGGAACATGTAAAAGAGCCTAGATCAAGAGTCCTCAGTCTATCCTACGTGACCATATACAGCCCCTAAGGCATCCCTCTACTAACCGATAACCAAAACTAGTGGACCGAGGCCTTCGACCCACAGTACAATGGCTGTTTTATCAAACCTTAAATTTGCAACCGCCATCTGCATCTATTTATGGCGCACTTCTGGTGGATATTCTGCCAACAAATAACATCCAAGAACATCTACTCTTTTTGTTTCAACACCCTTCAACATAAACTTTACAAAAAGAAATTTGTGAGATTACAAACAAATCCCATATGTATATAAAAGAAAAAAAAGTCAAATTGTAAAAGGAATAGTTAGAGAGAACCAACCTGTCATTGATTGAATTCCATAGTCGATATCAGTCCTTCAATATTGTTCTGCAATTATGTAACCAAAATTAATAAAATTAAGAAACGGCAGCGAAGCAGGAGGAACCGACAAACAGAACACACACAAAACACAAACATAGTGGAATGAATTCAGATCGATATTATGTGAGTATCCGAATTTTTGATTTAGGTTTTAGCCTTTTAGGGTATTTTACCTGGCCCGTATCCGGTGTATATAACAACGAAATTCAGGGTTGTAAGTAGGAACTCCATTGTTGTAGATCCCTCTGATGTGAATAGCAGTCAGAATCGAGCTATTGATAGGACAAAAAAATAACAAAAAATGAATAACAAATCAGAGCATGTTTTGAACAAACCTTAGGCTTGAACCAGAAGAAGAAAGGAAATCAGGCGAAAAGCCCTACTTTTGACATAGACCAAGAGATGATTGGTGTATGTATCCTGTCACAACATCTAGAGTTAAAAGATATTGTCTATGACATATAAATTAATAGCTCATACATACTATACGTCATAAATATTAAAGGGTGGAATGGAGAACAACCTTTGAAGAAACCATAATCGGGATGAAAGAACAATTAGAACACATCTGAGTGGAGGAGGCGGTGGTAGAGTAGAAGACAAAGAGTTAGACATTATTAGTTACCTGATTCGAGATGAAAACACCGGAGGCGGAAGAAGTCGAAGCGAGCAGCTTGGAAGAAGGGAGGCGGAGTTCTGTGCTTTACCCACCAACGTTGGGGATTTTAAAACCCTGAAAACATTCCTAAAATGAAAGCGAAAACAAAGTTGGCAAACCGGAGGCTGAAATCAATGTACAGACAGTAGGAAGCAGTTGGAATAGATAAGGGAAGATAGGGAACCCGAACAAGTATGTTAGCCGATGAGGAGACGAAGAAGAGGTTGCTGATACTGTAGAAGTTGAAGCGAACGATTCTCAGAAGAAGAAGCTATGTGACAATGAGTAACGGAGGTGAGGCTGACGGTTGCTTAGATGGTTTTCATCAGGACGATATAAAGGGAAGTGTGGAGAAGGAGGCGTGGGAAAACGGCACTAGTGGGTGTTGGAGGCATCGGTGCCGTCGAAAGCCACCGGTGAAGGGGGGAGTTTGTTTGTGAGAAGCAATGTATCAGAGGTTTCTGGAACGAATGAGAAACAAGAGAAGGAAAATAGGATACTATCGGTATACGAAAGAAATAGGGGCGGTGATGAAAAAACCTGGTGATATGGTATTGGATATGAGAAGCGGTGGATTATAAATGGAATATACGTGTCTATGTCACACCGAGTTTTATGTCACGTATCCACAAAAGAATACACATATTGGCAAAAAAAAAATGCCGCTCTATAAAAACTAAGAACAATTGTAAACAACTCCATAGACAAAGGACCAAAACTACCAAAACCTTTGCAACTTAACTGTAGCTAAGGAAAAAGTGTATATATATATATATATATATATATATATATATATATATATATATATATATATAGAGAGAGAGAGAGAGAGAGAGAGAGAGAGAGTTAGGTTTATATATAAACCTTAATTATTGTGTGAATGTGTGAACCAATGAGAATTTAGAAAAACAATAAATGATTAATTAAACAAGTAAAAGGTAATTTTGGAAGTTTAAATATAATTATTGACTAACCAAAAAATGAGGTCGTATATTTTCCTTAAATCATGGTTTCGGTTACAAACATGCAAGAATACCAATTACTTTTTTTTGTTATATATTAACTACTGTTTTTGATTGTATAGACCATGTTAAATTATTCTTCAAACCATTTGCAGTTAATTTTTTTTTTTCTAGAATGTTAATAGTATTCTTAGAGAATATTAGTTGTGGGCACTGTTAATGGATATCGATCCAAAAAAGTTGAAACAGAAAGAATTTTAGGTCTTGTATTCTTCAAGAATTATTGAATTCTCAAAGAATTCGTCAGTTATAACAAATTAATCATGTTACAGACTTTTTTATTCAAACTATTATTTTTGATAATATATGTTGTACTATACCATATTCTTAAAGAATACACAAACAATAATAAACAAAATTGAAATACAAGAACGAAGGTAGCACTCATTCTAAAAGAATATACTTCAATTGATGGTATTAAAAAATTTAATCATGCTAAATGATGAAGTTATTCTTAAAGAATTTAAATATGCAGAATATATTATGTCATATTTTTAAAGAACGCACGGATAGTATTAAACTTTTCTTTTCACAAAAATTAAATGTGGTTGCAATCGGTTACAAAAATTCATTTAATACATTCCTTATTGAGAATTAATCAAAATATAAATTTTGTCTTTATAATAATTTTTTTTAATTTCTTATTAAAAAGAAATGTTTATGTGTGTTGTGTTCCATTGTAATTATGGTATACCATATAATCTTAGCCATATACACATCTAAATCTAATGGTCAAAAACTTGTTATACACTCACACAATATATATCATTCACATTTAATCATAACCCTATATATATATATATATATATATATATATATATATATATATATATATATATATATATATATATATATATATATATATATATTGCATTACTTCAATTATCCCCCACCAACAAATTCAATTTCTTGACATGGCCCACATACATGCATCATCTCCCCCATGCTTTGGCTTAGCTTATGTAGGGGTACCTTAACTCACCTTGTATCCTAAAAATTCCCTTGTATCCTAAAAATTCTTACATAGAAGATATTACTTAATGAATCGCATCAGCTTATGTTGTATCGCTTATTCCCATGGTTAAAATAAAATAAGAGTACAATAAAGTTCCCAACGATTGTAGATATACACTTAGACATATATAATTTTATCACATAAAAATTAGGGGGAGCAAAAACCGAACCGCAAACCAAAAAAACCGAAAAAAACCGCATAAACTAAAACCGAAAAACCGAAACCGAAATGAAAACCGATGATGCGGTTTTTTAGTTTTGCCAAAACCAAAAATATTCGGTGCGGTGCGGTTTCTAGTATAGCAAAAACCGAACCGCACTGCATATATATATATATATATATATATATATATATATATATATATATATATATATATATATATATATATATATATATATATATATATATATATATATATATATATTAAGTGTTGATATTTGTAAGAACAAGAACTTATGGCAAATAAAATTTCTATAAATATAAATATCTATCTTATCTATCATATGATAAGATGATGATTGTATATTTTCAAGCATACAGTCAATAGTATTTACAAGAACAAATAATGTTTATGATATTTTTTAACATTTAAATATTAAAAGTACTAGTGATGATAGTATCATTTTTATGAATACATTAATTGATATTATTGCATGTATATGTGAAACAAATGTTATATTAAATTCGTATTATGTTCAAGCATTAAAAACATGTTGGATGAGTGGTTATGTAATTTGATTTTAAACCAACAGGTGGTGGTATCGGTTAATCTCCAAAAAAATGATTAGCACTCCTCATATGAGTCAAAGTAACTCGCCGAGTTAATTGAGTTTTAGTAAAAAGGCAAAATGAAAACAAAAAAAAAAAACTAACAAAAAACCGCAAAAAAAATTGAATCGCAAAAAACCGCATAAAAACCGAACGGTGCGGTTTCTAAATTTCAAAAAACTAAAGTTGCAGTTTTCGGTTCGGTTTTGGACAAAAACCACACTAAACCGCACCACACTCACCCCTAATAAAAATCATATGATATATCCTCGTAATCACATATATGAATCAAGAATAGTTACCTAATGGTTAAATGGCATCATAGAAACTTCTTTTTTCCTTCTTTTTCCAGCCTGACGTAGCCTTGCCTCTTCTTTTTCTGGCCAGCGATCAAGGATACACAACAATAGAACTCATCCCGTCCCCTTTAGGTTCTGATAACCTTGCTCAAATACATGATTGTGTCGCATGTCTCTTGTTGTAGATGTTCGCCAGAAGTAACATCCTCCAAAAAAAAAAGCCATCTCTTTCTACTTGTCGACAATGAAACAACCCATATGGAGGAGTGTATCCGCTACTTTTTTCCTAGTGTCGAGGAACGATAGTTGAGTCGTCGGCATTGAAATGGAAGGAGATAAGATATGCGTACGTTTCCTTCTTTTGGGAGAGCCATTAGACAAGTTTTTCATTCTTGGTCCCCCTAACGTTCTTCATAATGGCACCTTTACCCCCAAAACACTAAATTCAATACTTTCATAAATATCACTTTAACCCCTAGACCTTATTTATACCTTATGTGGATTGTATACCTTTAAATTATTAAGTAATTCTTTTAAATATTAATTAACATTGATTTTAATTAATTTATTAGTTTTATAACTCAAAATCGAAACAACTTTACGAAAACAAATATACCTTTAATGGAAACTAACATTGTTGGCGGTAGGATTTTTGGGTCGTTATAATATTGTAACATTGTGTTTGCAATGCACCTATTAAACAAACCATGTTATGATTCAGGTATCACTTGTCACGAATTAGATATGAACCAATCAAATCATGTCATGTAGTCACTTTTAGAGACTTACACCTTGAGGAATGTGCATGGACACCAGTCATACACCTGAGATGCCTTTAATATGTATGGAGCACCTTCTCACAAAGTAAATACATTTGTGCAACCAAGAGCCCCTTATCACCAATAGAGCACCTTTGTATGACCAAGAGCACTATTAGACATATACGACACCTTTTAGAGGTGTCATCGCATCCATAGGGCACCTTCACACTCTATGGGGTGCACCTCTAGGGCGTATCTTCAGCCTTGATGCACCTAAAGGTGCAAACCCTTCATGGGCTCACTCCTTGAGCACATCATCATCGTCATATCATCTAGAGCACCCTTTGATCACCTAGATCACATTTGATCACTAAGAGCGCCTTTTGATCGTCTAGAGCACCCTTTTATCACCTAGAGCACATTTTGATCACCTAAGTACCCTTTGATCACCTAGAGCCCAAGCCACATTTTAACAGTCTCATCATTGACTTGAGTATTCTCCAAGCTATATAAAGTATAAACCAAGAACTTCCTCTCTCTTTTCTTCTAATTTTCCCCGAAAGGGACTTAACACATACAAACTTCAACCGTATCTTTGTTATCTCAATTACTATATTATCTAGCACATAGGCATCTAAAAGATAGTAACTGAGCAACTCCAGAACACTAGCTACATCTAATGCCAGAAGTGATCCCAACCCCATATTTACAAAAGATATGGTGCATTATATGATGAGATTGCCAATGGATGGGTTGGATGTTAATATGTTGCCATCTTTGAAAAAGGTAATGTTGTTCTTAAAGAATGAAAGGGACAATATTCAGAAAAAAGTATAGCAGTGAAGCATATTTGAAAAAGGTCATAAATACAAAAGAAGACAATTTGATGTTCATGCTAAATTTCCTTACATTGTTCACTAATACCTTTATAGAGTCGATGTTGATACGAACTAATCAAGTGAAGGTGGTTGAGAAGTTGGTGTTGGTGGGTGACTTTGAGAAGATTGTCTGGTGTAAATATATGTTGGACTTTTTAGTTACAAGGAAGGCTTTCTGGAAAGGGATGATTGATTGGTGTAAATATATGTTGCATTGTTTAATCAAGTGAAGATGGTTGAGAAGTTAGTGTTGGTAGATGAATTTGTGAAGATTGATCAATGTAAGTAGTTGGCTTAAGATGTAGGGTTTTGGGTTGTGGCGGATTCACATTACAACCAATACATGGTTACGTCACTACTTATCGACGTGGAACGCATGGTGCTTAGCCAAAAACCCCAATTCTCAATCTTATTTAAAATCAACGTGAAATTAATTCGTACATGGAAAGTGGATGTTACATTAGCATTATGAAAGAATATAATATAGTGGATGTGGTTGTGGTTGTCACTATTTAATGAAACAAGCATGTAAATAGTTTTTTATAAGTGTAATTCTCTATGAATATGAGTCATTTGGAACATCCTTTCTTGCCTCGAGAACCTCTTTCTTTAGAACGACCAAGAACTAATAAGCCTTCACCTTTTGAGTTGCTTGCTATGTTTAAAGATACCATCTTTTTCATCTTTTCTTCTGATTAGAAAGTTTCATAAAGTCCATATAAGGTAATGGGTTGTTTGATAGTTACTAATTGAATCAGATCTTACTGAGAAAGAAGTCTAACTGGGTTGTCTATATCTGACTGAAACCACATTGTTTGATTATACGTCTGACTGATTATGCTAAATGATAAAAATGACCATTTTGTCCTTAAATTTAAAATACATTATTTTATCATATTAATTTCATAATTCTATTTTGTTAATTTCTCATTTAGCTTTTACCAATTATTTATTATAGCTGTCACTCTTGCAATTTTTTACTTTGTTTATCATTTATTTGTTAATAATTAATTAGCAATTTTTTACTTTGTTTATCATTTATTTCTTAATAATTAATTACAAAACAAAAACAAATCACGTCAATCCCATCACACCTAAACTCTCTTTTTTATATACTTCCTTACCTTTATGGAAACCTAAACCAAAAAACTCATCTGCCAACAATATCACCGTCAACCATCAAATCCCTCTGTCTCCTACCCCTATTCTAGTCGTCGTGTCTATATCATGGAGGAAGATCCAAACATTTGGATTTGAGTTCCAACCTTACAGATTTTGATTTCTGATGAAAGATTCAAACATTTTTATTTTGAAATTTTGGGATTTTTGGTATGTGTTATCATGGAGGAAGATCGAAATCTAAACTACTCTCATTTCTAAAGCTCTCTATGACATCGAACTGAGTCCACGACCTTAAGACGGCGACATGGTGCTCTCCGATTTTAGATATGCTAGTAATTGTATCGACAGAAACTTCGTCCCTTTGAATTTTGAGTTTTATTGGCAGGATCGATGGGTAAAATGGGGGGCAAAGCATGTCTTTTTTCTTCATTTAGTCGGTCAGCTTCTTTTTTTTGTTGTACTGAGTCAGTCATTTTTATGGACCGAGTCAGTGTTATGTGTTGGGTCAAATACAAATCAAATGCTTTGACCGGACCTAGTCAGACAAAATCGTCTTACCCGACCTGTCAGCACCGAATCAAACAGCCAATAGTGTATCACAGGTATAAGAATAGTACCCTTTAGGTTTGAATATGAGCTTCAGAGAAAATATAAAAGAATCTAACAAAGGTCTTCCTTATCCTACGTAATTTCCAAAGTTGTCAAATTAGACACGATCTCCTTGAAATCAAATAGTATGTGGCTAACTATATTACCACCTTCTTATAGTTTATGTACGAAGGGAGTGTTTGGGATTGCTTTTTAACCTAAAAAGTCATTTTTAATAAAAGGATTTTTTTGTCTTATAGTTTTTTGCAAAAGAAGAGTTTTTAAAATGTATTTGGATTATTTTTGAGGAGCAAAGGCTAAAATGCCAAAAATCACAAAAAGTCACAATTTGTGGCTTTTAAAATCACTCATTTTTCTTCTTGCCAAGAAGTCATTCTAAAAGAACTTTTAGAATTGGCAAACACTTTTTCAAACTTTTAACTTTTTAGAAAAACTAAAAGTTCAAAAAGTCATTTTGAAAAGTAATCCCAAACACCCTCGAAAAACTTTTTTTAGATGGATCTTAACTAATAATATATTTCTTCATGAGATTGATTTTAGCTTTAACCAAATAATAGTTTTAGTTCCTTCATTGAGTATTTCTTGGAGAATATTATTGTAAATGTGTAATCAGATTTGAGTTAAGGCACTGCGATCCTTCACTCTCGGCGGGAATCCAAGTAGCTTGGAATTTTAATCCAAAAGAATCTAAAGCATCTTTAATAGTCCTCTTGAGCCAAAATATATTTCTCATCGTCACTTTCCAAAAGAAAAACCTAGTGTAATAATCCAGAAGTGGAAGGTGATACTTGACAATAGCCATGAAAAAGTTGAATTTATATAACCTCTAAAAGACTAATGGAGAAAAGACACGAAAAGGGCACATGTTTATTGGCATCACTAGTGTTGATGGTAGAGGCAGTGGTGGTTGTGGTGGCGGGTGTTAAAGGCAGCAGTGGTGGTGGTGGGTGCGGGCGGTGGCAATAGAGGTGGTGGTGGTGATGATAGAGTTAGGAGTAACAACGGTAGTGGTTGGGTGGTGGTGTAGGTGGTAACGGAGGTTATGGGTGGTGGTGGTAGTGGTGTCGGCGACGGTGATGGTGGTGGTGGTAATGGAAGTGGTTGTAGTGATGGGTGGTGGTGGCAGTGGCGACGACATCAGTGGTGTTGGTGGTGGGTGGGTGGCAGAGGTGGTGGTGGTGGATGGTAGTGGAGGTGGTGGGTAGTGGTGGTTAAGATTGTGGTGGAGGTGGTCGCGAGTAGTGACGGAGGTTTTTCATATTTAATGTTAAAAATGAAAAGGGTAATATAGTAATCTTCAAGGAATTTGAATTTCTTTATCGTTTAAATGGAATTTATTTTCCCTCAATGGAAGGAAAGTTAGACACATTTAGGAATCCAATTCCATCTCAAAACTTGAACCAAACATAGGAAAGTGATAGGAATTAAATTCCAATTCCAACGAAACCAAACAAACCTTAAAATTTATAAATCATTAACATGGTGAACAATGTATTACTACCCGATCTGACTTCTTTTCATGCAGCTTTGTGATACATTATATAACGATATTACACATGTTTTTTTCTCCTCCTATCTCGCCACTAAAATTGAAATCGATTGCCCATTCACGGAGCCATTTTCCAGATTATCATCTCTTGCTGAATCTGGGTCATGCCTCTCAATGAAGAAAGCTGGTCGTTTTGGTTCAGGTAGATGCATATTTTCATTTGTGAGCATAGAAATAACTTCTGACATGGTGGGTCTAATCATAGCATGATCTTGAACACACAACAGACCCACATGGATGCACGTCATTACTTCCTTGGGAGTGCATGAATCTTCCAGTATTGGATCCATCAACTCCAAACCTCTGCCTTCATTCCACAATTCCCATGCCTGAGACATTTTATTCATCATATTTAGAGATGTTAATCAAATGAAGAAACTCAAATAACTTACAAGCCCTAGAAGGTTGAGTGGGTGTTCCACATCATAGGTCCCATGATTCATCTTGCTGCTTACGATTTCAAGCAACAAAACACCAAAACCAAACACATCCGTCTTTGTTGAAACAGAGCCTTCTAACATATACTCCGGCGGCATATAACCACTGTATATCCAATCAAGAGTCACTGGTTAAGTGTTTTTGTAAGGGACTCATATTAATTCACAAAAGACAGGTTATATATGGACTCACCGAGTTCCAACGACTCGACTTGTATTTGCTTCAGACTCATTGATCCCAAATAACTTAGCCATACCAAAATCTGATATTTTTGGCTTCAGGTAGTCATCTAGCAAGATGTTACTTGCTTTCAGATCTCTATGGATAATCCTCAGCCTTGAAAACCTATGGAGATATAGGAGTCCATGAGCAATGCCATCAATGATTACAAACCGGGTATTCCAATCCAGTAATCCTTTCTTCCTCGGATCTGTTAACAAATAATTAAATGAGTAGCAGCAACCAAAAAACAGTCAAGATCATACACAATTAAATGAAGCAAATATTTATTGGATCATCTTACCAAATAGAAAGGAGTCCAAGCTTTTATTAGGCATATACTCATATACAAGAATTTGCTCTTTCTTCTCAATGCAACACCCTATAAGCTTGACAAGGTTCGTGTGTTGAAGTTTGGCTATGAGTTCGGTTTCATTCTTGAACTCCTTGATTCCTTGTTCAGAGCCTCTTGAAAGTCGTTTCACGGCAATCTCCTGCCCATCAACTAATTTTCCCTGTGAAATTAATCCATCACATGCATCAGCTTTTATCTTGAATCTTCTTAAGTGGAATGTCTTAGAAAGTTTACCTTATAAACTGCTCCAAAACCACCCTGCCCTAGCTTATTAGTGTTTGAGAAATTGTTTGTGGCAGATGAGATGGTTTGAAAGGTGAAATAATGCAGCTCAGGGTTGATCTTCATATCTGTTTGTATATTTTTGTACAAGCGCCTCAACTGATGCAGAAACAGCCTTTGGATTTTCTTTGCTTTTAAAAAACCAAACAGCATGGCATCTCTAACACTTTCCCCTAATTTGTTTATATAGAAAAAGTGGTTGGTTAGAACGTCTATTTTTGAAGTCCATATTCTCTTTCATCTATAACATAATTAAAATCCCAAAATTCTTTAATCAGTACTCTTTAAAACATACAAACAATAACAATGCCCCATTCCCCACAAGAATAGGGTAAGATGTAGGACTGCTTCCAAAGTTCTTTCATCAGTTTATAACTTGTTAATATATTGAAAGTACAAAGGGTATGATTGTATCTTGTAGGTATACATTCGGGTTTGGGGCCATTATATATAGAGCGTTTCTTTATCAAGTTTTTGTAATGATGGACAGCATAAATAATATTTGGATCTAAGGGGAGATTAAAAAAGTTAAGTTCATACTTCTAATATGCAGCTTCTTGCATACGAGATAGCATGATAGGAGTAGAGCAAAAGATACAATCCCGGTGATCAACAAAATCCGGTTCCTCTTCTTCCGGTTCCTCTTCTTCCGCTTCTTCATCTCATCATATTCTGCATATCAAGAAAACTAACTCTCCTTTTATGTATAGGTAACCTTTTGCTGGTTATTAATTTGCTGCCTGAGATAATTTGCAGCAAATGCCAGCATATAATTATTCTTTACTAACAAAATGTAGAACCACTATACTAGTATTAGGGTTCTTTTGTCCCACCCAACAAAAGAAAATTTAAATAAAATAAATTTATTGGCAAGAAAAAACGATTATGTCTAGTAAAGGATAGCTCATGATATAGTGTGAGTTATATATAGGTGATATATAGTGTGAGTGTTCAGCTAGCAAGTTCTTCCTTCCAATATTATGTTTCTATATAAATTGCAGCAACTGCAGTCACCTAGCCTACGATGCACAAAACTTTTATCTGTATATATAGTACTATTATGTTGCAAGAAGTTGTCCTTTAGATAATAAATATGTACACTTGATTTGGTTAGACAATAATCAGTTATCATGAGCTAGCTACCCTAATTAGACATAATCTTTTTGTCCAGTCCAGTACTATAACTTAAACTTAAATATAGAGGTTCTACATTTAACATTTTTGTAGTAACTAGTAAAGAAAAGTTATAAGCTTTATTTTATACTATTTACTTAATTACTAACCACCATAATAACCAGGATGACACACAATGACCTTGGATGGGCTATCTTTGGTTTCCTCTCGATATTTCACTGTCCTCCTACTATTAAAAGTCTTGCACCCTGCCCCATCTGCGGTTGCATAAGTAAAGGCCATGCAAGAACAATTTCTCCAGCATAGTCTTTCACAATCATAAACAGTCAAGTTATGGCTTTCATCATATTCATACTCATCCCCATATATGTATTGGCCATAATAATGATCATTACTCTCGAAAGAACAATATTTCCGGCAATTCATCTCTTCAAGGACGTCAGATTCAGCACAACCAGCGAGTTTGATTGAGCTACACTGGACGTCTAAGTTTACACTTGAACCCTTAAGCTGACCGTTTAAATACATGGTCAGAGATGGCGATGAATCGTAGGTTTTTGTTAGATATGTGAACGATTGCTCTGTCTCATTAGATACATAGTAGAGGTGGACATCGGGAGAAAATTGTAGACCAGTGTTCTCGAACCCACCATTCTTCCAAGAGCCGCTCCTCCAATGGACATTCCCTCTCATCAGGATCACCATTTCCATTTGACCTGATGTCGCATTTGGGTCTCCTGTTAATGTAAAAGACCCTTCGGCTGGTAACGTTTCACTCCTCCAAGAAGTGAGTGACCATCGATGGCCAGTCTTGAGATTAATCCCCAGTTTCATCCCAGGAAGAAGGGTGTCTGTTGGGTAATCAAAACTTTGCCATAAAACCCGCTTAACTGACCCATCTGGATACAGTTCTTGCAACACGAAATTTCCAGTATCCAACAGTTTAGCACTTGCGTTGCGTGTTATTGGAGGACTACTGAAGATATCAACAACAGTGCCTCCACCAGATAAAATGCTCAGCTTGCCATGGATATCTATCAGGAGTTCGCCGTATATATCTGTGATCGGATTGTTTCTGTTTGCTACCCAAACCGGCTTATCTTTCAAGTACAACTTATCATCTCCGTCAGAAGTTCTTTTTAGGGTGTTGTAATTGTAGAATATCCCTAAATAAGGTTTTATGCTACTGCCGAAGCTAAAGAACTTCAAACAAAATACCTTCTTTGGTGAAATCAGTTCATCCCAGTCGGTAAGATGTTGACCTTGTTGTAAGGTATGTGTTTCTGCGTAACAATGATTGCAGAAAAAATAGCAACATAAGGCTGTGAGGATGAGGAATATACTTTTGCAATCTGCCATTATTTTAAGGAAGCTAACTGTTAAAGTGGAGTGAGAAGATGTGATCTGGTTGAACACAAAATCTCTAAAATCTCTAACAGTAGTTAAGGGGGGTCAAAAGTCACAAAAGTAACGGTTTAAAATATCTTTGGATGGAAAAGTTGCTTTTGAGTGACAAAAGTCCCAAAAGTCATGATTTTATGATTTTTAAAATCAAAATTTTTTCTATTGTTTAAAAGTTGTTTTAAGAATTTTTCAATTTGACAAACATCTTTTGAATTTTTCTAATTTTTTGGAAAAATGAAAAGTATAAAAAGTTGTTTTTTAAAGCAATCCCAAACACCCTCTAAGTAATCATTATTATATTACGTAGTAGGTGTAAAACTCGTATATTACACGAGTAGATTAAAAAAAATATATCAAAGTTTAAATATTAAGAATTTTTTTAAATAAATAGACATATTCTAATAAATAAATAGAACCACTATTAAGAAGATCATCAATAATATCAATGATTGTTTTGTCATATTCATTAAATTTATTATCATATTCAATGTATTTTAATATATCATATAGTATTTTTTAAGATTCTTTGTATTTATTATCACATTAAATATATTTAATACTTTACATATATAAATTTAGTATTATGTGGTATATTAATTGATTTAATTTAAAAAACCACAAAATGACATATGGATTTAAATTTAATCAAAAAATTTACAAAATTACATGTGACAAATATAATGAGAAGATAACATTTGCCAAAATGATCTTTCATTTATTCTAGACACTTTTATTGACTTGGCCTTCTATAACTCCTGTTTTAGTAATTATTATTATATTATGTATAATCTAGTCTAGACACTTTTATTGACTTGGCCTTCCACAACTCCTGTTTTACGTTACATATAGTCAATAAGTCAACCTAAATAGACAATTCTTTTGTCTTTTTGTTTTCCAAAGGTTGCCATAGCTTTCTGACCCATTCTTTACGGTCTAGTTATATACTAGCAGTTGCATAGACACATAAGTATGATATTTGATACAGGAAACAGTTAGGTGTTTCTTTTGATGGCTAATTTAAATTTTATAATTTATATAATTAAAAAAACACACACTAATTACATAGGTGGATTTAGGGTGAGCATTTGGATCTTTGGATGGGACCTGGATCTGGATCTGGACCTGGTAAGCCTCAACAGTCTGGTCCAAGGTCTATCAATTTCTGCAAAAATAGGTCTGGTCCACATGCTCACTTTTACGTCTATGAACCAGGCTCAACAGGTCTTGTTCAAGGTCCAACAATTTCTGCAAAATAGGTCCGGTCCAAATGTTCACTTTTACGTCCAAGAACCGGGAACCGGACCTCGACCTGCTAAGCGGTAAGCCTCAACAGGTTCGATCCAAAGGTCTATCAATTTCTATAAAATCGGTTCGATTCAAGAGTCGGTCCGGTCCGGTTCAACAACTAGGTGTTTCTTTTGATGGCTAATTTAAATTTTATAATTTATAAATTAAAAAACAAATTACATGGGTGGATCTAGAGGGAGCATTTGGATCTTCGGGTCAGACCTGGATCTGGATCTGGACCTGGTAAGCCTCAACAGTCCGATCCAACGTCCACCAATTTCTGCAAAAATAGGTCCGGCCCAAATGCTCACTTTTACGTCCATGAACCAGGTTCATGCTCAACATGTCCAGTTCAAGGTCCACCAATTTTTGCAAAATAGTTCTGGTCCAAATGCTCACTTTTACGTCCAAGAACCGGGAACCAGACCTCGACCTGGTAAGCGGTAAGCCTCAACAGGTCCGGTCCAAGATCCATCAATTTCTATAAAATCGGTCTGATTCAAGATCCGGTCCGGTCTAGTCCAAATGTTCACCCATAGGTGGATTGATGCTGTTACATAAACGCCTCACCTCAGTTTGCCAAGTTTAACCCCTCCGGTTTATGTAAAATATTTTATTTCACATTTTCTATGTTTAATTTAAACTGTAATGCAATTTAATTATCTACAATACCATAAAGGTACAAATTACATAGGTAGGTCCATGTAAATTACATAAGAACTAGTATTTGAGTTCGCGGGTTGTTATGTGTTTTCATACGTATTAGGCATGAGAATTGATTAGCCAGTATATCATATCACAGCTTCCTAAAAAACTAAAAGTTTAAAAGAAATGAGCGCTAGATGATTTTATCAAAAGTTGAGAAGAGTTTAGGGACTATTTTTATAAGTTGTATGGTTTTTGAATAATCCATAAAAATGTAAGACCATTACATAGACTAGAATACAATGGTATAAAAGCAAAGACTAAAAATGACAACAACCAAAATGCAAGGACTAAAGTTCGACAAAAAAGAGTATGCCGCCACTTCAACCTAGCTAGATTAAAAAAAACACGTAAACATACACAAAATTTATATCGAAACATAAATAAACGTATATTTATACCGAAAAGTACATAAAAGAATGACACATACATAAAAAAGCAAATAAATGATTTGGTGGGATGGACAGACGTAGTGGCGGATAAAATTGGTTATTTTATGTTAACGAACGAAAATTATTAAAGAAAACCAAATTATATATACTATGGGGGTAAACACAAAAGTTTAGAAAATGGAGATTGTAAGAGTCACATTTTACAAAGCTCAAAGTTGAGGGGTCAAAGTAACATTTTAAAAACAGAGAGATAGAAAAAGTTTAAAAAATGAAAGAGTAAAAGTGACATTTTACAAAATGAAGGGGTTGCAAGTGACAACTTATACAAACTCGAGGGATTGAATATGTCACGATGTAATATGAAGTGTGTATTATGCACATGTACAATGTGCTTTATAAAGAGCATTTTTAACTAGTAGCGAAGTCAGGATTTCGGGATAAGGAGGCATACATCATAATAAGATAATAACTTTGTTTGATTATATATATATATATATATATATATATATATATATATATATATAGTTTAATAATATTATTATTGTAGTTCATAAACATTTTCTTTTTGTTTGAAAAAAAAAATCAATAGTTCTATAGACTAATTTACCTCATAGTTATAAAAAAATCATATGATCAATCATAATAAAATTATTTATAAATTGCAAAATTTTAACATGTTACAAAAGTTAAAGGTTATCTATTACTAATTAGAGAATAAAATGGTGATATATCTTAGAAACAACATCACCTTCACCGTTAATAAAAAAAGGCAATGAGTTTCAAAATTAAAATAAGATGAAAGGAGCTTTGGGCTTTATTTACCGAAATAGGCCATAAATTTAGTCATGGGGTTGTGTATTATGTCCATAACTATATTAAATAATTGATAGAGTTGGAGGGGGCGCAGCATCCGGCTGCCCCCTACTGGCTCCGCCATTGTTTTTAGCTACAATAAAAGTCACTTACATACCCAACTTTTCATTTTAGTTATGTTTGGAATTTATGCCTCCTCAAACAAATTAGGTTGTTTGAAATATCAATATCAGTGTCTCGAGTGTGGCATGGTGCTGATGTGGCCGAAAACCCATGGTATGCACACCAACCCAATGTGGCATGATCATACGAACGTGAGGAAGAGGAGGAGACAGTTGAAAATGGTCAATTTTTTATAAAATATATCTAAAATCTTTATAAATTTATTTGTAAATACATTTAGTCTTAAACATATTCTCCACACAACTCTTTCCTCTTCTATTCTATACACAAGTATCCTTTTAATCCTCAAGCAAAACAAAACACAAATACCACAACTCGAGAAGGTGCATTCACCTTAGACAAAACACCACGATGATTTCCATATTATGATTCACCGAGTGGCGGGGTCATAAACTTGCTTCAAGGTACATTTCAACCAAACTCTTTCCAAACACCAATCTCACTTCCACAACAACCACTACTTCGAGATTCTCAAACCCAATCTCACTTCCACAACAACTAGGAATTCTGATGCTTTGTAAACACTTAACAAGGATAACATTGTGATTAAAACCTAAAAGCATGTATGATATTTATTCAATGACAACAAAATTTCCATCAAACACTCTGTACAAACATTCAAATAGTCAACAAAAGGTTGGAAACCCTAGAAATCCCAGTTTAAGTCCATTATGGACTAGGATTTCCTTATTTGGCCTAATGGACCAATAAGCTTCCAATTTGACTATTTTGAGCCTAGAACCCTTAAATGGGCTCTAATTGGACCCACTTTCATAAAATTTAACATTTTGGGCCATAATGGGCCTAAAATGAAATAAATTACCCTAATGGGCCTTAACTAAACTAATAAGCTTTATTGGGCCGTAAAACGCACTCATTTAAAAAATATTGGGCCTATGATTTCGAACTAGGGCAACTAATGGCCCAAAATATTCAACTCCTTTCCCCTAGCCCAATTCTCGGCCCACACCCATGATATTAATAAAAAAAGGAGAGGAGTGAATTATTGAGGGTTAGACACCTAATCTTTACATTTTGGGTATCCATGCACCATCCTCTCCTCCCCATGCACCATCACTTCATCTATTTATCTCTCCCCTCTTCTCTCCTACTCTCGGCCGAAGGTAGACACACACACACATAATTCATTTCCAACTCTTTCCAAATTCCCTCAAGAACACTTTCATTCCTCCATCAAAATTTCAAGATCTAGGGCATTTCAAGGAGGTTCTTCCATAAGAAATCATCATCCTTGGTAAGTTGTACTTAGATCCATGGTTTAGTTTCTTGATTCTTTTATAAATCTCCTTCTAACTCATGAAAGTTCATGATCATGCTTCTTAGAACCTATCTAATCCAAAGTCTTCTCAAGAAGCTTTCTAGGGCCAAAAATAACATCAAACTCTTCCATTCTTTCTTCAAAACCGAAAACAACAAGCAAAGGTGAGTTCATACCCCTCTATTTTCTGTTTTTACATGTTTTATGGGGGAGAATACAAGTAAAATGTGTAGATTTATGTGTATTTGTATGTTATGTGTGATTCTTGTGTTTATGTGGTAAATATGTGCCAAAAATGTAATATATTTGAGATCTATAGTTCAAGAAGGAAAAATATGTGATCCAGGTTATATTTTACTTAACATGTCAAGATAAACTACCATACAAGCTTTAAAATAAGCACACAACAGCCTAGAATTTGTTATTGGACCATTTTTGAAAAATAAACAAAAGTTGGGGAAAAAGATGTCATTCACAGTTTCAACAAGGAACAAAAGGTCAAAACAGTTAAAATAGATGTTTTTTATGAACATTATGCTTTCCAAGGGACTAAAAATGTAAATTGTAGCCTATTGGGCTAAAATTTTGGGCTTTTTGGCCCACAAGCCCAAATGTGCAAAAACTATGGGTTTTAAGGGGCTGAAATGGTAAATTTCTCAAAACAGAGGGTAGAAAAGTAAATAAATCTATTTCAGGGGTTAAAATGACCCTTTTTGCCAAAAAGGATTAAAAATGTAAAGTTTTGGATTTTGGGTCAAATTTGTAAAAGTTGCGAAAAGTTTGGATTATAAATGAAAATCTTTTTACTAAAGGGGTTGAAACTGCCAAAAAGTAAACATTGGGCTGAAAACATTATTTAAATAAGTCTTCAGGCCAAAATGTCAAGAAAAAAATAGTTTAGGGACCTAAAATGTCATTTTTCTATAAAAATGGACTAAAATTTTCATTTTTATTAAAGAATGGCTGAATAGGTCAAACCAATATTTTTGATTCAGTTATTTTATTATTAAGATATTTGGTTCAAAAATACTACATTATAACTTATGAATTTCGAATGAAAAATATGCATATATTTTCATAAATCTAAATATCGTTATAAAACAATCGGCAAACTGTGCGCCTTTGTGATTCAACAATTGTTCAAACAAAATTCACGGCATTTATACTATGCAAAACAAGTAAACATTCAAATTGATGGGCTTGAAAGATTCTAATCATGCTTATTGGGCCTTCGTGAACCATTAACATGACTTCTGGGCCTAACATAAATAATACATGTTTATCGGGCCTCTTGTGGCCCAATTACATGCTTAAGGGACCCTCAATGGCTTTTACATGCTATTGGGCCTCAGTGGCCCATTAGCATTGCTAGTAAGGTCCAAATAAATCATATGCGAAATAGGCCAACACGTCCTTCGTATACTCGACAGCATTTAAATATCATACGTGATTAGTAGGACCTCGTGGTCCTCTTCTCCTCTTCTGTTAGGCTTACCTTCTATTCAAGTAAACAAAAATCAAGTCATTAATCAAGGTTAATCAAATTCATTTGGATTAAGTGAGTAATAACGGTGACACCAATAAATGTCGGTCGTAGTCTGTAGTTATAATCAAAGTCTCCTAGAGGAAGAGCGATAGTTTGTGTATAGATCTATACAGGGGTGACTCCCCTACACCTAAGTTGTTCGCTACAGTTAGACTCGGCTAGTCTAGGGTGACAAAATCTTAAGATCAATTCCGGCGTTCACCAGAATGCCAAGACAGACGAACTAATCATTATCATGCATGGTTATAACGACTCACATAGAAATCCAATACCATCTACGTAATCAGGGAAATCATACTCGTTCGATGTGACGATACAATAATACAAAATGATCATACTATTTCATCGGAAAGCATCGGGTTTTCCGGGGAAATTAACATTATTCACTTGTTCTTTCAATAACTATAATGCAAAACTTCTCATTCATACACGTTTTGAAATCATTCATGCACATACCTATGGATCTTCACACTTTTTGTATAAACGATGTCGTTTCAAAAAATATCGGATTTTCTGGGTTTTATAAACTACACAAAATATTTTCATATCAAACCTGCTTATGAACTCACCAACATTCTATATGTTGACGTTTTCAAAATAACTTGTATTCTCAGGTAACAAATAAGCTGAAGAACAATACCAAGTGTGTTAGGATGTTATGTTTTGAAAACTCTCAAACAATTTATGATATGGATTTGTAATATTTAGACAATGTACTTGATGTGAACAATGTCAGTTGTAATGTATTAATGCATGGTGATGTTTATGTTATGTTTCATGTATATTCATTGTGATGATATTTCAATTTAAGTCACGCAAGCCCTCGGACGTTTCCGCCATCTGGTTCGGGGGTGTGACAATTTTTGAATTTTTTTTTAATTTTTGAATTTTTGAATTTTTCAGATTTTTGTTTGATTTTTGAAAAAAAATTTAATTCTCCCCCTAAATTTGTGCATAGAGGAAAACTATGAACAAATTTAACATAAACAAAAAATACTAACTAGATTTAAAGCATTTTGGGATCAAAGTTGTGAGACAGTCTTAACTTGTTTATCGGTACCTTCACCTTCATGAATAGATCTGGTCAATTGTCGGTATTGTGGTCCACTTAAACACGAAAGGATATTGACAAACTTTTCTAAATAAACCATTTAGCTGACGACGACCACGGGTATTGTTGTCCACTTAAATCAAGCAGCGAGATCTACAAACAACCTCTAAATGGTTCAATTTTAGTTGCACTAGAACGTGTTCCCCATTTCCCAATATACCCTGGTTATCAAGAACTTCCTAAGGATTCCTTACTTTAGGTGAGTAAACAGTTATTAAGGAGGAAGTTAGATTTAGAGATAGATGCATATGTTGTGTCCCAGGTCGGATCTATTTCAATCACGCAGAAGGGACAACATATGACTAACAGAGATAGAGGGATTGAGAGGTAGAATGTTGCATATGTTGTGTTCCAGGTCGGATATGTTTCAATTACGCAGAGGAGACGGCATAAGGCTAACAGATAGAAAGAATTTCATATATAAGGAGGTGCGTAGAAATAGAGTTGCATATGTTGCATTCCAGGTCGGATCTCTTCCAATCACGCAGAGGAAGCAACATATGACTGACAGATAGGAAGCAAGAAAATAATTTCCTACATACCTACTTTATCAGAACCCCCCGGTCGCCCTATCAGAACTAGAATTAAGGACATAAGTTCGTACATCAAGGAAAAGTTAAGCCACAGTTCTAGATGCGTATTAATTTAGTGTATCATGTGGGTTCTCGTGTTTATCTCACTGCTCAATCTACCCAGGCGTCGTATGGTCAGTCCAAACAATCCTATCTAAATCCACATTATCAAATCCTTCGTGCCTACCAGCACATTAAACACAGAGTCTAGACAATTCAGATTCAGTCCCTTACACACAACCAGACTGCCCATTATCACTCACTTGATATCACTTCCCAAAACAACCTACTAACGAAAAACTATAAGAAAATGAAAAATTGTCTTTGAAATTAATCAGATTAAGATAAACCCAGGAGTATAGAGAAGAAAACTCAAACCATAATTCACCGATTGAATCTGCATCCAGAAGGTCTGATAACAACACGCATAATCTCATAACAGATCCAAAAATTCTTCTTGTCATTTAGCACAAACCCCATGAGTGATCCCTTCATTTCTTCCTTCCCCGCAAAGGACACATATTCTCAAACAAAGATCGGAATGTTGTGCAGTTGAGAGATGCTTCCTATCATGTGTATGGAACAACCACCATCAACAAACCAAAATCCGGTGATATGCCTCCATAGCTGCTCCGACACAGAGCGGGATCAGTTGGACTTTGGAACCCAGTCCATTTTGAAATTGGGTCGACCTTTGTCATCTTTGCACGATACTCTCTCCCATGACATATCATGTTTATCACAAACATAAGATGAAGAAATATTAGATTCATTAGTTGATTTGGGAGATTGAGCCTTCAGAACCCATTTATAGTTAGGTTTAACCCATTTCTTTTTAGATCTGATGGGTGGCTCAGCACTTGCTTTTGAGCTTGAAGCCGATCGCCGAGATGACTTTGACCTAGTCGGTCTCTGTTTCGCTGGAGCATCTCTTGAATTGGACTTCATGGCTGACATTCCCTTCTTGCCTTTGGGATTTGGATTCTTGGCCTTGGAAGTTTGATTCTTGGCCTTCTGCGCATTCCAGTCACCATTGTCTAAACGTGACCTTGAGAGGTTTCTTTTGGAGTATCTCCCTCTTGGCGCGTTTTGTCATCCTTGTGTGTAGTAAGGAACGTATGCACGATTAGGACAACTTCTGGCAATGTGTCCAGGTGTTCCACAGTGAAAGCATGTCTTTTTCTTCACTGGGAAGTTGTTTCTTCCTGCCCCCGGTGGCGTGTCCTTGTCTTATCTCTTATTGTTCCGACAATCACAATTACAACAGGCACTCTATTTCACTGGAATTGGTGGCATGTATTTGTCAACAGCATGTTGATCAAAAGTAGCTGAGTTCGAAGCAACAGATTCAGAGTTCAAGGAGACATTGGTTTGTTCAGTAGTATTCTCTTTGTTCTCATCTTCTACTACTTTACCTACACATGAAGTAAAAACATTAGTATCTTTCATCTCAACACCCTCAGTTGGCCCTGATTGTTCAGTCGTAATAGAAGCGGGAACAAGGGGTTGGCCATACTGAAGATGTGCTTCATTTTCAATTTCTTCCTTAGTTAGAGGGGTATAAGAGTAGTTATGATTTAAAGGGGGAGGGACACTCTCATAAACTAGACCCTTTTGTTGGTTATTTTTAAACTGCAAACAATAGTCTATCATGTTAGCAACTACTTTGCTTGACACATCAAATTTTCTAAAATCAAAATTTGCAGTTTCAAATTTGCCTTTTAATGTGTCAAGCTCAGCAGTTAATTCAACAAGTTTTCTCTTAACATAGTCATAATTTTCACATCTGTTGCTATAATCTTCTTGAAGCCTCCTAAAGTCTTTGGTTTTTGCTTCTAATTCAGCCTTTAGGGGTTTCTGTCCTTTCCTAAGTTGATATCCTTCGTATTTTAGGTCATCGACTTCCCTTTTTAGCAAATCATTACGTTCACGAAGAAGTTTAATCATAGCTTCACATGATTGAGAGCATGAAACTTCATTGACCGAGATGTTTGCGGAACTCATTGTTTTTCCACACTTCAAAGCGTCAAGTTCTTCAGTTACAGCAGTAAGACTAAGACGATTGAGATCTTTTGTCTTCTTGATGACAGCCACGTTCATATCCCACGACTTCGGAAGTGAATTTAGCAGTTTTTTGTTTATCTCTGATTTAGTTAAGAAAATACCAGCTATATTCATCTCAGTAGTAAGTGCAGTAAATCGCTGCAACTGAGCTTTCAGGGTTTCTCCAAGGATATAATTGAATATGTTGAACTTTTGTCTTAACATATCCTGACGACTCTCTTTCATGTCTTCATTTCCCTCGTAGACCTCAAAAGCCATTAAAAGCACAAATTTAAAGTCAAACTTAAATTTAAAAATGACCTTTGACTATAAGCCTCAAAAGTCAACCTTAAAATTCAAATTTAAAAAGTCAAACTCAAAAGTCAAACTTGAAAAGTCAAACCGAAAAGCTAAATTTGAAAATTTAAAAGTTAAACAAGAGAGTTAAAGTTTAAAGTCAAAGGTCAAATTTTAAAAGTCAAAGTCAAATTTTAAGTAAAAAGTCAAAAATAAAAGTCAAAATTTAAAAACTAAAAATTTTGGGTTGAAAATGGAATTTAAGAATAAAAGAAATTTAATTTTGGGCTGAAATTGACAAAAATGTGAAAGTAGGTGCGAAAGTGAGCCTTTATGAATTAAATCCGGGAGTAATGGAACAAGATGCAGCCTAGAGCAAATGGTAAGATGCATGGGTTAGGAGATAAGAGACCTGGGTTCGATCCCCGGCACCTCCAAAACTCCGTCCGCCCCTTTCTCTTTTTTAATAGACACTGTGAAGACTCCTGCTGGCGGAGATCGAAGCTGCTGAACATGCGAAGACTCCTGCTGGCGGAGACCGAGACTGCTAAACAAACACGTGCGAGGTGCGAACCGGAAACGCTGTTGACCGTACACGTGTGAGCCGTAAACTCCGAGGGCCGTAAACTTGGACCGCAAACTCCGGCCGTAAACCCTTCAAAGGCCGTAAACACTGCTTCAGATCGCGAAAAAACGACGTTTTTCCCATTTTTGCTCCAAAACTCGATCCAGAACTCGTTTTTATGAAAAACACGAAGAACAAAACCCCCTTATTTTGCCACGATCTATCCAAAAACGCAGAAATCCTTCAAAAATAAGATCAAATAAGCTCCAGATCTGACAAAATTGACTGATACAATCCAAGCTCTGATACCACTTGTAAGTCCCCAAAATGCTTGAGAATCAATCAGATCCGTTTGATGGTGCAGAATCTCAATCAAACGGATGATGCTAGATCAAAATAGAAGAGAAGGAGAAGAAGAAGATGATGAATCTTGTATGTATTAAATGAATATGATTAATGCTCCTTACACAAGATTCACTTTCTCTTTTTAGTATACACCTTAGAATACACACACTTAAGCTCCTCTCCTCTCTTCTCGCTATTCCACTCTTGTAGCCGTAAACTCCTTACACCCCTCACCCTATATATAGTTGGGGAACATGGGCCGTAAATGGGTTTACGGTCGTAAACCTGTTTACGGCTGTAAACATCCACTGGCCGTAAACCTAACTGTAAACACATATATAGCGATAAACATTGAGTTGTTTATGGTCCTAGACATAAAAATACATTTTCCTAGAAAAGTAAAGTATAAAACATAATTTTGACCCAACAAGGATTAAAGAGATATAATTAAATTTCAGGATGTTACAATTCTTCCCCACTTGAATTAGATTTCGCCCTCGAAATCGCTCCTTATCAACGCATAGATCGAACCGGTAATCCGAAAAGCACCACCAAAAGGACCTCTTATCATACAACAATCTCTTCCAAAGACACCTGATCCCAACAGGAACTCCCGACCCCGAAGAAGGACAGATCCAACTGCCGCTGCGGTACTTGATCTGACTCTTTCCGAACTCGAAAACTCCAGTGGTCTATCTCCCTGCCAGACCACCCTCGCAAAATATCATGTTAATCTCTCATCGATTAGCAGACTCTAAGAACACTCTACCAGCTCTGATTCTCTAATCGATCCCGGTCAAACTCAAGAGGAATGGAAAGGTCATAACCCACTAATGACCCACCGCCTAAACAACTATCAGAACTTATCGGAAAGAATAAATCCCAAAAATCTGACCTCAAACACAAGAAAAGACCACACTCACTTGGAAGTATTCTCTGACTCCTATAGACATAAGCCCCAGCTTCCTCTCAGATTCCCCTTTCAAATACTAAGTACCAGGTCAGCTCCCGACCCAATAGATGAACCTCCAAAGGTTACTCATTGCAGAACAAAACGTCTCACCGACTTCCTTTTCACGATGACTATCTCAGCTCATCGCGACACACAAGTCACGAAGTTCACTTGATCCCAAGCGAGTTCTATAACTCATCTGAAATCGTCTCGCTTCCGACCCTCAGTCATCTTCCTCCCACTGGTTCCATGCGCCTTGCGAGTATTCTCATACCAACGAAACTGACCCACTCCGGTCAAATAAATCAGATGAAGATCAATATCCCTCAAAATGAAACCCATCTACAAAACTGAAACCTCATCTCGCCTACTCAACACACGAACGAATCCAGACTTAAGCTCGAGAGTCTGATTCAACAGCAGGCTTGGAACCATTCAATTCCAATCTGGTACTCAACTCATGACCCTAGATTCACGAATTTAAGCACACACCTTCTCCCTAATTCCTTCCAATTACGAAAATCCTCACTCAACCTGGGATATATCAACTCCCACTGACACGGAGACCCCCGTCTCGCCCCTGGTTCGGAAACCAGGCTCCCGAAGACTCAAACGGTAAGCTACCCAAGCCTAAGAACTCCTATGTGCCATACTCTGACTAGTGAATGCTACGGCTCCCCGTAACATCACAACACCCTCTCGCTAACTAGTGAGTACTACGACTCTCCGTAGCATCACAACACCCTCTTGCTGACTAGTAAGTACTACGGCTCCCCGTAGCATCACAACACCCCCTCTCTGACTAGTGAGTACTACGTCCCCATAGCATCACAAAACCCTTTCACTGACAAGTGAGTACTATAGCTCCTCGTAGAATCACAACACTCTTTCGCTGACTAGTGAGTACTACGGCTCCCCGTAGCATCACAACACCCTTTTGCTGACTAGTGAGTACTATGGCTCCCTGTAGCATCACAACACCCTTTCGCTGACTAGTGAGTACTACGGCTCGCCGTAGCATCACAACACCCTTTCGCTGACTAGTGAGTACTACGGCTCCCCGTAGCATCACAACACCCTTTCGCTGACTAGTGAGTACTACGACTCCTCGTAGCATCACAACACCCTCTCCCACTAACTCATGGATGTTGCAGCTCCCTGCATCCTTACAGTACGTTCTCTTACCATCCCACAGTCTCATCCTCTAGTCGATGTCATACTCTGCATCCGTTAATCCCATGTTCCGCGGCCCAACATAGATAGATGCACACATCATCCAAAAGTAAATATCACTACTTCTGACGGCAACTTTCATGACATAACTCCTTTTCTCACTACAATTCTCATTCTTAAATAATTTCTTTTGACATCAATCAGTCGAATAGCTCCCACTGGAACCATAGATACTTACTACACCGCTTGCCATCTCTTAACTCAGAACTCAAAATAATCTGGAATTAAGGACATCATACCCGGATACCTCGGTACTCTATCACAGAATCTCATCATGTTTTACCCAAACCACAGATCTCATACTTACGGCACCATACTCAGATACCGTATTGCTCTTTCAGAATCTCACAACCGATCTTTCTCTCACACCACTCGAATCTCATAGTATTCCATCTCCCAATTGGAAACACAGAGGCATCGTCAATGGCTCAGAACACGTTGACAAAAACCCGAAGCTCCCCCTCTTTTAGTCACTACCCATATGAAACTACTCATATCGACCTTGATCGCACTCGAACTCAACATATTTCAACCCCGAAAATCCCAGGTCACAATGAATTCTCCAATCCACGGCCACCTGCCATGGATCCACTCATCCTTTCTTAAACACAATCTCATACATCTTCCCGTCTGGCACTTTGCCTCATCCTCCACTAACTCAGGGCTCATGCATCTGCACCATAGATTTCCATAACCATTTCTCTGACCGCCCATGAATGGATCATGGATCCCCTTACTGGAAAACCAGTTCTCCCCCACTCAGGGTTCGAACAATCACCACATATCCCGTCCCTGACAAAATCTCAGAATCCTCCCCACGTGACTGCCTTTGGTCACCTTGAGGCCTCAGACTGACACACCGCCGGAAACCCCACTGCTCTGAATCCAATCTGTCTCTAATCCGCAAATAGTGCCCTTCACGCATTTCAACTCTAACTCTTCAACCTGCCTCCCAAAACAGGAATAACCATCAAAGCACATACCTCATTCTCATTGTCGATCTACAATGTAGACCACGAGGTCCACTGCCCCGATATACTCCTTTTTAAACACCGGAAACTACTAATAAAGGCACCTTTCATGTCACATAGAGTGACATCTCCACTATCGGCCGGTCGCTCAGCCTAGACCGTATTCTCCCATAATGCACCGTACCTATTGATCCCCGACTCTTGCGACTCCACTGGCATCTCACCAACAATCCCTCAGAGCTAACTCGATTTCCCTCTCAAGGGAGGCTCCACCGAAACTCATTCAACATGGGCCTCTGGCCCCATACTCTTTCATATCTTATCTCAGTCTAACCTACCACATCAGGATAACTGGTAAACCAGAAGCACTAACCCTCACAAGTCTTGGTACTTAAACCATGTGACCACCTCTCGGTCTGCTATGCATCATGGTACCCAAGCCATGTTATCTCCTCTTAATCTGCTACAAATCATGGTGCTCGAACCATGTTCTCTCTTCTCAATCCGCCTCAAATCATGGTACTCTAACCATGACATCACCTCTCGATCTGTTACTTATCAGGGTACCCGAACCATGACATCACATCTCGATCTGCTACTTATCATGGTACCCGAACCATGACATCACCTCTCGATCTGCTACTTATCATGGTACTCAAACCATGACATCACTTCTCAATCTGCTACTTATCATGGTACTCGAACCATGACATCACCTCTCGATCTGCTACTTATCATGGTACTCGAACCATGACATCACCTCTCGAACTGCTACTTAGATTCTCCGGAATACTCCCTGCATTGAGTATGGGTCCTCTGCTTTCAGTAGTACGGACCCATACTACCTGCCACATCTACCCATACTCCCTACACGGACCATCCCAGAGTCCCTAACTAGCTGCTCAACCTTCTCAATCCCCAATCCCAACACGCGTGCTCGTTTCCCAGCGAAATGCTCTACTCTGTCAGCGTACTCATCTGACTACGGTCACTTCCTAGGTTCTCACACTTCTCCGCCATCAGCTGTTGAGAAACTCCTTATGATGTCAGTCATCTACCTCCTGAATATCGTCACATTCAATTGGTAGTTGACTCCTATCATCGGGAGTTTCACAAAGCACGAAGCAAGCAACATCCAGGCATCGAATAAACACGTAAAACCCACTCTGGGTGATAACTCCACTTGCTCTACTCATACTCAAAAGATATTACCGAACTCTGAAACTCTACCCTTCGCGGGTATCTAACTACTCTCTCGATAGGCTCCATAAATGCTCATCTAGGTATCTCTCCTAGATTACTCTTCTACTCAAATCCCTCTTTTAAAGGATTCCTACTGGATACTCTCACTCAGCACATACTCGAAAGCGGATCACAGATAGCAGCAACTCCTAGGCTAAGGCATCACAAATCAGGCCACTCTAGTCCTAAATATGAATACCTAGCCTACTCTAGCATGCATAATATCTCATAATATCTAATAACACATAACGTAAGGGAATTTTGGGAAATCACCGTTTGGGCGCTGGCTGATTGTACACACTGCTCTTTTCCGATTTCTCTTGAAATATTTTACTTGTTTTGGAAAAATTGTTTCTTTTTGAAAACTTTTCTCAAATCCTCAGTTTGAGTCCAGATATGCCCGAAGGTGTACCCGAATCCCTCAAACCAAGGCTCTGATACCAACTTGTAACGCCGTAAATTTTCAAACCAAAATTTTCATTTTTAATTTCATAAAACACATGTCATTCTAAATAAACACCATTTAATACTTAACAAAGTTTTCAAAACATTATCAAAATCCAGGATCCTCATTCATAACTCTTTTCTCTTGCGTGTACAATTGAGTCGCCGCCTTCCACGATCCTGATAAGGACCTGAAACACATAACACATAACACGGTAAGCACAAAGCTTAGTGAGTTCCCCAAAATACCACATACATCACATAAGCCACTCGAGGCTATAACTCGGTATGACCCTCCGGTCAATGTGTCTTAGCGGGACTCTCCAGTCCCGTAGCTCGTTAGACCCTCCGGTCCGGTCTAGCTCGTTGGACCTTCCGGTCCGGTCTAAATCGTTGGACCATCCAGTCTGGTCTATATCTTTGGACCCTCCGGTCCGATCTATATCGTTGGACCTTTCGGTCCGGTCTGATCGAGGACCCTCTGGCCTCATGAGTCGTTGGACCCTCTAGTCCAGTCTATATAACACATAGAATACATATAACACAATGTACATAAATCTCAAACATACACATACACATAAGACCCTTCGGTCTGCACATAGATACCATTCTAGGTAATGTATAGTGAGAAGACTCACCTCGGGTAAACTCGGATAATATCGAACTCGAAATACTGATCTAGCCTCCGCCTAATCACATTAAATAAATCCCTCTAATTAACAACGGCGCCCAAAGGCTAGACTAGTCCCTTCCTATATTCTCTCAGGAGGGGAAAAAAACCATTTTACCCCTCCAATGGTCCAAATGCCCAATTGTTGACCAAACCCTAAAAGTCAATGAAAGTCAACAGAGGGCAGTACGCGGGGCGTACCTCAGCTATCCAGAATCGGGGATCTCAACCCCTATGCGGCGCGTTCTGAGATTTACGCCTAGCGTAAGTCTCAGTTTCATGCTCTTAATGTTTTGGGTCTGAATCGGTTAAGATACAAGCTCATATTCCAGATCTAGTCCTTCTAATGCCTCTTAACCCATAAAGTCGAAACCTTTAAGCTTTTGCATGGCTGTAAAGGTCACCAATCACTCCTAACTCTTATCCTCTCTCCTCATTAAGTCCTTATCTCATGCATGGCTCAATATAAACGATCAAGATTGGATTTTTATGGATCTACAACACATTTTATACCGAAATGGGGCAGATCAAGGCTTATGGAGACCATTTTGGTGGGATGTCAAGTCCACCAAGAAAAGTACACCCTTGTTTGCAAATAAAACGTAATATAATGGTAAAAAGGGGTATCGATCCTCGGGGAAATGGTTGTATTCAATCACCAATGTAACCTAAAAGAACTATTGTAAATAAACTAACTAACTACAATTAAACTAAAAGGGGGGTGTTATGATTGCTTGAAAACTAAAAGACTTTAATAACTTGCAATTAAGCAAGAAAGTGAGATGCTCAAATATTGGAGAGAATTGGTAAACCAAGGCAATTCAACACAATGAACATTTGTGTGTTTATCATTAGGATTTAACATGAAGCTTATCATTCATCCCAAATTGGTTATAGCAATCATGAAGCATGATATGCGAAGATTCCTCATAGGTAGTATGGAGGTTAAGGAAGCCCACAACACACCTTCTTAATCAAAATCAAAGATCCAATTGAAGCAATTGAACCCAAGAAGTTGATTAGCCTTAAGAATGAAGAAATCCCCAATTCCTAGAGGATGTCAATGCTTACACATCCATAAAGGATTTATGATTCATAAACTAGAGATGATTTCTACCATCATAAAGCTCTTGTTCCAAGTAAACTCGTTGATTCAATGCTTAACCAAAGAAATAAACCAACAATTGCTTATTAAAGTACCAAGCTCATGATCAAAGCACTAAAAAAGCATAGAAAATATGAACTAGAATCATATACATAAGATAAATGATAAATAAGCATAAATACTTCAACACAAACATTCAGAGGTTTTAGCCAAGGTCTACCAAAATAGAGAGTTTAGCCACTCATGGCAACAGAAAAACAATCACAAAAGTCTAATTGCATAAAAAAAACTACCAGTATCTTGGAAAGATGAAAAGAAATGAGTCTTCAAGCTCCAAAATCGGCTCCTACAGGTCTCCCATGGTGTAAAATCGAGAATGAGGCTGATAGATCTGATCCCCCAAGGTTATGGTGTGCCAAATGACCAAAATGCTCAAACTGGGTAGTTACGCGGGTACCCGCGCGATGGAGATTCCACCCGCGCAAGTGTTGTTGTAATGTTATTGGCTTCTCAATCCTCCACTCCACCCTTCCACTACCAAAGATTCCTTTGGTCCCCTCCATATCCATGTGATTCAAATTAACCAATCATCTTTTAGCTACCAAAATGGATGCTCCAAGCCCAAAATAAAAGTCCAAGATCCATCTTCACAAGCCTACTTCATCCAAGCTTTTAGCTTTTTAAGCCCACTTCTTCTTTGGTGGATCCGACAAGCCCAATAATGCATCGGAAAGCCCACTAAGCCCAACTCTAATCAAACCGCAACCGCAACAAGCTCCAAAATCCTGCAAAATTTCTTATGCAAAATAAAAAGTCCCCGATACGATCCATGATAAATAAAATAAAGAATATACAATGCAAAACTAATTAAAAAGAGCTAAAATTCTAAAATAAACTAATAAAAATAAGGAAATAAAATAAACTATCACCTTTACTCATAAAGTCTCCATATTGGGACAAAAACCCTAAAAATTGGTCCATAAAGCACAAATCCAAAATGATGAAGAAAGCTTCGAGCTTTTTACCTCCAAGTGGTGCCCCAACCTCTGTAAAGCTTAGATCCAAAGCTTGCACTCCAATTCTAGCTTCCACGGTGGTCCTCTCTTCTTCTTCACAAGCACATAATGATACTTTCAAGCTCAAAACACACACACACACAAGCTTAGAACGAAGGTTTGGCTCTCTTAGGGTTTCACTCTCTATAAAATGGTGGTTGGGATGGGGGGCTATAGTATTCCTTTTATAGTGCTCATGTTTCACTTAGGATTTTGAATCTGGGCCCATGATGCCCAACGTAAGCTAAGGTACGCCCAGCGTACTTGGGTAGAGTCCGCGTCAAAGACACGCCCATGGGTACGCGCAACGTAATCTTCAGTATGCCCAGCGCACCCACTCGCCACCATTTTCTATTTTGGGCTAAATTTGACAACTTGGAAAAGAAGAAGGATTAAAGAGATATACCTAAATTTCAGGATGTTACAGGTCCGAAATATATGAATCGAACAACTACACATAGAATTCAGACCCCAGAATACAATCGACCTAAACGATGATATAGACATAATTAAAATGGAAGAACCCTTACAATGAGCGGTTAGTAGGGATAAAGAAAAGCGAGTGGCATCGGGGAGATTGGGATTGGCTCAAAAATCTTCGAAGCCAATTAACCAAACAACTTACATTATTATTTTAAGAAAAGCTTGATGGTTGTCTTTAAATTCAAAAGGAAAACGGTGAAGATAATGAAGGAAGCACACCGTGAGCGACAAACCATAACCGATACTAAAATGTTGAAGATATTGGCCGACAATCACGAGTGTGAGGGACTATGGACGTTTTAAGCAAATATAAAAACAATAATATGTAATTTTTATTTTCCTTTGTTTGTTTTTCTTAATCTACCATTCAATTTTTGTTTTTTAAACTAATGTAACTGTTTTTTTGTTTGTTAAATCTTATTTTTAAATTTTAATTATTATTAATTTTATTATATAATTAAAAAATAGGAGTTTATGATGTGAAGTTATATATATATATATATATATATATATATATATATATATATATATATATATATATATATATATATATATATATATATATATATATATAGGGAAAGGTTATTTGGAAAACAAAAAAACCCTAAAAATCATAAAAATGCATAAAAAAAATACCTAGAGATCACCAAACTTTTATTTTGACATTTTTTATGAAAAAATCGCAGGTTTTTAAAGAAAATCGCTGGAAAAAAATTTGAAAAAAAAAAAAAAAATTTTTATAAAAAAAAAATTTTGATTTTTTTGTTTTTTTTTCAGCGACTTTTAATAAAAAACTGTGATTTTTTATAAAAAATTTCAAAAAAAAGTTTTGTGATTTCTAAGTATTTTTTTTATGCATTTTTATGATTTTTAGGGTTTTGTTTTCCATAGAACCTAAACCTCTATATATATATATATATATATATATATATATATATATATATATATATATATATATATATATATATATATATATATATATATATATATATATATATATATATATATATACCAAATTTGATAAAATAAATACATTATGTACCATTCTATAAAAAATACTGTTTAGTTACGTTACTTTTGTGAATTAGTAAGACAAGTCATTTTAATCTAAAACAGACACTTTCTTTTCTTTTTAATGGTCATAGTTTACAATGACATTACTATTTTAATTTTTTTTTAGCTAAAATCATATTTATTATCAAGTTGGATAATTTGAAAAATAAAAACAAAAAGGTTTATGCATCCTTCTATAAAAAATACTCTTTTTGTTATGTTTAATTATGTTATCGAGTAATACGAATCGTCTTTGTATCAAAGTGACAGTTTTCCTTCTATTTTTTAATGGTCATGGTTTATTATGACATTACTATTTTAAATTTCTTTTTTGCAAAAAATCATATATTCTATCAAGTTGGATAATTTTAAAAAAATAAAAAGTTGTATGCACTATTCTATAAAAAATAAAAAATAAAAATAAAAATAAAAATAAATAAAAAAAAAAAAACCTCTTTTGTTACGTTTAATTTTATGACCAAGTATGACGACTTGTCTTACTTAGACGTTTACCCTTCTTTTTATGGTCATGATTTATACTATTTCTTTATTTTTTATGAAGAGATTATATTTTTTTATCAAGTTTTATAATTCAAAAAAAAAAAAAAAAAAAAAAAAAGACTTATGCACCTTTTTATAAAAAAATAACATTTTGTTATGTTTACTTGTGTAACATAGCACATAAGCCGAGTTGTCTTAGGTGTCGTTTGATGGTTTCTGTCTGAGAAGGTGTTGTTTAATAAAGTGTTGTCTGAAAAAGTTTTCTGACTGGAAAAGAAACCATGATGTTTGCTTGTACATCTGATTGACTGTGCTGAATGATAAAAAAAAGTAATAATTCAATAAAAAAATAAATTTAAAAAAAGTTATTTTAAAAAATTAATAATCCAATAAAGAAAGAAAGAGGCGGGGTTTGGTGTATAATTGTCTTTCCAGCCCATTCAGCCAGAAAGATATGATTTTGCGACTTTCTGGGAAAGACATATCTTACCGGGAAAGACCCCTTATTTTATGCAAATCAAACAGTCTTTCCGGTCCATACAACCAGAAAGATCTGTCTGGACCTGAAAAGATGCGTATCAAACGGGGCCTTAGTCTTAATGAGACGTTTTTCTTTCTTTTTAATGGTCATTGTTTAGTATGATATTTCTATTTTAATATTTATTTATGAAAAAATATATGTTGTATCAAGTTGGATAATTTATTATATATATCTCCCTATACTAATAAATGAGTAGTTTTTTTGACATGTGTTACCATATTAGACCTCTTAATTAATGTGTTGCCACTTGTCAATATATTAGTTCTTCATTTTCAATTTATTAGACCTCCACATTAATGTGATGCTATTTGTCAATGTATGTATTCTTAATTTTAAATTTTAAATTTTATATTATTGTTTTCATTAATTTACAAATAAAAAATGTCTAATATATATAGAAAATTAATTTTATATATTTATTTGAATCAATGATTATAATTTCACATAACTAATAAAAATATCTATTAATTAATAATTTATTTAAAATAATTGATTAATAATTTTGAGGTTTCACTATAAAAATTTAATTAATTGGGTTATAAACTAATATATATATATATATATATATATATATATATATATATATATATATATATATATATATATATATATATAGGATCGGATGAGGACTTTATTTTCGGTAAAGATTGTAAAGACAAATCTAGATCTTTAACCATTAAAAATTAATACCCCGGATTTGATTTAGAAATTGTGTTGAATTAAAAAAACGCACGGTGGTATTTTCATTAAACTGATGGGTATGGGTCACACACATACCCAAGCCATATCATCATCTTCTCTCTTCTTCTTTCCATCAACTGCGTTAAGGTTTTTTTTTTGGGGGGGGGGGGGGGGGGGGGGTCTTCTAAGCCTTCAATTGCATTGTGATGACAAGGAAGAAGCAAGAAAGAAGAAAGAGAGGAAGGAAGAAAGGGCATTGCCATTCATTGACATTACCAAGCCTAGGTAACGCCCCTATACCTTAACGGGCATTGGGGTTGGTGTCCCCGGTGTTATACCAATGTTTTTCGATGTCCACATTATTATAATGGGAGTCGACGTTGCCCACACCGAGCACTCTTATTATCACCAATTGTTTACAATTTTCCAGCTAAGTGGTTAAAGTTTAGGGGCATAACTCTGAACACAACAAAAGTCATCACATTAGAACTCAAACAGAGTCACACACGCCTCACTATTAGTTGCCACATGGCACCTCTTTATTGGTATCTTTTATTTATTTTTCACCCAATTCATTTTTTAGCTCTAACTTTTTTTCTTTACAAAACAAAAGTTCTGAAAAAACCAAAGTTTTTAAAATTTAATTTTCTACAAAATGAGTATAGTAATGAAAATTTGAAGAAAAAAATTTTGTTCTTTTATTTTAATAAAAAAAAAGAAAAAAAATATAAATTCACCAAAAATAATAAAAAAAATTAATGAATACTTCTACTCACTATACTAGTGATTTTGCAAAAAGCTTTTTTTTTAAATAAGCTTTTAAAATGTTCTTATTTTAATTTTATGAAATATTAGGTTTTATAAAATATCACGATTTTTTTATTTCTCCAAATACAAAAAGACAAATGAAAGAGTTATTCATCTTATTATTTTAGTGAGTTTTTAAAAGAAATTTTTCGAAAATATTCTTGTTAAAGGTACTTACTTTTTTTAACGTAATCCAAATTTTATAAAAAATAAAACTTAATAATTTTCATCCTCTAAATCATTTTTTTAAAAGATTTGTTATATATAATATTTGAAAATAATATAATCCATATCGAGATCATTTAAAATATTTATAATCCAAAAAGTTATGATTCAATATATTTTTATGGTCATGAATTTGTTATGATCCAAATATTTTATGATCTTTAATTGCAACTTTTTATAATTTAAAATTAAATAGTTTAAGATTTTTAATGATCCAAATATGTTATCAATAAAATCTCATATAGTTAAATATATTATGATCCAAAATCATATGATGCAAAACACCATGATTAAAAAAAAATATGATTCAAAATATTATGATTTGAAATGATATGATTCAAAAATATTTATGAGGAAATTTATATGATTCTTAATCTTTTATGTTTTAAAACTTTTATCATTATTAAACATCAAAACTCAAACCGACGTATAGTTCAAAAAATAAAAGAAAAATCACAAAATTTTCAAAAAGACAAAAAAAAATGCAAGACATTTTAAAATTTTAGTAAAAACATTTTAAAAAAGAAAAAAGAAAAAAAAAAGAAAAAGAAAAACTTAAAAAGTGTGTTGATAAATGTGATAATTTGTAAAAAAAATTAATAAAAATAATAAAAATAGAAAATAGAAAATTGCGTTGTAACTTGATTTCATATACGTATATAACTTGATATTTAAAAATAATAAAAGTAATAAGTGGTAAAATATATGTAACTTGATTCGTATTTGTGATAATTTTCAAAATGATAATATACTAATAATATTAAAAACAAAGTGTAATCACATTTAATATTTAAGAAATTAAAGTGTACAGTGGAATAAAAGAAAGGAAATATGACTTATTAAAGCAATTAACTTTTCGGTATGTTTATATCTGGGTAACTATCTTTTTTGAAATGTTTCATTTTCCCCTTGACGAATCCCTAAAATGTCACTTCTTTGACTTGAAATGTGGGAGGTGGGATAGAATTTGCTATTGAAGGCCTTGAGTAACTCTTCCCATGTGTGAATAGATCCCGGTGGTAAGTTGAATAACCACTCTCTAGCTTTATCTTCCAAGGTGAGCGGGAATGCGGTTAACTTGAAATCATCAAATATCACATTGTCGGGTAACATGCTAACACATATCATATGAAAGGACTTCAAATGCTTTTGAGGATCTTCTCTATCCAACCCATGGAATTTGGTTAGTTGATGGATGAAACTTGACTTCAATTCAATCCCTCGACGGTTTGCGGGATAAACAATAGCAAGAGGTTTGTGAGTAACATCTGTTTCCATCATTTGTCTAAGTGTCAACTCTTGGTGGGGATTGGGTGGATTGGGGTTATTGGGATATTGTTGCAAGTAATTGGGTGGTTGATGATAAGGTGGGTAAGGGTATTGGTTGTGATAGTAAATTGGTGGTGGATAAGCTTGGTAATTAGGATATTGGTTGTAGGGGGGTTGTTGTTGTGGGTACATTTGGTTTTGGTACATTTGAGGGGGTTGGTAATTGGGTTGGTTTGGGTAATGTACTTGTTGTGGAACTTGAAAAGCATTGTTTTGAGGTTGGTTGTTTTGGTGGAAGTTTTGGTTTTGTGGTTGATAATTAGGTTGGTTTTGAGGAGGGGTTGGATTCCAAGGTGGCATATCAATGAGAGGTTCTTGTGGTTGTTGTCTTGGTTGATGGGGTGGGGTATTGGCATCTTGATTGATTGGGTTTGGGTTGAGATTGTGAGGTGGAGTGTTATTCATGGCTATGTGGTTTTCAAACGGAATGTCTTCAAAGGAATGACCAACAATTGGAGAACTCGGTTCGGTGTCGGTATCACTTGAAGTATGAACTTGATCTTCTATGTTGATTAGTGGAGAAGAGGAAGAAACTTGAACAAGTTGTTGTTGCTTTGCTTGTTTGGCTAACTTTTTCAACCTTTTTGCTTCTCTTTCAATTTCCGGATTGTAGAGTAGTTCACCGGTTCTTGTAGACCTAGGCATAAACAATCAAATAACAATAACCAATTTCCCCGACAACGGCGCCAAAACTTGATAGGATGTCAAGCCCACCAAGCAAATTACACCCTTTGATTTCTAAATAAACGTAATATAATGGTAAAAGGGGGTATCGATTCTCGGGGAAATGGTTGTATTCACTCACCAATGCAATTCAATAGAACTAGTGAAATTAAACTAACTAATTACAATTAAACTAAAATGGGGGGGGGGGGGGTTGATTACTTGAATAACTAAAAACCTTGCAATTAAGCAAGTTGATGAGATGCTCAAAGGTTGAGAATAATTGGTTAACTAAGGCAATTCAACACAATGAACATTTGTGAGTTTATCATTAGGATCTAATACAAAGCTTATCCTTCATCCCAAATTGGTTATAGCAATCATGAAGCATGATATGCCAAGATTCCTCATAGTTAGTATGGAGGTTAGGGAAGCCCACAACACACCTTCTTAATTAAGATCAAGGGTCAATTGAAGCAATTAATCCCAATAAATCAATTAGCCTTAAGAAGGAAGGAATCCCCAATTCCTGGAGGATGTCAAATGCTTACACATCCATAAAGGAGTTATGATTCATAAGCTAGAGATGATTTCTACCATCATAAAGCCTTTGCTCTAGATAAATTCAATGATCCAATGCAAAATCAATGAAATAAATCAACCATTGCTCAATCAAATACTAAGCTCATGATCAAAGCATCGATTAAGCATAAGAATTGTAAACTAGAATCATAAACATGGAATAAATTGATAATCAACATAAATCCTTCAAAACCCACAAACATTCATTGGTTTTCAGCCAAAGTCAACCAAATAAGAGTATTAGCCACTCATGGCAACAAAGTAACAAGAACAATAATCTAATTGCATAAAGAAACTACCTATGATTTGGAAAGATGAAAGGAAATGGTGTCTAGCTCCCAAAATCGCCTCTTGCAGGTCTCCAATGGTGAAAAATCGTGAATGAGCCTCTAGATCTGATCCCCAAGAGTTATGGTGTGCCAAATGACCAAAATGCCCAAACTGGGCAGTTGCGCGGGTACCCGCGCGACAAAAATTCCACCCGCACAAATGTTGTTGTAATGCTATTGGTCCTTCATTCCACCACTCCACCCTCCACTACTAAAGATTCCTTTGGTCCCCCCCTGTCCATGTAATTTGAATCCACCAATCATCATTTAGCCACCAAATAGATGCTCCAAGCCAAAAATTAGAAATTTATGATCCATCTTCACAAGTCCAAATAATCCAAGCTAATAACTTTCAAAGCCCAATTCTTCCTCTTTGATTCCGCCAAGCCCAATAATGCCCCGGAAGCCCACTAAGCCCATCTCTAATCAACCTGCAACCGCAACAAGCACCGAAAAGCCTACAAAATATCTCATGCAACATAACAAGCACCCGGTATGATCCATAATAAAGAAAATAAAGAATATACAATGCAATAATGATAAAAAGATCTAAAATAAACTAATAAAAATAAGGAAATAAAATAAACTATCACCGGTGTTATAACGTCATCTTACATGCCACATCAACCTTAACACCACCATAACACCATGCAGGAAATGGTGTTCCAATGTTATAACTTGTTAAGAGGTAGAAAAAGGTAGATAGAGAAAGAGAGAAGGAGCTAAGAAAATGATTTTGATTGGTTATTATTCCCGTTTCAATATGTGGTAACGAGCACGAGAAGTGCCATAATGAGCTTCAACGAGTTTAGGGGGGGCGGTGTTCCCCACGTCATGACGTCGTTTTCGTGTGCCAACTCAGCCAATTCGTTTCTCGTTGTGACCCACACTGTATACTCTAAGAATTCTCTCGATCTGTGATTACTACTTGACTCAGGGCCAGTCCAGACGGTGGGCAACCCGGGCGAACGCCTAGGGCCTACGACTCCAGGGGGCCCAAATTTTATGGGCTATTTAGTTTATATATATGAATAAAATTATTACCTAAATGATTTTTAGGGCCTAAAGTTGGTTGAAACTCAAATTAGCTCAAAAGATAAACAATTTAGTTTGTTTGTTATTGCTAATTGAACACGTCTATATTTAAGAATAAATTATATTTTTTGAATCTTTATTATATTTGTCTTTGAGAGGTCCTTTTTTTCTTTTCGCCCCGGGCCTCATATATGTTTGGACCAGCTCTGACTTGACTATATAATTTAACGAACCTGCAAGCCTCCATGCAACTTCCTTTTACTTAAATTCAACATGAGGCCCATCCTTGAAATGTCCAAACCTTTGAAACTTCCAATAAACATGCAACAAATATTAATTATATCCCTATAAATACCCTCACGTACGTAACATAAATCACCCTCATGCATCAACCTCAGACCACAAAACTCATTATCATTCTAGCTACTTCTTTCTCTTTTTCATCATGTCTTTTAAGGAGGAACCACAATCACCTTTGCAACCACTAGCATATGTAAACTTGATCACAATTCTCAGTATCGATGGAGGTGGAGTACGAGGAATCATTCCAAGTGTCATCCTTGAATTTTTGGAAATTGAACTACAGGTAACATTTATAATATAGAATATATATCTTAGTGAAGCACCACAAGAAAAATTAAAGCTTGTTTAGTTATGACAGAAATTAGATGGTGAGAATGCACGGCTTGCGGATTATTTTGATGTAATAGTTGGGACAAGCACCGGTTGTCTTGTGACCGCCATGTTAACCACTCCGGATGAAGATAACCGTCCCATTTTTGCAGCTAAGGATGTTAAAGATTTTTATCTTCAACATTGTCCTAAAATCTTTCCACATGATAGGTATCATGTAATAATAGCAATTAAATACCTTGTGACACTTCTTGTATAGTATAGTGCTTGATTGTTGAAACTCTTTCGTTCTCATGCAATAAAAAATTGTATATAGTGCACTATCTGAGTTGTCACGTCAACGTCTCAAGTCTACATGGAAGGTCAATCATGGAACACTAGAAATATTTTGGTTAACCTTCTGTATGAAATATAATTTAGGACATGTTTTTATGCAATAAGTGAGAAATAAGTTGGGACGATTCCACTATTACGTTGCAACATCTTTTTATTTTTATAAGCGAATTGTTTTTTCTAGTAGTGTGATGGAAAAATTATGTTATGGTTAATATTGAGTTTTTTTTGTTGTCTTAAACTTCCATTTTATGGTACAATATGTAGCCATCCGTTCGCTCCTACTACAAAAGTGATCAAAGCTCTATCAGGGCCAAAATATGATGGTGAAAATCTACACAAAGTTATTCAAGAAACACTACAAGAAAAACGACTCGAGGAAACATTAACAAATGTCGTGATTCCAACGTTTGACATCAAATATTTGCAACCTGTGATCTTCTCAAGCTACCAGGTATTGAATTTATGCATTTGTTGCTCCCTAAAAAACCATCAAAGGATCGTTTTTCAAACCCCAAAAATCTTAACAATGAAATAGAGAAAAAGATAAATTTCTTTGATATTTGTTTCAAAAAATGCTTAAACCAAGAAATAACAATGCACTTTTATTTATTATAGCGTCTTACTTTCTTTTCTTCAAATATATTATAACATTAGATATTGAACCATGTCTACCAATTATAGAAAAGTCATCCAAATTCACAACAATTTTTACCATTATAATTGGCTACTTTTTCAAAGTATAATAATATCTTAATAAGAATATAAAAAAAGTTGAAAGTACACATACTACTATAATTCGATAGAGTTTCAGAACATGATTAATAAAAAAAAATAATAATTAGGAAGTGTAATGCTTTAATAGAAATGCGATAATACAAAAATAACTGTATTTTTTATGTTTCTTTCATTTAATTAGCCATTTCAAGTAACCATATAATACGTACATTGATATTCATGTTTGTTCAGTTAAAGAAGAACCCAAGTCTTGATGCCAAGTTATCTGATATATGCATTGGAACATCAGCTGCCCCAACTTATCTTCCTTCTCATTCATTCCAAACAAAAGATACCGAAGGGAAATTACTTAGAGAATTCAATCTTATTGATAGTGCAATAACAGCCAACAATCCGGTATGCTTAATTAATTACTCATCTATGTGGTTTAAGTAGGCTAATAATTCTTCTTTTTTGCAGACTTTAGTTGCCATAAGTGAAGTAACAAAGGAAATAACTAGAGGTAGTGCAAATTTTTTCCCAATAAAGCCAACAGAATACAGACGATTTCTAGTATTGTCATTAGGCACAGGGTCACCAGAATTTCAAGAAAAGTATGATGCGACAAAGTCATCTAATTGGGGAGTTTTGGGGTGGTTGGCTGGTGGAGGCTCGACTCCATTGGTGGATGTCTTTACTCAGGCGAGTGGTGATATGGTTGACTATCATATCTCTACTGTCTTCCAAGCCCTTCATTCAGAAGAAAATTATCTTCGTATTCAGGTAACTATATTTCCCTTCCATTTTAAAAAGATCCAAAATTTCGTATTATATATAACATACTAAATCAAAATGAAATTAACATGATATATTATATCAGGATGACACTTTAAGTGGGGACTTAACTTCCATGGATTTGGCAACACATGAGAACTTAGAAAATCTTGTGAAAGTGGGACAAGAATTGTTGAAAAAAAAGGTGGCGAGAGTAAACTTGGGAACATGCATATCTAAGCCTTACCATCATACCACCAACGAGATGGCTTTAATAAAGTATATTCACGTTTCCCACATAACTCTATTTAATTAGTATAAATTTTAAATCATATATACAAAGGAAGCATTTTATATATATTACTGATTTGAATATGTAGGTTTGCGAAAATACTCCATGAGGAGAAGAATGTACGAGAACTTAGATCACCAAGTACTAATAGAGGAAGAATTACACGAGAAGAGTCAATGAAAGAACAAACTAAACTTTCACAAAGAACACCAGCCCTCTCAAATGCACTTCATCACTCTCTTCCAGATTTACATGAGCTCAATCCAAACTAAGTTTTTCTTTATTGTATGGATAATTTCTTAAGCATTTTTCTAATTTAAGTTTGTAGTTATGTTGTTTGGGTGAAAACTGATGCAATTGTCTTGTTTCAGACTTTCAGTTTCTGCAAGCCAAATATATAAATAATAAATTAATACTACTTGGTCTATTTGTTTGGTTCTAACCGATTCAAGGTGACTCATATACACTCCTATATTACTTTGAAAAAGTGAATGAAAAATAATGAACAGTGAAGTTAAGTGAGAAAACTGGGGGTTCATAATAACAACTTTATATGTGAATATGAAGGTCTAAATTGGTTGTAAAATGAAACTGTAGAAGCCTGAAATCTAAAATGGGATACTTTGAATCCGAAATATATATGCATTTTCGAACCAAGTGACATTTGAAAAGGGAAGTGATTTGTACATAACATATTTTTTTCTATACACAACAATCCAATACTTTAAAACACATTGTTATGTATGGAGAAAAGTACGAATCAACTCTCAAATGCGAAGGTTAGATTGAGTTATAAAATTATAAGAACATTTTAAATGGTTATTTTAACCTGAATTTCAATTTACTTTCATAATTATATAAATTTTAAATATTTATTATTCTTTATTAATAATAACTAGATTATGACCCGCGTTAAACGCGGGGAACACATAAATAAAATACAAATTTATATAGATATTACAAAATAATTATAAAAAAACAGGGTTATTGTTATTATTGAAATGTATAGAAATTACACTAAAATAGGTAAATATATATAGCGTTGAATGACCTCTTTATAGACAATATTTTTTGTTTTATTAGTTCAATGACCCTGCTTGTCACATATAAGTATCTTCAAACAATTTTTACTTGTGACACGGAAAACAACTATATACAGCCAACCATGCGTGAAAATGGGTCTAAACAAGTATAATTCAACATTTGACAATGTACTTTCAAAATATATTGTTATTTTATAGCTATATTGCGGAATATAACTGTTTATTTCAAAAAATAGCAACTTATTTATGTTCCTTCAAAATGAACCACATAAAACCCCCCGCAAAGAAACTATAACCAATAAATCTGCAACGAAGCTAATCATCCCCTTCCACTTCATCTCTAATATCAGGTTTCTTTTCCTTAATCTGAGTTGTTATCACTATCATCGACAATGTTAAGATTCATTGATGACTTCTTTTTTATTTTAAGGATAACTATGACATAAATCATTTATCATGTCCATTATTTATGTTTATATCTTCGTTTTTTTTTTGTTGATTTTGATATGCCTTCTTCAGTTTACCACCATCTTTTTTTTTCAGACTAGTTTTTTTATGAAATAACATTTTTTTTGTGAAATTCGTTCTACGGTTTTTAGTATGTGCAGGTACGTTGATTTTTTTGAAGTAAAGAAAGTAGGGTTTTTGTTCGATGTTGGTTCCGAGGTTTGGTTCTTATTTTTTGTGATTTCTCATAATCCATTGCGTTTTATTTTCCATCTTTATCTACAATTTTTAAGTATAGAGCATTTTATCCATATATTCATTCACTACAGAGTTTAATAAAGGAAAAAAGAAACATCCCCTTAGTTTTATTTACTTTGCAGATCATCGAGCCTCCATGCAAAGCTTACAACATAATGAAAAAAAACAAAAAACCCTTATGAGGTAAATGCCAATTACGATTCTACCCATTTTTCTCTTGTAACAATTGTCTCACTTTAATACTTCAAAACATCTGTTTTTGTGTTTAAACATATTATTGATAGCATGAAAGATCCAAGCATTGTTGCATTTTGGTTAATCACAATGCCTCAAATTATGGGAGGATTTAAATATGATGATGAGGTCAAACATAAAATATGATGGTAATACAAGGTTCTTCTTCTTATTATTTATTTATTTACTTATTTTTTAATTCAACTTTATTACAAAATTAAATAGTTTTTTTATTGATATTAGTGTTTCTTATTTAGAAAAATATGTGATATGATCAACTTCTTGATGCTATAGCAATGAGAAAACTTGGATGAGCAGGAAGTGAGATAAATTTATAATTTATTAACTTTAATGAGTAATTAATTAATTACAATTTTGTTATTGAATTTGAAATACAACAGGGATTATATCAATGGATCCTGAACGTGAAAGAAATGATCCAGTGATAGTAAAGAACATTCGTTACTATAAAACAAAGAGCAAATTAGAGGCAGAAGTGATGAAGCTTTATCCACCACCATGACCTCAAAACTATGTGTTTGTGTATGTGGGGGGTGGGGGGGGGGGGGGGGGGAGGAGGGGCTTTCATGTCTAAGTACAACCCGTCTGTTATATTATGTCATGTCATCTCTTGTCTTATCTATTGATTTTTTAGAAAGGTATACACACACATGTAACATCATATAACATCCAATTTTAACACCGACTTTACTATTTTCGAAAAAGGATCATAGTTACCGATTAAAAAGATGGAACCAAGAACCAAACACAACATCAAGAAAAATTCAAAAGCAACATTATACATCTAAATTATAAGTATTCAACAAAGAACCATACGAATGAGTAAAAACATATAAATTCGTAAACAATATCAAACTTACAGATTAAAAGGATTTAAGGAAGAAGTACATATATTTATTCAACTAATCAGACTGATGGGAAGGTTGAAGTTTTTTTGCATTTGTTTTCTGCAGAGGAATTATGACATAATGTTTGTGTAAATCGATTATTAAAAAGGTTTGAAATATATATACAAGTCAATATGATGAAAATTAGCAGGTAATAAATTGAAATCTCATTTAAACTTAAAATAGAAGATATTTATGCTTCAAAGTGTATTGGTTCATAATAATATCCGAAACTTTTGAAAAATGAAATTAATAGTTTCAGAGATTTCAACATATAATATATTTGGAAAGCAATTTTGAATGAAAATAGAGCCTAAATTTAAGGTTTATATTAATAAGGAACCAATTTTGTAGTTGTAAGTTTGGAAAGAATTCATGTATCATTTTCATTCAATTCCTACATTTAATTTCCTAACATAACGGGTTGACTTCTTGTTTGATCAAGGTGACGTAAACAAATTGATCTAAGGGTGTAAAACCTATAAAAGAAACACAATCAACAGCTCAGATTGTCTTAGGTGCTGTTTGTTTTTCCGAAGTGAAACTGTCTGAAGTCTGCGGACCACCTCTGCAGCCCTCTGCAGCAGAAGAGGTAGACCAAAGTGTTGCAGACTATAATGAGAAGCATGTTTGTTTTTTTAACGGTTGCAGACTGCTGCAGATATTAAAAAAAATTAAAATAAAATAATTTAATAAACCGATAATAGTTTTTTAATACCAAAAATTTAATAATTGTAATCTTAAAACATTGAAATAAAATTCAAACAACCAAATTAGTCTTACAATAAAATTTTTAAATAAAATTCATACAACCAAACTTTAATAATTTTCATTCCATATTTTGCATCAATTGTTCGGCAATTTCATCTCTTAACTGAGTCATATATTCACAATCCGCTGCAGTACCATGTGTTGGAATCTCATCTTCATCATTATCAACGCCTGCATTGTTATTCCGAACCGAGACATTTGGTTCGTCATATCGTGCAAAAAACTCATCACGTAGTCCCTCTCTTCTTATAAAATTATGTAGTGCAAAGCATGCTAGGGCTTTCATGTCTAAGTACAACCCGTCTGTTATATTATGTCATGTCATCTCTTGTCTTATCTATTGATTTTTTAGAAAGGTATACACACACATGTAACATCATATAACATCCAATTTTAACACCGACTTTACTATTTTCGAAAAAGGATCATAGTTACCGATTAAAAAGATGGAACCAAGAACCAAACACAACATCAAGAAAAATTCAAAAGCAACATTATACATCTAAATTATAAGTATTCAACAAAGAACCATACGAATGAGTAAAAACATATAAATTCGTAAACAATATCAAACTTACAGATTAAAAGGATTTAAGGAAGAAGTACATATATTTATTCAACTAATCAGACTGATGGGAAGGTTGAAGTTTTTTTGCATTTGTTTTCTGCAGAGGAATTATGACATAATGTTTGTGTAAATCGATTATTAAAAAGGTTTGAAATATATATACAAGTCAATATGATGAAAATTAGCAGGTAATAAATTGAAATCTCATTTAAACTTAAAATAGAAGATATTTATGCTTCAAAGTGTATTGGTTCATAATAATATCCGAAACTTTTGAAAAATGAAATTAATAGTTTCAGAGATTTCAACATATAATATATTTGGAAAGCAATTTTGAATGAAAATAGAGCCTAAATTTAAGGTTTATATTAATAAGGAACCAATTTTGTAGTTGTAAGTTTGGAAAGAATTCATGTATCATTTTCATTCAATTCCTACATTTAATTTCCTAACATAACGGGTTGACTTCTTGTTTGATCAAGGTGACGTAAACAAATTGATCTAAGGGTGTAAAACCTATAAAAGAAACACAATCAACAGCTCAGATTGTCTTAGGTGCTGTTTGTTTTTCCGAAGTGAAACTGTCTGAAGTCTGCGGACCACCTCTGCAGCCCTCTGCAGCAGAAGAGGTAGACCAAAGTGTTGCAGACTATAATGAGAAGCATGTTTGTTTTTTTAACGGTTGCAGACTGCTGCAGATATTAAAAAAATTAAAATAAAATAATTTAATAAACCGATAATAGTTTTTTAATACCAAAAATTTAATAATTGTAATCTTAAAACATTGAAATAAAATTCAAACAACCAAATTAGTCTTACAATAAAATTTTTAAATAAAATTCATACAACCAAACTTTAATAATTTTCATTCCATATTTTGCATCAATTGTTCGGCAATTTCATCTCTTAACTGAGTCATATATTCACAATCCGCTGCAGTACCATGTGTTGGAATCTCATCTTCATCATTATCAACGCCTGCATTGTTATTCCGAACCGAGACATTTGGTTCGTCATATCGTGCAAAAAACTCATCACGTAGTCCCTCTCTTCTTATAAAATTATGTAGTGCAAAGCATGCTAGGGTAATGTTTCGTTGTGTAACCAATGAGAATGGTGCCATCCTCTTCAATATAGGGAATCGTGCTTTCAAGACACCAAAAGCACGCTCAATGACATTCCGAAGTTTTGCGTGTGCATGGTTAAATTTTTCTTTATTCGTTAATGCACGTCTTCGACGGAAATATCCAAGCCAATACCTCACAATACAGTACGGTGCCATAAAACCTCGAATGTTTGCATAAGCGGCATCACAAAGATAATATTTATCAGTAAAAAAAAAGTCATTTATTTTTTCAAGCTAAGATGAAACTATTTCAATAACCATAAATTTACCTGGTGGTGGAAGCAGGAATGGTGCATGTGGATTTGCTAATGCTTCTGATAAAATTCTAGAATTGTGTGCTATCCCTTCCCAACCGGCCACAACAAACGTAAACATCATGTTGAAGTCACATATTGCCAATACGTTTTGGTAACAATCACCTTTTCCCCTACTTCTATATAAATCCCGTTTGTTTGCAGGGACAACAACATGTATCAAGGTGCCATCAAGTGCACCAACTGCTCCCTTAAACACCCGTCGTAGCCTCCTATTATGTCCTGGAATGTTTGGATTCAGATTAAAAGAAGTTGGCATTATAATGTCATGTGCGAAAAGCAGCATTTTGTCCAACACTTCATGAAAAAACTTATGAACTGTTTGCTTTGAGTGTTGAAATCTCCGCTTGATAATCACATAACGTTGGTTATGACCAATCATCATAAAAAACATAGCCATCTTCTCCTCAACCAACACATGTTTGCTATCATTTAACGCGTAGTTTACTCTAAAATGAGCACATAGTCGGACAAATGATTCACGGGACATGCGTAGCACTTCAACACATTGTAGAGGATTACGGTGAAGTAACTCTAATGTAAATTCATGTCCCGTCATTTCCGAATCGTTGTCCCGCACTCGTTTTACACCCCTTTTCCAAAAGTAGCGGACGTACAAGTACATTAGAATTATGAGTAGTATCTTTTTGTCGTGATCCATTAGGAACCTATTAATCAACACAAGTACCAAATATAAAACTCAAGTACCAAAAAACCAAAATATATAATCACATAGTTCAAGTTCCAAATAAAAAAAATATAAAACTCAAGTACCAAATAAAAAAATATAAAACTCAAGTACCAAATAACATAACCAAATAACCAAAATACATAATCACATAGTTCAAATTCCAAATACTACAAATAACATTCAAGTACCAAATAACCACATACTACAAATAAAATCCAAGTACCAAATAACCAAAAAACATAACCACATAGTTCAAATCCAAATATGTAAACTTAATGGACAATCTTTCCATCCTTTAATACTCCTAAACTTGTAGCTGTCATCTCGATCCACCCTCTTAATATTTGTGGATCATTAGGCAAATCTACCCACATCTCTCTCATATTCATGGTCCCTCCAAAAATATGATAAGCAGCAAATCGTAGAGGGTCAACCGGGCCTAACTCGAGTAACTCTAGCTTCTCTAAACATTGGGGAATTGTTGGCCCTCGAGTCAAATGTCGTAGAGCTTGCTGCATCTCCAATGCTAAATCATCAGCAGTAATAGAAGCTTTAGGGGAGGCACTAGAAGGTGGCTCAGGTGAGGCACTAGCTCGAGGTCTAGGAGTTGAGGGTTTAGCTCTTTTGTTGGGGTTACCAGAAGGTGAAGTAGCAGAAGGTGAAGCAACAGAAGGTGGTAGCTGAGTGGTATGATTGGAAAAAGAAATCATCCTCATCTATGTTAACAGAAGGGGTGTCCATAAGTTGCAATGGTGTGACATGGAAAGAAGATGATCCATGTCCCGATGGTGTTTGGGATGTGGCATAGCTTAGATTACCAGAGGCACTATTTCCATCAAAGAGTTCTGCACAAAGCTCTGGAAACAACAATGGGACAGTTTTCAAAGAAGCGGCTTTCGGATGTCCCTAAACCCAATCAATGTAACAAAAGTAGTATAAGAATAAATGACAACTATATAAACAGAATACATATTAATATGTGTGTGTGTGTGTATATATATATATATATATATATATATATATATATATATACACATTTTTAAAGTCCTCCCACTCCTCATTTGTTAGGTTAAAAGTGTTTGTTTGAGGATTGTAAAGGTTGCCAGTTTTGTTTTTCAAGTATAACCATCCCGTGTATTTGGCTTTAAGGTTGTCATAGGCGTTTTTCAATTGTCTTTGAGTTAAATCCACACCAAACTTTTCCTTAATAGCTGTTCCTAACTTGTTCCATGAATTTTTGTGCAAACTCAAACCTTTTCTATCCACATTTTGTACTTCTTCAATGCAAGTGTTCAATAAGAATTTTGTTTGATCATTGGTCCATGTATGTTTATCTGCCATTGCTAATAAAAAAACCATATGGAATACATACTTTAGCACACATAACCTTATACCAACAACTTTCAGCATAATTACAACTTGTAATGATGAACATAATCAATTTCAACAAAGATTATTCATATTTCAGCAACAATTATGACACTTCAGCAACATTTTTTGACATTTGAACAACATTTCATGACATTTCAACAACAATTTGTGACAATTCAGCAACAATTTGTGACAATTCGGCAACAATTTGTGACATTTCAGCAATAATTAGTGACAATTCAGCAATATTTCATTACAATTAAGCAACAACATATGACATTTTAAGCACAAATTGAAGAAATTGGGGCAAGAACAAAGATTCAAGAACAACTATTTGATATAAGGCATGAACTATTTGATAAGATTAGCACCAACAAGCAAAATCAAAGATTCAACAACAAATATCAAACAATTAAGTTGAAGCATGAACAATGAAGTAAAACACCAATGAAGTTGCACAACAAAAATCGTTCATTGATTCAGGAGCCAAAAATCGTTCATTGATTAGGAGCCAAAAACGGAGCCAAAAATCATTCAAGACAATTGCTGCTTTCAACAGCCAAAAACGGAAAAAAAAAGAACAAGAAACTAACCTGGAAGGATGACCGACGAAAGGGGAGAAGCCAGTGGGGGTTGCGCCGGTGATCACTGGTCTGAGAAGACGCGATGTCGAGAGAAGGTAGCTCACGATCGACTTGCTGGAAGAATGGAGGTGGCCGTTTTTTTTGGGGGGTTTAGTTTTGAAGAGGTTAGAAGCAATTTTCAAGTGTTGTCCCAAGCAAAGGACATGAAGAGGTTTTTAATTTCGAAGGCTGCGAAAAAACAAATAGCTGCGGGAAAGAAAGTGTTGCGCGTGTGCTGCGCCGCGTAGCACGAAGAGGTTTGAAGAGGTTTTTAATAAAAAACAAACAAAACCTTAGATGATGTCATAAGGTTTCTCTTTTAATAATATTTAGAGATATCAAATAATATTTGTATTCGAAGTATTTTGTTTTGTATTAAAATATGATTTTGAATGCTTAATTAAAAACGTTAAATTAACTAAGAGACTCTATAATAATATTTTAGATAAATAATACTCCAAAAAAAATATCAACTAAAAAAACTTTTTATATTTATAATCGAATATAAACAAAGGCGATCAAATGATACAAAGTTTGGATATTTATATCAAAAGATAGAATATCCAAGTTCAAATATGCTTATGCTATCAGCCTATCACATCTTTATAACAACTTAAGTGTATATTTAAAATAAAATTAAAAAAAAAAAAAAAAAAAAAAAAAAAAAAAAAAAAAAAAAACTCTTCCCACGACCATGGCCACGGTGGTAAAAAGAAGATAAAAATTAAATGGTCCCTGCAAAAAGCAGTTATGTGCGTTGAACATTGAATTGTAGTCGTATTATGGTCATGATTAGACTTCTTTGTGTGGTTACGAAATGGACATTATTGAAAAATTCACTGCACATTATAATAAAGTTTTAAAATTTCTTGAATTTAAAACAATTTTTTTTTATAGCAAACTAAAGGTTTAGTTATAATAATTTATATTTCTGCTAATGTTTTGTTGTAATTATAAAGTGTTTGGACTAAATGTCCAATATCCCAAATAATCACTTGCAAAATTATTTTTTGTTATTTATGGATCAAAATGGACTATATTCTTTTAATACTAAAAGTTCAAATAGTCTATTCATATAGAGAATATACTGTATACATGATGTTGATGTTCTAAAAAATCAAAATAAATGCAATATATGATCATTGATCGATCCATAAATATTATTACTTAATATCATTGAGTGTCAAACGATAATATGATGACATAAACATACAAATCAAACTATTTAAAAATTGTACTATAACTTCAATTTGATTAGAAACAATCCACCTCTAATAAATGACTATATGATAATATGACTTGATTTTTGATGATAACTACATGTGTATGTTTTATCTTCCATGTTTCAGATTTTGGAGGTGAATAGGATCTGTTTGCAAATTTGTATGTAAAAATCCAACTAAAGATGTATATATAGAACTAGTTTATAACCGGTGAAAACCACGGTAATAAAATTTATTAAACTTTGATATTAAAAAAATCAAAATTATTAATCAATTATTTTAAATAAGTTATTACTTAAGAGATTTTTTTTTAGTTATATAAAATTATAATCGTTGATTTAAATAAATATGTGAAGTTATATCACCTTATAATCTGTATTAATTTTATTTTATTTTATAATCTAATGTTATTAATTTAAAATAATTAAAATGAAAAAATTTAAAATTTAAAATTTGAAATGGAGAATTAGTTATTAATTTATGCAATTAGAGTGAGAAATTAAAATTTTGAAATTTAAAAAAGATAATTAATAGGTTAACAAGTGACATGATAGGTGACATATAGGGCGTGTTTGGCACAAAGCTTTTAGAAGCGTTTGGGAGCTTCTAGCTTTTATCTTCTGATAAAACGCTTTAGTTTAAACAAAAAGATTCGTTTGGAGCGTTTAGCTTTTAGTTTTAACAAAACGCTCCGATTCTAAAAGCTACTTCATGTAGCGTTTAACAAAACGTTCCTGGGCTTTTGAAATCAATTTCCATAATTATCCTTAAACATATATTTAAATATTTATTTATTTTTAATCAATTGTCCTTTTATGTAATTTTATATATTTCAAAAGCTTTCAGCTACTTTTGCCAAACATTCATATAACAAATAAAAGTTACAGCTTCCCGCTACCAGCTACATGCTACCCGCTTCCAACTAATAGCTACTTTTGCCAAACACGTCCATAATATTAACGAGGAGTAAAGGATCCAGGAATTATCCAAAGTGGGGTCATCAAAGAATGCTATATGGTCGTGTTTGTCAACGGCTCAACATGGGTCGGGTAAAAAAAAAGGTTTCTAATGAACTCTTTCCAAAATTTAGCACTAAAATAAAAATTAAGAAACCTAACAAAATTAAATACTCTTGATTAACAAAATAACAATTATCAAATTCTAACAAATTAACAAATCTTAATAAAAAAGCAGTTAAAAATATGTATATTAAGATGGGCTTTTTTTTTTTTTATTTGAGTCAAGCAGAAACTATATTTTACTTCGTTTAAAGAAATTTCTCCTTCTATCTAGTATCTATAGTTACTATTTGATTCTTTGATGGCTAACTTGCAAGTTGCCGTGCAACTTCCTTCTATTACTTAAAAGTCAAACATGTTGCCTAGACTATTCTCCCTAAAACTTGGAAACTTTTATATCTTATTATAAAAATACCCTTACACAACATAAATGATAAATCACCTCATCAACTTCGGACCACAAAACTCATTATTATTCCGCTAGCTACTTCTTTCTCTGTTTCATCATGTCTTTCATGGAAGAACCACGATCACCATTGCAACCGCCGACATATGGAAATCTAATCACAATTCTGAGTATCGATGGAGGTGGAGTACGTGGCATCATTCCAAGTGTCATCCTTGAATTTTTGGAAACCCAACTACAGGTATCTTTTATAAATTTAGTTACTTGGATTATTCTTTTTATCTTGAAATTAAATGATCATATACGAAAATTTTGAGGAGCTTGAATAATTATGACAGAAATTAGATGGTGAGAATGCACGACTGGCGGATTATTTTGATATGATAGCAGGGACAAGCACCGGTGGTCTTGTGACGGCCTTGTTAACTACTCCCGGTGAAGATAATCGTCCGATTTTTGCAGCTAAGGATGTTAAAGATTTTTATATTCAACATTGTCCTAATATCTTTCCACATGACAGGTATATATATATGTATTATTAGCAACAAAACAAATTTATTTGTGACGTTTCTTGTAGTGATGGGAATTGTCCTAAAATGGTTCCATGATTTTTATCTTGAACATCCAGTGCTTGATTGTTGAAACTGTCGCCTTGCAACATGTTTTCTGTGAAGAATGAGTTGTTTTTCATGTAGTGAGATGGAGAATTTCCCTAAGAATTGGTTAGTTATGTCATAAACGTGCATTTTTAATTTACATTGTGTAGCAAGCACCATCGGTTTGCTGCTGCTACAAAAGTGGTCAAAGCTCTATCTGGACCAAAATATGATGGTGAACACTTACATAAAGTTATTCGAGAAACACTAAAAGAAAAACAACTTCATGAAACGTTAACAAACGTTGTGATTCCAACATTTGACATCAAATATTTGCAGCCTATGATCTTCTCCAGCTACCAGGTATTGAATTGATCTATATATTTGTTGCTCCTAAAACCAATAAGTTATCGGTTTTCAAAACCAGAAACGTTAACATTGGAAGTAGAATACTATTTTTAGATAGATTTTCAAAAGTATGATATCTTAATAAGAAAGACTGAAAGTGCAATGCTTTAATAGATCGATCCGAAAGCATGATGCAATAATACAAAAATAAATGAAACTCTTTTGCTATCTCTTATTCTCTTACATCTAATTAGCCCTTTCAAGATAACCATATAATATTAATATTCATATTTATTAGATACAAAAGAATCCAAGTCTTGATGCCAAGTTATCTGATATATGCATCGGAACATCAGCTGCCCCAACTTATCTTCCTTCACATTCGTTCCAAACAAAAGATTCTGAAGGAAAAGTTCTTAGAGAATTCAATCTTATCGATGGTGCAATAACAGCCAACAATCCGGTATATATATGTCTTATACACTAATAATTAATTACTCATCTATATATTATGTTTAAGTGTTAGGCTAATATGTTTCTTTTTTGCAGACTTTGGTTGCCATAAGCGAAGTTACAAAGGAAATAACTAGTGGTAGTGCAAACTTTTTCCCAATAAAGCCAACAGAATACGGGAGATTTCTAGTATTGTCATTGGGAACAGGGTCACCACAATTTCAAGAAAGGTATGATGCGACAAAGTCATCTAGTTGGGGAATTTTGGGGTGGTTAGGCGCCGGTGGTGGCTCAACCCCATTGGTGGATGTATTTACTCAGGCGAGTGGCGATATGGTTGATTATCATATCTCCACTGTCTTCCAAGCCCTTCATTCACAAGAAAATTATCTTCGTATTCAGGTAACTTTTTCATTCCAGTTTATACTAAAAAGATTTCAAGATTTCATATTATAACATATTGAATTAAAATGATATCAGGATGACACTTTAAGTGGGGACTTAACTTCCATGGATTTGGCAACACATGAGAACTTAGAAAATCTTGTGAAAGTGGGACAAGAGTTGTTGAAAAAACAAGTGACGAAAGTGAACTTTGGCACGGGCATATGTGAGCCTTACCATCATACCACCAATGAGATGGCTTTAATAAAGTATATTCACGTTTCTCATAAAATTATATTTAGTGTATGTTTTAAAACATATATACGAAGCATTTTATATTTATTTTATTGATTTGAATATTTTCTATTATGCATATATATAGGTTTGCGAAAATACTCCACCAGGAGAAGAATGTAAGAGAACTTAGATCACCAAGTACTAATAGAGGAAGAATTACACGAGAAGAGTCGATGAAAGAACAAACTACAGTACTTTCACAAAGAACGCCAGCACTCTCAAATGCAATTCATCACTCTCTTCCAGATTTATATAAGCTCAACCCAAACTAAGATTTTCTTTCTTGTATATGGATAATTTATTAGCTTTATTCTAGTTTAAGTTTGAAGTTACGTTGTTTGGTTGAAAACTTAATTATTCAATGTGACTGTATTGTTTCATATTCACTGTTAACCAAGTATAAATAATAAATCAAAAACACTTGGCATATTTTCTTAAACATAAAACTGTGAAAAACTATGTATGCATTCACCATAGCTAAACTAGAAAAATCGCATCAGATATTTAACTAAAGAAATGAATATGATCGAGTGTTCGAGTTGATATCACCAATGCAAGAATAAATGACTTACAACCAAGAATAATAAATCATAAAGTAATAAATAATAGACTAATACCATGATTAATATTTATAATTCATGAAAAAATAAATTACTTACTTGACATATCATTTAATTAGTTAATATATCCAAAAAATTAAAAATTAAAGGCATTAAAAGTTAACAGAAAGTCCAGAAACACAATTTAATATGAAAAATTAAAGGCATTCAAAGTTAATAGAAACTTTAGTAAAAAAAAAGTTAAAGGCAAAAATTAAACACTTGGATTGACAATTATATGTTATTTATTTATCTATTATTTTTTGCATTTTAGAAGTTCATTTACACAATTTAATCGACTTTCTAATTTTGTGTTTTCCACCATTTCTTTTGGAACAACTAAAATTTATATAGATATATTAGGAATAAGCTAGCAAAAGTTTAGAAAAAATAATAATTATAATTTAGCAGCCAAATACAGGTTTTGCAACCAAACAACTTAATTGACATGCATTTTTACGGTTTTTATAAACAATCCAATTAAAAAATATATTTTTTTCTTTCTAAAATAATATCTTTATGGAACTACTTCATCTTGAATTCGTAACATTCTTATAGTTTCAACTTTCAAATGACCATAATTGTGGTCATCGACATTGCCTCATGGATTGTATAGTTCGTCTGGGATGTATGTCGAGCATCCAATCAAGAAAACATCTTACAAATTAATTCAGGCTAAAACACGAATAGTGATGTATAATTAACCGTCCAACCCCAATGTTATCTTCATTTACCATCACCCCCTCTTTGCATAGGTCAGATAAAAGATAAATGAAATGTTAAAAGAAGATGGTAAGAATCGTAATGTTTTTTACCTTCAAAAATTTTACTGGATCACAAATCAATTTAAAATTTAAATCATTTTGTTGATAGAGCTAAATGCAAGAAACACAAATATACTTCCATATTTTTGTGTATTATTATTGTCATCATCTAATGAGTTGCAAGGCATAATGCTTTGGTTTTTTTTTTTTTTTTTGGAAAAGAGGCCAGCGTACTACCAAATTAGAAGTATATGTCTTGTAAACTAACCAAAAAGAATTGATGCACTTAAGAAGTATCAAGTGCTTCTAAACTAACCAAAAAGAGTTGATACATTTAAGAGAACGAGAGTGATTTATACATAATATTTTTTAGCCATACGTAATAATTATGTTTTAAAAGGTTGTACTTTCAAATATATAATGACTAAAAATTATTGTATACAAAACATCATCATTAAAAGAACTATATAGCTATTAAATTGGCCAACAAGATTTGATGTTTGTCGTTTGTGTAACGTCCCAAAATCAGGATAAAAAATTTTGTTTTCCAAAACCATTTTCATAAACCACAAATCATACAAAACAATGTTTCCAAAACATAGTCATAAAAATCAGAGTATCAAAATCTCTCAAAACATATATCAGCAGAAGGATGTGTACGATCATGCATTCGCCTTGTCCCGATCATTTGATGTACATGAAACCACGAAACCAACAATTGTAAACCAAAGTTTAGTGAGTTCCCTTAAAGTATCACACACATCAGTACATATATAATGCATGCACATTGGGCCCACAACGTCACTCTGGATTGCCCCTCTAGCCCTTAGCTTATGACTGGATTGCTCCCGAGCCCACAACATAAGTCTGGATTGCCCTCCATGCCCTCAGCTTTGATGGGTTTTCTAGGTTATTAAAAAATTCACATGGCGGAAAAACACTTAAACCCTTAAGTTCACATGCAACCTCTAAAGGATCTATGTTTTCTCTATTGATAGCAATAACCTATGAACATCAAGAACCCCTAGAGATAGACTATGAAAATCGAAATTAACATAAAGATTAGGGTTACATATCTTTTGATTATTATAGCAAATAATCAAATCAAATCCTCTTGAAGTTCCTTGGAAAGCAAGCACCAAAAGGATGATGTCTCTAATAGCTCACACCTAAAACCATAAACCCTAGAATGAGGAGAAAAGAGGAGATATGAAGGAAATTTCGTTCTTATGCCTTTTGGTAATGTGGTGAATGAAAATTTCAAGCCAAGGGGTCATATTTATAGATTAGGTAACTTGCAGGCAAAGCAATATTTGAACTAATTAAATAATAGATTTAACCCTAATTCAAATTCTTTCCTTTTATGCAACCGGGAAGCTTCCAGAAACCCTAGGAAACCTTCCAAAATCATGCATACCATGGAGGGTTCTAGAATTGTTTCTTTTGTTTAACTATTAAACAATTATAATTCACCCCTTGCACCTTTAATTAATTCTAGATTAATTCTGATTAATAATTAATCAATTTTAATTGATTTTACATTAATTTATTAATCATATAAATAAATAAAAATCAGTTATTTAATAATTCATCTCATATTAATTTATTAATCACATAAATTAACAAATCAACTTTATATTTCCAATTAATATATTAATCACATAATATATTAAGAAATCATTTTCCCATAATTTCGAATTAGTTTATTAATCATATAATAATCTAATAAATTATACTTCTCTCTCTTAATATCATTTCAAGCTATTTCTGGTCATGAGGGCAACCCAAAAATGACTTTGCTTCTAATTACAAAAACATATCAATTTAGTTATTGGTTTAGACACCTTAATCCAATAGTCTCTCACTTGGATAAATATGTGACTACAATTGCAAGTATATATAGACATTGAATTAAATAGAAAATAGTGATTTCCAAAGCGATTGTCGAACTCTAATTCAAATCAAACATTGTCCCTAAGATAAGTGATCAACTATTCCTTCATTCTACAATATATCGTATGAATTAAGTTAGGAGTTAAATGATCAACCTCATGTTCATTTATTTGTTTCCCGATTTCCTGATTTGTGATCAATTTAGACTACAAAATCGAACGTATCAATTTAGTTCGGACTAGGCGCTTGGTTTTTCATAAATCAACTCAAATCACTGAGGGGCCTACAGATATCGTTTTCCTGTTAAGTAAAATTGAATGAATTACATTGAATATATAGTCATGCAATTTACATGTCAAAATCAAACATGGAATCACCATTTATTACATCCAGTTATGAGATGTGTTTGAGCAAACCAATGGACAATTGATCTGTAAACTATTAACTATATATTTCTGTTTTAAGTATAGAAGATATTATCGTCTTAGAAATATAAGTGATTGAATCTACGAAGTAATCTGTAAGTGTGGGTTTATCCAATACTCAAGATCTATATTCTCAAAGTACTCATGAATATTGTAGCAATTCTAATCGCAATGTCTTAACCTCAATCGACAGTCTACAATCAATTCATGACAGTCTTAATTCACTACTTACTTCCAAAAGTATGAACGATTGTGGAATTTTGAATAATATTAAAATTACTCAAGGAAGTAAAACATGAAAAGTGAAAAACAATACTCCGTCCATCCCAATATTATTGTCCACAGACAAAAAACACACAGATTAAAAAAAATATTAATTACCACTAACTTTATATAATAAAATGACAGTTTTGTCCTTATTTTGCATTTAATGTTCCAGTAAATGCTTAGTTGGTTAAGTAATAATGAGGGGGTATTTTGGTAAAAATGTTATTTATTTTTAGAAGTGGATTATTATTTTGGGACAACCAAAAAAGGAAAGATGGACTATAATTTTGGGAATGAGGAGTAATAAATTAATTAACTATGACATCATACCCAATGATCATAAATAAATCCATATTATTTAATCACCATAAAAATTTTGAATTTATTCATTGTATAATGTTTCGAGTAATCAACTAATTACTTGAATTAGATAACATCAGTCATGTAATGTTATGAACATACATATTATGCCTCTTGATGGTCCTTACTTTGTGAACAGATCGACTGGACATTACTCCGTTAACACGTACTCTAAATTTTCGAACAAATTTTTCAATTTTAAAACTTCCACACAAACATAGTTTAATATTTATCAAGCCAATTTGAATTTTTCCCAAACACAAAACATCGGAAATTATTTGTCAAATATCCCAGAATCCTCATAACACAAATCATCAAGCGGGTGTGTACAATCATGTTGACGCCTTCATGCATTCCTAAGATGTACCTGAAACACATTTTCAAACAAACATTGTAAGCACGAAGCTTAGTGAGTTCCCCAAAATACAACACACGCACACACACACACAAATAATTAGCCTCTCATGGATACATCTCGATAAGGACCCTCCGGTCTCACGACTCGGTATGGACCCTCCGGTCATGTGTCTAAGTGAAGACCCTCCGGTCTCACTGCTTGGTATGTTCCCTCCGGTCATAACTTAATATATATACATATTAATATAACAACATATTTCACAAAAGACAAAATGCATAATATCACATATCTCAGTATAAACAAACAAGACCCTCCGGTCAATAACACAAGTAAGACCCTCCGGTCGCATAGTAATTACCACTCAAGTAAGTATAGTTAGAAGACTCACCTCGTAAAGTAAAGCAAATAATATCTCGCACCCGACTGCCAAACTAGACTCCGCCTAACATATTACACATATACCTCTAGTTAATAATTAATATTAACAACCCCCCAAAAGATGTTAGGCTAAATTCCTATACTAAAACTCAGAAGGGTAAACGACCATTTTACCCCCCCTGGCCTCCAAAGTCCATAACTTGACCAAAACCCTAAAAGTCAACGGAAGTCAACACCCAGTATGTACGATGGGTGTACATCCCTCTACGATGGGCGTACAACTGACCATGAATGCATCGGGGTGAACTCGACGCTATGTTGCACGTAACTAGGGGTACGCTTGGCGTACGTCCCAGACTCACCTTTCTCACGCTCCTGGTCTTAATCTATTAAGACCATTGCTACAATCTCAGAATCTGGGCTAACTAGAGTTTGTTACTTCACAAAATTTGTGACTTTAAGCCTAAGCATGGATGGACAAATCTAAAACTCATAAACTCGAATCCTTTACTCACAAAGGTCATCATATCTCATGCATGGAGAGATCTTGAGGACCAAGATCTCATTTTTATGAGTCCAAACAACTAGAAAAACCTAATAGGGCATGTATTATACTTTGAAGTTCATCAAACTCATAAAGCTTCAAGATTGGGACATAAAACCCTAAAAAAGGACAAAAACATGAACTAATCAAAACAATGAGAAAGCTTTGAGCTTGATACCTCTAAATGATGCACCAACTACAGAAAAGCGCAAATCCAAAAGCTTACACACCAACTCTTCTTCCTTCAAGGCTCCTTATTCACAAAAGAATTCTACAAGAACACTCAATAAGCCACTAATGCTTACACAAGCTATGGAAACGGGATTTAGGGTTTGAGGGGAGTTGGAGGCTAGAAATGGTGGCTGGAAATGAAGCCATCATGTTCCTTGAATAGGGACACACAAAACAATTAGGGTTTACACTCTGAGCCTAGTACGCCCAGCATACTAGGTGGCCTCCACGTTCTTACTAAGCACATGAGTATGTTGGGCGTACACATGCGTACACCCCGCGTACTCAATTACCACCTTTTCTCAAATAAGGGCTAGTCTTGACAATTACAATAAAAGTTAAGGTCATTGATACATACCTTATTTCGGAATGTTACAACTCCAATAATCCTCATTTCACAATTCCAAATTATTGTCCTTGTTTAAGATGTAGTGAAATTTCATCTTTACATGCATTGTCTTTTTGCGATGTCGAGGTTCCAAAGTCATAGAGACTGAGCCTCCGATATTACACAATGTTCCACTGGAACTTATTATTAGAAAAAATTCCAAGGTTATAAAGTCTCAAATTCAAGGTACTCTCCTTGAATACTTCTTTGCATTAAAGTTTCCAACTCAAACGTAGATTTTGCAAACATCTCCTATTATGGAAACATTTACATATTCCCATATGAACAACATTCTCACTAAGAATCATCTCAATTCAAAACATGTCACTATGGTCCGTCCTAACAAAAACATACTTCCAACTGTCCACAAGCAATCAATTATTCGGTAAAACCTTAGAACGTTCTTGACAGTTTTTTCGCAACTTCAGTCACATGCAATTCTAACCCTTTTCACACAATGCTAAAAGAATTTGAATAAATAAATATTATATCATATGTAATCGATTATATATCCGAAGCATATGGGATTCGACTCATTATTACAAGGGTCCTATATATGTTCAATTCTTAGCTATAATATTTCCATATATTGAATATCAAATGTCAAAAAAATTCAACAAGCTATTAATGTATATCTTTGACTAAGTTCTATTAAACTATACAATCTAAACCTTTAGATTCGAAATGAAGTATGAGTGCCCACTCCCTTCAGTCCACTATAGTTAAATAGTTCCCAACTTTTGTAACTTGCAAATTAGAGACATTGTTCCTTATGGATAGTATTGTCAACATGAAATACCAAGCATAATAATTATGCTCCCACTATCTTTGATATGTATTCAAAAATAAACTAGTCTTCTAGAAATCAACACCTTTTGAATTTATCATGGAAGTGCAGATTCCTATTTTGTGATGCTTCATTAAGCCTTTATTTAGGCTTCTTAAGCTTATGCACTTTATATGGATAGTATATATGTTCAAACCCTTTCAAGACGTGATAAACATATCTCCTAAAAGTTTTAACAATTCCTTTCCATTCCTCACAATTTGAAATATGAAGAGGGATGTCATAATCATATTGTGAATTTAAGAATGCAATTAATACAACCAACAGTCATATTGATGTTTATCATATTCTTAAAATCTACTAGTGAAAGTGTTTCCTTATAACCATTTTCATGAATTAAAGCGAAACCTTTTTCTACTTAGATTTAAAGTTGTATACATTCCCATCCATGTGGATCTGTCATTTCCATCATATAGTCATAAGAAAATATTTAGGACAAACCAAAATCAAAATCAGTTTTCCTTCATTGACTGAACTTTGTTATTAAATTCATTGCCTTTTGATAGCACAAGAGCCCACCAATGCTTATAAGTTATTAGCATATCATCCGTATTAATTAGTGTAATTTCACTGACCAATGTTCTTTGCTTTTGCAGTTAAAAGAAGAACATATAACTCATAAGCATTTCCAACTCAATTGGAGGTGCATAGAAATATGTCAATTAAACACAATAGTTTTTCAACCTCTAGTCTTGTACTAGTGATAATTAAAAGGATTATTGTCAGTTGACTCTTGCAGGATCAAGATCAAAATGACTCCCATTGACTTCTTGACATGTGAGTTTTCTGTAACACTCCAAAAATCAAGGAAAATTAAAATTTTCAAAATCAACCATTAACCAACATTGTTTACAAATAAAGTCATTGTTTCAAAGCATTATTTCAAAATTAGAGTTTTCCCCAAGACCAAGTGACATAAAATAGGAAGATGTTCACGATCATGCCTTTGCTTTCCCACGATCCTCAGAAGTACTTGAAACAATAAACTAAAACTATAAGTCAAATCTTAGTAAGATCCCCTAAAGTACCAACAAACACATACACATAACAACATATACTGGGTATACAACTAAAAGACTGGATTACCCCTGAGCCCATAGTATGAGTCTGGCATTCCTATCGGGCCCTCAGCTCATATATGGATTGCTACTGAGCCCACATAATAAGTCTGGCTTGCCCTCTGGGCCAACAACTTATGTCTGGATTGCTCCCTGGTTTGTTGGTTACCGCACAAAGCAATAAAACCTTAACCCAACACATATGTCGACATATGTAACAGATAAACATAACACAGAACCAGCAAATACAGATAAACATATAGATCTGAATAGCAACATCCTATAACATGATACATAATTTGTTGGGTAGGCATTGGTGCCTTTGACCCCTAAGTACAGTGAGGAAAACTCACCTCTCAATCGGAATGAAAGCTGAATAAATCTTTGTTCTGAAAAATCGGCTCAACGATCACCTAATAAAAACCAAGGACCTAATCTCAATTAATAGTTTAAAATACCCAAAACACCCTTAGGTCCAACTTGGTCAAACGTCAAGGTCAATGAGTCAAATCGGTCAACTCAGCTGAGTACACGGGGTGTACTTAGCTCCTATGTTGGGGCATACACAAGCCTTAACCGACATTGGGCAGTTGACCCCGTACGTGCAACGTACACTGGATTACGCTCGGCGTATGCACCAAAGTCTTTTCCTTAATAAGAGCTCTCACGTTCCAAATGTAGATCCAAAGCCAAAATACCACTGAGAGTCATAAAGTTTCCAACGTCATGACTTTGCATGCCCATTATGTGCTTAATACTAACAAACTTAACTTCTTAACACCTAAATACCTTCTAGAGCATGCATGGGGAAGAACTAAGCATCAAGATCTCATTTTTATGACTCAAGACCCCTCATTGGGTCTGAAAGGACGACTTATTAGGTTAAGATCATGTCATGCTCAAGAATTACAAAGGTTGGGACCAAAAATGCCCTAAATGAAGAAATAACTAGATCCATAAGAAAATATGATCAAGCTAAGAGCTTTTTACCTCCAAAAGGTTGCTAATAAGGTGAGAATCCCAGATCCAAGCTTATTCCAAGATCCAATGTCCTTATACCACCACCTTTTTCTTCTTCTTCAATAACACCACCAAAACACACAAATGAGCTCAAAGTTCACTCTTCTCACTTAGGGTTAGCTAGAAGGACGATTTTTAGGTGGAGGCTGATGAAGGTGAAGGTTTTGGGGTCATAAAGAGGATTGTATAGGGTGCAAACCCTCAAACTAGGGTTTTTGTTTGAATAGTGTACGCGTTGTGTACCTGATGAGTACGTCGGGCATACGCATGCAAGACCCGCTTCCTCATGCATGACTACACCGTGCGTACACCCCGAGTACACACGACGTATGGACCAAAATGTAAATCTTAAATATATTTTAGGGTTAAAAATGAACCTTTTATAGAACGACTGTGTAACATCCGTCTCTCGAGGTATTATGTAATTTAAGTAATTAATATTATTTATTGGGCTAATAATGTGACAAGTGGATTTTTGGAGTGGACCTTAGAAAAATGGGCCAAGTAGTTAGGTTGCCCATAAGTCATACGTTGGGCGTAACCCGGCGTACGCGGGGCGTAGAAGCGCCTAGGATGCGGGAGGCGCATGCGCGTACACGCAACGTACGTGAGCAGACTCAAAACCCTAATTTTAAGGGTTTTAGCCATATAAATACCCCATTATGGCTCAAACCCTAGCCTCCTTACTAGTCCCTCACCCTCTGAAAACCCTAGTACGCCCTCATACTCCATTGTTGTTTGTGTTTGACCTTTTGAGCTTATTTTGGTGAAGAAAAGCTTGGAAGAAGAGAAGAGGAGTTGAAGAAGAAGAACTTGAGTATCTTGAGCTCAGGGATCTGGGACTATTTCATCTTTTGGCACTCAAAGGAGGTATAAAGCTTCCAAATTTCCTCATAGGAGCTTAGATCTAGGATTATGGAGCTTTGGACCTTTTTAGGTCCAAAGGATGGATCTTTATCATGCAACTCTGTTTTTGAGCTTAGGGTCCCCACCCTTGGAGCTCAAAGCATTCCTTTAGCAGTAAAGTTTCAACCTTTAAGGCCTTTATGTAACCATGCATGAGATCTAGCCATTTCTATGGAGTTAGTTACTATTATTCTATGTTTGGGCTCATTTGGTGGGTTGTAAGCCACCAAGTGATCGACTTTATGGATCAAGACATTGAAGAGGGCTTGGATATGTGATTATAGCCTTTGGATTAGAGTATTAAGCACTTAATGGGAAAAGTGACTTAACAAAGAAGTACGTTGGGCATACATGCAGGTACGCACATTATGCACGCCATTTAGACAATACGCTTAACGTACATAGGAGTACGCCCAACGTACTCAACAGATATGGGCTTGGTGCGTTTTGGGCCTCGGTTTGGCCCATACTTTGGACTTTAGGTCTTTGGTCCTTAGCGGGCCATCAAAAGTCATATTTTGGACTAAGGACATGGTTGGGCTTAGGGAAGGCCCATTTAAGAAGTTGGCCAATTTAGAAAACTGGGCCATTAGCAGGCCTTTAATGGACCATTAGTGGACTTAGAAAGATTAGATGGAATTGGGCCTCGATTATGGTCCAAATCAGAGCAGGGGTAAATGGTCATTTTACGTTAAGGACAACAACTAGGGATCTTTCATGAGATTTAGCATTCGAGGTGAGTTTCATCACCATGTATAGCGGGTCGAAGGCACCAATGCTGACCCATGATATAATCTGTTAGGATACACATTGTCTGTGTGACACTACTATGTGTATGTGCTTGTATGTTTTCTAGGTGGGGCCTGATGATTATCTTGTACGTTATTAGTTGCTATATGATTTGTATGTGGGTGGGGCCCGTTATACTCATTGGGCGGGACCCGTTATATGTTATGCATGTTGGTATGTGGTACTTTGGGGAACTCACTAAGCTTTGTGCTTATGGTTTTTAGTTTATGTTTCAGGTATTTCTGATTCCAAGGGGAAGAGCTCGAGTTGACTGCATCGCACACACCATATGGATTTTGTTTATGGGACACACTCTGATTTTTATGATGTTTGACATACTTATTTTATTTTGGTTGTATGAACAATGAATTGGAATATTGTTTTTACTTGAATGAAAAATGAAATTTTTGGGTCATATTTTTTGGATGTTACAAATAGTTGATATAATAACAAGCTTTTGCTTATTTTCCTCCAGAAAGGCATATTCCAGATGTTCGGGCAAGATCTTCAGCTCGACTTTCGTGTTCCGAGCAGTTACTACGACGTGGTCTTCTACCTGTCACGTCGTAGTGTTTTCAAATGGCTTGTATGATCGTGATTTTTCACTTGACAATGACGTGGTAGGGTCACCACGTTGTGGTTGACATTCAGATTGCATTTTCAGGTCTTCAACTTCACTTTCTTCCATAAGCCTCTCTAACTCTTCTAAGTTATGTTCAACATCAAAATAATTCTCTTGAAGAACCATGTACCCCTCTGAATTGTTGTCCTTCCACCCATTCAATTCTTTTTCCAACATCTCATCGAAGATATCCACCGTGAAAGCCATGTCATTAGTTATCTTTTAATGTTTCATAGCTCAATCTACTCCAAAAGTGATATCGTCTTCTCCAATTTGAAGGGTGAGTTTGGACTCTCTTATGTCCACCAAGGCCCGTACGGTGCTTAGGAAAGACCTTCCAAGAATGATCGGAACTTGGTTGTCTTTCTTCAATATCTAGAACAACAAAATATGCGGGAAAAACAAATTTGTCAATTTTAACCAATAAGTCCTCACATATACCTCTTGGAAAAGGTCACTGTTTTGTTAGGGAGGTGTATTTCTATGAGAATTGGCCTTGGCTCCGAAAGATCTAGCTTCTTGAAAAAGAAATAAGGCATGAGACTGACACTTGCTACCGAATCGGCAAGAGCGTAACTTGTGGCCAAATTTCCGAATTGGCATGGGAGTGTCAAGCTTCCTGGATCCCCCATCTTCTTAGGTAACTTGTTCAGCATATCAGTTGAGCAATTCCCATTTAAGACCACCTTTGCCGCCTCTTCCATCTTCATTCCACTCGTGAGAAGATCCTTCAAAAATTTAGCGTATTTTGGCATTTGGGCCACTACTACGATAAATGGAATATTGATATGAAGGGCCTTTATATTCTCCAGGAACTTCTTATAGTCTTTGGCGTGCTTGTCTTACTTTACTCGACTCGAGAATGGTAGCGGTGGCTGATACAGTTTGACCAGAGGATTTTTATTGGCTTTAGCATATGACCACGTTGTGGTTGGATCTTCACCACGTCGTGGTTGAGGTTCAGAGTTCTTTTCTTGATTTTTAATTTCCAGTTTCTACACAACATCTGAATCATCGTTAGAAACAGGAGCCAAAGGAGTAATAATTTTACAAGTCCTTGTTGTGATGGCTTGGAAATGCGCCTTCAGATTTTGTTTTGTGTTGTTTGGAAGTGTTCCTGGTAATCGTTCATTGAATTTCTTTGAAAGTTGACCGATTTGTTGCTCAATATTTTTGATGGAGATTTGCTGATTTCGAATGACAACATCAGTCTCATCGTGTCTTTTCTAGGACGCAGTTGCGAATTGGGCAAGCATGGCTGCAAAGTCATTCTTTTTTTTTTTTTGGGATCCGGTTGCTCCTTTTGGTAAAACTCGCAACCTTGTTGCATATACTTTTCCTCTTTTGCCTTTTGATACTCATCATAGGGAAACCATTCCTTATTGTATTTCTTCCAATTTTCATCATTTTTATCTTCACTAGAATAGCATGCTTGAACTTTCCGATTTCTGCTCGTCAAGGTTACAATCCTTTGTTAAGTGAGGATCGCTACAATATTCACATCCAACACGAATTGCATGGATGAATTGATCCATCTTAGTCATCCTTCGATCCATTGATTCTAATTTCTCTAAAACCGTCGCCATGTTTTCATTGCCTCTATCAAAATTTCCTCTTCCTCTTGTAACATCTTCCCATGGGGTATGATATCCGTGCGAATGTTTTGCCAATTCCTCGATCAACTCCTTAATAGTAGCCAGTTCTTAGTTTGTCATTGGTCCTTGAGAGTCAAGGAGTTGTCTTGTTGTAACTTTTGCCCCATCGTAGAAGATAACTACTTCTTGTTGCAGATTTAGATCGTGTTGTGGACAATTCCTAAGCATGCCTTTATACCTCCCCCATGCTTCAAATAAAGACTCGCCATCATTATGTTGGAAATTTTCTATCTTCTTCTTGAGATTGGATATTTTTGATGGTGGACTAAACTACTCAATGAAAGCTATGCGTAGATTCATCCAAGTAGTAATTGCTCAAGATGCAAGGGATTTTTGCCAAATTTTTGCATCTCCTATGAAAGTTACTGGGAGCATTTTGAGCAAAATTGCTTCTTGCAAGACACTTGGAACATTGAAATAATTTGCAATGTCCTTGAACTCATCGATGTGATTAAACACGTCCTCATGATCCTTTTTCGAAAAATAGAATGTCCTTGAGCATCTCTAGAATATGGTCCTTGAGCTCAAATTTGGTTTCAATTGGGATTCTAGAATATGGTCCTTGAGCTCAATATGGTCCTTGATCGTTGCACACTTGCTTCTTGTATGTGCCCATCGTTATTCACGTGATATCCATCATCTCGAAAACTAACTGTAATAAACAAAAAAACAACGTGTAAAAAGGAACAAAAGTAATAAACGAAAAATAATTCGAAAACCGTCAGGACGTTCAACACGTTGTGGTGAGAAACTGCCATGTCGTGGTTACATATTAAATAGAAAAATTTAAACTTTTTGTGAAATAAATTTCACACAAAGGATTGAAAACAAATATCAGATAATAATTAACTAAGATTTGAACCGTTCCTCGGCTACAACGCTAAAAACTTGATATGCATTTTATGTACTAAGTAATAAACCAACTAATCTAGACTAATTAATACGCGGTAGATAGTGAACCTAATCGAATAGCAGGTAAGCTAAAAAGTTTTTTTTTTTTTTAGGTTTTTTGCAAGTCTAGAAACATAAAAGCTACAGAAGACAAAAAAAAACTAACAAAAAACAATTCAAATTAAGGATTGAAACAAGATATTAAAGAGACTTCCGTTTAGATTCGATTCACACTACTCCCATGATTGATTTATTGGAAAGAGCAATGGATTGAGTTGTTTGTTGCTTACTGATTCCTAATTTGATTAAACTTTATGATAAAAAGAATAATCCTTTAGTAAAACTAGTTCATTCATACATTGATCAGGTGGACAAACAAATAAGAATATTAGTGTTAATGGATAATAACATCAATTCAATACATGAATGATCATTACATATTAGCTTCCACATTAATTTACATATTCTTCTATTTAACCATAGGTTTATGACCAAAACACTAGTCTTGCAACTTTGATGGTCACAAATTCATAAGATTCAAGTTTACCAAATAGAATGATCATCTAATTCAGAAAACTCAGCAATAAATAGAAAAAGTAGTAATTATTAACACAAAAGGATCTTTAACGAAATATCATAACAAATAAGCAACTACCAACAATCCAATATCCAATAAATCAACACATAGTTATAATGATCATCTATTCTAAACATAAGTTAGGGTTTGTATCCTATGATTTCTGGAAACAAACACTTAAAAACGAAGTTCACAATGAAAATCATAATGAAGAACAAAGTAAATAAGTTTTAGAAGTATTATCGGCTCAAATCTCTTTAGAAGCTAATCTTCAATCGAAATACGAGTTCCTTCTGTGTTCCAACACTTCTCTGGTCTCCAGAAGTCGAAATAACTTCAAGCATTCGTTAGGGTTGAGAGAAGAATCAACATATTTATAAATCCCGAATCTGACACACCATGTCGTGGTCTACTGCCACCACGTCGTGATCTTCATTAAAATCACGTAATCGTCATGTCACTATTTGACCGGGAATCCTCTATCCACCACGTCGTGGTCTTCCAGTTTTAAGACTTCTTTGACTTTGCACTAATTTTTCCGCTTTTAGCTCCGCAATAACTTTCGTTTGATCCCGAGCATGTATTTGCTCCTACAAAAGAGATTTTAAACAAATTAAATACCTTTATGATATGATAAGAGGAGGACTTGAGTGTCATTGAAGAACTATAAAGGACTATAATGTAATTTAGACGCGACGAAAAAATTGATGCCGTGGACGAAAAGCGACTCCATCGACGCCTCTTTACGGCGAGCGTCTATGCCGTCTCCTTTCCCGATTTTGCGCTGATTCTTCATTTTCTTTTTCTCTTGATTTTTTCTACTATAATGCTCCGTCGTATCTTCGCTAGTAGAACCACCGTCAACCGCTACCGGTCTCACATATCCAACTGTTCTGTCCGTCGCCTCTTCTCCGCCAATCCTTCCGATCGTAACTCAAAAAATTCAACCGATTACCCGCAACTCCTCAACAGTTCACATTCACAAGATGATCTTCCGCCACCGCCATTGGTTCTCCACCGCCTCCGCCCTAGGACTCTATCTCCTCTATCAGGCACTTCGCGCTTTGCATTATCCGCGACTGTAATATCCGCTGCCGCAATTCTTGCTGCATCATCCGTTATCAAATTTGATGACAGCGAAATTAAGGAAGAACAAGCGAAGAAGAAACGTTTGCTTGATGATTTCGAACACGCGATTGACCGGTCGAAGGAGTCGTTTAAGAGAGTTGTGAATACGATGAAGCATACCGGCGTTGCGGCGTCGGTTCTATGGAAATCTCTTCGTTCGGTTTTGTCTTCGGCTAACCATGAAGTTTGGTCAGGGTTTGAGGTTAGGGTTGCGGCGTTATTGGCGGATATTGTGGCGGCGAATGAGAGCCGGAGGGCTGCGATTGTTGGTGCTGGCGGTGGTGTGGTGTTGGATTGGTTATTAGAGTCGGTAGCATTGTCCGGAGGGGGAAATTATGGGACTCAAGCCGAGTCGGCTAGGGCTTTAGCGTACTTGATTGCTGACCCTAATGTGTCTGAGGCGGTTCTTGGGAGGCCTCATGCCATTCCCAATCTTCTCAGGTTCATATTCTTTGCTCAACCTCATCAATCCAAAAAGGTATAATTCTGTCATCATTGGACAACACCATATTCTCTTTTGCTGTTTCTTGTGTTAGTAAATGCAAGAGTAATGGTGTGCCCCAAAAAGTAGCTTATAGTTATATTCTTAATTGTTGATTTAGTAATCCTGTTAGTGGCCTTAAATCCTTAATGTTGAATGAGCTCCAACCGGACTTAGTGAGTTCTCCTTTAATTGGTGTATCAGAATAAGTAGTATTTGATTTTGTAGTTTAAGCAACAATTATTAGATGTGCTATTTGTCCACCCTACTAAAGCTACATGCATAAATAACTTAATCATAGCTTGTTTGGGAAGTTAGGATTTTGATTAATTTTCTAATGTATATAAGTTTATCCAGAATAACTTTTTATCATATTGATATAGCATTTTCATGAAAGCAGCACCCAAGGCGAAGTTCATTTGACATTTCTGACCCTTCAAAAGGCAGAAGCATGCTTGTTGCAGCAATCATGGATATTGTCACTTCCAACTGTGACAACGTGGACAAAATCAAACTTAAGCCCATGCTATCAGGAACTGCAGCAATGAGAGATATTGCAGCTGCACTTGAAGTTATTGAAGAAGGTGGCATGCACATGGATGAGCCACCTGGCAGCAGCCAGGATGATGATGATGGAACTGGATTGAAAGGCATTGGAATGGAAGTTCTTGGAGGCACTTCAATTGTTGGTCTTTCTACAAGCAATCAATCAATGGATTTAGATGAATCTAAAGCCACTCACAACTCACCATCATTCAACAAACTAAACAACACTTCTTCTGTAAACACAACTGTTATCCCTGGACTATGGGATGATTTGCATTCACAACATGTTGCTGTTCCTTTTGCTGCATGGGCTTTAGCAAATTGGGCAATGGCATCAGATGTAAATAGATCCCATATCCAAGAACTTGACTTCAATGGACACGCTGTCATGTCTGCATTGATTGCTCCTGAAAGATCCGTGAAATTTCACGGGAGTTTAGTAGCTCAGTTGTTGTTAAAAGACGAAAATCTCCCCATGAATGATTTTGTTTCTGATTGGAGTTCTACCCTTCTTACAACCGTTTCTCAAGCAAGCAAAGCCGATGATATCTCTTTAACTCGTGTGGCTTTATCTGCATTTTTACTATCTCTCGAGAGATGCCCTGGTGCTCAAAGGGTAGTTATGGAAAAAGGTCTTCATTTAATGAGGGAGACTGCTAAAAGGACTATGAATCATAAGTCTGTTCAAGAATCACTAGCAAAAGGGTTGGAATCACTTTGTTCAGGGGACATGCGTTTGTCTCTTGAAGAAGGACAAAAGTGGTCTTGCATTCTGCTTCCATGGGTATTTAGGGAAACTTCATCTGATGCTATTAGATCTTCTGCAATCACAATCCTTTCTCGCATTTGTGAAGATTATGGCCCTTCTTCCATTCCCATTTCCCAAGGTTGGTTAGCTATTATGCTTTCAGACATTCTCAAATCCAGAAAGTTATCTCTTAAAGGGAGTGCTCAACCTAGGGACAAAGTCAAGGTTTGTATCATTGTTACTTTTTTTTTTTTTCTTTTTTGTTTATGGTAATTTACGGAAATACCCTTCTCTTGCAGACACAAATCGATCAGGCAAATGTACTTTCTGGCACCCAAAGTGTGAACCAATTGGTTAGTGCTGTGGTCAACTTAGCAGTCAATGGTGATTCATTTGCTTTGGAAGATTTTCTTACCCTTGAACCATTTATTAACACCTACAAAAATCTAAAGAAAGGAAATATCCCTAAAGCGAATGCTTTAGATTCTGCACTTGCAACTTTAAAGGGTATCAAAGCAATGACAGAAATCTGCAGTGATGATTTATTTTCTCAAAAGAAAATAATCAATTATGGCATAATTCCTCTGTTACGCCGCTTTTTATTAAGTGATGATTACGAGAAATTATCAGCAATTGAAGCATATGATGCATCAAGAGACATGGAAGCCAATGATCATGGTGATTCATCTGTTGTTGATGCCCGGGACCCGTCTAGTGTCCGGGTCCCACCTACAGCTCATGTCCGTAGACATGCAGCTCGATTGTTAATGGTGCTTTCAGTTCATCCAAAAGTTAAAAAAATGATACTGGAAGATAAAGATTGGTGTAATTGGCTTGAAGAATGTGCAAATGGAAAGATATGTAGTGATCTTAAAACTCAAAGCTATGCTAGAGCAACATTGTTGAATATCTTCTGTAATGATGATGATGATGGAAATAGTGGCTCTAAAACTAAAAATCATGGCTGTGCTCGTTATGGTGAGACGGTTTTTTTGATCAACCCTGGAATGAGTCATTGGGAATGCTCTGGAAAAGGAAGGAATAATGATTCTGAAGGTGGATTAGAGAGTCCTTCACTTGATGTTATTTTTGTTCATGGGCTTCGTGGTGGGCCCTACAAGACTTGGAGGTTATCTGAAGACAAGTCATCATCTAAATCTGGGCTTGTGGAAAAGATTGATGAAGAGGCAGGAAAACATGGGACTTTTTGGCCAGGGGAGTGGCTTTCTACTGATTTCCCTCATGCACGTTTGTTTAGTCTTAAGTACAAGGTTTGTGATTATATAAAATTATAAATTGTTTTTGTATAAAAACATGATTGTAAATTGTAAATGAAGTTTGAGTTATATCTTTTGTTTTGCAGACGAATCTTACACAATGGTCTGGATCAAGCTTGCCTCTTCAGGTTTGTGGTGTGTTATTAGAAATATATTTAAAAAATAAATGAGATTTGGAGATGTTTGGTTATTGGAAATGTAAATAAATTGGAATGTGAAATTTTGTAGGAAGTTAGCTCGATGCTGTTGGAAAAGCTTATTGCAGCACGTATTGGAGATCGACCTGTTGTATTTGTAACTCATAGGTTGAAATATTTAATTAAGAATGAAAGAGAAAAAACAGAAGAATTTCTCTTTTAGCCATTTTGGTATTCTTGTTAATATATTATTATATTGTATTGCAGCATGGGGGGATTGGTTGTGAAACAGATGCTACATCAAGCAAGTGCAGAAAACAGAGGCAATCTTGTCAAAAACACTGTTGGTGTGGTATGTTTGATTTAATAACTTATCACTACTTCCAATTAATATTTATTATTATTATTGTTATTAAGTTGTCCAATGTTTTAGGTGTTCTACAGTTGCCCACATTTTGGTAGTAAACTTGCAGATATGCCCTGGCGAATGGGTTATGTCTTTCGCCCTGCACCATCGGTACTTTTTTATTTTTATTTTTTTGTCAACTAATTGAAGAATAAATGTGTAATGATTTATCAATTCACTTCCCCTTGGATATTATGAAGAAGCAATGAATGAGAGAAAAGTTATATGATTGGATTGGATTGTTTTGCTTTTTAAGTTGCAAGTATGATTACTTTTGTTTTGTCAGATAGGAGAGTTGAGAAGTGGGTCCACAAGATTAGTGGAGCTTAATGATTTTCTTCACGAGCTACATAAAAAAGGATCTCTTGATGTTCTAAGTTTTTGCGAGGTACTTTCTTTAAATTCTTCATGCACTTACTTTATAACAATGTCATCCAAATACAAAGCAATTTTCACTGCTATACTCGGTAAGTATTAATTTTGTAATAAGAAAATACTTAATATGTTGTTGTTTTTTGCAGACAAAAGTGACTCCAATAGTTGAAGGGTATGGGGGATGGGCTTTTCGATTGGAAATAGTACCAATTGAATCTGCATATCCTGGATATGGGGAACTTGTTGTAAGCTTTATTTAGCAAATGACTATTTTACCCTACTTATAATTTCTACAAAAGTGATGCTGATTTGGATACGCTTGACTTGTTGGCAGGTGTTGGAGTCGACAGATCATGTTAATTCATGCAAGCCCATCACCCGAACAGATCCTTCTTACAGTGAAACTTTGCAATTTTTGCACAAACTTAGAGCAGCATCATCATATCGATGAAGAATTATGTATATACCATAATAGTTTTTATCATTTATGGTATGGTAGACCCCTCCTCACATACATAAACATAATCATCATCATCATCCAAAGAGTCACTGAGTGTAAATAACAAAACAACAGGTACTAAAATCTTTCATTATTTTACAATCACAATCCCTCATCCTACCTTATTGTAAATTTATCATATCTCAATATATCATTTTTTTCTTTTATTGTGATATTTGGGAAATCATCTTTTTGACATTTGTTTACCTAATAATTAATTTATGTGGGGGGAAGTTTTGTATATTTGGTAATGGGTTTTGTCGTTTTGATGAAGATCATCATGCATGTAACGTAGTTGTGGTTGCTTTTTGGTGTTGGGAACTTTGTCTTTTATGCTTTAAAATTGATGTGATTATTTGTGTACGTAACATACATAGATACATGCGGCACTCCAATAATTAGTCAAGTCTGTACGAAACCATACTTCATGTCACAAACTTGCGATCATTCTATTTCAAAACAGATGTGACTTCAAATATATATGGTTGATGAACAATGTGATAATTAATTATTGATAAGCGTACCTCTTACATTTAAAATATCTTCATCGTAATTATTCTTAAAGAAAACTATATGAAGAAAAAAAATCAATGTTTTTTCATTCATTTTATGTTTATAATTGCTATATGTTTTTTAATTGTTTTTTGTCTAGCATGTAGAGTTCATGTGAATGCAATCCATTACATTTTTTAGCTTCGCTTTGGTTGGTAGTCGTATAAATGGTAAAACGTGTATAACGTTGTTATTATTTTTAAATGTTGTAAGCATATTGTTTATCAAAGGCTGATTGGAATTCATTACAAAAAGGATAATTTAAGGTTATCAAATATGAAATTCAAGGCAAACTCAAACCAAGTTAAAACAATTTGGTTTGTTTTGAAAATCGAGAAAACCAAATTGTAGGTTAAAATTGAAATTTAGCGTTTCAATTTTCTAAACATAAAATTCAGAGTTTCAAATATAAATATATAAAGTTTCAATCATTAAATACACATGTACTATATAATAAAGCTCACGGATAAATTGGCTTTTCGTAGCATTGGTGCATTACGTACATCAAAAACTTAAGAAGAAGTGCAGATGCAGAAGAATAAGTTGTTGACTTTATGATGTTGAGATTAAGCAATTGTTTAGATGTAATTATTGAGCACATGAATATTTTGTTTGATTCATATAAAAACTATTTCCATAACATGTAGAGAATGATGTCACCTCTCTAGGATGACACACTTCATGACTGGGCTAAGAAAACAGGCTCAAGCTGAAGCAGTGAAACGCAGGATGGAAGGCAGAAAAGGCTTGGCTTAGTTTCACTGAAAAAGGACTAAGGACTGATAGTTGCTTAAGCCTTAAAAGGAGATAAACACCGACACTTAATAAATTATAGTATTAAACCATTTTATCGACAACTTAGATCATCTTAATACACAAGAGATATGTATAACATTCAAAGCATCTCCTCTGTATATAAAAAAAAATCATTTTCAACTAGATTAAAAAATTTCCTATTCAAAAAACTAACATGGCCGCTTAACTTAATTGTCAATATGAAATTACTTTGCTTTTACAATCATGAAAGTATTATATATTTGGGCTCTTTCAGAATTGAATTTCATGCACAATAAATGGTTTAAACTGTATAATAGAAAATTTTATAGCATAATTACTTAGAAATAGAATTGGATTTTAGAACTGTAAGCATACATAGATGTCAATAGCAACAACCATAACGGCGACTCTAGCGAATAGGGCTACGCCATAGTGGCGTTGTTGAGTGTTTAGCGACAAAAAGCGGGGTAAATAGAGAAATCAGTTTTTTTTTTTTTTTTTTTTTTTAATAATTTTATTATTATTAATATTATTATTTTAGTTTTAGTTTTAGGGAAAAATCAAAATAAAAACTATTAGGACTGAAGTTTTGATTATGTAGGTTAATGCTTTGTTTCCTTATCCATTGATTATAAATTCATAAAAGCTACGATAGTTGAACATAATAAATATCTTTTAATTTTTGCGTCTACACATACGAAATAACTTTCGTTATTTCATCTTTATTGCTACATAGCATATATAGATAGCCTGTCGCTATTTACTGCCATTCACTATCAACAACTATGCATGCGTATGTATCTAAAATTCACACTTAAGACTTTAGATGGCATTGGACGGTGGATAGATGGATTAGGAAGTGACCAAAGTCTCATACAACAGATTTAGTGACAATTGAATGAATAATAGGTCAAAGGAGAGAACATTTAGAGTTTCGGAATTAAAAAGTTGATGTCTGTGAAATATGAAATATCAAAATATGTTTTTATTATTTTAATTTACTTTATAAAGTATAAAGAATAATAATATTTAATTATTATTGTTTTTCTAAAACGGCAATAAAATGTTTAATCGTTACAAAATTAATTAATTGAATTTAGTAATTCAGTTTGGTTTAATGGTTTTGCTTGAACTCCACCGGACCATAACTCGAACAATAAATCAAATTCTTAATTTGATTTAGTTTGTAAGCAAACTGAAAACCAAATGTGAAATTTGGTTTGTTCCGGTTCGGTTTCGGGGTTAATTTAGTTTTCAGTTTCTTCCAAATAAAGTAATAATCATCCCTAACTCATTGTGAAGGAACTTTATTAGGATTGTTGGATAAAATTCATCTAATGACCATGATTTACAAGTGACCTATTTTCTTTTGCATGCTCTTTTCTTTAGAAGTTGCTAATTTCTTTATGCTTTTCCAATATTATAATAAAATAATATCATCTCACATAGACATATAGTAAAATTAGAATAGGATAATATATTTATCAGACAAAAAGAATACAATAAGATTAGAATAAAATAATATCATTTGTTAGACATAAAGAATACAGTAACATTAGAGTAAAATTATACCTCTTGTCATTTTCCGTTGAGAGAGAAATCAATGACTATATCGTTAATAAACCGAGATATAGATCTTTTTTTGAAGATTACCGGTTAAAATGCAAGATTAACATCTAAAGTCAAATAAGTGAATGATTATCGGTTTTTATTCTATTATGTAAATAGTTGCTACTTTTTTGTTTGTTTATGCTCAAAAAAATAAATTCTGTTTTTCATAAATAATACCAAAATTACAAGACTTTTGAGGTAAATTTTCCATATCAAATAAGACATTTCACACATACACGATCAATTAGTTGGAACAAATATGTAATACAACGACACTTGTAACTTTTAATATATATATATATATATATATATATATATATATATATATATATATATATATATATATATATATATATATAATTAATATCTTTATTGAATTATCTATTGGGTTTGGAAAACGAAATACATAATAGTTGCGTCTATGAAGTGAGAAGGTGTATTTGGTCCATTTCCATTACCATGGCCTATATATACATGGAACATATTTAGCATCTTTTAATTTGCACTTCTCTCACCCTCAATTGCCATGGCATTCAACATGAAGTTATTTGCATTTCTTATGTCATTATTTTTGTTAGTGCCATTGTTTTTCACTACAAGTCAAGGAAGACCAACAAGAACCAAAACAATCACGACCCGTGTCGGTGGTGCACCAACCCAACAACAGGTTTTAAGCAAAAGTCATGCTCAAATCTCAATAGGCAGCTACCCTGTAAGAAATCTCACAACCGAAAAGGATTTTCGTCCCACAACACCAGGACATAGTCCTGGCGCTGGTCATTGATCCCGATAGGTTTCATTGTAACTCAACATTATATCACATAATCTTAGTTACTAGCTTCGTCTTTAATCCAAGGGTAATAGAAGCTTGTAGTTATATAGGGTCTAACTTTTTATCATTTTTATAGTAGTTTTATAGATGTATTTATACGAAGGACTTATTATGAATAACATACTATGGCTACTTTATTAATTAGCTTAATTCGATTTTGAATTCAGTTTTAATCTTTGTATTTTCTTGACATTAGAAATTATCATTTTATCAAAAAACAACTGATTCAAAATTTCAAATACTAATTAACCTTTTTTTATATATAAATTAGCATTTTGTAAATATAATTTGATAACTACATTTGACTATATAAAGGCACAGGGATAGGATATCACGACATATGAAGATAAAAGAACATCTTTTTCTTTTATTTATTAATCTAGGCATCTTCTTGACATTGGAATTTATCATTATATCATAGGACGGACGCAGGATTTTACAGTAAGAGTTGCACGGGAGAGTTAGGGGTTGCACGGTAATAGAAAAAATAAAATTTTTGAAAATCTTCGAAAAATTTTCCACTGCGGCCGGAAAAGTTAGGGGTTGCCGGTGCCACCGTGGATCACCCCTAGGTCCGCCCCTATTATATCAAGAAATAATTGATTTAAAAATAATTGATAAGTACAGTTGGCTACATAAACTATAAAGGAACCACCCCGACACATGAAAATAAATGAACAATTTTTTTTTAAACAAAGATAACGACTTAAAAATGTAATATACTTTCTGATTTATATATATTTAGTCACCGGGTTATTTTTATCCATATTTAACCATTTAACTTGTTTTTTTACAATCAGTCTTTATAACCAGCTATTACAAGTTAAACTGGAAAAATGACTTAATAGCATATTATAATTTTAAGTTTATACACATTTAGTCCTTAATGTTTTTGTACATATTTAGTCTTTATGACCGGTTTCTTCAGATTTTGCTCACGACATTCTATATGAGACAATCATTAATGAGATGTTATCATATGTGACTCATATTTCACTTACATCAGTAATCTAATTCACGAATCGGTCAAATATTGTTAATGCTCTAGTTTTTCCAAAAGTTGTATTTAATTTTTCAGTATTTTAGACAAGAAAGTGGGTGTAGTCTACCGGTAAGATGCAAGGTTTGTGTGGGGGAGGGCATGCGCTCGAACCCCTCCCCACCCATTTTTCAACAATCCACGTCTTGCTTGGTGGCCACATGGGTTGGTTATCTGCTGAAAATGATAAATGAATTAAATTGAATAACTTATTTGGTTGTTTGTGATTTTCTATTTAAAAATAATAATTTGGGATTTTACCGTTAATTAGCCCAAAATAGTGATATTTTTATGAAGGGTTTGGTTTATGTATATTTGATATATATCTCTGAATGTTAAAAATGACCAAAATAAATGTCATATAATTTTTTTTTATCTTTTATATTTTTTTAAAACTTTTTGTCCTTACAACATAGGGTTGTAATTAAAAGAACACAGATAATTGCTTATTCATGTTCATTCATTTAAATTAACCGAACAAATGAATGAACATGAACGGATACATATTCATTTAATAAATTACCTTGTCTGTGTTCGTTCATTTATGTTTGTTAAGATGATAAATGAACGAACATTTACAAACATAAAAAACATGAATGAACATCAATATTCAAATAAAAAATCGTAAAACATGACTTCAAAGCTTCTATATCTTAGCCTTACTAACATTTAACAAGTCTCTAAGCTATAAATATGAATCACTCTTAAAAACTTTACTTTCACTCTCATCAATTGTATAATATAATACATTATAATATAATAAATGAACGAATATAAGAGAGTGTTTGGATATGTTAAAAAAGATGGAGCTTATAGCTTATTGTTTATCCCTACCGCTATAAACTAAGTTTAAATGTTTGGATAGAAAACACTAAAAATCAATTTATTGCGGTGGGGATAAACTAAATAAGCTAATTTTAATAAACATTTTTCATTTGCTTATAACTTGTTGCTTATTTCGAATCCAAACACTTTGCAAAAACCGCTTTCTTTCACCACTGATAAGCAATAAGCTAATAAACTATAAGCTAATTTATCCAAACACCCTCTAAATGAACGTTCACGAATATAATTAAATGAATGAGACCATTCTTCGTGTTAATTAGTTTATTTATTAAATAACGAAAATAAATAAACTTTCCACCGAACGATTTATAAAAATTCGTTGAAAGTTGGATTTGCTTACGATCCTACCACAAGTAGACAAAATCAAGTCCTTATATTTTACAAAAAATAAAATAAAATAATAATGATACAAATGGAAAAATATACATATAATGATAGAGAAAGGGAATAAGGGGCCAAAATAAGCACGTGACAGGTACATGGATGAGTCGTGGTATGAGTGGCAATCTATTTGTCTATGATTTTGATTGATTCTACAAATTACCGGTAATTTATAGCAATTATTTTCTTTGGTATTGACTTCATTATAACTTTATGCAAAAAAAGAAAAAAAAAAAAGATGCATAATATATATTGTTTCTATCTAATATAATTACATAAGTATTTTAAAGAGAAAATGAAATAATTTTATTGATAATTATTATGCCCATCCTAAAGTCCTTTTCACAATTGTATAAAAAGTTATTGAAATTGACATAATAATAATAATAATGATAATAATAATAATAGAGAACAAAAGAAAAAATGTCAAATGAAAATATTCCAACAAGAAGTTTGTTCATGAATTTTTTTGGAATAATTATATGTATAATATTTTATTAGAATATTATGAAAGATTAAAAAAAAAAAAAAAAAAAAAGAACATTTTGAGATTTCTAAAACGATGAATTCTAATAGGTACTAACAGAATCTTTGAAGAAATGCAATTACATTACTATTACCGGAAAATATAATTCTTAGTACGTTGCTATTGTTCGGACACTTCTTTCTGGAATGACATTTATGTTATATGCTCAAAGATCTAATCGGTTATTTGGTTTGGAAGATGATAAACATTTCTTTAATAATAATTATTTTTTATGCTTAGGGTGTGTTTGATTTTAGTATTGACTAGGTCCAAAAATATGATTCAACATGTTTGTTATAACATTTAAGAGCTGGACTCGGTCTACAGATGATGACTTGGTCAGATGATTTCATTTAACTCGGTCAACAATTTAAATGGAAAGGACTCGGAATAAAAATCAATATGCCTATTTTGTCGTACCCATCGCAACGCAAGAACATAAGACAATGAACATACAACTCTGTCTCCACAACGCCTCCTTCCTACGTCGTCTTTTCTTCCTCCTTTCTTAGGCGCGATTTATCAAACAAACTCTCTTTTATTTTTTTTTTCTTTCTCCCCATTATTGCAACCGTATTTTACTTTTGATTTGCTTTCATTTATCTTTTTCAATTGTTAGAAGTAATTTTTTTTTCTTTTTGTGTAAACAAAATTTTCAAGGAAGGAACAAAAAATAATGCTTTCTATGAAATTTTACCATATGGAAGACTTTCTCATTTTACAGCCAATTCTGCTATACTTGATTCCGGGAAGGTACGCATTATAGATTTTGATATGGGTGTGGGGTTCAATGGTCTGTGATGTTAGAGTCTCTCGCAAAGCTAAGAAAATAAAAAAACTTGACATCTATCAAAGGATCAGAGGACCATGAATGCTTAGCCTTTAAATGTATTGTTGACCTACCATACATGGGTAAGACAACAAATAGAAGTCAAGTTAAGTAGTTTCTGAGAGTTGTCAAGCAATTATTGTCGACAAACAAAGGAATTATAACCTTTACTGATCGAGAAGATCTCGAAAGAATGAAATATTGTGGTGGGTAGAGTTCATTCTTTAATAAATACATGATGCACTATCAGGACCTTTATGAGTTAATGGAAAAAAAACTTCCTACACAACCTCATAGAAGCAAGAATAGCCATTGAGCCACTTTCTGTGGCACCATATGTTTCATCTCTCTATTGGCATCAAAAGTGGGAGGATTGTTGAGAATAGTGTCCAAGGTCATTAATCAGTTGGTAATATTTCTAAATAATAACAAGGTCCTTTTTCATTGGCATCATGAAACAATTAGCAATAAGGAAATAGAGGAAAATAAGTTGTTAATTTATTAAGTAGTTAATAAATTAATTGGAATTTTTTGTGATTAATTAAATAGTTTTAATTAATTAAATATGTTGAATATTAATTAAATCATTGGGATTAATTGGTATATTCTAGAACCCTACAGAAAGAAGAGGTGGATGATTTATGCTTATCCTGATAAGGATAAGGTAGGTTTTGAATAAGGTAAAGATTATCCTTTAGGAATTTGAATTGGTTAATGATTAATATGTTGTTTATAATTAGGATGTTAGGGATCAAACCCTAGTTGACCGGTTGGATTAAGGTATCTAAGCTCATAACTAAATTGGTATAAACTTGAAAATAGAAGCAAAGTCCTTTTAGGTTGCCCCCATAACCATAAATAGCTAGAAATGATATTAGGAGAGAGAGAGAGAGAGAGAGAGAGAGAGAGAGAGAAATGTTTTGTTAATAGACATTATGTGATTAATATATTAATTGAGAATAGATATTTGGCGATTGGTCCAGATCTGAAGTTTAGTACGTCCTCGTGGTTTAAAAACATCATAGATGGTCCATGTGCTTTCAAAACTTTTGATGATTGATCCTTATTGGTAACTCCGTTAAGTTTTGTCCATTAACTGAAGGGCATTTTCATCATTTCACAGCCACATGAACCATTTATGATGTTTTCACTTTAAAAAAAAGAATTAAAATAAAATAATATGCAAAAGGGGTCCCACCTCTCTCTCTCTCACTCTCTCTGTAACACCCATAAAAATCATGACAATTTAAAACTTTTTAAATTTTTCAAAAACCAATCATTATTACAAATTTGTTTTCAAAATGGTTTCATGTCAAAGTATCCCAAAATCAAATCATAAAAACATAAGGAGGTGCACGATCACGTCTTCGCCTTCCCGCGATCATTAGAAGTACCTGAAACATAATCAACAACTGTAAGCCCGAAGCTTAGCGAGTTCTTCCAAAATACCCATACACACAGTAATATACATATAATCACAAACATCATACTATGGGTCCAATCAACCATCGGGTTGGAATACCCTAAGCCCTTTACCATCGGGTTGGAATGCCAACATACTATGGGTCCAATCAATCATCGGGTTGGAATACCCCCAGCCCTCAACCATTGGGTTGGAATGCCAACATACTATGGGTCCAATCAACCATTGGGTTGGAATACCCCCGACCCTCAACCATCGGGTTGGAATGCCAATGTACTATGAGTCCAATCATCCTCAGGATGGAATACTCTCGCTACCAATCAAACATGTGCACCTATATTAGATAATCATATAACAGTCTACAGAGACAACATACTAGGGTCCAATCATCCACAGGATGAAATACCCTTAACTACCAATCAAACATGTACACATATAACAGGTAATCATATAACAGTCTACAGACAGTCAAACCGATCTACATATCTCTAATCAGAGCAACATCCTATCTACCAGGATACCGATCTACCCGATCTCACTAATAACAAGGCAGGATAACAGTCCAAAGGGCTGGCCTTGGTGCCTTCGACCCTTGAGTATAGTGAGGAAACTCACCTCACGATGTCGAACTGTAGTGATAAGATCAAACTCTCGAATCACAGCCACGAACTCCACCACCTATAAACACCATAGGACCAAGTCCATAAAAATCCTAAATTACCAAAATACCCTCAGGAGTCAAACTTGGTCAACACTTGGTCAAAGTCAACGGTCAAGGTCAACAGCCCATGTTGACCCAACTCGTTGAGTGCAGCTTACTGACTCGCCGAGTTCCTTCAGAACTCAGAAACCGTGAAAACTCGAGTCAACTCGCCGAGTTGCCAACCAACTCGTCGAGTTAATGTAGTGTCCAGAATATCGAGGAAAACCCTAACCACTCGTCGAGTCACCTCATTAACTCGTCGAGTTCATGTAGAATCCAAAAAACGGGAAAATCCGTCTCAACTTGTCGAGTTGGCCATCCAACTCGTCGAGTTCTTCAACCAAATTGCATTCAACCCATTCCAGTCAAGTCTAAAGCTCCAAATTCCAGATCTAGCTTCCTAGAGTGGAGTTACCACGTAAAGTTGCCAACTTTACGTGCATGCAAGGCCTTAATAGGCTTAAAACACCAAAACCAAGTCTAAGATGGTGTTTAAGGCATGTAGAAGGGCCAAAGCTTGTTAAAGTCAGGAACTTTATGACTATGAGGGCTTAGAGGAGTTCAAATATGAAGTTACAACTTCAGATCATGCCCAATACCCAAAATGACCCATAGATGTGATAAAAATGGCCTTAAACCCATGAATAAGGAGATCTAACACTAGAATGATCAAGGTAACAACTTGTTACCTTCAAATGGAAGCCAAAACGATGTAGATGCTGGATCCACAAGCTCCTTCCCGTTCCAAGCTTCTTAACCTTCAAGATTCTTCAATAAATGCACCAAAGAAACTCTTTTACCCTTAAAAACACAAGGGGGTAGTAAACAACGACTAGGGTTTCCTTCTCTGAGTAATGAGGTGATAAGGGAGGCCAAAGGATGTGGGTTCAGTCCTTTAAATAGGGTGCAAACCCTAAAAATTAGGGTTTTCTCATTCAGCTCCTACTCGTCAAGTTGGGGTCCTCCAACTCGTTGAGTAGACCTCATAAATCACGTGGGTTGGCTAATCTCTGCATGACTAGTTGGGGCCCCAACTCATCGAGTAGGCTTCCTTAATTGCATGAAAATCCCTAAAATCTCATTCCTGGAAATCGGGATGTTACAACTCTCCCCCACTTAAACTAGGCTTTGTCCTCGAAGCCTGTTGTGACGAACAAATTCAGATAAGGCTCTTGCATCATAGCCTCCGACTTCCAAGTCTACTCGGATTCCCTCTGATGCTCCCATTACACCTTTTCCAAAGGTATCTCCTTTCTACGAAAAGTCTTCATCTTCCTTTCCACAACGGCCACTGGTCTCTTTGTGTAATTCGAACGCTCATCGGCCTGGATATCACTTAGCGATACAACCGCCTTCCTATCCAACGTGCTTCTTTTCGTAGCTGCGAGACATGAAAGGTGATGTGAATCTAACCGAACTCCTTCGGAAGGTCTATCCTATATGTTACCTTGCCAACCCTGGCAAAATCCTGATAACCCAAAGTATCGGGGACCTATCTTTCCCCCTTCCTGAAGCGAATCCTTCTGTGCCGATAGGATAATGCGTCCTCTAGCTCCCGAAACAACACACATGAACAACCATCTAACAAGCATAAAAACTCATACATCGCCCAATCAACCTCGGGCTGGAATACCAGGCATGCCTATTACGGGTCCAGTCATCCCTGGGATGGAATACCCTCGTATCATGCACATGTTTGGACCAATCAACCCTCGGGTTGGAATACCAAACATGTCAGGTCCAATCAATCATAGGGTTTGGTCATCCTCATGATGGAATACCCTAGATTAGAATACCACTATATACATAACTTGGTTCTAAACCTCTAACTTGAGATCCAAGGACCTATCCTTGTATCTCGTCCCAAACCCTCTGATTCGTCGCAACCGATTACAACTCACCCGAACCCCAACAATAGATCCATTCCGAAAGCGCTCCCACAGGAGTGATAAACCATTACGATCTCTAGGCTCACAACCTCTGACTGGAATGCTCCTGATAACCTATCGACGCTGTCGTTTTCTCGTCATTTGCCCAATCCTTCGGGCCTGAAGGCACCCTCCTTCCTCCGTTGCCCCAAAAGGACTAATCAACGTTCCTCACATCACCAAACAAGCACCACAATACTAAAACTCTACCATGTATGATTCCCTTTTGGTACAAGTTGCTACCCAATAGTTTCCAGGCTCTCCTTCATGATCACTGACAGTCCCTAAGGGCACTATATAAGTGATAACATGCAAGTACAGATAATGTATGGTTCCACAAGTTATTATCACAAAGCAGCATGCTCAATGCCATAACGTAGACCTGACAGAATAGATGCAGAGTCTTCAACATGACTCGACCACCTCACCAGGCCTTCAACCTATCTGGATCAATCTCAAAACCTTCAGCATGTTTGGACCACCTCTTCGGACCTTCAGCCTGTCTGGACCGTTTTCCAGGCCTTCGGCCTGACTGGTACACCTCGTTGGCCTTCAATCTATTCGGGCCGTCCTAGGTCTGTTGAGCAACAACATGAACCCATCTTGGTGCCCTTTCCATAAATAGCCAACTCTCCCCCCACTTAGGGTTCAAACTCCTGATCCAATTCACAAGCTATAATCCTGACCTAACCATACATGTAAGTCGTACCAAGCCCCAATGCTACCTTGAACACCTACAGATACACTCGAACACATCGCCTCCATTCTTGTACTTGGGGAAACCCTTGACCTCGTGTTTGATCGCCCAACCTCTCTAGAAACCATTATCCAGACAACAATAGACAAAACCTTCAATGACTGATGCTCCATCTGAGAATTCTCCATTCTCCCCCACTTAGGACACTAACCAACACCTACTGGTGGCGAAAACAAAACACGACTTAACTGTCCCAACCAAGTATTACCATACTCAATCCACAAAATGATTAACCATGGAATGAATAACCTACGCGGAACAATCCTCCCGGCACGGAGCAACTAAACTTCAATAGAAACCTGAATCTTAGTTGAATATTTCTGAATTTCCAGATTACAACTACTGACCCTGGAATGGCAATTCCCTACCCTAACTTCTCGTCTTCAAATACATCAATGGATCCTAACCATCTACAACCCTTTGATACTAAATTCCACTGACCCTCCTAGGTCCTAGCATCTCACGTCGAAGGCAAATTAAAGTTCACACTACAGCCATAAACAATAATATAATAGGTAAAGACATACCAGTTGCCACATCAGGTGCTGTCATGGCCTCCGTGGCCTTAAGCTGGAAGGCACATCCCTGAGCCCTCGGAGGCTCTGCCCCACCCTGAATCCTGTCAGCAATGCTCAAGGTAGTCGACGTTGGAGCCGGTGTTGGCCTGGCAGCTAGCAGGGGATACTAGGCCTTCATATGGCCCACCTGCTCGCAATGGTAACAAAGTCTGACACAAGAACTTGGAGTCTGCTACCTATAATCCTTTGTGAGGTGACCCTACTTGCCAAACTTGTGGCATCTTGAAGAAGATTGGCAAACCCCATCATGCACCTTGCCGCACTTCTCACAAGTGCGACCCCTCTAACTCTCCTACCTGGAATCATCGGTCATAAACCGTTTCGGCGTAGGATGTGACTGAGTCGGGGCCTGCCTATGCTCACTCAATTGAAGCTCAATATCCAACTCACGGTGCCTGGTGGCCTCTTGTAACTCTATTAAAGTATCACATCTCTGCGTGGACACAAACTTTCTGATGTCCTTCTTGAGCATGCTTAGATATCGGGTCATCTGAGCCTGCTCCGAAGCAAACTCAGGGAAAAACATCACCCTCTCAGTAAACATGCAGGTGATCTCCGTCACCAACTCCGTACCCTGTCTCATCTCCAAAAACTCCTGAGCCAACCTCTCCCGCTCGACCTGCAGAATGTATCGAGTACGGAATAGCTTCCTGAACTGATCCCACGTAACCGCAGCTCTCTGCTCGTCAAAATACGACCTAGTAATCAACCTCCACCAATCATTTGCTCTGGACCTCAGCAGGTTCAGAGCACACCTAGCCTTCTGGTCAGCAGGGCATGAACACGTGAAGAAACATCCCTCCACACCAGACAGCCACCTCATGGCTATGATCGGATCCTGAGTCCCATCGAAGGTCGGGGGCTTCGTGTTATCGAAATCCTGGTATTGAAAAGCCCGAATAACGCCTCCCTTGCCGCTATTATAGCTGTTGTAGCTACTGCATCAGCCGTTTCAGCAATGGCGGCATAACGCTCGTCAAAGTACTCAACCATGGCGCTTTTAATAGACCCGGACATCTCCGGAATCCGACCCCGGACTATCTCAATCACCTCCTCCCGGACGATCTCTCTGACGCGATCCTTTGTCAATGTTGGCCTATCCTGGCTGCCAGCTCCTGATCTTGACTCATATCCGACCTCAAATCGCCTTGAGCATTACAGGTTGGATCATATCAACTTGGCAAGAATCGACGAATCAAATTCAATTACATTCCTTAGTATCCTAGGAGGAAAAAGGAGATGATCTTAGTACGGAAAAGATCAATGTAAAGGTTACATTGATGCTTAGTTCCGCACTAATAAAGACAATATTGTTCATAGTTGGAGTTCATGCTTTTACTAAATGGTGAAGTATTAGCTTATATGAGAAATGAGTACTACACCATAATAGATTTAGAATAAACTTAGAGTATATTGCAACTAGTTTAGAATGCAATAGAATCAATGTGACTAAAAGATATTTATTGGTGACATCATTGTTGAAATTCATTTATTGATGGTCCTTATGAGGTTCTTGTGATTGTAAGGGTGAACTTACCTCGAGTATGGATCCCAAGTTACACAAGTTCACATGAAACATACTCAGTAAGTACCACCACATTTAGTTGTTCGAGTGTGAATACATCATAGCCAATAGAATCATATCATAAGTAATCTTGTCGATCCATTCCTAAGCCAATGTTATTGACTAAGTATGTTAGTCAAACAAAGTCTTAAGACATTAGATCTGCAAATGAATTAGCTTGAACATACTTGAGTTTGTTTGATTTAATTTAGAAACATATAACAATTTGAATTGTAACAATTTTGATGTTTATTTTGTGGAGGCTTAATAAAGAGCATTTGTTACTATCAGATTTGTGTTATTCATTATTGTGTTTCACTTTTTCATGTTTTGAACCCACTTACAGAATTATTAATTATGTTCAAAACTCCACATTCGGTCATACTCTTAGGAATGAGTATTGAAATTTAAGACAATCATGAGTGTTAGTTGATTGGACCATACAAGATTGGACATTGCATAAGAGATTACATTAACAGTACATGAGTACTTGAAATGAGGATTTTAAGCATTGGAACAATCCCGTACTTAGAAAATACTTCATGGATCTTGTTACAAGTAGTTCTAATATGATAATATCCTTTATTCTTCAAATCGAGATGCATATGGGGTTTTGTTTGTGAAATATGTTGTGTATTGGTCTGCTCTAATGTTATATGTGTATGGTAGTCATGAAGGGTATGTACATGTATGATAAGACTAGTAGACAAAAATTATGTAGTCAAAGTTTATTTGTTCCTTCTACCTTAGAAGGTGAAGCGATATCCTGGGGCCTCAATGTTTTGGTACTAACATGCCATCTAATGTGCATGGCCATGTCATGACTAAATTGATTTGTTCGGTTTAGAAGTCAAATGTGATCGTCAAAAATCTTTATTGGGAAACAAAATCTTGAACTTTGAGATTAACTCATTATCCATGTCTCAAGTTCATACAAATATCTAGAACAAAGGAATATTTGATAACTTATCTAAGGGTTAAACTTGATTAAGATCAAGTGTTTGGAACTTGCATTAGATGAGTAACTCTCTGTTACTTATTTGAGAAGTATTAAGACCTTAAATAGTCAATGAATTGTCCACGTGGGATTGAGACATCCCTATTTTCACGGTCAACTTAAAATTTTTCTTATAATTATTTAAATTCAGAGTATTCATTAATTTGTAGAATTTGTTCCTAAAACATAATATTTGAATATTTCCAAAGAAACATTTTTCATTATATAAAAACCTTGGGATGTCATCGTCAATACGAATACATAAGCATAAACTTGTTTTAATAGGCCTTACAACAATTTATTATACTATGACCTACAACTCCTCATTTCACTCATCATCCTTGGGCCTTCATACTGTTGCATGTGATACAAAAAAAACTGAGTGGGTCTGGCTTGGGGGCATGGTGAGAACATAGGGTTTTCAACCCACAATAATTAAGTTCTTTAATTATATAATTCACATAATATAACTCACCCGATTACCCATTCCCGTTATTCTCACTTTATGATCATAAAATACTGATCTAAAGGGACCTATCCTAAGTGTAACACCTCGGTTTTTAGGTATTTTAAAATTCATCCGTATGTTTTAATTCATGACAATGTGGTCCTTGTATTATAAGGAAGTAGCCATGAGAAGGCCTAGTGGCAAGTTTGTAATTTTAGGGTAGGAGGAGACGCTAAGCGTACATGTGGGTACATTGAGCGTACTGGGGCACGCCCTAGTACGTTGGGCATACACATATGTACACTAGGCATACTCGTATCCGAAAGAAACCCTAAGTTTTAGGATTTGAGGGGTGTTTAAACATCCTTATGGTTCATTTACCCCCATTTTTTCAGCCTCCAAAGCCTTAGAGTCGTCCCTTGCAAAATCATAGTCCCTCAAGTGTGTGTTTGAGCTAAAAAGTGTGTTTTGGTGTGCTTAAGGAATAAGGTGTTGCGTTAAGGAGTATAGAAGTGGAAGCAAGCTTGTGGATCTTGGATCATTACCTTTTTGAGAAGCTCCAGAAGGTAAAAAGTCTTCACCTTGATGCTTTGATTGCTTGGATCTCATTTTGGTAACCTTGTGTTGTTCTTCTTGTCTAAAAAGTCCCATTTCTATGAAGGTTTGGTTTTAGAAGTTTTGAGATGTCCTTCCTGGCCCTAAGAAGGGTCTTAAGCCATAAAAATGAGGCCCCTTTATCTAGTTTGGCTCCATGCATCTTGTAAAAGGTCTTAATGGATTAAGACCTTGTGTTAAGGACTTTATGGACGTGTAGGGTCATAATGTTGGAAACTTTATGACCCTAGTATACCTCTAGACCTTGGATCTGAAGTTTGAGCTTAAGTGCTGAAGCTATTAAGCACTTAATGAAGAATTTGGGGTTACGAGGGTACGCCCCATATAACTTGGTGTACGCCCCGCGTACCCGGTCAGCCACCCCGATGGTGGTTTTCTGTGAAGCTTCATGTACGTTGAGCGTACCTCCGGAGTACGCCCCGCGTACTCGCATGGGTCAGCCCATGTTGAGTTAACTCGGTTGGGTTGACTCAGTGGGTTTATTGACTTTGACCAGTTGACTTTGAGTTTGACCAAATTTGACTTTGAGGGTATTTGGGGATTTTGATGGAATTGGTCACTTTGTGGATGTAGGCGTTGAGTAGAGAGCTAAGATTCGGAGTCGGGCCTTATCAGTTCTGTTCAGCATGTGAGGTGAGTTTTCCTCATTATACTTTTGGGTTGAAGGCACCAATGTCGACCCATTGGTTTGATAACCTGATATTGTTGATATGTTGAGTATGGAATAGGTATGCGCTCTAGTTTTGATATGCTAGTCTGGTAGTTCTGTAGGACTACTTGTGATACTATCTGTTTATCTGTATATGATATTATCTGTTATATGTCGACATATTGTGTGGGTTGGGTTGAGGTTGTACTGCTCTGTGTTGTAGCCAACAAACCCTGGAGCAAACTAGATATGAGATGAGAGATGGGGAGGGCATGACAGACTCATATTGAGGGCTCATGAGCATTCCGGATACAAGCTGAGGGCCGGGAAGTGCATGCCAGACTCGTACTGAGGGCTTAGTGGTATTTAGTCCGAGACTGATCACGTCAGGGAGCAAGCCAGACATAAGACGTGGGCCCCATGGGCAAGCCAAACTTATGTTGTGGGCTCAGAGAGCAAGCCAAACATAAGTTGTGGGCCAAGGGAAAGCCAGAATTATGATGTGGGCTCAGGGGTAATCTAGTTTGTTAGTTGTGGACCCATTTCATGCTGTTATTGTATATGTGTTATTTGTTTGTGTATTGGTATTTTGGGGGAACTCACTAAACTTTGGGCTTACCGTTTTGGATTATGTTTCAGGTACCTCAGATGACCGCGAGAAGGCAAAGACGTGATCGTGCACCTCCTCGAGTTTTATTTTTTGATTTTGGAAAAAACTCTGATAATGATCATGTTTGAAAACTATTTTGTAAACAAGGATGATTTATTGTTTGTTTTAAAAGTTTAAATTTTTCATGAATTTTATGGATGTTACACTAAGGATCATCATAAGCAATAAGTAGACAATACTACTTTGGGGATTCCCATAACAATATATGTCAATGATGCAACCTTGGGGGGATATAGTACATCAAATAAACAGATAGTTCATTAACACCTACAAGTCGTAAGCCTACCAGCGTTTCCACTGGATTGTTTAGAATAATCTGTAGTCGTCATCAATACTCTGCTAAACGACTGGTTCATCAATAGTCAAGTCCTCTCATCATCATCTCATCAAGTAAAAATCATATAATTCATCTAACACATATATCAAGGTATAAAGATAATAGGCACACATAAGATTTAATCATTTATATACTTTATATCTATGTGTAAGCTAAAAGTAACTATGCACTCACATGTCAAAGTGGATAACTGTAAAGTTGGGCAACGCTTCGCTTCAGCACTTAGCTTTTCCTTTGATGTGACCTAGGTTCGTATCACTAAGTATTTGTTTATTATTTTATATGGCTAATGATAGTCTAGATTCCTCAATAATCCTAATGTCTACATCAAGATCTATCAAGTAAGGAACAACCAAGTAAGATCATATCGGAGGTAGGGTTCGTTTGGTATACATAGTATACTGTTTGGAAATCCCACTTTAAACACCTCACTAAATCTAGCATAGACATCATCCCCGTAAGTAGATCGATCAGTATAATGAATTGGAATTACTGATAAATCTTATTTATAAATTCATAACAACGACTATGAATATAAATATAAGTTACACTGAAAGCAAAATAAGTGTAGCTTAACTTACAAAGATTTTCATGATAAAAGTCCAAAAATTATACTGGTAGAACACTTACTCGATAGCTACTAATGTTAGGCACTCAGGGACCTCAGAGCTTCGCTAAAATATTCTAAATACTAATATTTTTCGGGATTATAACTTAGAGAATCATATAGAGAGTTTGTTGGAGGAGTGAGGAATGACTGGGCTGAATACTACATTTATAGGGTGAAAATATGCGCTCCACGCCTTGTTGTGGCCGGTACTCCTCCTCCAGGTTACAGACATGTGGAGATCAATGGGTGGTTCGGCATGGCAAAGCGGGTAGGTAGGGTTGAAACTTCAAAAATTCATATCTCGCTCATACGAGCTCTTTTTTCATCGTTCTTAATATCCACACATAGGTATTTCCGAGTACTACAACTTTCATTTAGACTTTGTCGGTTAATTCTCAACCGATTTTAAAGTTAACAGTCTACAAAGATTACACTATAAATAATAGTGTAAATTTCATAACTTCTTCATACGGACTCCATTTGCGAATGTCTTTATATCGAAGGACTCCTAACAAAAAGATATTCAATTATCATTTAGATTGTTTTAGCTTAAAATCAATCGATCTAAATTTTGATTTCTATGCTAACACAACTATACTGAAACGTCGAAAAATCATAACTTCTTCATATGAAGTCAGATTTAGGCATTCTCTATATCCACGCTCTCGATTTTACAATTACTATGAATTTCGTTTAGATTACTTCGGCTAATAAGCAACCTATCTAAAATTCACTTTTTACTACGCAATCTGCCATATCGGGTTGAACGCGAAACTTCAGATGATCATAACTTCTTCATACGAAGTCAGATTTAAGCATTCCTTATATCCCCGAAATCCTCGTCACGACTACTTCAACTTTCATCAAGGATATATACCCTAATTAATATTTTATTTTACTATTTTTTAGCCCTATTTATTAAGCTTTCATCTAATATTATATACACATAATATAAGCATGTAAATCACATAGATTCAAACAATTTTCCATTTATTTGTTCATGTAAATATCACAATTTTTTGACCAACTTCAGTTACATATTCAATTACTTCCTAGCGAGAAACATGGGCATTAAAGGGATATTGTTGGAAATAGTGTCCAAGGTCATTAACTAGTTGGTAATATTTCTAAATAATATATGATCCTTTTGGGTTGGCCTAATGGCACAATCAACAATAAGGAAGAGGAGGTAATTAATAAATTAATTGGAAATTTCTTAGTAATTAATTAAATAGTTTTAACTAATTAAATAGGTTGAATATTAATTAAATCCTTGAGATTAATTGAAATATTGTAGAATCCTCAAGAAAGAGGAGGTGGACGATTTTGGCTTATCCTGATAAGGATAATGCACGTTTTGAATAAGGTAGATATTATCCTTTAGGAATTTGAATTGCTTAAGGATTAATCAGCTTCCTATAAATAGGATATTAGGGATCAAACCTTAGTTGATCATTTCCTCAAAATTTTGTTTATGCCTCTCCTATATCTCCATGGGATTGAATTTTATATCCACTCTCTTTGGATATTGAATTTTTGACGCATCCCATCTGGGGTTTTCCTTGTATTGCTTCTTGGAGTCTTGGGTATTACTACATTAAAGGGATTCTCCTGTGGGTTCTTCATCTATGGCAAGGTTGTCAATCACAAGGTCTCAATCAAGAGATCAAGAGGTATGTGTTTTATCCTTCTCTTTAGTTGATTTCCAAAGTAGGTTGTTATAACTAATCAAACCTAAATCTAGGGTTCATGTACACTTTACTATACCTTTTACGAAGTGTATTGATGCTATTAGAACCCAACTATAACATTCCAAATTCACGATAAAATTTTCATTTTCAAATTTAAAAGAAATCATTGTTTTCAAACAAAACCCATATCCAAGCCAAGTATCAAATACAAATATCCCAAGTTTAGTGTGCCATAGATCCCAAAAGAAACATGTCATCGAAGAATGTGTACGATCACGCCTTCTCCTTGCCACAATCATCTAAAGTACATGAAACAATAAACTGAAACTATAAGCCAAAGCTTACTAAGTTCCCCCAAGCATCACCACACAACATATAACAACATGCATACATGGTCCACAACTAACATACTGGATTACCCCTAAGTCTACAACATGAGTCTGGCTTGCCTTCCGACCTACAACTCATGTCTGGCTTACTCCCGAGCCCATAACATAAGTATGGCTTGCCTTTCGGGCCCACAACTTATGTCCCGCTTGCTCCCAGGTTTATTGGCTTCTGCACAAAGAAACATTGCCTCAACCCATCCATACCATGTCGACATATACATAACAGATAACATATATCCAACAAACAAATAATCATATAACAATTCAACAGACTAACAGGCAGATCTGCCAGTCACTACCGCAAAATAACATCCTATATAACAAGATACATTACCTAGTGGGTCAATATTGGTGCATTCTACCCACAAGTACAGTGAGGAAAACTCACCCCTCAGTCTGAAAAGGTATCTGCACACAACACAACTCCGGATACCAACTCTACAAGTCACATATACAACAAACAACAACCTAGTCTCCAACTATTGCTCAAAATACCCAAAATACCCCTAGGTCAAAAACCCTGGTCAAAAGTCAACTTAGTCAGTCGCCACGTCGTAGCTGACCTTTAGCCACATCGAGGAGACTATAGGATAAAACAGTCGCAAGGCTACCATCCGCCATATTGTGGCGATCCTTTGCCACGATTTAGGGACTGTTTAGAGTAGCTTAATCAAATAAGCTCTTAATCCATAAAACTAGCCATTCAATCTTCCCATAAGGCATTCTCTCATCCAATTAACCATAAAAATAGTTGCTTTATAGGCATGCATGTCCAATGCATGTCTTGAGCTTAAGCTAGGTCAAATAGAGTAAAAAGGGGCCAAGATCTCATGCAAGAGCTCAAAACTCTATAAAACTCCAGATCCAACACTCCTAACCACAAAAGGACTCTGGTGATCCATAAAGTTGGCAACTTTATGGAATCCCAACACTCCAATGTGTCTCAACATGAAGAATAAGGCGTAGAAACCTAGTTCTATGCACAATAAACCAAAAATCTTGGAACTTGGGGACTTAAAAGAGTCCAAAAGATGCACAACAAGATGATGAGAAGAGTTACTTGCCGAATACAAGTCCAAATGACACCTTCTTCTTCTTTTAATCCCCAAAAATCAACACAAAAATCTTAGAGAGAAAGAATAGAGGTTAGGGTTTTCTTGGAGATTGAGAGGGTGTGATAGAGGCTGAGGGTGAGCAATCCTAGCCATCACATCCCCTTAAATAGGGGCGAAAACCCCGGATATTATTGTTTCTCATTAAACAGCTACCGCACCATGGCCACGGGCTGTCACGCCGTGGTGGCCATTTCAAGTCGCGATACCTCGACCATTACCTCGTCGAATAAGGACCACGTCGACAAACATGATGGTCTATTTATAAGCCTTTAATAATAAGAATAAGGACGGTAAGTGGTATTGGGATTTTAATGGTTGGAGGCACTATCCAATGTCATCAGCAAAACATTTTATTAATATATGTTCATTTGATAATGGTGATATCTCAATTAGATGTGATAATTGGGTCACGATCAAAATTTTAACTAATGTTATGTCTGTCTATAGTAAAATCTAATACAACAACAATAACAACAACACATCCCGAGAATCCCATTGAAATGAGATAGGGAGGAGGTAGATGTTGACATGCCTCCAAAAGGTGACGCAAGATAATAATTTCAGAAAAAAAAAATCATATTTTAGGATCCATCAATCTAAAGTATGGTCAAATAAATATGATATTTTTTTAACCATAAAACGAAAAAGCACAATTTTAGCGAAAAGAAAAAAAACAATTCAATGTTTTTGGTATTCCGTCTTGGATCATCACTAGTGCAAATTAAGAAAGTGTCATCACTTATGGCAAGATTTCAAACTACGATATTATGGGCGTGTTCGACACAGAGCGTTTTGGAGCATTTGATAGCTTCTAACTTCTAGCGTTTGACAAAACGCTCCGTTTAAAACAGAAAGCCTCGTTTGAAACTACAAGCTTCTAGCGTTTAGTTTAATCAAAACGCTCCCAATCCAAATGCTACTTCATGTAGCGTTTAACAAAACACTACAAGCTACAAGCTACCCGCTACCAGCTAGTTTTGTCGAACATGCCCTATATTTTTAATAAGGTTTTCATGTTCAAATAAATTGTTTACTCCTTCTACAAGGCGCAATCCATGCCAATCTTCACTATTAACGATTTATCAATTTCAAGTGTATCTCACAAAATGATCATGTGCCACAATAAACCATCTTTCTAGTTATGGTTTAAATGGTCCCTATTGTTTTTTTTCGCACTTGAGAGGAACGAAGACTTAAAAAATAGTTTTCAAAGCCATTTTGTTCAAAGTGGAAGGGTTGAGCTGGTTAACATTATCCTACTCAGCATATTAGGTACACACGTTATCGGAATTATTCCACCTAAGCTGCCATGTAACCTACTCGTTTACTGAGCTTGCCCTACAAGACACATTATATAAAAACCCTCACTGTCTTCTTCCCCTTTTTGTCGTATTTTTTGTTTGCAAAATCACGTTATCATGGCGGTTTACATGAAGAACGATCTTCACTTTGCTGGGTTTTTTACAAGGTACCCCGAAATTAGTTATACGGATGGAGCAGAACAAAGGTTCGAAGATGTTGATTTTGCTGGAATGGACAGGAACAAGTTTGTTGACTTCGTACAAAGATTTGCAAATGAAATGTATGTAAATATTTTTTATTTCATGCCTGGAAAAGACTTTCCTGATGGATTGAGGATCTTGGCTAGTGAAATAGACTACCAGGACTTCATCGAAGCTAGGTATGCTACTGGTTGTGTCGTGGATGTATACATGGATCATTTAGGTGTGAATGTTCAACAGTAGATTATTGATGAGAAAGTTGATGAGAGCATTGTGGAAGACAATCATTATGATGGATTTGTGTAGAATCGCCCAGATGAACTGCAAGGTAATGTACATGATGACCTTGAACACATAGATTGCAATCCAATGAATACGACCATTAACGATGAGTTTTTGAGCAAGCTATGCCCAAAAGTGCAGTCAACTCCAAATAGTCCACCTAATGAGGATCCATATCTTGAAATGGAAGAAAATAAGGTAAATATTGAAGAGGTTACTACATACAATGAAAATGTGCATTGGAAAAAACAAAACCCTGTGTTAGGAATGTGATTTCATAGTTCAAAACAGTTAAAGCTTATGTTATGTATTTATGGTGTTGCTAATGGGTATCAGTTATTGAAGGTTCTGATAAATGGTTTGGGCTAGGCTTTGTATGTGATTTGTTTGGTTATGAGTTTGTAATAGTACTTTCGAGTTATTTTCTGTTTTGTCATGTTCACGATCGTAAACAGGTTTACGGCCGTAAATGTGTTTACGGTCGCAAACTCCGTTTGCTGTCTAGTCAAGTATATAAGGGCTAGGAGTTTGTCATTTGTATGGTTGGATGCCAGTCAGTTTACGGCTAGCGTTAGAGTTGTACCAGACGGTTATTTGATATAAATGTGTGCAGGCTCAATTCTTGTTCATCTTATTGTTATTCTCGATTGGTGATTGTTTGATTACTAGTATTAGATCCAGATCCGGACCTAACAGTTGGTATCAGAGCAGAAACTGGTATCAAAAAGTCATTCGATCGAGAGTTTGAGTGTTTAAGCTGCCATTCTCATTGTTCGAGCATTAGTTTCTATGTTCAAGGCTTTGAAGGGACGAATTTCATCTTAAAATCATGTTTTGAAGGCTGTTTGTGAGTTTACTGCCCAACCGTAAACTTAACTTACGACCGTAAAAGGAGGAATCTCATCAACCGTAAACAGTTAAACTTCAAGAACCGTAATCAGGATTGAAGAACCGTAAACTTAGAAACCGTGAACTTAAATTGTAAACCCAGTTTACGGTCGCAAATTCATCAACCGTAAACTCGGAAACCATAAACTTCGTTTACTGTCGTAATCAACTTAATTTTAAAACCGTAAACCTCTTTGGAAATGTTAAATTACTTTAATTTCAAATGGATTCTCAAAGTCAAACTCAGTTTCAAGAACTTGATGTTGTTATGGGCACTACTACACGTATTCCAAGGTTAATGTCTGCTAAAGGTTTTCCCGAGTGGAAGTACATAATAGAGAAATACATTAAAATGAAAGATTTTAAGATCTAGAAAAGCATTCTTAGAGATCCTGTCAGAATCACTGTGACAATTGGAGGTCAATTGGTTGACAAATCTATTGAAAACTACACTGATGAGAATTTTGAATTGATTGAGGAACAGGAAAGAGCATTAGCCACTTTAACCATGACATTATCTCCTGATATTGCTCAAGGCTTTCGTGAGTACACTTCAACTAAAGCTCTATGGGAAGCACTTATTGAGGTCTATGAGGGCAATGAAGATATGAAAGAGAGTTGGTAGGACATGCTAAGACAAAAATTCAACATGTTCAACTACATTCCAGGAGAGACTCTTGAAGCTTAATTGCAAAGGTTCACTGCACTCACAACTGACATGAATATTTCAGGGATTTTCTTGACCAAGTCAGAAATCAACAAGAAACTTCTGAATGCTCTTCCTAGATCATGGGATATGAATGTTGCTGTGATTAAGAAAACCAAGGATTTGAATCGTCTCTCTCTTGCAGAAATCATGGCGGTCATCAAAGCCTGTGACATTGATGACAAACAGAGAGAAATCAACCATGTGAATTCATACTCTACTGCAAATCTTGGAGTTTCATCCAACAATGCTCTATCATCTTTCATGACTCCCTCAGGTCAAGCTTTCGCAGTTCAACAACCTCAGATTCAAACCTCCAATGCTGCACCATCCATCCCTTACCATCAAACTTCAAATGTGCCATTTGTCATTCCACAAACCGTTTCTGCTCCCAATGTGTCAGCTAAAGCCTCTTCTTCAAACACCAAAGAATCTGATGAAAATCTGGCTCTAGCCACTGGGCTAGTTAACTGTTACAATTCCTTTGTAGCTGGAGATCTTCCACCTCAGCTATGATTTGCTGATTTGGACCAGATACGTCCTGAAGATGTGGAGGAAATGGACATTACATGGCAAATTGCCATGGCTATTTTCAGAGCCAAACAATTCGCCAAGAAGACTGGGAAAAACAATTGGGTCATGAATGCTGACAAGAAGGTGGGATTCAATAAAAGCATGCTGAGATGTTTCAACTGCCACGAGCCAGGTCATTTTGCTCGTGATTTCCCGAAACCAGATCGCAGAATCAACAACATCAGGCAGATGGTTGCAGTGGGAAACAATCGTGCAGGAGCTACAGCTAATGGAGAAACAACTATGGTTGCTCAATCATTTGACTGAGAGGACCAAATTCAAGCCTTGAATATCTCAGGGCCATAAAATGCTCACCTAGCTCAAATTGATGATATTGCTTCAAAGAATAATGATGCTGATCCCGAAGCAGAGATGATGGAACTACATCTTTCCCTAATGGTATCTACCTCTTCCGAGCCCAAGAAAAGCGAGGTAAATCTACCATCTTGTTCTTTTGCTTGTTAAACTTCTTCATGATGAAATTCAAGTCTTACGTAGGCAAGTAGAGGACCTTAAATATGAGGGTTATCAACTTAGGAAAGGACAAAAACCTCTTAAGGCCCAACTAGAAGCTAAAATAAAGGACTTTAGAAGAATTCAATCAGAATACAGTGAAAAATGTGAACTTTATGATTATATTAAGAGACAATTTGATGTTGTAACCAAAGAACTTGACGCTTTGAAAATTAAGAGTGAAAAAATAGATGTTTGTTTCAAAAATTATACTGCGTCAAGTAAGACAGTCGAGTCCTTATATGAAACCCAATTAAAATTCAAAGAAAATCAAAACAAGGGTCTAGGGTATGATAGTGTTCCTCAACCTTTCAATCATAACTACACATCCATCCCTATGACACATGACACAATTGACAGGGAGCCACATCTTCGATATGGCAAACCAGCTGGTTTTGTTTCAAGAGGTTTTATTAACGTTGAAAGTACTAATGTTTCTATTTCCTCTGCAGATCAACCATTAGATCAGACAAAGAGTGAAGCTGGAGAATCTGTTTCTGTTTTTAAATCTGATGTTTATGTTATGAACAATTTTGATTGTGTTTATGATGTTAAGACTGAAAATGTTTCTTGTGTTGGCTCATCATCTGATACTGTTGAATTTAATTTTTTCGATATGTTTGATGAATTGTTTGGTAATTCTGATGCTTGTGATTCTCATGAAGAATCATCAACTCCACAAGTCAAAACGATTGAGGCACCTTCACTTACTTCTCAACCTATTTCTCATGCATGTTCTTCTGAGAAGGGTAAGAGTGTCTAAAGAAAATAAATCTGAAAAATGCAATACAAGTTCAAATAATAAACATATTTGTTTTAATTGTGGTGTTGGTGGTCATATAGCTAGGAATTGTCAAAATAGGATCTTTGTGAATTACTTGTCACCGATAGGAGAGAATGAATCTCGGGGAAGGTCTTTAATTAGAAATTCCTCAAGATCTCGCTCTCAAAATGATGATTGGAAAGGTGATAGAGACAGAAAAAGGACTGTTTTACAAAAGAATAAAAAGGTTTTTACTGAAAAAAACTCACAATCGTTTGCCAAAACCAAACAAGGCCGCGCCAAGATCGGTCTCATCAAAAGGCAGCTCTGGATCTTCAACCTCCTCTGGTGGAAAATCCAGAGGCTCAAGGCAAACCTTTAAGAAACCAATTTCAAAACAAACTGAAAATTTTGTAAAACCTAAATATCAATGGAAGCCCAAATCCCTTTCTAATTCATCATTGAAATCCTCTGAAGAAAGTACGAATGAAGATCCAAATTTGAAGATACTGAAAAATGATTCAAAGAAACCAAAAGGGAAGCCCAGGATAATGATGACCTGGGTTCCTAAGTCTAAATGATTCCGCTCATTTTGCAGGGACAGTTACGGAGGAATGTCGTTCGTCCTTGGTACGTCGACAGCGGCTGCTCCCGGCATATGACTGGAGAAATCTCCCAACTGAGTGAAATTCATCTTTTAATGGGGGTTATGTTTCCTTTGCGGGCAGAGATGGTGGAAAGATCACACAGTGCGGAACTGTTACGAATGGAGTGCTGAGCTTTGAAAATGTCAACTACGCTCCCGAGTTAAAGCACAGCTTGTTGAGCGTTTCCCAAATATGCGACAAAGGCTACTCTACCCATTTTACTGATAAAGAGTGTATGATTCTCAAGTCAGACATTGTCATCCAAGAAGAATGGATTCTAGTCAAATCTAAATGGGATGGGAATGCTTACATTATTGATATGAACAGTAACCTACCTGAACAAGTCACTTGTCTATTCTCAAAGGTCTCCGAACACAACGCAATGCTGTGGCATCGAAGACTCGGTCATGCTAACGTGAAAAACCTGAATCGTCTTGCGAAAAGTGAGATGGTCTGAGGCCTCCCTGTTAGAGATGTTATCACATTTGAAAAGTGTGTTTCCTGTGCTCAAGGCAAACATCATCGGAAACCACATCTGCCCAAGCAAATCAACTCAATTAGTCAAGTGCTCCAACTATTGCATATGGACTTATTTGGTCCGGTCAACGTCCTGAGCATCAACAGAAGCTCGTACTGTCTAGTTGTGATTGATGATTTCTCTCGGTTTACGTGGGTCTTCTTCTTATCCAACAAAATGGGGGTTGCTGATCTGATAAAGAAGTTCATTGTGATGATTGAGAAGCAAACCAATAAACAAGTGAAGGCGCTTCGTACCGACAATGGAACTAAGTTCAAGAATGCAGTTCTTGACCATTTTTGCGCAGAAAAGGGAATAGTGTGTCAATATAGCTCTGCTCACACGCCTCAACAAAATGGTGTTGCTGAAAGGAGAAACAGAACATTGAAAGACGCCGCAAGGAAGATGCTTTGTGACTCCAAACTACCTATTTTCTTTTGGGCCGAGGCGATTAACACTGCTTGCTACGTGCAGAATCGTGTTCTAATCAACAAAGCACAGTTGAAAACACCGTACGAAATTCTCTATGGACACAAGCCTTCTGTCATCAATTTCCGTGTATTTGGCTGCGCTTGCACCCTTCTTCACTTAGAATCCAACCCTAAATTCAATGCCAAAGCTGATGACTATTACTTCATGGGGTATGTTGCGCGCACCGCGTATAGGGTTTACAACAAAAGGACTAAGCAGATCGTTGAATCCTATCACATGCGCTGGCTGGAGGAGAATGAAACAGACGCTCGAGTGGGTCCTGACTGGTTATTTGATTACACATCGCTATTCAGGTCTTTCAATGTGTCTTCAGATAATTCAAGTGGATCTCCTTTTAGTTTGAAGAATGTTTTTGAAGACGTAGAGGTTGTCTACAGACCCCCAATGGTTGAGGGGGAGTCCTCTGCTCCATCTGAGGGGGAGTCTTCTGCACAACCAACTAGTCCAACGTCTAAGGCTCCGACTGGAACTCCTAATGCTGAAGCTACACCTTTTACACCTGTTGAGAGAGAGTTCATGTCTTGAGATGCTTCCGCTGTCAATCCAACATTTATGGAACTCCTCTTTCCTGAAGAGATTACAAATGAGTTCGTAGCAGAGTCATCTAATAGGATTCAATCAGCAGTAGATGGAGGTTTCAACATTCACACTCTTCTTATTTCTCTCAATGATATCAGCCAAGACATACCTTCTAGAATTCAATGCGATCATCCGATCGAAAATGTCATTGGCCAGCTGGGTGATGGAGTTAAAGCCAGAAGTCAGAGTGGAGACGTAAATGAATGTCTTTACTCTTGCTTTGTCTCTCAAATAGAGCCCAAAAATGTTGAAATGGCTTTGAATGAACCCAGCTGGGTAGATGCAATGCATGAAGAGCTAAATCAGTTTGAAAATCTCGGGGTTTGGAAATTGGTTGAGTTACCAAAGGGCAAACGGTCTCTTGACATGCGTTGGGTCTATCGTAATAAGCAAGATGATTCTGGTGTAATCGTACGAAATAAAGCAAGGTTGGTGGTTCACGGGTTTCGACAAGTCGAGGGTCTTGATTATACTGAGGTGTATGCTCCCGTGACTCGTCTGGAAGCTATACGAATCTTCTCGCATATGCTTCTTACAAGAATTTCACGGTATACCAAATGGATGTCAAGACTGCCTTCTTGTATGGCAAGGTGATGGAAGAAATTTACGTTGATCAACCCCCTGGGTTTGTCAACTCAAAGTTCCCTAATCATGTCTACAAGTTGGAGAAGACGTTGTATAGGTTACATCAAGCTCCTCGAGCGTGGTATGCGACTCTAACAAAGCACTTGCTCGAGCACGGCTACTCTCGCGGCACTATTGATCAAACTTTATTCATCAAGCATGTGGGTGATCATCAGATACTAGTTCAGATCTATGTTGACGACATCATCTTCGGGTCCACGTGTCCAAAGCTTTGCAAAGAATTTGAAGGCGTGATGAAGAAGCGATTTGAGATGAGTTCTCTAGGTGAAATGACCATGTTTCTGGGGCTTCAGGTCAAACAGAATTCAACCGGAATCATGCTACACCAAGAAAAGTATGTTGAAGATATTCTTGAGAAGTTTGGATTTTCAGACGCAAAGCCTGCATCGACTCCCATGGCTGAAAGACCCCTACTGACTCCAGATATTGATGGCGAATCCGTAGATCAAACTCACTATAGATCGATGATTGGTTCCTTGATGTATCTCACTGCAAGTCGTCGCGACTTCATGTTTGCAGTGTGTCAATGCGCTCGTTATCAGGCTAATCCTAAACTTTCACATCTTATTGCTGTCAAAAGGATTTTTCGGTATATCAAAGGCAGCCCAAAACTGGGTCTTTGGTATCCGAAAAATTCTGAATTTGATTTATATGCTTTTGCTAACAGTAATTATGGAGGCTGTGAGCTTGACAGGAAATCAACATCAGGAGGGTGTCAGTTCCTTGGTGATAGACTGGTGTCGTGGCAATGCAAGAAACAACATACAATATCTACTTCTATAGCAGAAGCGGAATACGTTGCTGCATCGGCGTGCTGCTCTCAAGTTATCTGGATCCAACATCAGCTGTTGGACTACGGTTTGAACTATCTAGAAACCCCAATTCACTATGATAATGAGGCTGCTATTCAAATCACTAAAAATCCTGTCCAACATTCCAAAACCAAGCACATTAACATCAAAATTCATTTCATCAGAGATTGTTATGAGTGTTTGCTCATCCGGCTCGAACAAGTTCCCACTGCTAATAATGTGGCGGATCTGTTCACAAAGCCGATTAACAAAGCTCGATTCGATGTGCTTGTAGGATTTTTGAAAATGATTCATTTTGAGGATTAATTTTTGTTTTAGGATAGTTTAAATTTGCGCATTTACTTTAGTTTCTCTTCTATGCACAAATTTAGGGGGAGAAATAAAAACAAAAATTAAAAATTATCAAAAACCCAAAAACATTAGAAAAACAGAAATTTCTTAATTGGCTTGTTTAGTGCAGATAATGGCGTATCTTAAGACTGCTGAGATGCATAACCTTGTCATCGTATTGGATGATCCACCAGTGGCCCATAGAGAATTTATGTCAATGATGTACCGACTACGAGAATGCTGCTTGGCTCACGCTATCACGGTGAATCCTGTTATCAATGAGAATCTTATTCAAGAATTCTGGAGATCAGCTAAGGTGACAGAGATGAATAAAGAGATGACTATTGAAGTAGTGGTGTAAAATTGCAAGTTCAGAATTTCAGAGCAGTATATCAGAGACACCTTGTTAATCCTTGATGAACCTGATTATCCCACTGAAGCTGAAGCTGAAGAAATTCCACGAATCCTTGACATGATGGGATACGAGGGTTCATATCCTCCAACTGTGAAGAAGCTTCTGCTTCCCTACTGGCGTTTCTTGGCTCATGTGTTCATCAGCTGCATGTCAGGAAGGAGATCAGGAGCAGATGAGATCTCTATCAGAAATATAGGAACAATCGTTTCCTTGGCCGCCGACAACAAGTTCAATTTCTCGAAGTATGTCTTTGATGAATTCCTGGTGAACATTGGCGCCATGACTCGGGGAAATAAAGATGCGTTTTTGATGTATCCCAGATTTATTCAAGTATTCATTAATGACCAATTCCCCGATATGGTCAAAGGTGGTGATAAGTTGGACACAAAATCCTTGGGCCCTCACACTGTTGGCATTATTAAACAGAATCGAAAGGGCAAGGTAGTGTTTCAAGGTCTGCATCCTCCGGTGAAGTTCGGACAGTTTGCAGAGATTAATGAGTCTTCTGAATCTCATGGAACTTCTAAGAAAACTCTATCTGAGTCGACTTCATCTGAAAGAGTGTCTTCTGAATTCATCATCACTGTCTCAGATCACGAAAACAATGAGACTCCAGATCCAAAAGCTCAAGTCGATGGCGAACACGAATTACAATTTGTTCAAGTACAGAGTAATTACAACGAGGGAACAGGAATCGATGATTAAGGGCTTGAGGATGTTGACCTCACGGGATTTGATAAGGATGATATCCCATTGAATTTTGGTAGCAATGATGATTATTTGACCGGAGTAAACCTTGACAGCTTGCTCGACAGTGTCAATGAAGTTGTTCATGTGACAACTGAGACAAGGGAAGAAGAAGACGTTCTCGAAGCTGCACCTACTGTTTCCAATCCAGAGGCGGAAATAACAAATTCTATGGTGACAATATTAGGGATTCCTCCCCTTGATACTATTTCACCTAAATCTATGCCAATGGAAGATGATCTCACCGCCACACAAGCCACTCCTCCTCCAAACAAGCGACACAGACTTATTCTGAGACTAGCAAATTAGAGTACGACGACTCAAGGTGCTACAGCTCCACCGACAATCACGCCTGTTATAGTCTCAGCCGAACCTATCAGTGAAGGTCCCAGTACTGTATTTGAAGTTGGTGGTTCCTCATTTCAAGCAGACCTCTCTCCTCCCAGGCCAGACAAAGATGATGCCTCGGTTAAGTTAGCCCGACTATTGGCTGAAGAACAATTCTCTGCACCAATTCCTCATGGCAAAGGAAATTTCATTGGAGGTGACAACACAAGAGAAGAAACCCCTTCACTCCATGGACTCCAAAGTCAGATTGACGTTCTTAATCGAAAGAATTTTGAACTTGATCAAAGGAATACTGATCTAGTCATCAAGGTCGTAGACCTTCAATCAGAAAATACAGAGCTCAGTATCCAAGTGGTCGAGCTTCACGAAGACAATGTTTTGAATACTAAGCAAATTGCTGACCTTCAGACACAATATGGTCACTTGGCTGCCAACTTCCTGGAGTTATAAAAGAAACCTGAAGACAAATTCGGTGATGAATTTAAGTGAACTGTTGAAGAACCATATGTCGATCCCCCCATTCCAGACGCTCCCAGTGTTGATGCTCCTACTACCTCTCAGCCGATCAGATCTCCCATCATTGTGGATCGCTTTGAAGTGGAACCTGGACTAGCTCCAAGGGCAAATGCTTCAAAGAGTTCCAAGAAGAAGAAGAAGAAGAAGGTTGTTACCGAGGATGACAAAGGCAAATGGCTTTTAAAAAGAAGTGTAGATCATAAGGCACCCTGGGATCAGCCACGAATTACTCTTACCGATCTTAGCACTCAAACTTTCAGGGATGTCTATGCTGATAGGTCAGGAATCGTGTCGTGGGGATTCCATGACACACAAAACATGTCTATGATGAGAAGGAAGAGCGGGAATAAGGAAATATACAAGGATGCTCATGATTTTCACTCTTTTACTAAGGTTGACCTTATTGAGCTATCCAAAGCTCCATTTTCAAATCCAGCAGGAAATCCCAGAGCCAGTCGGTTCAAATCTTTCTTGGAAGATCAAGTGGCCAAGGGGTTTCCGTCAATGAAGACTACAGAGTCTGTTGTCAGGGTTCACTCCAAGGTATTTGATACCTCAACAAAACAACCAATTACATCAATGATGTGGTCTGCTACAGCTCAGGTTAAGCAAGTCCCTGTTCTTCAAAATTACCCTAATGGTTCTCTTGCATCCATGCTTTATTGGGTGTATGATGAATCCACGGATGCTGCGGTCATCAAGTTAAAGGAAAATTGCATCCGTCTCTATGAGAAAAGGGATTTGCTTCAATTTCACAAATGGGACATACATCATCTTGCTACTAAACAGATTGTGGTGGCTGAATTAATATTTGAGCCCGCTGCAAAAGAATATACGACGATGGTGGCTCAAATTATTAAGAAGAAGATGTGGAATGGAGCAATGGGGAGATCTGATGTGTTGGTCGTCGAAAAGGACTGAATTCATGCTAGCACCAAACCAAGGGGGAGATTGAAGGGTCTGATAAATGGTTTGGGCTAGGATTTCTATGTGATTTGTTTGGTTATGAGTCTATAATAGTACTTTTGAGTTATTTTCTATTTTGTCATGTTCACGACCGTAAACACGTTTACGGCCGTAAACGTGTTTACGGCCGCAAACTCCGTTTGCTGTCTAGTCGAGTATATAAGGGCTAGGAATTGGTCATTTGTATGGTTGGATGCCAGTCAGTTTACGGCTAGTGTTTGAGTTGTGCCAGACGGTTTTTTGATATAAATGTGTGCAAGCTCAATTCTTATTCATCTTATTGTTATTCTCGATTGTGATTGTTTGATTACTAGTATTAGATATAGATCCGGACCTAACAGTTGTGCTACAAAGAAAATGACAGTAAAAGACTATTAGTTAAATGTTGTTCTGGGCAGTGTAAGTTTAGGCTATAGGCTTCATGGATGAGTGAAGAAAACTCTTTCCAGACTAAGTCCCTTATAGATGAGCATAATTGTGCTAGAAATTTTAAACTTGGATCAATTGTTAGCTATGCTTGGATTGGTAGCCATTTTACAACCGAGTTCTTACAAAAACAGAAAATGAGTGTTAGATAGCTTAGGGAACAGGTTAAACAGGCTTTTGGTATAGATGTAAGTATGGGTCAGTGCAGGAGAGCAAAAAAGCATGCTATTGAGCTAATTGAAGGCACATTGGTTGAGCACTATTCAAAGTTTTGGTCATACGGTGAGGAGATAAGAAGATCAAACCCAGGATCAATTGTGAAAATGGATGTCAAAACTATGCCTGATGGGAAAAATTATTTTAGTAACTTTTATGTATGTTTTCAGGGACTAAAGCAAGGGTGGAGGGGCAGTTGTAGAAGAGTAATTAACCCCGATGGCTGTTTCCTTAAGGTGCTATGTACCGGAGAGTTAATAACTGCTATTGGAAGGGATGCTAATAATCATATATTTTCGATTGCATGGGCAGTTGTGTGTGTTGAAAACAAAGAGAATTGGAAATGGTTTTTGGAAAATTTAAAAGATGACTTAGGAATGGACAATGGTTTTGGAATTGCATTGATGTCAGACCAGCATAAGGTATGATTCTTAGTTGTATTTTATTTATTAATGAAAGTTGCCTATACTATTTTACCAATTAAATTGTTAATGTGAAGGGACTATTGGAAGTTGTGAAGGAGATTTTGCCTAGTGTTGAACACAGACAGTGTGCAAGGCATGTTGTTGCCAACTTTAGTAAAAGATTCCCCGGAGTAATGTATGAGAAGATGTTTTGGAAGGCATGCAAGGCATCTACTGGGCCTTTACACAATGCAACAATGAAGGAAATACAACTTCTCAATCCTTCAGCCTTTGAGTATCTAACAGAAAAGAACCCACAATCATGGTGTAGAGCTTTTTTTAGGAGGGCAAGATGTGTGATGCTGTAGAGAATGGGTTGTCGGAGAGCTTTAACAATGTTATAAGAGATGCAAGGAAGAAACCAATCATCACAATACTTGAAGAGATTAGATTGTATGTTATGGAAAGGCAGTTTCATTTGAGCATGAAAGGCGGTTCATGGCCAGATTTTGAACCATGTCCATCAATTACATCCTTGCTGAATCAATTGAAAAAAGCTCAAAGGTAAACTTAGTTTGTGTTTTTTAACATCATAGATAATACTACTTAGACTAACTTTTAGACAATGTTATTAGATATTGGAAGGTTTTACCAACTGGTTTGAACCAATTTGAGACAAGAAACTTAGCATAGTCTTATGTCATTGACTTAGAAAAGAAGACATGCTCTTGTAGAGTTTGGCAACTAAATGGGTATGGGTGTGTGCACTCAGTTGCAACTATTAGTTACCTAAACAAAGATGTCGGAAGTTATGTGGATCCCATGTGCTTTGGATCTTTTTATAGAAATGCTTACAAGTATCCACTGAGAGGGATGAATGGCTGCAATATGTGGCCAAGTACCAGTTTCATACCACCATTGCCACCTTTGAAAAGGAAAATGCCAGGAAGGCCTAAAGTCAATAGAAGGAAGGACCCAGGAGAAAAGACTACTAGACACACCGTGTCAAAGGTTGGGAAGAAAAATCTATCTAGTGTGTGTAAACAAGTTGGTCACAACAAGGCTACATGTCCTAAAGTTGAAAAGCCCAAAAAACTCAAGGTGAAGAGAAAGAGATCAACTATTAAAGGTTGTAATGAAGAGGAAGGAAGTGGTTCAAAAACAACTGTTGGAGGTAAACAGAAGCAATCTGAAGGTGGTAATGAAGAGGAAGGAAGTGGTTCAAAAACAACAGTTGCACGTAAATGGAAGCAATCAGAGAGGATTATAAAGAAAAAATTGGCAAAAAGGGTTGAAGGGAAAAATGGAGAAGGAAATTCTGGTGATAATCCAATGAATATTGAATAGACATAACTGTTATTTTGTAGTGTGTTAAGACTAGGTTGGTTGTTTCATGTGTTATTTAAGTTTGTTTCGTAGTAGTATTATTGTGGTATGTGTTTGTTGAATGTTTTTTTATGTACACTAGTAACACAAACAAAACGATGACACAGAATAGCATGAGACTTTCATTTATTTAATAGGAAAGGGATTACAAATCCATTACATACCCATTATAAATATATTGGTAAACATGAAAGGAAACCATATTAGAAATAACCATAACTTCATCTTAATAGGAAATGAAACCACATTTAATACGAAAGGGATTACAAACCCATTACATACCTATTACAACTTGTAGACTAATACCACAAAAAAAATAGTCCAATTTAGAAATAACCATAACTTCATCTTTCTAACATCATATTGAAGCTTCTTATTTGCCCGAACCAAATTTGTAACCAAAGTTGTGTCACCAGTCGTGTTCGTACTCTCCACTTCATCTGCCCAACATATGAAGCCATCACGAGGCCCCTACAATTGAAGTTATTATTTGTTATAGATTAAGTTACCAAACCTATAAATAAATTATCAAAATCTAGGTCAACAGTTAACATACAATTTACATTTACCTTATTGGGGCAAGCATAAAAGACTCGGCCAGGGTTGTATTTAGTAGTTGGCGTTCGTAATATTGCTTCACATCCACACAAGCATTCAACTGATTTCATCGAACCCTTCATTTCAGTGAGGTCACTTGAACGGTAAGAAGAATAGGAGAGCAAAAGAAAGCTTATTAAGTCCACATATGTGTCTGAAACATGAGTATATGTAAGGGTAAATTGTGAAATGATGAAATTACCCTCTTTCACACTAATTAACTGTAATTTCCATTAACTACTATTTTTCCATTAAATAAACCCGGTTACAAAGTTACTTTATACAAAATTGTCTGTGCTTAGACAGGTCTTCAATCACCTTCGCCAAAACAAACACATAAACCCTAATATACAACATTATACTACCAAAAGAAGACACATCCATACCTAATCAACACAAACACTACGAACCACCAACATAAACACCAACATATCAGGGGTTCACGATACGAAGAAACTTCTCCACCATAAAACCAAAAGTCACAATCATAAGTCCAATCACCAATACAGTCAACGAAGTCACCTTTTTCTCCGTGCGCTCAATCCGACGATGCAATGCGAGTGACTCAACCCTGCTTAACACCAAATCTCGACCCATTTCTTCTTTCAAATGGGCGACTTCCATTTTTTGCTCTGCAATTTCTGCTCTACAATCACAATAAATCGTATGTAAACCGCCGAAGTTGAGACGGTCTCGTGAATTTATATGTAACGCCCGTAGATCCGAGCTAGTCAATTTAGAGATAATAGGGATCGAAAATGACTTTTCGGCAAAAGATTATTTAGAATAAATAATCTTAACCAAGTTGTAGTATATGTTACAAGGTTTCCGTACATATAAAGAGCACCAGAATCCGAGTTATAACGAAGAAGTTATGACCCGTCGAAGTTTCGCGACGGAACCGGCACGACACCTGGAAGTGTAAATAGTGAATTTACGATAGAGCGACTTTTAGCCTTAGCGATCTAAACAAAAGTTGTAGAAAATGTTAAACCGAGAGTGTCCATAAAAAGAACGCCCAAATCAGACTTCGTATGAGGAAGTTATGATTTTTCTAAGATTTGGTATAGCGGTGCATGGCCCGAAACTCAACAGTAAAAATACAGACGAAAACGGAGTCCGTATGAAGGAGTTACGAATTCTTCGCGGTCATTTAACAGTCTAATCTCTTCCTACTATTAAATTTAAGATCGGTCGAGAATTAGCCGACGGAGTAAAAAGGAAAATTGTAGATTTTTTTACCTACACGTGGATATAAATAACATCAAAAACGAAGCTCGTATGCGAAAGTTATGGACGAAGCTTAGTCTCTACTTTTCAAGCGCGGAAAATTCGATACAGTTTTTGTAAATATGAGATATAAGGAGAATTGACCGACGGGGTCTAAATGAAAGTTGTAGTACTCGTAAATACCAATGCATGTATATAAAGAACGTAGAAAACGGAGCTCGTACGCAAAAGATACGGACGATGCTTGGAGACTACTTTACTATAAAATTCCTATAAATAAGAGATGAATTCTTCATATTTTCTTCACACCATAAGCCTTTCTTTCTCTCTCTAACTTCTCTATAGCATCCCTAAACCCCTCCAAAGTCTAGGGAACCTCCCTAGCACGAGAAGGAAGCCCCAGAGCGACCGATGGCTCCGAGAAGAAAAGCTTTCGGCTCGGAAACGCTGCTCCAGCGAAGCTCGGTTTTCCATAAAACCCACTGTAAGTGAGCTACGCCTACACTATTTTTTAAATAGCTTTTATTTAATTATAGTAACGTTATTAGGAACTTATAATAAGTACTTTGGCTATTATTATGGGTTATATAAGTATTGATTAACGCTTATATAATAGTAACAGTAGCTAGACTATTAATTAGTCTCGGTGAATAATAGACTAAACTCTAGTGGTAATAATACTAGGTTTCGTCGAAGGAAATTATTTTTTAAGAAGCGAAGTGTTGTCGGAGTTCGGAATCACCACCTTTTCAAGTGAGTGCATAGACCCTTTCATGAACATGATTTTAATACAAGTATTGATTTTATATGTTTATGTGCGAGTTAAATGATGTTGCCTGAAATACGTGTTAAAGAACATACCTGGTTATATATGATGATTTATGATAAAGAGTAAACCTAAATTAATTATGAGGAACATTGGGTAGTATTTTCTTACGAGTACAAGTGAGTTATACTCAGAGAATAGAACTTTAGTATATGTCATTGATCCGGGAGCAAGGATTAGACATAGTCATTGTCCCTAGTCCGAGAGTATGGATTGGACACAGTCAACTGTCATTAATCCGGGGGCATGGATTAAGACATAGTCAATTATCCTTAGTCCGGGAATATAGATTAAGACATAGTCAGTCGTCCTCAGTCCGGGAGTATGGATAGGACATAGTCATTCGTCGTTAATCCGGGAGCATGGATTTACACATAGATACTTGTCCTTAATCCGAGAGTATATAATGAGCACAATTATTAATCCGAGAGCATGAATTAGATCCGAGAGTATGGGTTAAGTAAAAGGTAAAATTTAAGGTCCGAGAGTATGGATAGTCTCGTTGTAAGGATTAACGGGGTGGGGTAAGAGTTGCTTATATATATATATATATATATATATATATATATATATATATATATATATATATATATTGTGAAATTGTATATTTTGTGAGTTCTAAATTATATATATGATATAACATTGTGTGATTGAAATCCCTATGTACTCACTAGGTTTCCCAACTTGACCCATTCCAGCTTATTTGTATCACATGTGTCTTTATGAAGTTACATTACACTGAGAGATTAAGGAGATGTAAATCACTAGTGATAATGAATGTAAATTCTGTTTATGCTTATGTTTCTGTATTGACGATGACATCCCGATGTTTTAAAATAAAAAATAAAAAATATACATTTCTTCGGAAATGCTTTGATAACGAATTTATCATGTTTTTCTAGGAACAAATTCCGCAATATTTTTATAAAAAGGGTACTCTGATTTTTATAAAGCATAAATGTGACATCCCCAATTTCACGGCCAGAAAAAATCGATTTGTTTATGCTTTGTTTTTAAAATCAGAGTAATCTTTTAAAGAAAACAGTTGCAAAATTTGTTCCCAAAATATGATAAAGATTTATCAAAACATTTCTTTAAAGAAATGTATTTTCATTATATAACAAAATCTAGGGATGTCATGTTCCGATACAGACACATAAGCATAAACAGAACTTACATTATTTATACTAAAGATTTTACATCTCCTTTAATCTCTCCGTGAAATATATCTTTTTATCGATACCTGTGATACAAAGGAAACTGAGTGGGTCAGGCTTGGGAGCCTGGTGAGCATATAGGGTTTTCATCCCACAATGTTATATCACATAAAAGCAACTCTTATCCCACCCCATCGATCCTCACAACGCCACGATCTAAACTCTCGTATCTAAACTTTTCCTCTTTATCTGATCCCTACTCACGGATCTAAACTAATCTCTCCACCTGATCCATACTCTCAGACCTAAAACTAACGTCTTGGTCTAATCCATACTCCCGGATCTAAACTAATCTCTTGGTCTGATCCATACTCCCGGATCTAAAACTGTGCCCAATCCATACTCCCAGACTAGGGACAATTAACTATGTCTTAATCCGTACTCCCGGATTAATAACAAGTTTACCTATTGGTCTGATCCATACTCCCGAATCTAAAACTGTGCCTAATCCATACTCTCGGACTAGGGATGATTAACTATACCTTAATCCTGGTCTGATCCATACTCCCTGATCAATAACTGTGCCCAATCCATACTCCCGGACTAGGGACAATTAATTTAGTCTTAATCTATACTCCCAGATTAATAACAAGTTTTATCTCTTTACCTGATCCATACTCCCGGATCTAAAACTAACCTCTTGGTCTAATCCATACTCACGGATCTAAAACTAGCCTCTTGATCTGATCCCTACTCACGGATCTAAACTAATCTCTTGATCTGATCCATACTCATGGATCTCATCTACCCATGTCCTACCCAACATATTTGTATTTACAAAATACATATATAGTTTAACTCATTAAAACCTATATAGTTCATGCATTCCACCAACATCTCAAATAAACAACAATATATAAACACATAGCACGTATTTCATAGCAAATACTTAATATTTATGTGTTAGAAGAAAGTGACCACACACTCACACATATAAACAACAATATATATATATATATATATATATATATATATATATATATACACACACACATAGCATGTATTTTATAAAATACTTCATATCTATGTGTAAGATGAAAGTGACTATACACTCACACATATAAACATCTTTATATTATACACATAGCACGTATTTCATAGCAAATACTTAATATTTATGTGTTAGAAGAAAGTGACCACACACTCACTTGATTAGAAGATGATTGGACAGCACTACGGCTCTTCAAGTATATATTCTTCGGTGAAACCGGGATCACTTCACACACCGGGTTTCTCGCGGGCAGAGCTTCGGCTCGGAAACTCTTTTCTTCTCGGGATCTTCAGGGGGTTAAAATTGTACGTAAAACGATGTAATATGGGAGAGAGATCAGAGAATGAGCAACCAAGCTCGGCTGGCCCTTCAAATCTATTTATAGGGCAAAATCTGCCCTTGCCACGTCGTGGCACCTTTTTCCACGTCGTGGGCTTGGTCGTCACTGCATGCGTCATCGCAAGTTGCATCTGGGGGACTCCCAGAGGTGTCATAAGACTTGCCACGTTGTGGCACTGCTTGCCACATCGTGGTATCTGACAGTTTTGGGGTTTCGTGCCCCGAACTTCAGAAATTCATAACTTTCGCATACGAACTCCGTTTTCGACGTTCTTTATATCGACGCGTAGGTGAGATTATGCTCCACAACTCTCGTTTAGACTCTATTGGCTAATTTTGACTTTATTTTTAATATATTATAAATATATTACTTATATATTATCTTTAGTAGGCCGGGACATGAAAACTCCGTTCGAAATTCATAACTCCTTCATTTGAACTCCGTTTTCGTCTGTCTTTTTATCGTTGGACTATTATCGAAGACATCTTCGACTCTCATTTAGATCACTAAGGATAGATATATATCTACCTTAAATTCACTATTTACGTCGCGCTGGGTCGCATTGGGTCGTGCCGGTTTTGTAGCGAAACTTCGACATGTCATAACTTCTTCGTTATAACTCGGATTTTGGCGTTCTTTATATGCACGGAAACCCTGTGACATATACTACAACTTGGTTAAGATTAATCCTTCTAAATAATCTTCCATCAAAAAGTCATTTTTGATGCTTATCGTCTCTAAATTGACTAGCCCGAATCTACGGGCGTTACAATTATCTCCCCCTTAGGATGATTACATCCCGGAATCATCAAAGAAATAGGGCTTGCATAATGATTCCACACGTTATCTCTTCATCCTAGGTAATAACCGTAACTTCTATGTTTCCTCAAAAGAGTATTTAACTCTATGGCTTTCTTGACTGCAGATGATGCCCAATCTTGCATCTGCTTATCGTACTATGGTGTACTTTCAATCATAACTTACGAGTAACAAAATAAATCCTTATTGAGGACTCCTTATTCTTCTTAGGATAAGTACTTTCATTCATCTATTGCAATAGATTGATGGGTCATGTTCTAACGACCTCTCATCGTATGATACAACGCTTAGACTCAAGTCTCTTAGAGTCAAATTCCAGAATGGAATATACTTTCCTTCATATTCTAATGTGATATAATCACATTTTTAACATGTAGCATGCCTAGCTACAAACTCCTTTTTTCTTTAATGAGCGCAATACTATCAATCGCTTTGATTTCAATCTTCTGACTTGAGTTAGATGCTACCTCGAACTTGGTTCTATGAACCACGTAACAAACTCCTCGTAGTCGGACTCAATTTGATATGACCACTAGGGTCGGAATAACAACCATCTTACTAGTCACTACCGAAACAAGGGTAATGACACACTTGAACAAAACGGAATCAATTACTAGCTTCTTGGTAACCTTGTGACTTTCCATGATCCAAGCGTGAGTCATGTGCTTCCGGTAGTATATGCATCTACTACCTTTCACACCTACTCATACTCGTCCCAAGTATTGTCCCGTAGTCGACCAAGTCACCATACAAGAAAATCACAAAACAATTTAACACTTACGAATGTGTCCAAATAATCATAAACAATTTCCCTAGACTCTACCAGGACTTCTTCATTGCTCAATCTTCAATCATCAACTCTACTTCAACTCGATTGGTGATGGAAATACCAGACGATGAGACAACTTCAAGAATTTCATCAATCGTTCCATCATCCTGCCAATCGAAGGTGTACTTCAGACGTATCGTACTCCTCTAAACGTACTGTTATTTCATAAGACATACTCTAAAGGAAGGATACCACTTTTACGATATCTTCTGATAGGTGCCATCCACTATCATACGCCTTCTTCATTTCCTCCATTTATTCAATTCTCTACGAGTCTTCACCATGACCTTTCGTGCACCCAAGAAGACGTTCGGTGTACCAAGCGAGAATTTAAGATAAGAAAGCTTTATTTATGATAAACATATAAACCTCCTTATCACTATGAAACGTTTACATGCTAGTTCTAATATCGTAGTCATATGCTTAGAATCCTATACACATAAGGTTTCCAGATCCGGTCGACAACATACCATAGATCCGAACAAATAATAGAATCAGTTTAGCTATCACACAAAACAATTAGCACATAAAAGCATTTTAGGCATCATTCCTAAAATAAACTAGTGCTTGTGTCAATTTAGGTGTACTTCCTAACATATTTTAGACACACTCCTCACAATCATTACTTAGCATTCTAAGTTTAAGTCTAGAAATTTCCTACAAATTCCTAGTTCGCTTAAACTAATTCTCTGATACCAACTGTGACATCCCCAATTTTACGGCCAGAAAAGACCAATCTGTTTATGCTTTGTTTTTAAAATCAGAGTAATCTTTTAAAGAAAACAGTTGTGTAATTTGTTCCCAAAATATGATAAAGATTTATCAAAACATCTCTTTAAAGAAATGTATTTTCATTATATAACAAAATCTAGGGATGTCATGTTCCGATACAGACACATAAGCATAAACAGAACTTACATTATTTACACTAAAGATTTTACATCTCCTTTAATCTCTCCGTGAAATATATCTTCGTATCGATACCTGTGATACAAAGGAAACTGAGTGGGTCAGGCTTAGGAGCCTGGTGAGCATATAGGGTTTTCATCCCACAATGTTATATCACATAAATATATATATATAGAACATCCAAAATTATATAATTTCACCATATAAAAGCAACTCTTATCCCACCCCATCGATCCTCACAACGCCACGATCTAAACTCTCGTATCTAAACTTTTCCTCTTTATCTGATCCCTACTCACGGATCTAAACTAATCTCTCCACCTGATCCATACTCTCAGACCTAAAACTAACGTCTTGGTCTAATCCATACTCCCGGATCTAAACTAATCTCTTGGTCTGATCCATACTCCCGGATCTAAAACTGTGCCCAATCCATACTCCCAGACTAGGGACAATTAACTATGTCTTAATCCATACTCCCGGATTAATAACAAGTTTACCTATTAGTCTGATCCATACTCCCGGATCTAAAATTGTGCCCAATCCATACTCTCGGACTAGGGACGATTAACTATACCTTAATCCTGGTCTGATCCATACTCCCTGATCAATAACTGTGCCCAATCCATACTCCCAAACTAATGGCAATTAACTTAGTCTTAATCCATACTCCCGGACTAATAACAAGTTTTATCTCTTTACCTGATCCATACTCCCGGATTTAAAACTAACCTCTTGGTCTAATCCATACCTACGGATCTAAAACTAGCCTCTTGATCTGATCCCTACTCACGGATCTAAACTAATCTCTTGATCTGATCCATACTCATGAATCTCATCTACCCATGTCCTACCCAACATATTTGTAGTTACAAAATACATATACAGTTTAACTCATTAAAACCTATATAGTTCATGCATTCCACCAACATCTCAAATAAACAACAATATATAAACATATAGCACGTATTTCATAGCAAATACTTAATATTTATGTGTTAGAAGAAAGTGACCACACACTCACACATATAAACAACAATATATATATATATATATATATATATATATATATATACAGACACACACACACATAGCACGTATTTTATAAAATACTTCATATCTATGTGTAAGATGAAAGTGACTATACACTCACACATATAAACATCTTTATATTATACACATAGCACGTATTTCATAGAAAATACTTAATATTTATGTGTTAGAAGAAAGTGACCACACACTCACTTGATTAGAAGATGATTGGACAGCACTACGGCTCTTCAAGTATATATTCTTCGGTGAAATCGGGATCACTTCACACACCGGGTTTCTCGCGGGCAGAGCTTCGGCTCGGAAACTCTTTTCTTCTCCGGATCTTCGGACTTCGGGACTTGCTTCGGGTATCGGGTTGATACCGGGGCTTCAGGGGGTTAAAATTGTACGTAAAACAATGTAATATGGGAGAGAGATGAGAGAATGAGCAACCAAACTCGGCTGGCCCTTCAAATCTATTTATAGGGCAAAATCTGCCCTTGCTACGTCGTGGCACCTTTTTTTACGTCGTGGGTTTGGTCGTCACTGCATGCGACATCGCAAGTTGCATCTGAGGGACTCCTGGAGGTGTCAGAAGACTTGCCACGTCGTGGTATCTAACAGTTTTGGGGTTTCGCGCCCCAAACTTCAAAAATTCATAACTTTCGCATACGAACTCCGTTTTCGACGTTATTTATATCGACGCTTAGGTGAGATTATGCTCTACAACTCTCGTTTAGACTCCATTGGCTAATTTTGACTTTATTTTTAATATATTATAAATGTATTACTTATATATTATCTTTAGTAGGCCGGGACATGAAAACTATGTTCGAAATTCATAACTCCTTCATCTGAACTCCGTTTTCGTTTGTTTTTTATCATTGGACTACTATCGAAGACATCTTCGAATCTCGTTTAGATCACTAAGGATATATATATATATATATATATATATATATATATATATATATATATATATATATATATATATATATATATATATCTACCTTAAATTCACTATTTACGTCGCGCTGGGTCGTGCCGGTTCTGTCGCGAAACTTCGACAGGTCATAACTTCTTCATTATAACTCGAATTTTGGCGTTCTTTATATGCACGGAAACCTTGTGACATATACTAAAACTTGGTTAAGATTAATCCTTCTAAATAATCTTCCATCAAAATGTCATTTTTGATGCTTATCGTCTCTAAATTGACTAGCCCGGATCTACGGGCGTTACAATAAACATAACCGGTTTTTTCTGGCCGTGAAAATGGAGATGTCACATTATAGTTATTGAATTCGATGAAAGTGGTGGTGGGGTCACCATCGTGACTCACCTGAAAGCGAAGTATCGAGGTTATGTCGGATTGTCGGTAACCTTTAGTGGAAAAGGGTATTGAAGATTTAGGGTTTCATCGAATAAACCATTGCTTTTATGGAGTGATGGGTGCATAGTGACCCTTAGGCCCCAAGCAAGGAACCGGTCACAACTCAGTGACATGTAAACGAGTTAACTCAGACTCAACTCACTTGCTAACTATGCTTATCATGTGTATGGTTTACCTGTTAAAACAGGTAACTAGACCAATTTAGCCGGTAAAGTAACACTTGGTTCCTCTCAAGTGCGAAAAAAAAACGATAGGGACCATTTAAACCATAAATAGAAAGATGGTTGGGTCACAATGACATTTACCCAAAAAAAAGAGCATCAAGGTACTAAAATGTACTTTAACCTTGAGTATAAGGGGTTTTAATAAAATATGCAACCTCCTTCACTCAATCAGTCAATTGGACCACCAATCTGGCTGTTCATCACTCACGTTTGTTTGCAAAAATAAATAAATATATAAATAAATAAATAAATAATGTAATAGTTTTTCTTTCTAAATTCAAACTCAATCGCTTTCTCCTGAAAGTTGAACCTCATAATAACAACCTCCCCATCGGCGTCGATATCTTCAACATCGTTTCACTTTCAATCTCAATCTCACTCTCAACCCTATTCCACCTTGATCATAGCCGTTGATCCACCACATCACAGTAATATTACCAACGGAGTTCATCTTCTCAGGCTCAAAATCTCTTCTGATCCTTAACTAGAATTACATAGTGGTAATATTTTTCACTCAATGTCGTAAATCTGTTACTGAAATCCGATAAGGATAAATTAATCATGAAGGAGAGGAACATAACATACTATACATCACAAGAAAATGAATGTCACATTCTTGAAGCTTTAAGAAAAAAGGAAAGTGGCATTGATCCATGGAAAAGCTTAGCCAAGAAAACATGGAAAGCAATGAAAAGAAAAGAAGAAAGGGACAAATACAATAGAGAGTGATGTGTGTATATAATTTGGTGTTTAATGTGGTCTTGGTCTCTCTCTCTCTCTCTCTCTCTCTCTCTCTCTCTCTCTCTCTTTGTTTTTTGTGTGTGATACGATATGTCAAATTATTTAGCTTACTATAATTGTTCTTTCTTAATTTGCTGTTTTCATGATCAATCTTCATAGTAGAAACTTTAGGTTGTTATATTTTATTTTTCAAATTGTTGAAACTTCATTATAACTGGAAATGATACATATAAAGATAATATTAAACCAACAAAACTATACACAAAAAAACACATAAAATTAATTTACTACTAATCTGGTAAAGATGGTAACCTTTCAGATAGGCTTTCATTTGGGCTTGTCGAAAAAACCCGAAACCCGTTCTACCCATCCGACCCGTTCCGAATTCGGGTAGAATGGGTCGGGTAGAACGGGTAACGGGTATGAACATTCGGGTAATAGGTTAACCCAATAATAATATAGGTCGGGTTTTAGGTATGAATATTTATTTTCGGGTATACCCAAATTCGTTTTTTAAATAATACCAAATATACAATGTAGTCAGGTAAGCACACTTCAAATAAAACAAAACCCTTCATTTCCTTCTTATGAACGACGACTCGACAGTCGACGCAAACTTTCAAAGGGAATACGACGTTGAAGCTAAAGTCCTGAACGGTCATCACAATTCTTAGTTTCTCACTATCGCACAGAATGAAATTAAAAAAATACATAACATATTATAATGATTTGTATTGTTATTATATATCTACTTGTTAATTGTATGAAGTATTTTACTACCCGATTCTTTATTAAATCAACCAACATGTAAAAATAAAAAAATAAAAATAAAAATAAAATTATCAATAGGTGTCATTTAAGAAATTTTCGGGTATACCCGATAATTACCCAACCCGACCTCAAATCCGAATACCCGAAACCCGAAAACTCGAATTACAATATAGGTCGGGTATCGGATATTATTTTCTTAAGTAAATACCTATTCTACCCGAAACCCAAAAATTTTACCCGTTTGACACCCCTACTTTTATTTTAGCTTGCAAGATGAATAGATGATACGGACAAACTTCCAAAAAAATAACACATAAAATCATCCTCCTTTGCGAAGGTGCAATGTTGAATTGCAAAGCCAACGTGGGCCAAGTGGGCCCCAATATTTTGTTTATTAAGATAGAGTAAATTACATAGTTTGTCATTATAGTTTGGTTTAAGAGAAAATGACAAAAATAGCCAATTATACTAATTGCATTACAAAAATAGCCAAAAAAAATCGGGATTACAAAAATAGCCACCCATTTCGCAGGTGAGAAGGCCCCATCTGCGAAATGGGCATCTCATCTGCGAATGTACAAGTGCCTGAAGCACAGTTGTGCTTCAGGCACTTGTACTTTCGCAGGTGAGAATTTTTTTTTTTTTTTTAATATTTTTCGGTATAAATAGGGGTAATTTCGCAGATGGAATAGGTCCCATCTGCGAAATCCTCTGATCCTATCTGCGAAATGCTGATTTTTTTTTTTTTTTTTTTTTTTTTTTTTTTTTTTTTTTAAGGTTGACTACGAAATGAATTGGTTTGACTGCGAAATGGGCTTTGCTATATAAAAATTTTTGTAGAAAAAATATCATTTTGGTTGTTATTTGGTTTGTGATATACTCTCTATCTCTACAATTTGCTCAAAAAATGATTGAATATTTGGTTTGTCTTGTAACCGGTGGGAGATGGCAAGTTAATGGAACTAATCTGGAATACATATGTCCACAGGGAGGTATTTCTGAATTTGCTTTGATATTTTCTGAGTATATTAGTTATAGTGATTTTGTATCTATGGTAAGAAGCAAAATTGGTTTGTTAGACAAATATAGAATTAGTCTTCGTTTCCACCATCCTGAATTAAATTATTATATAGCTATAGTTGAAGACGTGGATGTTAGAATGTTGATAAACGTAATCAAATGTAGTGGAGGAAGGGCTGTGAAAGTGTTTGTGGTGGTTGATGAAGTTGAGGAGGTTAATGGGGGCGGTGAAATTGGAAACGAACTTGTTGGTAATTTATGCAGTTTTAAAGGGAGCAACGATCCGATAGGTACTTTCAATACTCCTAGTGTACCTCAGTTTCACAGTGTTGCTGAAAATGTTAATGTTAGTTATTCACCTATTCAATATGTGGATCCCGAGAATTACAAGTATGTTGGTGATGATGATGTTGGTACATATCTTAATCATGTTGGTGGTCGTTGTGATGATGTTGCCGAACAAGAAGTTAAACTTATGAATAGGCGTGTGGTAGATAAAACTAAAAAGAAAAAAAATTCAACTCAAAAAAATGAAAAAAATCATGTTTACGGGCATTATGTTGATGTTGGTGATGTATGTTTAGATATAACCGAGCTACAAAGTAATTCCGATAGAGATGAGTTGGGTGATGAAGTTAAAACTAAGTATCCCGATAACCTTTTTTACGGTATGCCCCCTGTACCAACATGGCCAGTTGATAATAATGAAGATATCCCAACACAGATGGTAGACATTAATCTTCAAAAGATTCAATGTGAGAGTATATTTAAAAACAAAGAACTTTTAAAGCGGTGTATTGGTAAAAAATGTCTTCGAGAAGGTTTCCAGACGAGGACAAGTAGATCCACCAAATCAAGGTATGAAGCTGTGTGTGTTTCGAAAAATTGTTCTTGGTTACTAAGAGCAAAAGCAATTAAAAATACTGATGGACTTTTCCAAGTGAATAAATTTGTTGATGTACACACATGTTCTTCAACATTGTTGCAACCTAATCATCGACAAGCAAACAAATATGTTTTGGGTGAATATGTTGCTGATGTTTTGGCTGAAGACTATAGTAGAGTTTATCGGGGAAAAGAAATTGTTAATGATATGAATGCTCAATTGAATATCAATATCTCATACCATCAGGCATGGCGTGCGAAACAATATGCATTGTTGTCGTTAAGGGGTACGAAAGAGGATTCTTTTACCAAACTTCCGGCGTATTGTCACAACTTGGCCAAACATAATCCGGGTACTGTCACACATATTAAAACAGATGCTGATGATCGGTTTGAGTTTTTGTACGTCGCACTCGGTTGCTCGGTTAGTATTATCATGTTCTAATTTTTTTTTAATATTTATTTTGGTGTATTTGAATAGATATACAATGTATTGTAGGTACGAGCTTTTGTCAATTTTTGTAAGCCGACCCTAGTAGTAGATGGAGCTCACCTAAAGGGCGAGTTCAAAGGTACCATGCTACTTGCAGTTACTAAGGACGGACAAAATCAAATATTACCGGTTGCATATGGTATATGCAAAAATGAGTGTACTGATTCTTGGACATGGTTTTTTCAAAAACTACGTGATTGCATAGGAAATATGCAGGAGCTTACAATTATATCTGATAGGTCTCCATCTATAGCAACATCCGTTGCCAACATTTTTCCTCACGCTCATCATGGAATATGTGGTGTCCATTTGTATTTCAACATAGTATCTAGATTCGGCAAGAGTAAGACGGTTAAAGGAATTTTTTGGGAGGCGTGTAGGGCGTACACAGTTGATGCTTTTGATGCTGCCATGGATGTTATGAAAAAGACAAAAGAACCAGTATGGGAGTACTTAAAAAGTATAAATCCAGAAACCTGGTCAAGGGCACATTTTAAAGGGAACCGATACAATCTTATGTCGTCCAACAGTGCGGAGTCTATAAATGCATTATCTAGACACGCACGTAAGGTGCCAATACTTATGTTGATTGATTTTTTTCGTGCTACAATGCAACAATGGTGGTTTCAAAGACGTAACTTTGCAGGTATTACGTAAATTTGTAATATTAATGTTTTATTAGTTTCGATGTTATTGATTTTAACTTCTTCATTTTGGCTGTTTTTTTAGCGGAAGCAACAACAACCCTTACCCCTTGGGCGGATGAAGTTGTAAAAGAAAACAAGAAAAATTTTACCAAATGGGATGTTCGCATGATCTCAAATACGAAATGCGAGGTCAAAAAGGGGGCACAAAATGTGATTGTTGATTTTCAACATATGACATGTACATGTAGGCATTGGCAACTTGATGGGATACCTTGTGGTCATGTCATAAGATGTTTAACAGTGAACAATTACCAAGACTGCTCGAGGTTTGCATTAAATGCTTACTTTACCGAAACACTGAGGAAAACATATGAGGAATCAATAAACCCTCTGCCGAAGCCATCCGAATGGGAGATCCCCGATGATTTGATGATTGTTAAGCCACCTATAATGGATAAACGTCAGCCAGGCAGGCCAAGAAACACAGACCGCATTCCATCCCAAGGCGAGGGTCCAATTATAAAAGAGTGTTCTACATGTGGTCAACTAGGACACACGAGAAATAATTGTACTGGAAGGGCGTCTGGTAGCAGAGCAGGTCACATAATTTCTACTGCAGAAATGGCATATAATATTGGTGGTTCAGCGGGTTGCTCACAAACCCATAACGCTGATTTTGATATAAAACAACCTTGAAATTAAGAGTAATGACGAGTTGTTAGCTTATTATGTATTGTAATATTTTTATTAACTCTTACAAGACATTGCTATGCTTTCATATTTTAGTTAAGTTTGTTGATTATAACAATGAATGAAGCCTTTATATTATAAAATATAGTTTGCAGATTTATTTTAACAGTTACAACATGTTATTTAAAAAAAAACAACAAACGATCCTTTGGCAAGCTAATCTGTTTCATGATAATATTACAACAACTTTATAACTAATTTTTAAACTCAGGGAACTGCAACGGGTACTTCTCTTTCTCCATCGTTATATAGTCATCCCTAATTCTCATTTTGTCTTCGAAACGATCCTTTTTTACCATAATGTGTATCAACTGCTCATCCTTCTCAGCAAGCCGTTTTTCAGTCGTTTTGATTGCCTTCTTACTCTTTTTTATCCAATCTTTATGCTCTTTGATTTTGTTTTTATTGAGGTCAATCCATTCTTCAGCTTGTTTGCATTCCGAACCTATATCATTAGCAAGTTGAGTGAGAAGTCGGGATGACTCTTTGTCCTCTTCTTGTTGTGCTTCAGCCTTCTTTAATTCTTCAAAATTTTCATGTGACATATATGACCCGGCTGAAGAGGGTGTAAAAAAAGGGTCTACCGAATCACAGTAGTAACAATCTACTTCGTTGCATGAGCAAATTTCGAATTTGTGTGAGGAACTCATAATAAAATCGATGTTGTATTAAACTGGAGCAATAAGTGGTATTTATACATACTAGACAGTAATGAGAAGTCCAAGTTTGAAATGACTAGACAGTAATGACAAGTCACTGTAGTAACCTGCACATCCCAGTGGGTCCCTTAAGTGACAAGAGATCAATGACAGTTTGACATGACAAAACACTGCATAAAGCTGAAATTCGTAGTCCAAATATAACCATTTCGCAGTCAAAGTATTATTTCATAGTCTATTTATTTATATAAATAGATGTTTAAGATCTATAAACCAAACACCCAAATCACCTAAACGAAACGAATTCCCATTATTAGAAATGTCGTCGAATGCAGCAAGTTCTTCGAATGAATTACCTGGTTCCAATTCTGAAAGGCCATGGACGACAAACGAGGTGTTACTTCTAACACGGTGCTGGCTAAGTGTTAAGGATGGTGAACCGTTACTTGCTCCCCCGCATTGCCTAATTGGTGATGAATGGAGTCGCATCACATCTTTGTTTAACCATGAGATGGGAGAAGGGCAAAAAAGAGAAAAATCAGATGTTGTTACTAAGTGGACGGATGTAAAGGAGGAAGTGACATGGTTCAATCGAGCATGTAGTTATGCGAAACGTAACAATGTTCGTTGTCGTGACGAAGAAGAGTTCTTGGAAGTTGTTACAGAGTTTTACATCTTTGAGCATGAAGGCAGAGACTTCGAATATGAGGAAGTTTGGAAGGTTGTTAGAGATAAACAGTATTTCAAGTAGACCGCTCTAATTTGTGTTAAGAATAAGCCATGGACTTGTGTTTTACGTTAATGCTTTGTTCGTATTATGTTGTTTTTTTCATGTAATTGTTGTGATGTTTTAATGGTTCATGGAATCTTGTTACTAATGTATTCTAATATATTTTGATAACTAATGCAATGGCCATTTATTAACTCAAGTTAATCATACGAGTTTCTCACATAATAAACTAAAATATATATATATATATATATATATATATATATATATATATATATATATATATATATATATATATATATATATATATATATATATATATATATTAACTCAACTTAATCATACGAGTTTCTCACATACTAAACTAAAATATATTTTAAACATATGAAACACATACGAATTACATACGAAATACATGAAAATAACCTAGTACTCACATAATAAACTAAAATAGATTTTAAACAAACGAAATACATACGAAATACATAAGAAATACATGAAAATAACCTAGTACATGAAAATAACCTAGTACTGAAATAATAAACTAAAATAGATTTTAAACAAACGGGATATATTTCAAAATATTCCAAGGGGCTTCAAACTGGAATTCCAACCCGTTACTTAATGACTTGTATTCCTCCTTAGCAGCTTCCAAGATGACATCCTCAGTAGCATTTAGACGGGCGTCGTCAATTTTGGTATAAAGATCGTTGAATAATAGAACTTCGGTTTTCATTTCATACCATCTTGCTAAGATGTCTAGTTCGTCACGATCGTTTCTTGTAGCCATTCGGTTTGCAGCATTGAAAATATTTGTTAGACGGCTCCAAAACATTGGATCATTCAACTTGCTTGTCTCGTACACATGAATATAAGCATGTGTAAGAACCAAGAACTCTTCATTGCTCCATGATATAGAAGTCATTTGGATTGAAACAAAGAGGGTAGAATCTAAAAAACAATATTTGAACAACTATATTGGTTAATTTAATAACGTTTTGCGTGTAACTTAGGGTCAATTTATAGTAGTTTCTACACAAAATCGCAGTCCAAACTTCTAATATGTCTGCAATTCATAGTCAAAATTAACTGACGAATGCAGTGTACTATACTTATAACACAACAGATCACTGTTCGAGTTGACAATTCATCCCCGGTTGAATGACAACACAATACATTGCTGTTTGAGTTGACAACTCATTGCACCAGGAAAAGTAAGGAGTCGTTATAAATAGATTTCAATATCCGTTGTAATTGTATTCTATTACTTCCCTCCTTGCAATTATGGACTCACCACGTATATGGAGGAACGCAGAGGAGGTCGCTTTGGTTCAAGCTTGGATTACAACTGTAGAGGTGGATTTTCCACCGGGTCCCCCACAAGTTCGTGCCGGATCATTTTGGTCTCGTGTCTGTCATTTGTTTCACCATTTAATGAACCGCACTCAATATCGAAGAAGAAGAGATGTCAAAGCGAAGTTTCTGGATATGAAAATGAAGGTGAAACAATTTCAACGTATTTATAACGAGTTGGATAACGAACATGCAAATACGGATGAAGACATTCTACGACAGGTGGCTTTGGAACTATACCGCTTTCAATACGATGGTAGCGAGTTTACCCACTTAGATGCATGGAATGTTTTAAAGAATGTCCCTTATTTTTAATATGCATGTTGGTTAAGTTAATTGTTTTTCGTTATTTAAGTTGCTTGTTGTTGTATGTGTCTAGTCGTTACTATTTAATAAACGTCCATTTCTTTTAATGTATGTTGTTCCCTCAATAGCCAATATTTAGAAAGCAATAAAATAAAATCGGGGTACATAAATAACTAACACATAATACGACATAAAAAATAAACTGGGTACATGGATAACTAATACGTAACACAGCAGTAAAATAAAAACAGAGTACATAAAAAACTAATACATAATACTACATAAAACATAAATGTGCTACATGAATAACTACTGCATTGAGGGAGGTAACAGGACCACCGTTTCATTTGGTATTTCCCAATGCTCATATGATGGTATACCATTCACCAACTCAGATCCATATGCAACTCGATACACATAATTAGTGAACTTGTATTCAACCATTCTCTGAATGGACTCAGATGTACGGGTTCTTAGACATGCTATAGCGTGGCCACATGGTATACCGCTTTTTTGCCATTTACCACAACTACATACCCTTCGTTCAAGTTGTACGTTGTTGGTGGCAAAAGTGTCATGGACTTCAAATGTATCCCCATACAAACGTTTTGCATTACAATTGTAAGACTTGCTGAGACTTTTTTGAACCTTACTCTCAACGTAAGGGGTCAACCCACCAGACAACCTCCCTGTAAAATTTGATATTTTAATAAAAATAGCAGCACAATAAAAAAAACAAAACATAACAATCTCCCTTACCAGCCAGTTCGGCCCGCTCAGCATACTTTGATTTTATCGACGTGGTGGTTAACTCAATTATCGTTGTTATAGGAAACTCACGTGAGGATATAATTTGCAAAATTTCAGGGACGTCAATCGATTTAACATTGTAACGTATTTTTGGGAAAAATGCTCTTGTCCATTTTGAAATCGGTATATCGTCAAGCCAGTAAATTGGACTCATAAGCAAGGTGCAGAAAGGTGGTTGCCTACATGTACTTTGCAACCTTTCGAAACACAAGTAAAAATCATCAACGCTATATGCATTGCATGACTTCCAAAACAACGATTCGACTTCCGTATTGTTATGTCCGATAGACTCACGTATCTTTCGAGCTATATCTTTAGGACAATATCCATGATAGGAATCCGGGTAGGCACTGTCAACACCAAAGTCTATGTTATCACACATGTTGCTTATGAAACCAACCTCTGTGTCCTCACCTAAACAATCTCTTAACCTCATCATGAACCATCTCCATGATTCTTCACACTGTAAGGTTCCCAAACCAAGTGCTAAGAGTAGTGGCTCATGATTTCCATCTAAAGCCACTGCGAAGTACATTGTTGTCAGAAAGCTCCCAAGAAGGGGTAAATAACCTACATATATCAGCGGTATCATGCACCTAAGGAAGGTACGAATCTACATAAAAACGAAGACATATTAGTGTTATGTAAGAACTAATCGACATAGATTACCATGAAATATTGTATAACTCAATAAAAGAAGTATGTTATACCACGCAACCTAAAGCCACAAAACAGAATTGAAAGCGGTTGTTATCGGTTTTCTTAATGGCTGTGAAGGTATTAGGATTTGTTCTTTGAAGGTTATGCAAGAAAATTGGTAGTTGAGAAAAGGTTCTTTGGCTGTGACTACTCATTTTCAATACCGATAATTGTGCTCTACAATGATCACACAAATGGAATTATAAATAGAAGATATTGTATCTCTACTGATCAAAATTCATAGTTTAACCCTTTAAATTCGTAGTTGAACTTTTATGAATTCATAGTCAAACCAGTTCATTTCATAGTCAAATTTCACTGACCGACATGACAATACTACAGAATGTACTTGTCTGCATTTCATAGTTGAACTTTTATGAATTCATAGTCAAACCAGTTCATTTCATAGTCAAATTTCACTGACCGACATGACAATACTACAGAATGTACTTGTCTGCATTTCATAGTTGAACTTTTATGAATTCATAGTCAAACCAGTTTATTTCATAGTCAAAAAGAATTGTCCGTTATATGATTTATTCTATAAATGGGTGTCACTCATTATGAAAAAATTTAACTGAGAAAGTAACTCCGATTTAAAAGAATAAGAAGGCTAATGGCATACTGCAATTGTGGAGGAGAACGTATCGTTAGGATTTCGGGTACAGCTAAAAACCCAGGAAGATTGTTCTACGCTTGCCCGTATTTGGTATCATGTTCTTACCGTCATTCAAATTTAAACCCTTGTGTTTACATGACACAAATTTATTTTCTTACTGTGGATATTAAATTTAACAGGGACCAAAATGCGGGTTTATCAGTTGGGTTGATGAAGAGAAGGACCAATCTTCTATGGTAATAGCTAAAGTAGCTAACTCTAATAAGCTCTTTCAATCAGAAAATAAGAAGTTAAAGATAGCGTTGGTTTGTAGTTGGGTGTTGTTCTTGGCAGTTCTTGTTTACAAGTTGTAAGTTTTTCAATATTGTTTTTATGGTTTTGAAGTTGTTTGGTCAATAAATTGTTGTATTTGTAACGTTAAAACAAAAGTTGTGGTCGTTCTTATGTTGAATTTATTGATAAGTAATTAGTAGGTCATTAAATTGTTGTAATTGTCGTAACGTTATATTTTTTGTCATCCGTTGAGTAAACTCTAAAGATAAACTAATAATGAAATCCAACATTAATTTGTATATACATTTATATAATCCAACTACAGAGGAGCAAGACTAGACCCCCAAATAATTTTTGCCATCCGGAGACGGAACTCTAAAGCTGCGTTCTTTGGGTCAATAAGAACACGTATTGGTTGACCTGAAACCAATTGCTCCATAAACATACAAAGAAAAACACCGCAATCTCCCAAATGACTACTTTGTTGGGGAACGTTTTCTTCATAAATGAATTGCATATTCAATGGAATCCTTGGGATGTTCCTCCGCGCCCAATACTTAATCTTGTCCAAATAATTTGCCACCCGACGTTCAAATTTGGAAAAGATTCCTTCGGATTGGAATTTTTCATAAGCACCTCTACCAAGACTGTCATAAATATGCACTTCCATTGACGCTAATCGTAGTTCCCCAAATAGTCAATGATTAGGGGATGAATGAATCGGCAATAAGACCTGTATAAGGATCAGAAAATAAAATTATGTTTATTTACATCACAATACAAAAACATCACAATACAAAAACATAACAAAAAAACGATATTATTTTCAATATAAACTATTAAGTTTACCGTATCAACATCCCACCAAGCAACCATGAAGTTAGGGTATGTAGCAATACCAGCCATAAACGCCCTCCAGTCCTGTCCTTCTTCCAAAGCATGAGAAACAAAAAAATTTGGAGGCATTATTGTATGTCGGTCGCTCTCAAACCGTCTCTCCATCAAAAGTCGGTACCAAATGGTTATATGCTGCACACATGATACTTTTGTTATTGACTAAAAAACAATTAACTTTTAAAAGAATTAATTAACAATTTATTTACCGCTGACTCCAACCATCCGTCGTGTGTATGCCCAAACAATGAGCTCCAAAAATCTCTATCTAACACGAAATTAAACAAACGATGCTGCACATCGTATGAATGCAATACATAATTTTGGATGACATCCTCACCGCCTGCTACGTAAGGTTGCAGGCGCAACATGGAGAAGTCATGAGCAACACCAAAAACTGGAGGAGGAACGGGACATGTTGATTTCGTACCAACCTTCTTTTTTGTTCTTCTTTTTTGTTTCGGTGTCGTGTGCAACTAAAAACAATATTCATATGTTTAAATGTATATCTTTCAGATAATTCACATAAACATAGATAATTCACATAAACATAAAATCATCAGTTTATAAATAAAACGAATACCTCGGTGTAAGGAGTGCATAAAAATTGTGATGGTTTTCGACTCCTAGGTTTATCGGGTGTAACTTCTTTGTCATCATCATCATCATGAAAATAATCTACATTTCCCGTTATTATTAGTTCGTCTTCATCCGGCACATCATCATCAAATTTGTTCCCTGCATTGTCATTCCTCTCCTCCCACTCCTACATTAAAGATAATACTTTATACTTAATAACGAAATACACATAATTTAATAAGCAATAATATCTAAATAAACAAAATATTAATATAATATTAATGTAACTATAATAACCTCTTTAACTTCACTATAATCGTTTACATCAAACACATCATCATCAAATTTGTTCCCCGCATACTGATTACTCTCCTCCAACACCTACATTAAAAATATAACTTTTTACTTAATAACGAAAGACACTTTATTAAAAAGTAATTATTAAAATCGTAAAGGTAACATCTATAACAACCTTGTCGTCTTGAGTATCACCAAAAACATTTTGAGTTGTATTGTTTTTATTCATCTCTTCATCTTGCACAACCTATATTTTCAAATATAAAATATGAACACAGGTATTCATATATGTTAATAAAATTTAATAAATAATGTAGCGTGTAACTAACCTGTTCATCATAATTTCTTTGTGACACTGTCGGGTCCTCAAAAAAAATGTCGTTCCAAAATTGGTCATTATTCACTTCTTCAACAAAAACCTCTGTAGGTTTTTGTTGATTCATAAACACATGCTGCTCCAGTGCATGTACCCGTTTCAACAACTCGTCTAGCTTGTGTTTCCCACTGCCCCGACCTCTACCATGAGAGCGACCACTGGACGACATACTAGACGAAGATTCGTCTTGTCTCCTAAAATGGTCCCGTACTGGGGATGGAACTGCTTTCCCTTCACCATATACATACTCTTGAAATGACATATAATAAAAAGATGTCATCTCACCATCACCCGGTAACATGTTTTGTCTTGGTGGTAGCCCCTCCTAAAAAATTAAACATATTAAAAATGCATATAAAACTATAATAATCAACTTTATTAATAATAAACGAATTATTTTTAAACCTGCATCTTTGACCAAATCTTGTTCACGTCAACCCATTTCAATTTTTTTGTTCCGCTCCATCTTTTCATCCGAGGCAAGTCTTTATTTTTTCTCAATGCAAATCCACATGCACGAACAGCCGGAATCATCTCATATATCCATATCTACAATTTTGTACAATAACAGTAATAAAAGTTAAAATTAAAATAAAAAATATAACAATAAAACAATTTAAATAAAATAAAATTTTTATACCCTAATTGGAGCCGTAAATCCTGAGACGGAATACTTTAAAGTTTGACCACGCTCAGGAAGTGATAAATAATGATGTATCTTATTCCACGTATCCTCAAGGTCAACATAAGTAAAATCCCATAGATAGCTACCCCAAGCGAAGCTAACAAAACAAAAAAAAAAAAACAAAATTGATTATTATATAAATTATAACTTTAATAAAATAGAACTTTTAACGTAAAGAAAATATACCTATTCCAGAGATCCAAATTCTCAGCCAAAAAAAACCAATCTTGTGGCACCCGATCGTTAACTTCTTTGCCCAAAAAACCTTCACACAAAATGTATATCAAACATACTCTAACTGCATCAAGGTCGTCAAGTGCTAAGAATGTTTGATTTAAAATTAAACTTTTCAAGTCGCCGATTTTCACCGAACTATTAGTATGGTCCGGAAATAGCCGTTCACGCAGTAAACATCTTTTTTTACTGCTTATTAATTTTTCCGACCCTTTTCTCCCAATGTTTTTTGGATACTCCCCAAAATTGAAGCCGGTAATCAAACAAAACTCTTCCGGCCCATAAACCATTTTGGTATTGCCTACTCGAAAATATAAACGTTTTATTCCATCTGGAGATAAAACAGGGTCCGGCCGGATCTGATGAAGGAACATTTTATGAAACAATAAAGCGTCCCCTTGTAAACGAGGGACATCAATAAAATAGCCAAAGACGGTATTTCTGAAAATAGCACGTCGGGCATCATCTAAAACTTCAAAGACTTCCCATATGTTACCGCCAGAGCCTTTTAGGTTCGCAAAGGCTTTCGTATTCATTAAACTAAAATCATGCTGCAAAAAAAAAACACAAAAACAAATTAGATAACTAAAAAATATATTTTTTTTAAATATATGATTACGAACTGCAAATACTTTCTTAATTACTAATATATATATATTTCCCCGATAAAAAACAATAACATACACATATATAAACAATTTTCCAAGTTATACAACAAATATATTTACGATAGAAAACAATATCATATATAAATATTTTCAACTTAAACATATTTTCAACTTAAACAAATTTTCAACTTAAACGATAAATATATAAACAATTTTTATCTTTCTAATTAAAACTAACATTATATAACCATATAAACAAAAAAATTTAAAAATAAAACGACAACCAAACTAACAATTTTCCAAGTTATACGACTACTTTATACAAAATTTTCAACTTATACGACAAATAAAAACAATTTCTAACAATATATATACGACAAATTTTCAACTTATACAAATGTTATATGACAAATATATATACAAACAACTATTTTGCAGTTTCTACTAAAAAACTTACAAGATTTCAGGTTATACAACAACTAAAAAAACTACAAAAACAAATTGTAAACATTATCTACACAGTCTTTACTTGTTTCTACTTGCATTTAAACTTCAAGTATACTAAAAATATACTAAAACTATCAATCAAACACAACAAAATTACCATTTTTTAACACTAAATAATACAAAAATTGATAAAAAAAAAAAAAAAACTTTAAACATTAAAAGAGTTAAAATCTAACCATATTTGCGGGATTGTTGACATAATCTTCCATTTTCTTCAAAAACTAGCCAAAATTCCGAGAGAAGCCCAAAGTTAGAGAGAGTTTTTGTGTAGAGAATGGTGAAAATGAAAAAAAAAAAAAAAAAAACGTTTTTATACCTAAAAATCACCCATTTCGCAGATGAGAAGGCCCCATCTGCGAAATGGGCATCTCACCTGCGAAAGTACAAGTGCCTGAAGCACAACTGTGCTTCAGGCACTTGTACATTCGCAGATGAGATGCCCATTTCGCAGATGGGGCCTTCTCACCTGCGAAATGGGTGGCTATTTTTGTAATCCCGATTTTTTTTGGCTATTTTTGTAATGCAATTAGTATAATTGGCTATTTTTGTCATTTACTCTTGGTTTAATATGTAAGTTTTGTTTTTTTTTTAATTATTTTTTTCACTTAGAACTTTGATTTGTTTAGATATTAAAATGACTAAATTGCTCGTCTATTTTTTTAATCATTATTATCTTTTAAATGTTTCTAAAATATTAAACCCGCCCGTCTTCCCTCATCGCCATCTTCTTCCTTTCACTCTTCCCCTCCCTACTTTCACCATCATGCCGGCGACAAAACTTAGTTCACTTAATATAAATCTGTAGAAAAAAGTATAAACATTTTTTTAATTGTCTTGTATTGTTATTTTTAAGTCGTTGTCTTTGGTCCACTTTAATAGTTTACATAATAGTTTGGTAGTTTAATTCATTTTTTTATTTTCCAGATTATAGGTATTTATAAATCGAAAGAAAAAACTTAGTTTATTGGAAGTCCACTTAATATAAATCTATAGAAAAAAGTATAAACATTACCCTGGTTGGATTAGTAAGACATTCGACATGTAAACATGAGGTTCTGTTTTAGAAACATGGTTACTATTGTGTTTTATATGATGTAGAAAACAGTAACATATTATTATTTATATTTTCTGGAAAATGGGTGTAAACCCAAAATCAATGGGTTTAAACCCAAAACCTATGAAGCCATAGGTTGAACCCAAAAACAGAGAAACTGACCGCAAAACCCAAGAAACCAAACCAATTGGGTTCTAAAACCAAAAAACCGAAATACGCAGGTTGGGTTCGTTTTACCCCAAACCGACCCAACCCGGTCCATGCACACCATTAGTAACTTATCTAGAAATAGAACAATTGTGATTGTTGAATTTTGATCTATATGAAAAGATATAACAGAAAATAGAAAAAAAAAAACAGAAAAACTTCATCTCCAAAAGCTAGAAATTGACATTTTTCATTTTATCCTATAACTAGTATAAAACTGATCATACAAAATTGATTATTTATTCCCTAAACAAGCATAAACAATACATTTTTTTACCAAAAAATAACTAAAAGTATAATTTCGAGTCCCAATAGTTAGATAACCAAGCTTCAAAATACAAATCCAAACACCCCCAATAATTTCTACAAATGGGCTTAAGGCCCACGTACACATAAACACCACCATCTTTTGCACTTGAAATGCTAAGTTTACAAACCCTAATAAACTACATAATTTACTCTTAATTTAACATGGTAGTTAATGTAAACATTCTATGGTTTTTCAATGCCACATCATCTCATATTAAAACTCCAAATTCATCAAGCACTTATCCCAATGCATAAATACAACTTCGATGTGGTCAAATCTGCATGAATGTAATTTCTCAATTGTATGCCCAATCTGTAAGGCGATGTCATTCATCTTTTCTTCATCAACTCTATGTAATCAAAATTCAAGGAATATGTCTTTATTGTAGGGACCTTCCACATACTCAATGAAAACCCCATTAGTGACATAAGTTTTCACGACAATTTTCATTTAACTTATTAGTCAGTATGATTTTAAAACAAGAAACCGTGGTGAATGAGTTGTAATTGGTCGCAACAAAGAATTCAACTTAAAAATCTCTTCTAACAGTTGGTATGCACTGCAAAATTTTGAAGAAGAAAGAAAGTGCTACTATATCAGCAGAAATCGAGTAAACACGTTACCATCAAGCCGAGTGGTAATTGGTTTTCATTACAAATTTCATCACAAATATCAGTTCACATCCTTTTATATCTAGAAATTGTGGTGAAACTAATAGGTGGTAGCTATAGAATTCAACCTGGAAATTTCAATGAACAGTTAGTATGCACTTCAAAATTTGAAGTACGTGAATCAAAGCTCGTACTCCATGTAAATGTTTTTGCTAACCAATAAGCGACAAACTTGCAATCGACAAAACCCTAGAAATGTAGCTTACGCGGGGACAGAAACGGGCAGGACGACAAGGGTTTCTCGTTGATTGCTATTTTCGTATAGGATTGTTGGGGTTAATTGAGTAATTGTCTCGACTAGATGGGAGAAATATTGATTATAGAGTAAACTCACATATGGTCCCTCTTTTTCTAGAGCTAGAAAAAATTGACCCAACCCATTAACTCATCCGAACCCAACCCAGAATTACCGGGTTGGGTTGAGATTTTCAATCCATTTGAACCCAACCTAGAATTAACGGGTTGGGTTGAGATTTTCAATCCATTTAAGTTAAATGGTTCAAACCGTTTAACCCATTTAACTTTAATATATATTTAATTTAATAATTATTTTAATATTATCATGTATAAATGAAAGTATTTATTTATAAATTATAATGTTTTACTATTATTTATGTTTAAAAAAAATTCATTCGTAATTGTCATTCTTTTTTTAGCACCGACAATATTAGTCAATCTCCAAACTCATTTCAAAATTAAACATTTATAATGTTATTTGAAAAATTAATATGTATTTTTTAATTAGGATTGTGCTTTGTCATACTTTGAAATTTTATTTATATTTGGAACTAATATTAGTAATATAATCTTTAGTTAATTTTTTTATTTTAAATGGGTTACCTCAAGGTTAACCATTTTATTTAGTAAGTTGGGTCGGAAACTATATAAATAGGTTGACCTGGTGACAACCTATTTATCTAAAAGGTTGGGTTGGGTTGGAAATATCAACCCATTTAAGTAAACAGGTTGGGTTGGTTTGAAAACTTTAACCCAATTAATAAATGGGTTGAACCCGGACCCAATCCAGGTCGACCCATTACCAACTCTAGTTTTTTGCTTAACCTACATTTTTTGTCCAATTTTTGAAAATATTGATATGGATGATCTCCGTGGTTTCCAATCTTGCACCATAGGTCCCTGAGGCCGTTAACGTCTATAATCATCTGTTAAGTACGTGTAAAATGACGAAGATACCTATTTTATTTGTCTTCTTATTTTTGTCACTTTGAAAATTGAGGGACATGTTCTGTTATTTATATGAAATTGATAAAGAGAACCCTGAAATATAACATACAATCACTTCCCAACCAATCCACCAGTGAGACCTCTCCATCCTCTTCCCTTCATCTCCAACTCCGACCACTCTCTTCGTCGCCCTCTCTTTATATCCTTTAAGTCCAACCACCCTCTACACCGCCTTTCTTTCTTCTCTGACGCCAAATACGAATATGTTGAAAGGATAGGTTTGGTTTCCCTTTGTTGGAGACAAATACAACATCGATGTCGGTGTTGGTCACATTTCCTCGATGTCGGCCACCGCTTCCACCACCACCACCTTCATCTTCTTTGGTGGTAGGCGGGTGGTGGACTCATTTTGATGAGAATATATATATATATATATATATATATATATATATATATATATATATATATATATATATATATATATATATATATATATATATATATATATATATATATATATATATATATATCGTGTGCCTCCATCTTCATTTGATCCGGAACAAAAAAAACTTACATGAAAAATGGTTTGGGACGGTTGTCTTAAAATTTTGTATCTAGAGTCGTAGATAGGGTTGTTAATCGGGTCAACCCGATCGGGTTTCAGGTTAAACGGGTCGGGTTAGTCGGGTTTTTTATAAAAACAATTTCACCCGGAACCCGACCCTATTAAGGTACGGGTTAGCCGGGTTCGGGTTATTCGGGTTTCGGGTTTATAGGGTCGAGTTAGTCGTGTTAATCGGGTTAAAATGTAAGATATAAATATTGTGCCATATTTATAATAAGATTTATTTTCAAAAGCTTAAATTAGGAGGTGTTAAATCTAAATGACTTTGAATGCATATGGTTTATTATTTGTTGTTTGTACTATACAAGTAAAAAGCATTATGCATTTGATTTGAGGTTATGTATTTTTTGTTTTAGGCCACGTAAACTACTATTGCATATTATTTTACTATGCTACATATTAATTTTCAATTGTGCAAAGCAATATTTAGTTCTACAATTCTATTACATTTTATTTTCCTCTTTTTTAGGCCACATAATGTACAAAAATAGAAGACGTGAGGTGGAATGAAATACATAAATATTGTAGTATACCTTTATTCGGGTTAATTTGGTTAACCCGAAACCCGAATTTTATAAAAATACTCAACCCTAAACCCGACCCTAACTACAGTTTGGGTTTGTCGGGTTAACCCGATTAAGAATTCTGACCCTATTCAGGTTCGGGTCGGGTCGGGTCGGGTTAATCGGGTTCGGGCTTTTTTGATACCCCTAGTCGTAGATGATATACCCTTCAAATCTAAATAAAAAAACTTATATTGGATTTTAGTGATCTTATTTGAAAATGATATGTGTATGTTAGAGCATAAGAAACATCTAGTGTCTACAACCTAATTAGCAACATTTATTATAAATGTTTTACTTCTAGTTTGTATTTTTGTGCCAAATTCATGAGAACTTATGTTTTTTTTCATGTGGTTAGTACAAGCATGGAAACAGTGAACCATTTGATTCATGTGTTGTGTCTTTGGGTTTTCTCATTTTCTTATTATAGATTTTTTTTTGGCCAAATTTAAAACCTGGAGTATCTATTGTACTGGAACTTGGTTCAAGACTGTTGGTTGTGGGTGGATAGTCGAAGAAGATGAAGGTGACTGTCATGGAATGGTCATTGTAAAACAAATAAGGAAAAAGAGTAAGGTGGGATATTTTACAAAAAAATTCCCTCTTGTTTAAAAAGCAGCAAATGTTGATCTTGCAAAATGACTTCATTTATGGACCATTATGAGTAAAAAGCTTCCATCTTGACCTCTAGGTTGCTAGATCTTGTAGCTTGATCATTTATGTCCCTTTTTGGTCCATGTGAGCTTGTGCTTTGGAGCTGAGTGAACTCTAACACCTCTTGATCTTATTTTATCACCTCATAATCTTGTTGGACTGGAAATGTTTGCATCTTGATCTTGTTCTTGAAGCCATGCATGTTTTGAGGAAGGTTTTATGCTATTAAGGACTTAGGGTTGTAGATCTGGCTTTGGGATGGAGTCCTAATGGATAAAGTTATAAAATTTATCCATTAAGTCAGTAAAAGAACTAGATCAGAAGTTATGGGCCTTGATCTAAATTAATTAAGCACTTAATGGAGATTTTGGAATTCAGCTAGAAGCCACGACGTGGCATAGGGTTAGCCACGACGTCGTGGTGATTGAAATCACGAATGTTTTGTCATGGAATTGCCACGACGTGGCCAATGAGGGCCCACAACATGGCAATGTCCTGCATGTTGATTGTTTGACCTTGCTTTCCCACGACGTGGCCAAGGAGGGTGTAAGGTGTGTTTCAGATTGTTCCCATGTTGGGGATGGTAATTAGGGATTAGGTATTAGCAGACTTCGGACCCTTAGGTAATTAAGGTTCAGACTCAGTTGGAGTTGGATAAAGTAATTCGGATGGTTTGGGTATTCGATGTGTGTTTTGGAATCAAAGGGCATTTCGGTAATTTGTTAGCTCGGGCTTTTATGAGAAGTGGATGTTCGTTCGGGAATCTTAGGGAAAGAATGAGTTGATGATAGTGTAGAGCGTCTCGATACCTTTTCATGGATATAAGGATGGTCGAAATCGGAGTTGTATCGAGAATGTTATGGCATTGGGATTGAATCCTCGATACCTTTTCATTTTAGCCCTTGAAGTATCTCTTTTTGGCAAATGAGGACCTCCCGTACGTTGGGCGTACATATTCGTACGCTCGAGCATGCATCGCGAAACTAAGGCTCGTACGCGAGGCGTACGAGGGCAGAGGCCACAAACCCTAATTTTATGTCTTGCACCCTATTTAAACAACTTTATATCATTTAGATTAAACCCTAATCAACCTTTATAGCCTCATTTCATCCTAAAACCCTAGTTTTGCAAGAAAGTGTGAGATTTGAGCTTAAAGGTGTGTTTATGGTTTTTCTAGAGGGTGTACAAGAATAAGAAGGCGGTGTTCAAGTTTTGATCCAGGAAGGAGCTTTTGGATCCTACATCTAGTGCATCTTGGAGAGTATTTGAAGGTAAAAGGCTTGGACCTTGTCTATCCTCCTTGGTTGTTGAGTTAGGGTTTTCTAGAGTCCACTTTCGAGTCCATAAATCATCTCTTGTGAGTTTGGGCAACTCTAGAGGTTAGAAAGGCTAGATCTGAGACTCTTGTGATGGGTTTTAGCCATAAGAACTTTCCTATGTGCGCATGCAAAACCCTAATGCTTGGATCTAGGCTTTCTAATAAACATGCTTTGAATCCAAGTCTTCTAATGACTAATTAGGTTAAATAACAACATTGAAACAAATCTAGAATCATACCTTTGAGTTCCTTGTTGATCTTGAGGTCTTGGAGCTTCTAGAGTCACAAATATCACTCCTCTAATGGCTTACAAACACCAATAGCAAGAAGAATGATTTAGGAGAGAGGAGAGGGAAGGAATTCGGCCAGGATGCTCTTACTTTATGAGATGTGTCGAATTCCCTATGCCATGGGGTCTATTTATACTTGTAGACTCCTTAAGGGTTACAACCTAAACCCTAATTGGATAATCTTCTCTTAAGGCTATCCAAATCCATTCCATAGATAAGCCTTTGGACGATTTTGGCTATCCTAACACTCTTAGAATTCGTCCAAAGCATATCCCAATGGATTTACAGTCTAAAGCTTAACTATCAAACAATTGACAGTTTATACCCCTTTATTTAATTAATCTCTTTAAGTCACCAAATTAATTCTAATTAATTCTATGACTTATATTAATCAAATAACAAATATATTATTCATTATATTATTCTCATAATATATTAATAATATTTACTCTCTCTTAATAAATCATCCTATCACGTTGCTATGGTGAAGGCAACCCAAAAGGACCATGCACAACCGGGTCAAACACTTGTCTAATATAGTTGCAGCCTTAGACACTATTCCAACATCTTGGACTTGGTTATTGTATAAAAATGCAATCTTGATGTCTCTTATGGCTTCATGCATGAGTTAAAACCTTTGGAAAGGTCTTAATGATATAGATTGAGTTGTTGGGATCTTATATAGTATGCAAAGGCATAAAGTTGCCAACTTTATGTCTTAATGATATAGAAGGGCCTGCATGCGTTAAGCACTTAATGGATTTTATGCATGAGCGGTTTGTACGCCGGGCGTACTATGTTGTACGATGAGCTTACAACCCCTTTGCTTAGTACACTAAGCGTATAGAAGAGGTACGCTAGGCGTACGCTCTCAAGAGGATTCTGGCCTTAGCAAACTTTGGATCTTTGGGCCCTAATGGTTTTGGGCTTGGACTTGCTGGTGTTTGGGCCTGAAATTATCTTTAAGCCAATATTGATATGTTTGGACCTCTTGGGCCTTATGGCCCAATATAGAATTGGGAATGACCTTTGTGCCTTATTGGGCCTTGTGGTGCCATTTCGGGTTGGGTTATCGTTGAGCTTGTATTGCTTGGGGTTTTGGTTGGTCCAGCTGTGATTATGTATTTCAGATTAGGTAAAAGTTTTTGGGCTTTACGGTAAGGCCCATGTAGGGGTTGGGCGGATCTACAATCAGAGAGTATCCGTGGGATTCAGTTGTCCGAGGTGAGTCTTCTCACTATATCCATGGGTTGAAGACACTAATTCCATCCCATTACGTGTTTTGTGGTATGCTAGTTGTCTCTGTGATACTTGCATGGAAGACCCTAAGGGGCCCGTGACAATTGGATATCAGTCCATGTGGGGGATCCCATGGCATTCCAGGTTAAGACCATGGAGGAGCCTATTGCAACTATATGTATGTTGCATGATATTATGTGGTTGTATGTTATATGGTATTTTGGGGAAACTCACTAAGCATTGTGCTTACGGTTTTCAGTTTATGTTTCAGGTACTTCGGTTTTCAATTGGAAGAGCTTTGGATGATTGCATGACATACACCACATGTTTTCGTATTCTGCGAATTACTATGATTTGATGATGTTATGTTAAAGTTTTGTTACCTTGGTTTTTAGGAAAATATGTATTAGCGATTTATTAATCTAAAAACAAAATTTTTATGTCATTATTCTTGGGTCGTTACAGAGGGCCCACGACATGGTGTTGACTTTGACAAAATTGATTATTGAATTTGTGAACCTTTGACCATTTATTTTTGAACAATTTGATCTAGGGTCAAACTTAGAGGATTTGGGTTACTGATTGAGGATTTACATGTCTTGGTGTTAGTCGGTTCGTAGGATAGAGAAGTTAAAGTTGTGAGAGTGTTGTTGTGCATCTTTGGCTCTTCAGTTCAGGTGAGTATCTCATTATGTTGTGTATCCCATTGTACATCATTTGGATGTTAGCATATAGGTGTTGTTAGAGCACAAGTATGTTAGTGGCTGAGATAACTCCTTTGTATGTATTTGTATTTTATGACACTTAGTGTCTTAGTATGATAGATTGGTAGGGTCTTTCTTGTTGATCGTAAGTTACTATTAGTAGCTATGTTTGGTTAGACTGGCCAACAAAGGACTTAACTGAGAAGTGGTCAATAGCAGGGTAACTAGGGAAGGCTAGTTACTAAGGGTATGGACATACTAGTATTTGTTATGTGCTTATGTTACATGTTTATGTGATAGAGATAGTTTGGGTTCTATGTAGTTTAAGTTGGATAGCCTGAGAACTATTGGTCGAATACCTGATTGTGATGTTCTTGTTTGATTGTTGTCTCTTGAGTGGGTCATCTGTTCGACTGTCTATCTGATCCCTGGCTACATATTGTTAGATTTTACAGGTTACAAAAAAAATATGTGGTGGAAAAACTTAAACATAAGTTCACATGCAACCTATTGGATCTAAATGTTGGATTAGCTGTCTAATCCAATAATTGAATTAGTGTATACTTGAATCATTAGAGAGAGACTGATTTATTGGTTTATTATATAGTTAATAAATAGCAATAATTGAATTTATTAATATGTTATGAAAATAATATATTAATTAGAAATAATATTATTTAATTGATAATTAATCAGAAATTAATTAGAATTAAATTTAGGATTTATTGGATTAATTAAAAGTGCAGGTGATTAACTGTAATTGTTCAATAGTTGAGCAAGGCGTTCCAGAACCTTCCTCCATAAGAGGTGGACAGTTTCTTGGAGGATATTCTAAGGTTTCTACAATGTCCTTATAGATAATTAGGGAGTAGATAATTATCAAATTTGAAATATTAATATAATATTCAAATTAGGGTTATCTAGGGTTTCCTAACTCAACTATATAAGGACCCCTTGGGATCTAATTTTCAGCCTCTTCATTCTCACAAGGTATAAGCAAAATTTCCTTATCCTCTCTCCTCTCTCTCTTTAAGCCTCCTTGTTGCTAGGGTTGGGTGTGAACCATCAGAGGCACGAGATTTCTGGTGCTAGCTTCCAAGTGACTATAAGAAGGATTTTAATTGATTATCTACTAGTATAATCAAGAGGTATGTTTTTTGAAAACCTTTTATTATTTTTGAAAATACTAGGGTTCTTGATGTTCAATTGGTCATTGCATTAAATAGTGAAAACATAGATCCTTTAGGGTGCATGTGAACTTAGGGTTTATGTTTTTTTTTACCAAAAATATGATTTATGTAACATATAAAACTCATCAGTGGTATCAGATTGTTTTCTTTCAATTGAAATGCATAATAGATGAATAGATCAAGATTAGAGTTTATAGAAATTAAACCCTAATGGATGTAAACTTCGACTTGGGCTAGGGTTCTTGAAACCCTAGCCTCCACCCTTATTTTCGAAATTTCTAGGGTTTACTAGGGTTTCCTTAATTGATAATTATTGCTTTTAAATTGTTTAAAATAGGATAATTAAAATTTGATAACCCCTTATCCCTTGATTTTTGAAAATTTAGATGGAAATGGATTAAGATTAAATTTAAATTATCCGGTTAATAGTTAATGGTAAATAATTATTTAATCCTCCAAGATTTAAATTAATTTAACTAATTGTTAAATAAAAGATAAAGATTAAATCTTAATTGGTTTATTTTAGATTAAATTATATCTTTTAATTTTGAAAATTTAAATTAAACCTAGTATTTTAGAAAAGTTTGAAAATACATCTTATATATATATATATATATATATATATATATATATATATATATATATATATAATTAAAAAGTTTAATATACTATATGTATAAGACACAGTCTGTCAAATCAATAGTAGACCTCATTCACGAAGCCATATTATAAGGGGAGTTTAAGGAAGCGGACTATAAAATATCTGACATTAAGTATCCATTCTTACCCATGGTTCTCTTGTATGGTTGAGGGTCGTTAGCCGAACGGGTTTGATAAGACATAATCTCATTAATAAGTATAATGATATAAAGTAACTAAACTATTTTATTGAATCCCACTCTTAGTTACTTTAGGAAAAATGTGAAAAGTATACTAATCCATAAAATTGCACATTATACTTTATTAGTAGTTAGTGGAGTGCGTGTGGTTAACCGACACACTAATAGTGGCGATAAAGAGTAATAATGGGCATCTCGAAAGTTATCATTGTTAGTGGAGCGTGTATGGTTAACAAACACATTAATTGGAGATGATAAATGACATTGAGAGTGCCAAGCATATTTGTATGGTTATTCACATCTTGTTTGTGATCCTTGGTATCCCAGTTACAAATAGAAGATCATAATATGAGATTAAACATGCCATTGATAGATCCAATGAATTTCAAAAGATCTAGGAATTTCATTTTGATTGAAATTTGTAAATTTCTTTTACCTTTATTTATAAATTCGCGATAAGATTACGACATCCCTCTTCTTGATTATGAATTTCATAGTTGGGTCCTAGCCTCAAATATTTATTACGGGTTAAATATTAAGGATTATTTTATCATTTAACTAAAACTACATTTTTCTCTATAAATGTCTACTCCTGGTGATGCTTCTGCCCCTTCGTCATCTACCCACAACTCAGGTTTCTCACTACTCTCGATCGTGTCTAAGGTGACATTTGATGGCACCGAATACAACGATTGGATACACAATATAAATATGGCTATTTGATTCGAAGGAAAAGAGTATGTCCTTGAAAAGGATCTTGTTGAAATAAATGAAGCCACTGCTACTCCAAAACAACTAACCTCCTACAAGAAACACTACGATGATGCAACAAAAGTTGCTTGCATCATGGTCGCTACCATGGCTCCCAAATTATAGAGGTTCTATGAGGACTATTGGCCATATGAGATGAACAATGACCTTGTGAAAAAGTACCACAAGAGATCTCGTCAAGAGAAATATGAAGTGGTCAAAGCTCTCATGGCTTGCAAGATGAAAGAGGGAGAGTTTATGTGCAATCACCTGCAGAGAATGCAAAGGTACTTGGAATGCCTTGTTAGGCTCAATGTGTAGTTCAATGAGGAGTTGGCCATTAACATGGTTTTGAACTCCTTACCAAGTTGTTATGATCAGTTCATATTGGCGTATCATTTGAACAACACAGAAACCACATTGTCCTAACTCCATAACTTGCTACAGACTGTTGAGTCATGAATGAAGGTAAAGAATCCAGCCCCTTCCATTAATGTTCCTGTTCTCGCCATTGGGCAAAGAAAAGGGAAGAGGAAGGATGCTCCTAAAGCTAACTGGAAGAAGAAGGCTCATGTTGGCTCATCTAGCAACAGGCCAAAGGTGAGGCCAAACTTAGAGATTCCAGCTGTTAGTGACCCCAAAGAGACCACTTGTTACTATTGCAATGACAAGGGCCATTGGAAGAGGAGTTGCCCCAAGTATCTGTAACATTTAGTTCAGGTGAGAAATTTTCACGTTTAAAATTTCAAAGGATTTAACACTACTCACAACATGTGGAATGTATGTCACTTCATGAGGAATTTAATGAGTACACACATCACTTTTGGGCTCATGACGTGAGCACATATTGGCTCGCAACGTGAGGGCTGCCTAAAAGGAAACCGTAATTTTAGGCATTTTGTTTCTGTATTTAAAGAAAGTGAGGGCTAGGATTAGCCCACCCTCAGCCTCCATCACCTCTTTGCACTCCCTCTTGAAACCATAGCATCTATTTTTGATCTTGAAGCTTATTTGTGGTGATTTTAGCCAAGGAAAAGAAGAGGAAGACCATCTAGTCCATTATTTCTACATTCAAGTCTTACCACAAAGAATTTGCATGTCTTCTGGACCTTTTGTGAGTTTCAAGTTCATTGTTTTATGAGTCCATAAACTTAGATTTAATTTTTTATGCTTAAAAATTCATATTCAAGATGATGCAGTGGTTGAAATCCATAAAGTTGCCAACTTTATGGATCTCCAGTGTCCCTTGAGTAGTATAGAAGCTAGATATGGAAGATGGTTGAGTTTTGTGGCTCTTGCATGAGATTTGATGTCATTTTTTCTTTCTATGCCATAGTTAGTGTTTGGTACATGCATGTATAAAAAGACACAGTTTTTATGATGTTCTGGAGTAAATAAGACTCTATGGGGGACTTGGTTGATGGGCCAAGAAGAGATTAAGAGGTTCATTAAGAACTCTGATTAGATCGTTCTCACAATGTGAACACAAGGGTGTCACGACGTGAGGATGGGGTTCCTCGACTATTTTGGACTTATTAGGTCACGACGTGACCACTGGGGGTCATGACGTGATTAACACATTGTGGGAATTTCGAGTGTGGATTGATTTTGACTTTGACCAAGGTTTGACCTAAGGGTATTTTGGGTATTTTGAGTTGTAATTGATGGGTTTTATGCATAAGAAACATTCCTATGTGCTCATACAAGCCCTAATGCTTGGATCTAGGTTTCTCTATTGTATATGCTTTGATTCCAAGACTTACAAACCTAGATCTTTCATATATAATTCAAAATTATCATATAGAAAACATATATAAATAGTTTACCTCTTCCAAGTAGCTTGAATCCTTGTAATCTTCTTGATCTTGAGCTTAGAGTCACAATTGTAACTCCTCTAATGGTTCACGAACCCCACAAGCAAGAAGGCAATATGAGAGAGGGTGAGAGATGTGCTGAAATCAGCCTAGGGTTCTCTTAGAATGAAGTGGTAGCTGATTTCCATAGCCTAGGGGTTTTATTTATACTGCTGGCTGCTAGGGTTTCAGCCTAAACCTTAATGGACAGGTTAATCACCAAGAAGCCCTTAGAACCTTCTAGATTAGGGCCCTTGGATGAAAATATGATGGATCCCCATTATAATTTCGTTCCCCCTTAGTCCATTAGGTTCTCCAGCCCAAAACTCAACTATCATGCATTTGACAGTTTATACCCCTTTATTTAATTAATCTTTTTTAGTCACCAAATTAATTCCTAATTAATTTATGACTGATACTAATTAAATAAATAGGATTTCTCCTTTAATATATTATTCTTATAATACATTAACAAACCATAATATTCTCTCTTTCTCCTTAAATTACCTTGTCAAGTTGCTTTGGAGAAGGCAACCCAAAAGGACCATGCACAACCGGGTCAAGTACATACCAAATATAGTTACGGGCTTAGACACTATTCCAACAGTATTTGAGACTGGTCATTATCAGATGATTAGGTTACCGCTGACTTAAGATTCAGAGTTGTGTCCTGTTCACCGATCTTTTTCAGTCTGAGAGGTGAGTTTTCCTTATTGTACTTGCGGGTCGAAGGCACTAAGGCCAACCCATTGGTTCGATAACATGTTATATATTGATCGATGATATGTAAAGTATATGGTAGATCTATTTGAGTACATGATAGCTGATGGTGGGCGTTAGACGGGTAGGTCCGTAATACTACCTCTGATTATTGGTTGTTTGAGTATTTGTTTGCCGAGTATGCTTGTGATATGTTATATACTGATATGTTATGTTGGGGTTGAGACTACTGCTTTGTGATGTCTATTAATCGACCAGGGTAATCCAATCGTATGTTTGTGGGCCGGGGTATTCCAACCATAAGGTTGTGGGCCGGAGCATTCCAGCCGAAAGGTTGTGGGCCAGGGGTAATCCAACCGAGAGGTTGTGGACCCGATAATTGTTTGATTATTTGTTGTGTGGTGGTACTTTGGGGAACTCACTAAGCTTTGGCTTATAATTTTAGTTTATTGTTTCAGGTACTTCAGAGGACCATGGGAAAGCGAAGGCCTTACCGTGCAAATTCTCTTATTTCATGATATTGATTTTTGGGACACTGTGATATGACTTTACTTTTGAAACAATGGTTCCTTTATTAAACAATTATGGATAATGGTTGTTTCTGAAAATTTTCAGTTTTTATGATTTTTGGAGTGTTACAAGTTGGTATCAGAGCCTTGGTTTGTGAGAATTGGATGAACATTCATGTGAATCCAGACTCTAATTGATTTTTCATTAATTTATTAATCATGTAAATCAATAAATCAATTACTTTAACAATTGATCTTATATTAATTTATTAATAACATAATAATTTAACAAACCAACTATCTATTTCCAATTAATATATTAATCATATAATATATTAACAAATTATTTCCTAATAATTTCCAATTAGTTTATTAATCATATAATAATCTAATAAATCATGCTCTCTCTCTATACATGTTATTCTAATCAAGTTCTATTTACGAGGGCAACCCAAAAAAGACTTTGCTTCTATTTTCAAGTTTATACCAATTTAGTTATGAGCTTAGACACCTTAATCCAACAATCTCCCACTTTGATAAGTCTATAACTAAAATTGCAAGTATAACCAAACAACAAAGCATGCTTTCCAAAGCCACTGCTGAACTTGGATATAAATCAAACATTGGCCCTAAGATAAGAGGTCAACTATTCCTTCGTTTTATAGGATATCGTATGAACAGATTCATGGATTAAATCATCAACCTCATGTTCATTTATTTGTTTCCCTATTTCCCGATTTATGATCAATTTAGACTACAAAATTGAACACGTCAATTTAGTCCAGACCAGGCGCCTAGTTTTCGTAGATCAACTCAAATCACAAAGGGGACCACATATATCGCTTTTCCTATTAAGGAAAAAGGAACAAATTACTTTGAGTATATAGTCATAAAATTTACATATAAAATCACAGATTGAATAACCTTTTATAACATTCAGTTACGAGATGCGTTTGAGCAAAACCGATGCACAATTGATCTGTAAACTATGAACTATATATCTCTGCTTTAAGAATAGAATATATTATCGTCTTAGAATTACTTGTGATTAAAATCCATGAAGTAATTTCTAAGCATGTGTTTATCCAATACTTCAAATCCCTATTTTCAAAGTACTCATGAATATTATAGCAATCTCATTCAATGTCCAATCCCTATAGACAAACTATAATCGATTCATGACAGTCTTAAATCACTACTTACTTCCAATAGTATGAGCGATTGTGGAATTTGAATAATATTTAAATTAATCAGGGAAGTAAAACATGCAAACTGAAACACAATAATAAATTAATTAACTATGGTACCATACCTATTGATTATAAATAAATCCCTATTATATAATCACCATAACAATTATGAATTTATTCATTGCATAATTTTTCGAGTAATTAACTAAACTCTTGTATTACATAACATCAGTCATGCCATGTTATAAACATGCATATTATGCCTCTCGATGGTGCTTCATTTGTGAACAGATCGACTGGACATTACTCCAATGAGGCTCATTTCATAATTCTGAATTCTTGTCCTTATCTAAGATGTAGTGGAATTTCATCTTTACACGCACTGACCAACTATAAGGTCGAGGTTCTAAAGTCACAAAGACTGAGCCTTCGATATTACAAAATGTTTCACTGGAATTTGTTACTAGAAACAACTCCATGTTCCTGAAGTCTCAAATTCAAGATACACTCCTCAAACACTTCTCTTGCATTAAAGTTTCCAACTCCCATGTAGATTTTACAACCATCTCCCATTATGGAACCATTTCCATATTCCTATATGACCAACATTCTGACCAAGAATCATCTCAATCCATAACTTGTCATTATGGTCCGTCCTAACAATAACATACTCCGACTATCCACAAGCAACCAGTCTTCGGTAAACCTCATAATGTTCTTGATAGTTGTTTAACAACTTTAGTCACATGAAGTTCTAATCATTTTCACACGATGCTAAAATCATTTGAAAAATAGAATAATCAAACATTATAACATATGTAATTGATCCTATATCCGAAGAATATAGGACTCGACTCATTATTACAAGGGTCTAATATATGTTCAATTTCTTGATATAACATTTCCATATATAGAATATACAATGTTGAAACATTTCAACATGCTATTCATATATGTCTTTGACTAAGTTCTATTAAAATATACAATCTAAACCTTTATATTTGTAACGAAGTATGAGTGCCCTCTCCCTTATGTCCACTATAGCGAAATAGTTTACAACTTTTGCAACTTGAAAATTAGAGACATTGTTCCGTATGGATAGTATTGTAAACATGCAATACCAGCATAACAATTATGCTCCCACTAGCTTTGACAGGTACTCATAAACAATTGGATTTCTAGAAATCAATACCCTTTGACTTTCTCATGGAAGTGCAGATTTCTATTTCGTGATGCTTCGTCAAGCCTCTAATTCGACGTCTTAAGCTTATTCACTTAATCTAGATAGTGGATGTGTTCAGAACTCTTTCAATACGTGATAAACATATCTCCTGAAAGTTTAAACAGTTCCTTCCCATTCCTTACAATTCAAAATATGAAAAGGGATGTCGTAATCCTATTGTGAATTTGAGAATGCAATTAATATAACCAATATCCATATTGATCTTTATCAGATCCTTAAAATATACTAGTGAAAGTGTTTCCTCGTAACCATTTTTATGAATTAGAGTGAAACCTTTTTGTCACCTAAATTGGAAGGTTCATACATTCCTATCCAAGTGGATCTATCTTTCCTAACCTATAGTCATAAGACAAGGTTTAGGACAAACCAAATTAAAATTCAGTTTTCCTTCATGGACTAAACTTTGCTATTATTTTAATTTCTTTCCTTCTAACAGCTCAAGGGCCCACCAGTGCTTCCATGTTGTTAGTTACTCACCCATATTGATCAGTACATTTTCACTAACCAACATGCTTTGCCTTTGTAGTTAAATGAAGAACATAGAACTCATTAGCATTTCCAACTCAACTAGAAATGCATAGAAATATGAATACGTCAACTGAAAAACAACAGGTTATTAACCTCTGATCGTGTGCTAGTGATAACTAAAGGATCATTTACAGTTGACTCTTGCAAGATCAAGATCAACATGACTCCCACTTACTTCTTGACATGTGAGTTTTTTCTCAAGGAACAAAACCTGGCGAGCTAAAACAAACATTCAAAAGGTCGTCCGGAAACACTTCATAAAATAGGACTCAGTTTATCTTTTTGTTTATCAATCAACGAAAAACATCAAAACTCTAATTCTAAATATTCCAGAGTAAGAAAACACTATTACTCCACATATTACAAGGTGTTATCATCTTTCTTAGTTTGAAATGAGTTTCGAGATACGATTTATAGTTACTAGAGCATGACTCTAAAACTTGATTGGAACAAAGTATGACTTATCTATGATCAAACCATTTCCATCAATGTTTGATTCCTATTCTTAGCCATACAATATCACTAAGATGTTTTTGGAAGATTAATTATGATACAATACCACAATTACTAAGATGATACAATTCCATGACTGCATCTTACCATGAGGCGGCTGATGCTCAGCCTTGACTTTCTTTCAAGTCAAGCACCTCTACACGTACCAAGGTATATCCCACTTCATATAGGACCACCAATAATCAGGACGAAGATCTCTATTCATCTTCGTCGCCTCGGGATGAATGGAGAATCTAGATTTGTGCACCTCCTCCATTAGAACTTGACGCACACCACCCCAATATAGAACCCACACTCTCCGATGGAGAGTCAATAAACCTCGACTATCATAATCAAAGGAAGCCACCTGAACCACTATGTGCTCACTCTTCTAGTGCTCTTCCTTCATAGCCTCAACCTGAGCCTCTCGAATCCGCTCCAAAAAGGAGTAATCACGGTCATCCTCATAAAAATATTCGTTAATCAGAGCCGCAACCGCCTTGCGGATGAGAGCATCGGCTACTACTTGGTGTGACTAAAGTTGTTAAACAACTATCAAAAACATTCTGAGGTTATACCAAACGATTGGGTGCTTGTGGATATTTGAAAGTTTAGTATTGGCTGGAAGGACCATAGTGACATGCTTTAGATTGGGATGATTCTTGATCAAAATTGACGGTCATATGGGAATATGAAAATGTTTCCATAGTGGAAGTTGATGATAAAATCGATATGTGAGTTAGGAACTTTAATGCAAGGAAGGTATTCAAGGAGTGTATCTTGAATTTGAGACTTCGTTACCATGAAATCGTTTTCAGTTACAAAGTTTCAATGGATCTTTTTATGGCATCGTTGGCTAAGTCTCGACGACTTTGACGCCACATCGTCACAAAAGGGTATTGCATGTAAGGTTGGACTCTATCACATTTAGAAGTGACAAGAATTTGGAATTATTACACTTTCTAATAAGAATTTGGAATTGTGAAATAAGCATCGTTGGAATAATGTCCATTCGATCTGTTCACAAAGGAAGGACCGTCGAGAAACATAGTATGCATGTTTATTACATGGCATGACTGATGTTTAATTCAAGTGTTTAGTTGATTACTCAAAAAATTATACAATAAATAAAGTCTAGTTAATATGGAGATTAAATAATAAAAGTTTTATTTATATTCAATAGTTTTGAGACCACAGTCAATTAGGTTATTATTTTGTTTCACTTCGCATGTTTTACTTCCTGAATAATTGGATTATTCAAACATCCACAATAAATCGTATTTTTGGACGTAAGTAATGAATTAAGACTTTCATGAATTGAATTGTAGATTGTCTATGTGGATTAGACATAGCAATGGTTTTGCTGCAATGTTCACGAGTACTTGAAAATGGGGATTTTAAGTATTGGATAAACCCACGCTCAGAGAATTTCTTCATGGATTTTTTCAAGAGTAATTTTGAGATGATAATATCTTATATTCTTGAAACCGAGATATATGAGTTGTTGTTTACAAGTCATTTGTGCATTGATGATACTTAAACGCATCAGTAACTTGATGTTATAAAACGTATTGTTGTGTTTGATTTGATGAGTGAATAGTGCAAGAATAAGAGTCGAAGTTTACCCGTTCCTTTTGCCCTAATGGGAAAAGCGATATATGTGGGCCCCTAGATGATTTGATGATGACATCTTTAGCGCTTGGCCAAGCCAAGACTGAATTGATGTGTTCAATTGGTAGTCTGAATCAATCGTCATAAATCAGAAATCGGGAAACAAATCTTAGAGAGATATTGATTTTAATCCATGTCTCATCTCCTTACGATATCTTGTAGAATGGAGGAATATTTGATATCTTATCTTAGGACACGTAACTGACTAAGTCAGAGTTCGACAATGGCTTTGAGAGCTATAATTTGCTAATCAGTTTTTGAAGTTATACAGGAAACGATAGATATTAGACTTATCCAAGTGGGAGACTGTTGGATTAGGTGTCTAAGAACATAACTATAATATGTATATACTTGAATTTATAGTAGCACAATCCTTTTGGGTTGCCCTCAAAACTAGCAACCGGACATGATGACTTTTGGAGAGAGGGGATGAATTTAATATTTGGTTAATAAATTGAAATAAATGATTTATTAATGTATTACGAAAACAATATATTAATTAGAAATCATTTTATTTAATTAAAATTTAATAAGAAATTAATTTGGAATAAATTTTGGGTTTAAAGGAATTAATTAAAAGTGCAGGGGCTGTTTGGCAATTTATTGATAGTTGATGAATTGGGCTCTTGGACCTCCAAGATGGGTTGGATGAAATCTTCTAGGAAGTCCCTAGATATTTCGTCCAAGGGCCTCTTCAATGGAGTTCTTGGGCTGCTTAGGCCTTAAGCTAAGGAATTAGGGTTTCCTCCTTAAAACCCAAGCTTTGGCTCAAAGCTAACACAACTATATAAAGGGCTATACCCCTCCTGATTTCAGCAACTAAAACCCTAAAAGGGATAGATGAACCATTAGAGGCACGACATTTGGGGTTCTTGCTCTCGAAGCTTCAACAATACTAAGGATTTGGATTGTTATTACTATATAACAATCAAAGGTATGTTTACTAACCCTAGAAGTTAATTTTGAAAATAATATAGGCTTCCTAGGTTCTTCCTTTTTGATGTTCGATACGTGTATGTTAAATTAGATAAAACATAGATCGGGACAATTAGGGTTGCATGCACACATAGGATTGTTTGTTTTGATCAAAACCCATCAGTCCAATAGTAGCCTGCCAACCCAAGGAAACTTTAAATCTCATATGGAGACCTCAGAACCTCACACCTCATCACAGCGTCGACCATGGAAAGATCGAACAGAATACCGTTCTTGTTGACAAAGTGCTCCAAAACTACACCTCGAGCAACCAAAACTCGCACTTGGAGAACTTCCGAATAGTCATTCCCTCCATAAATTTTCCAATACCTCCCTCAAATTCTCCTCATGCAATTCCTGGGTATTAGAATAGACCAGGATGCCATCAATAAACACAATCACAGACTGATCCAACATTGGCTAGCATACTCGGTTCATGAGGTCCATGAACGCGGTTGGAGCATTGGTGAGCCTGAAAGGAGTCACTACGAACTCGTAATGACCATAACAAGTCCGAAAGGTTGTCTTCTGCACATCCTCCTCTTCGACCTCATCTGATGATAACCCGAATGCAGATCAATCTTATAAAACCAAGATGCGCCCTGAAGCTGGCCAAACAAATCATCAATTCTCTGGAGTGGATAACAGTTCTTCACCGTTATCTTATTCAGCTCCCGGTAGCCTTTACACATCCAATGAGACCCATCTTTTTTCTTCACAAACAGGATCAGTGCTCCCCATGGCGAACTACTCGGTCGAATGAACCCCTTGTCTAACAGATCATGTAGCTGTGTAGACAACTTTTGCATCTCTGGAGGAGCTAACCGATACGGTGCTTTGACTGTTGGAGCCGCATCCGGGACCAAATATATCCTAAACTCCACATGTATCTTCGGAGGTAACCCAAGAAAATCCTTCGGAAACACATTCGGGTACTCCCATATAATCGAGACATCCTCCACAATCGCCTTACCCTTATCCCGGGTATCCATAATATAGGCGACATTAAGAATAACCCTGAAGAAGATAGCGTTTAGCCCTAGTTGCTGAACATAGAATCGGCCCATGTTGAGCTCTCTCTTCTTGAACCACTAACTCTCCCCCAATTGGGATCCAAATATGTACCAATTAATGCTCAAAATCAATCATCACCCCATTGGGGCTCAACCACTCCATCCCTACAATAACCTTGTTACCGAGCAAAGGAATGGGAACCAAATCAATCGGATACTGCTCGCTGAACATCTCAAGAACACAACCCCGATGAACCATCGATACCCGGACAGATCGATCGTCCACAATCTCAACCTTCAAAGGACAATTCAGCTCCCACGAAGCTCTAACAAACCTCTTGCTAAGCGCAAGCGATACAAAAGATTAGGTAGCCCCTGAATCAGACAATATCAATGCAAAGATATCCTTCACGAGGAACGATCCTAAAATAAAACACACAAATATAAGCAGACAATTCAATATAAATAAAGAGATAAGGAGAAGATACATAATCGTCACCATATCAGGTGTTGTGAGAGCCTTCTCTGCTGTCAGCTGAAAAGCCATGCTCCTCACCACTGGCGCATTCGCCTTACCCTAGTGGCCATCAGTAATCCGCAGAGTCGCTAGAGAGGGTGCTACCACTGGTCATGCTATTTCCAAACTCGGATAATGGGCCTTCTTGTGGCCCCTAAGATTGCAATGGAAGCAAACCAGATCAGATACTAGGGTGGTGGTGCTAGTAGCAGCAGTGCAAACCCTACTAATATGACCCGTCCGGCCGCACTTGAAGCAGCTAGAACCACCCACCCTGCACGCCCGATCGTGTGTCTTGCCACACTTGCCACAGTGGCTCCGACCCTTCTGGCCTCTCGATCTCGAATCAAATACCTTGGGCCTCTTTCCCAAACCCCTGAAACCTGATCCTGATCCAAGTTCCTCTTCCTCTCCGAATCAAGTTATTTGCAATTGGATCACCAATGTCTTGCAACTGGATCGGCCCACAAATGGCTGAATATCACTCCTCAACATCTCATGGTATCTCGTATTCTTCATCTCTTCATCCGCCACATACAACAGAACCAAAAATGCCCTCTCACGGAACATAGCGGTGATCTCAGCCAATGTCTCAGTAGTCTACCGAAGGTCCTGGAACTCCCTCGCCAACTTTTGCACCTTAATCACTGGTGTAAACTCAGCTCGAAATCTAGTCACAAAGTTGATGGGTTTTGAGCAAAACATCATTCCTATGGTGTACATGCAACCCTAATAGCTTTTGGATCTAGTTTGTCTAATGAACATGCAATTGAATATCCAAAGCTATAAACCCTAGATATGGCATACAATTAATCATATTAACATAAGAATAGGGTTTAGATCTTACCTTGATTGTTATGTAGCAATAACAATCTCAAATCCTCCTTGTAATGGCTTTAGAAAGCTTAGAGTCACAAGTGTCACTCCTCTAATGGCTCACAAACACCAAGAGCAAGAGGATGAAGAATAAGAAGAGAGGAGGCACCCAAAAACGTGTAGAAACCCTAAGGAATCAGTTGGCTACCTTTTTGGTGCCCTAGGGGTCCTTAAATAGTGAGGCTATTAGGGTTATCTAACAAGGAAACCCTAATTTGAATGCTTAGGCCCTAAGCAACCCATGGACTCCCTCCTTAGAGGCCTTGGACGATTTCTAATGAGTTTCCCCATAGAATTCGTCCACTCCATCCTCTATGGAGTCCATTAGCCCAATATCCAACTATCACACAATTGACAGTTCTAGTCCCCTTTATTTAATTAATGTCTTTTAGCCACAAAATTAATTCTTAATTAATTATTGACTAATATTAATTAAACAATATGATTTCTCCTTTAATATATTATTCTCATAATATATTAATAAAGCATAATTACTCCTCTCTCTCTCTCTCTCCATAATTCATTCTATCAAGTTGCTTTGGTGAAGGCAACCCAAAAGGACCATGCACTATCGGGTTAAGTACATACCAAAATAGTTATGGACTTAGACACTAATCCAACAAAAGTCATCCCATGTAATCGAATCAACTGCCTCATCACCCATAGAGCACCTAACTTCCTCCCACCAATCTCGAGCTCTGTCTTTCATAAGACAGGAAGAAAGTCAGACATTTGACCCATTGGGACATCTACTTGTGCGTAAGGTGTTAGTGACATCCGTTTAGCATAGTCTGCTCGTGATCGGGTCCTTCTCCCCAAATTACTCTAGAGTCCCACATGATCGGAACTCTTGGAAGGTCAACGTGCGAGCTCCCATCAATGCCACCATCTCAGACCGAAAAGTGTTCAAACTCTCATTCAAAATCTCCAGAATGCCCTCCTTGGCCATACCAAAGATCACAGGAGTCTGCTCAAGTATGATACGGGAATCTCAGATGAAATGAACTCCCATTTCTGATCATCTAACTGCCCAACTTCAGAACCCAAGCCCGAACCCTCACCAGCACCAGACCCACATTTTGGAGAATTTGGCATAAAATCTCCCTCCTCAGGGTCTCCAACACCTCTCGAAGATGCTTCTCATGCTGCTCCTTGGTCTTGGAGTATACCAGAATCTCATCAATAAAAACAATCACAGACCAATCCAGCATCAGCCTGCAGACCTAGTTCATGAGATCCATGAACACTGTGGGAGAATTAGTGAGCTCTAAAGGCATCACCACGAACTCATAAGGACCATAACGAGTCCTGAAGGTTGTCTTCTATACATCCTCATCCCTCACCCTCATCAGGTGGTACCCTAATTACAAATCAATCTTGGAAAACCAAGATGCATCCTGTAGTTGAACGAACAAATCATCAATCCTCGGGAGTGGGTAATGGTTCTTCACTGTTAGCTTATTTAACTTCCGATAGTCAATGTACATCCTGTGTGAACCGTCCTTCTTCTTCACAAATAATATTGGCGCTCCCCACGGAGAACTGCTCGGACGAATAAAACCCTTGTCTAGAAGCTCCTACAACTGCGCAGACAGGTCCTCCATCTCTTGTGGTGTTAGGTGATACGTCGCCTTGGCTACAGAAGCCACACCAAGCACCAAATCAATCTGAAACTCAACCTGCATCTTGGTAGGCACTCTAGGCAAATCCTTATAGAAAACATTTGGGAAATCCCGCATAATGGGCACCCTAGTCAACTTCATCATAGCCTCAACCCACATGTCAAAAACATAAGCTAAGAACCTAAAACAACCATGCTGCAGATATCTTCTGGCCCACATGGTTGAATAGAGAGCTGGCCCATGTGAAGCTCTCTCGCCAGTATTAACCAGTTCTCCCTCACTTGGGGTTTGAATTCTCACCAGCTGCTGCTCGCAATCAATCACATCCCCATTAGGGCCCAACCAATCCATCCCAATGATAACCTTTGATCCCCTCAACGGGATCGACACCAAATCAATAGAGAACCTCTCGCTAAACATGTTCAGGACACACCCATGGAAAACCCTCGAAGCACACACGGTACGGTCATCCACAATCTCTACCTCTAAAGGGGAATCCAAAGTCCCTGGAGTGTCTGGAAACTTCTTTCTAAGCACAAGAGACACGAAGGATGGGGTAGCCCCCAAATCAAACAGAACATGAGCAAACAAACCATTGACCAAAAAGGTCCCTATACAAGATCATAATAATCTTAAGCATAAACAAATGAAGCAATAAAAGATAGGGTTAGAACATAATAGTCACTACATCTGGCGCTTCACGGGGCTCATTGGTGGTCAACTAAAAAGCCCTGCTCTTCACCACAGGAGCCTCTGCCTTGCCCTGGCGGCCATCACTAATCCTTAAAGTGGCTAGCGCATGCGTCACCAGTGCTCTCCCAAACAATCTCATATAATCGACCTTTTTATGGCATGTTTGATTGCAATGAAAGCAAATGAGAGCCCTCTTCGGGAAATCCCAACTCACGTGGCCCAACTGGCCATAACTAAAACATCCTGAACCTGCTGATCGACAAGCTCCACCGTGCGGCTTGTCGGACCTGGCTTAATGGCCTTGAATCTGCTGGCCTCAGGTGTGGGTATCAGTGGTCTTGGGCCTCTTGGCCCGACCCACCGTTGTCTGAACCTGCTTCGGCTTCCGCTTCGTTTGGAGCTCCAACTCAATCTCCCTCTTGCAGTGTAACAACCCCAATTTAACGGCCAGAAAATAATGATTTTTTATGCTTTATTTGAAAATCAGAGTGTTGTTTTAAAGAAATATGTTGCGGAATTTGTTCCCAGAGAAAATGATAATTATATTATCAAGGCATTTCCGAAGAAAGGTATTTTGTTTATATTAAAACTTTGGGATGTCATCGTCAATACAGAAACATAAGCATAAACAGACCTTACATTCATTTACATAAGTGATTTACATCTCCTTTAATCTCTCAGTGTAATGTAGCTTCGTATCGACACATGTGATACAAATAAACTGAGTGGGTAAGGTTGGGAAACCCGGTGAGTACATAGGGATTTCAATACCACAATGTTAAATCATATATATATATATATATATATATATATATATATATATATATGTGTGTGTGTGTGTGTGTGTGTGTGTGTGTTTGTGTGTGTGTTTTAGAACTCACAATATATATAAATTAACCTCATATAAGCAATTTTACACTACCCCGTTGATACCCACAACGACACGATCTATACTCTCGGATCTAAAATTAACCACTTTACCCAATCCATACTTCGAGATCGGGTATGCTTAATCCATGCTCTCGGATCAATAACTATGATTATTCCATACTCATGGACTAGGGACAATTGACTATGTTTAATCCATGCTCTTAGATCAATAACTATGCGTATTCCATACTCTCAGACTAGGGACAACTAACTATGTCTAATCCATGCTCCTGGATTAATGACAAATAACTATGTCCTCTCCATACTCGCGGACTAAGGACAAATAACCATGTCTAATCCATGCACTCGGATCAATGAAAAAAATTTAAGTTCGACTCTCCATGTATATCTCACCCACACTCATGAGTAGATACTACCCGATATCCATCCCAATTAATTTAGGTTTGTTCTGTACCCTAAATCATCATATATTATCAAATATGCTCTTAACACGTATTTCAGGCAATAACAAACATTTCACACACACACACATATATATTTAATAATTTAATCAATACTTGTATTAAAATCATGTTCATGAAAGGGACTATGCACTCACTTGTTAAAGTGACGATTCCAAACTAGGGCAGCGCTTCGCTTCTAACGATTCTATTTTCCTTTGATGAAACCTAGTATCATTACCGCTAGATTTTAGTCTAATATTTATAGCGACTATTTAGGAGCGATATTGTTTTATAAGAGTTAAAAAAATACTTTTCAACAACTATGTATAAATGAGGGCCAGACATGAAACACCAGTTGGCAAGACCATTTTGGCATTTTAGCACTTCTGATGTAGCACTCGGTTCCTGGTACGTATTTTAAATATGATTTTTTGCATTTTTCTCTAGGACTTGGCGAGTTGGAGGTCCTAACTCGTCGATTCAAGGTCAAGCATAGACGCGGGTGGAATGACCTACTCTCTGAGTCGGATGCACCGACTCGACGAGTAGGCCTGTCTGGATGAAACCCTAAGGGTTTGCACCCTATTTAAACACCTTAACTGGCTTGCTTTGCAGCCTCCAAAACCCTCAGACCATCCTCACGAAACCCTAACCATTTTTTAGTGTTCTTAAGCTCTTTGTGCCATTTTGTGTGTGTTAGAAGCTTGGGAAGAAGGAGAAAACTTGGGAGATCAAGAGAAGGCAAGTAGATCCAGAAGTTTTGGCACATTTCCAGCTTGCTTAAGGTAAAAAGCTTCAACCTTGGCCATTTATCTCTAAGATCTCTAGTTAGGGCAAGTTTGTACCTTTTCTAAGCTTTAGTAGATCCCTTTTCGTGATTTTGTGGTTCTATGGTGGTATAACTCCAGATCTTGAACCATTGAGAGTTCCCATGGCATAAAGGTGCCAAATTTATGGCCATGGGAGTCTCATGCACCTTGTACACTTCATTTTGGGTCCTTATGAGCTATCTAACCCATGTGTGCACGTAAAGTTTGTAACTTTACGTGCTATATCAATCCTAGGAGGTCAGACCTATGTTTTGGAAACATTGAGCCCGACTAAAATCGACTTGGTAGACTTGGACTTTGGGGGACTCAGCGAGTCGGCCTATGGTTCCCCAACGTTTTTGGCTTCTGATCAAACTGGTTGATTCTAGAAGAGGACTCAACAAGATGGATATGGATGTGGACCTGAAGATCATGGAACTCAACGAGTTCAAGACTAAGTCCCAAGTGCATGAAGACTAACTCAACGAGTTCATAAGGAACTCGGTGAGTCTAGGACTAGATGTGCCTTCTTGTATGAAGAAGGACTCGATGAGTTCAAGCATGAAGTCGGCGAGTTAGTGGTAGAAATTCCCGACCTCCTATGAAGGAGAACTCAGCGAGTTCTTGAAAGACTCGGCGAGTAGGGTCAAAGCTTTTAGTGTTGTAAGGATTATGGAACTCGATGAGTTGTGGGGTCAACTCGGCGAGTTGAGTCAACCAGATGTTGACTTTGACCCAGAGTTGACTTTGGCCTAGGTGTTGACCTTGACTTTTACTTTGACCTGAGTTGACCATGAAATGGTAATTAAGGAGGATTGTTACGTGTAGGAATTGAGAGGAGTTGATCCCAGCAGCGAGGACAGTTCAGACACTTCACGACACTGATGTGAGTTACCTTCCAGTAGAAGTAGGTCTAAGGCCACAATGCCGGTTCACTAGCAGGAGTGATTATGGATGATTTTCTTCATGATAATTGTCTGGTTTGCCATTATCTGATATGTTTATGTGATGGTGTGATATGATGTAATGTGATAGTTGTAGTAGGGGGAATAGTCCCCATATTTGGTCGATTGGGCCAAGGGGTGGGACGGGCACCCAGGTATGCCTGACAGTATGATTATGTATGGTATGTGGTATGATGGGGGAACTCACTAAGCTTCATGTTTATAGTTTTCAGTTTTGTTTTCAGGTACCTCTTCATCGAAGGGGAAGGAGCCGGAACGGTAGCGGCGCAACACACACACACCGAATTTCCGCATTATGAGATTCTTGGGATTGTACTCTGACATTATTACTATTTTTATGATATGGTTTTGAGACATTTAATTGTGGTTTATGAATTGATATGACTTGACAAGGTTTTCTTATAAATGTTTTCTAAAACGTTAAATCAAAAAATGAAAATTTTGGTCTTGAAAATTAGGATGTTACAAGTTGGTATCAGAGCCTTGGTTTGAGGGATTCGGACACACCTTCGGGAGTGCCGAGAGTCAAATCGAGGGTTTGAACGATTTTCACAAGAAAATAGTTTTTCCAAAAGTTAATGTGAAAAGTTTTGAGAAAGAACAAAATGTGTGATGTGCGCGACCGACCGAGCTCAAGTAAGTTTTCCCCAAGATACCCATACATTTTATGTTATGATATGATATGATTAAGAAAAATGCATGCTAGATTAGGGATAAGGATCTAGAAAGGATGCCTTTTATGCCTATTATACGTGTATGAGAACTGCATGCTAGAATAGGGCTAAGGATCTAGGAAGATGCCTGATATGCTTGTTGTATGTGCTTATTAAGTTGCATGATAGTACTGAGTAGTCAGTGATATGATAGCCTAGATTTTGGTTTGGGTTACTCAATGCCCAAATGTTGCTTGCTTTGTGCTATTAGGAGTTTTAGGTATCTTTAATTAGCTATTAAACGAATACGCTAAGTTACATATTACGAGTACTAAATAATTTCAGAAGGTTAGGTTTAGCCCTATTTCACAGCGCTCGTTTGAGTCTAACCGTTGTAGGGAGAGACCTTTCATTCGAAGAATTATCTAGTCTTAGTGATATGTAATGGGATTCGCGAGCTAGTTAGGGAGAGATGAAAGGGACTTCTTATACAGTTGATGGCGGAGAGTAGGTTGGAGAGTTACCCTAGGGTAAGCCTAGGATGAGATTAGCATAGAGTACAACAGTAGTAGAAGGGACTTGGTAAAGTTGAGGCAATCCTTAAGGAAAGTACGAATAGACGTGGAAGGTAGTATGGGCCCATACTACTGAAAGTAGAGGATTCTTACTCGAATCAAGAAGGTTGAGATAGAACCAGGGAACTGTTGGATTAATGTCTAAGTCCATAACTATATTTGGTATGTACTTGACCCGACCCGGCATGGTCCATTTGGGTTGCACTTCACCGGCACAATTTATATGGATAATCTTTTGAGAATAGTATATTAATATATTATAAGTTCTAATATATTAATATGGAATCATATTATTTTAATTAGTATTGATCAAGAATTAATTTAGAATTAATTAAGTGATCAAAATGAACTAATTAAATTTGGACTCTTAGATATATGTGTGTGATGGGCCAAGTTCATTTAGGGTGGGCTAAGCTTTCATGGATAGTCCATGGAGTGTTTAACCCATGGATCATATGAAATGAAAGGTCATGGGTTTAACCCTAGTCTCCACACTATATAAAGATGTCCTTGGTTGGTGAAATTAGCACTAGTGTGGGTACACTAAGAGGGCTAGCTGATTCCACTTGAGGCTTCCAAACTATTGGGGCTAAGCTCTTAAAGCTTGAAGACATCAAGCTACACCAAAAGGTATGTTATCTAACTAGTCTTTGTAGTATAGTTGCCTCATATTATGCTAGTTAGGATTAAAACCTTGGAAAGTTCTTATTTGCATGTATAATAGAGAAAACATAGATCTAAGGTTTATAGGGTTGCATGTACACCGTAGGAGTGTTAGAATGCTCAAAACCCAACAGTGGTATAAGAGACTAGGCTTGTTTTCTTGTTACAATTTCAAAAACTACTTAAAAATTGAAGTTTTTTTGCTGTCTGGACAACGAACTCGGAGAGTCCATCAGGGGACTCGACGATTCCATGCCTTAAAATGTTCAAAACGATCCAACTCGCCGAGTTGGACCCCCAGACAACATATATTCGACTGTTTTGGCTAGAAATGGACTAGGAACATTACCCTAAGTTGTTTTTGAACTTATAAACCTATTTTTGATGTGGTAATGTTCATGCTAATCCAATTTCAAAGATAATTGTCAATAGATTCATGTTTTGTATTAGTTTAAGAGTATTGCTAATTACATGGAAAAGTTTGATGTGAATTATCTTTGTTCATATGAGCTGCTTAGATTAATAGAAAAGTTAATTGAATAGTTGTTTTCAATCCATTTTAATCTAAAAGTTGATTCTAAAATGTGTTTGTGTAACTTGTCCTCAAGTTACATGAAAAGTCACATTTAAGTTTCTTAAAACTCATAAAAATTGTCATAGGTTACAAAAGGAAGAGTCTTGTTCCCATTAAATGGTTTTATGACTCCATAACTTGTCCTCAAGTTGTGGAGGTTCAGGAGTCTCTTAATTAAATAAAATATGTGTAACCTTAATTAAACTCATAAAGTTTCCATAAGTTATGAATTATGAAAAGTCACTTTCTTAATTAGTTTAAAGTCTTCCATAACTTGTCCTCAAGTTATGGAACTTGAACAGTTTTTTTAATTAAAACTACTTTAAACACATAAGTTATGGAATTGAAAAGTTTTGAAAGTTACAAAACTTTCCCTCAAGTTTTGGATTTGAAAAGTTTTCTCTTATGAATACTTTAATTCCAAGTTTAGCCCTTAGAATTTTAAAAGTTAAAATTCAACCCTTATACCTTATAATATCATAGGTTAATAATATATATATATATATATATATATATATATATATATATATATATATATATATATATATATATATATATATATGTATAAGAGAAAGTCAGTCTTACCGTTAGTAGGCCTTATTCACGAAGCCGGTCTATAAGGGCGGTATAAGGTTACTGCCTATAAAATGGCACTTTAATGGGTGTCCACTCTCACCCACCACTTCCTTGACTGGTGGAGGGTCGTTAGCCGAACGGGTCAGAGAAAGACTATAAATTCTCCCTTCATTAAAAGTATTAATGATAAATACTAAGTAACTAAACCTTTTATAAATACCCAATCTTAGTTACTTAGGAAAATGTGAATAAGGTGCTAATCCATGAAATTACACTTTGCACTTTGTTTAAGTCGGTTAGTGGAGCGTGTGTGGTTAACCGGCACACTAACTCGTATTTAAGAAGGCAGGCAAAGGGTAACTTAATGTTTATCATAGTATCGATGGAGCGTGTGTGGTTAACCGGCACATCGATTGAGGGGTAAACACTTAAGGGTACCAAGTAATTTGCATGGTTACTTCACACCATGTTTTGTGATCCTCGGCATCCCAGTCATAAAACCTGAAGGGCACACTCAAGATTGAAACATGCCATTGAACAGTTCAATGAATCTCAAAAGATCTAGGAGTTTCAAATCCAATTAAAAACCTAATAATTGATTTCCTTTTTCATGGTGGAAATTGGTGAATCGTCATTCACCTATATTCAAATATTATATAGCTTGGATTACAACATCTCTCTTCCAAGTTATAAAATATTGTGTTGGGTCCTAGCCTTAATATTTCATATTAGGTGTTATATTAAGGACGTTAAATCAACTATCTTGAATATCTCCAAAAAAAAGATGTCTGGTTCAGATATCTATGATCTTCCCAAATCTCTAGGAACTTCACTTCCTCCACCTCCTCCAATTATTCTCCCTAACCCACAAGTTCAAGGTCACTGAAGCCCTATTGGCAAGCAAGGTCTATGTGAGATTACATCTTGGAGATGAAGTCACATATTGACAAGCCGGGAGAGTAGGGTGTCAAAGTCTTGAGAGAGTTAGTGTTTCAATCACTTTCTAAGTCACATAGTGAGTTCCTTTGGGACTCCTATGAAATAGACTATGACAAGACCCTTAATGATCTTATCTATTTTCTTGGTGCTGCTAAATCAGCAAGTATTTGGTAGGTCAGTAAAGCAATTTTTATTAGAAGTTCGACTTCCGAAAACTTTATGGACATTGACAATGAAGACACTGGAAATCCAGAAAAATCATTCTCTTCCCAATGGAAATGGATCGGCCATAGTCAACTCGGTTGACCAAATGGTAAAGAGAAAAAACTAAGTCTGTGATTGTCCCATGTAGCATTGACAAAGGGTCCATTTGTTAGAATTGCCAAAAGGAAGGGGCACTGTTTGCGAAGCTGCCAAAATTTACCTAAGGATGTTAAAGTCAATAAGTTTGACTCTACTTTAGGTAAAGTCCATTGTCTAACTCTGTTAAAGGAAGTATATGTTGCTTCTGATCGCGAAGATGGATTTCGATCGCATCAGAATTTTGAAGCAGTTACTTAGGAGTTATGACACATTGCTTAGGAATAGATAACAACAAGGTTTTCATATGGATTGTAAGGATAAGGTTTTCAACAAAAATTTTAAAATAAAAGGAAATTTTTGATTTTATTTATTTTAAGTATCCTTACAATAACATTTGTGAAAAAAAAATTGTTGTTTGTATGATTCCATTGCTAGTAATATAGGAAAATGGTTTCGATTCTTTCATTTATGGTAGTGTCTAAATTTACCAATTAAGGAAAGTTTCTCATCACCCAAGTTTCAATTGGACCGAAACTTGGAATCATGCAAGTTGTATAGTATGATGAATGAGAACTTTCAAGCATTGGAAAATTAAGATTAATTACTTGTTCGCATGGATGTGTGAGTCAAGTAGAAGACTAAGGGATCGAGTACACATTCTTGTGCACTGATTAAGTCCACCACAAAAGATCGATAAGACTATTCCTCATGATTTACTAAAGTTTAGTAAATATGGTTATACTTACAGGCTTAAGTATAATTCTGAATCATTGGAAAAGTTTCAATGTATGACAGCACAAATAAGAAGAATCAAATTAGGGAGAAGGATAAAAGTTTCTCAAATCTGAAAAGATGGGAGAGAACTTTAGTATCATGTTTTTAAATCATCCTAATGATTTTGAGACCTTATCACAATTCATCCTCTACGTGCATTCTGATAATTAAGAAGAGGAGTTATGAATTATTGAAGTGGTTAAATCAAGAAGATGATTCATACTTCATTCCAAAAATAATTCTTAAAGTTATACTCTAAGATTGTAACTTGAGTGACATGTCTTAAAGAAGGTTTAAACCACTTGTCAAATGTAAGAGTAAAAGTTTTCTACTCTTGTACATTTGAAATTGGTAAGTTGTGATGTTTTGGATAAAACAAAGACCAACTAAGGCCAGTTGTGTTAAGTGTCTGTCTTGATTAGAATCCACACTATCTCCTTAATATTTGGCAAGAAAGTCTTATAATTCAAGGAGACAGTGGGAGTCTAAAAGATCCTGAAAGGGTTTCAAGAAGTAATCAAGAATAAAAACCTGTATTTCATCACTAGCACACAACTAGAGGTTTATAACCTATCGTGTTGACATTTATGTGCCCATTCCAGTTAAGTTGGCTATACATTTGAGTTCTACATGTTCTCAATTGTTTGCATAGCTACTTGGAAGCAATGACAGGCCCTTGAGCTACCAGGTGGCAAGAAGTTAAGATTGCACAAGTTCAATCCATATGAGTCATGATTTGTCACTAACCTAGTCTTGTGATTATGGTTTTGAAAAATTCACGTGGATAAGAACACATACACCATAAAATCTAAGTGTCATAAGGTTTCTCTCTGATTCATGAAAATGATGGTGAGGAAATTCTTTCACTAAGTAGATTTTAAGTAGATAGCAATTGTGATATTTGCAGTTCTCAAAGTCGTTAGTGGAGCGTGCGTGGTTAACTGGCATACTAACATTGACTTATTAGAAATGGCAAAAGGTCTAAACAATTGAGACTATGATTACGGCATCCCTTTTCATAGTTCTGAAATTGTTTAGACACACTTGTGAGCTATCTAAGATAAGGTGCATAATTTTGATAAAGCCTTATCAAAGCAATCTAGTATCAGAAATCTGAACTTTGGTAAGAATGTCAATTAAGTATTGACTTCTGGAGGTCCAGCTGTTTTCTGGATACATGTCAAAGCTAGTGGGAGCATAAGTGTTATGCTAATAATCATCATGTTAGTGGGAGCATGATAATTATGATAAGAATTGCAAGTTAGCAATGTTAATTATAGAAAACAAAAGTTTCAATTCCTGAGGTTGTAGGGGTTGAAAATGTTGTTTTGCTATAATTAAGGGAGAGGAAATTATACTTCATTTCAATTCTAAAAAGCTTAGATTGAGTTTATAATCATTCTAAAGAGCTTATATTGAGGTTTTAATCACCTTTAGTCAAGAATATATATATATATATATATATATATATATATATATATATATATTAGGGGTGAGCAAAAACCGCACCGCAACTAAAATTAACTGCAAAAACCGCATAAACCGCAACCGAAAAACCGCAACCGCAATAAAAACCGATGGTGAGGTTTTATGTTTTTCAACAACCGCAAATTTGCGGTGCGGTGCGGTTATTAGTTTCCAAAAACCGCAAAAAAACCGCACCGCACCGCATATATTATATACAATTTTTTTTTATCAATTATTAGTTTATTAAATATTAAAAATAAGACAAGTTTCATGAATGAAAGACAAATAAAATACTAGAAAACAAAAGTGTTGGTTTTTTTTTATGTTTAACTTTGAAAAATGATGAAATTAAACAATTTTAAGATATTTATTGTTAATTACTAATGATTTGACGTTTTTAAGATATTAGTTGTTTGTGGTTTAAGTTAAATAGTTAATTGTCTTATACCTTATGTTTTTTTTATTTATTATTACAAGTAATATGTTTGAACTCTTAAAACTATTTGAGCTCTAAACTGTGGTTAAAAACCACACAAATTAATCGCACCAAATCCATGCGGTTAATAACCGCAACACTAAAAAAACAAAACCGCACCGCAAAAATAACCGCACCATGCGGTTTTGAAAATGGATTAACCGCATTTGCGGTTAGTGGTGAGGTTTTGGCTAATAACCGCACCGAACCGCACCGCGCTCAGCCCTAATATATATATATATATATATATATATATATATATATATATATATATATATATATATATATATATATATATATATGAGTTTCATGTTGGATTGGTTCAACTTGAGAAAATTCTATATATTGCGTTCTCAAAATTCGATTATGATTACGACACCCCTTTTCATAGTTTAATTTTGAGAACATGGCAAACAAAAAGTTATTATGGAAAAAGTCTGGTATAGAACCATGTCTTTATGTGAAACATCATGAATCATGTCCCATTTACTTTGGGTACAAGATCGATTACATGTGCTATAATATTTATCCTTTCTGAATTTTCTAAATGCCTGGGGGCATGACGGAGGAAAATGTCTAGAATTGGATATAACTAAAGTGATTAAGCAATTGTCGATGACAATCTAAGGTTTACCAAAGATTAGTTGTTCAAGGACAGTTGGAACTATATTGTTAATATTGGAAGGACCATATTGACATAGTCTGAAAAAAGAGGCAACTCTTGTTCAGAAGTGATAGTCAAAATGGGAATATAGAGTTGTCTCCATAGATGGAAGCAATCTGTGTAAGATTAGAAAAAACTTAGTGCAAGAAGCATGTTCAAAGCAACGCATACTTTGAACATAAGGCTTTGTGTACATGTAGTAGGTCATCATTGGAATACCATGTAATGGTTGTTGACATGTCTTTGTGACTTGGTACACATTCATTACAAGAGGGTAGTGCATTTAAGTTTAAAATCTAACAGATTTCGATTTGGGAGTGTGAAATTAGAATCATTGAAAGTTTGGTCATTTGGTTTATTTCACAAAAGTAAGGATCATAGACAAATATAGAGTGCATACTTGGTGTATGGCAAACATATTGTTTAGAAAACATAGTGTACATGCTTGGAGCATGGGACACCTAGTGTTTTAATTCAAGTATAAAGTTGATAAAACTGAAACAATTAATAGTGAGTAATCAGTATGGTGATAAATAGAAAGTGTTCTATTTATATTCATAGGGTTTGATACCATATTTGATTCATTTATTCTTGTGTTTCACTTTGCATGTTTTGACTTCCATAATAACTAGGTTATTCTTCCGGAATGACTAAGTTATTCAAACCATCCACAGTCGGTCATATTTTGGAAATAGATATGAATCAAGACTGTCATGGGTTGGCTTGTAGAGGTCCAAGTTGGTGGACAAAGTTGTGCTACAACACTCATGAGTGCTCATAAGTTCTGAGTACTGGATTCAACCCGCGCTCATTTGAATCACTTCATGGATTTTATCACAAGTGATCATGAGATGATAATATCTTATATTCTTCAAACCTAGAGATATGAGTTGTTCCTATGAGTTGGTTGTACATTGATTGCACGAAAACGCATTTGGTAACTCGATGTTATAAAACGTGCCTTTGTGTATGATTCAACAAGTAGTAGAACAAGCCATATGAGCCGAAGTTTATCCATTCCTTTTACCTTTAGGATAAAAGCGATATCTGTGGGCCCCTCGATGATTTAGTGATGACACATGTGAGTGCTTGGCCAAGCCAGGACTGATTTGATTTCTTCAATCAGTCAGTCGTCATGAATCGGATATCGGGAAACAACAAATGGATAGAGAGAATGATTATAATCCATGTCTCAGTCCATATGATATCTAGAATGGAGGAATATATGATCCCTTATCTAATGGACAAGTCATTGACAAAGGTCAGAGTTTGTTGACAAGATCAGAGTTCGACAGTAGCTTTAAGAGCTACGATTGCCAGTTGGTTTTTGAAGTCATACTCAATAATAGTTTTAGACTTATCCAAGTGGGAGACTGTTGGATTAATGTCTAAGTCCATAACTATATTTGGTATGTACTTGACCCGACCCGGCATGGTCTATTTGGGTTGCACTTCATCGGCACAATTTATATGGATAATCTTTTGAGAATAGTATATTAATATATTATAAGTTCTAATATATTAATATGGAATCATATTATTTTAATTAGTATTGATCAAGAATTAATATAGAATAAATTAAGTGATCAAAATGAACTAATTAAATTTGGACTTTTAGATATATGTGTGTGATGGGCCAAGTTCATTTAGGGTGGGCTAAGCTTTCATGGATAGTCCATGGAGTGTTTAACCCATGGATCATATGAAATGAAAGGTCATGGGTTTAACCCTAGTCTCCACACTATATACAGATGTCCTTGGTTGGTGAAATTAGCACTAGTGTGGGTACACTAAGAGGGATAGCTGATTCCACTTGAGGCTTCCACACTATTGGGGTTAAGCTCAAGACATCAAGCTACACCAAAAGGTATGTCATCTAACTAGTCTTTGTAGTATAGTTGCCTCATATTATGCTAGTTAGGATTAAAGCCTTGGAAAGTTCTTATTTGCATGTATAATAGAGAAAACATAGATCCAAGGTTTATAGGGTTGCATGCACACCGTAGGAGTGTTAGAATGCTCAAAACCCAACAGGAACTTGTAGAGTGTGTGAGACCTCTCGAGATTTGTATGACCCTGATAATTGTATGTTTTGTTTTAGAATGGTGATGATTACGCGTCACATAGCTGGAGGATCAGGATCAGGATCAGGTTCAGGATCCGGTTCAGGTTCGGGATCCAAACCAGTTGATGAGAGATTGCGCGATTTCATCGTGTCAGAGATCATGAGAGGCATCCTTGAGGCAACCTTGGTGATTTTTGGGTAGATCAAGGAGGGAATTGTCGAGTTGATGGAGGATCGCCTTAGGGCGTTTAGGAGCGATATGGCATCTGGCCAGACGGGGACACACACACTCTCCTTCAAGGACTTCAGGGGATGTGGTGTGCCAGACTTCCATGGAGCGAAGGACCCCGTTGTTGCCAGGAGATGGATTGCAGACATGGAGTATGCCCAGTTAAAGAGCTTCTGCCCTGAGGTGTCAAAGGTCCGGTATGTTGCAGTGTGTTTGAGAGACTGAGCTAGTGATTGGTGGGAGTCAGTTGGTGACTCTCTGGGAGCCTCAGCCATTGAGGCTATGACTTGGTCAGAATTTGTGGCCCGGTTTAGGGAAAAGTTCGCACTGACTGTGGAGCTCTAGCAGCTGGCCTGGGAGCTCCTCGACATGAGGCAGACATCAGAGACAGTGGTGGAGATTACCGCCAAGTTCCGGGAGAGGGCCTTGTTAGTGACTCAGTATGCAGGAGATCAGAAGATGCGGAAGACCCGCTATCATGACATGCTGAGAGATTATATTCAGGAGCATGTCAGCTACTCGGCATGCCTAACCCTGGATTCTATTATTTTCAGGGTGAGGGAGAGGGAGATTGACTTGGAGCACATCAGGAAGAGAAAGGCGGAAGAGGGGCAGGTGACAGGGGTTTTGGGGAAGAAACCCAAGGGATCCGACTCTAGGTCGAAGGGACATCAGGGCCAGAGCCGCTGCAGGAAATGCGGCAAACCACATGAGGGGGTGTGTAGACTAGGTCATCGGGCTGCTATAAGTGCGACAAGATTGGGCACTTCGGCAATGATTATACGGCCATTACCCCCAACTTCCAGAAATAAGATCTGATTTGCTTCCATTGCAATCAGAAGGGCCACAAAAAGGTTGACTGCCCGAGATTGACAGCAGCAACAACGCCGGTGGCGGTGCCTGCTCTAGCGACCCTGCGGCTTACGGATGGCCGACAATGCAAGAAAGAGGCTTCAGTGGTGATGAGTTGATCCTTCTAGCTGACTACCGAGGAGGCACGCACCACACCCGATGTGGTGATAGGTATGATTTCTTCTCCCTAGCTCTTATTTTATGTAGCTTATGATATTTATGTATATGTTTTATGTGTTGTTAGGATCGTTCCACGTGAATGGTATTCCGGTCTAGGTATTATTTGATTCGGGGGCTACCCGATCATTTGTCTCTCTTGCCCTTAGCACGAGGTTCCCTGAGTCTTCGGCCATGTTGGATTGCCCTCAAGAGGTCGAGATTGCCGACGACATATTAGTTCGAGCATCATAGGTTTTTAGAGATTGTGTTCTGAGACTGTATGAGGAGCACTACTTGGTAGACTTGGTTTCCATTCCGTTGCGTGGGAAAAAGGTTATTATAGGCATGGATTGGTTGAGCCCCAATGGGGGAGTGATTGACTGCGCGCAGCAGTTGGTATGGGTCAGGACCCCAAGTGGGGGAGAGCTGGTGATTCAGGGTGAGAGCCTACATCATGGACCAGCTTTATGCTCAGCAGCGAGGGCTAGGCGCTACCTTCAACAGGGTTGGGCAGGGTATGCCGCCTATATTATGGATACCCGGGAGGTGGGTAGGGCGACGATGAGTGATGTACCAGTGGTGCGAGAGTACGCGGATATATTCCCAGAGGAGTTTCGTGGGATACCTCCGGAGAGACAGGTAGAGTTCTAGATTGACCTGGTCCCTGGTGTGGCTCCGATAGCCAAGGCACCATATCGGTTGGCTCCTCCCGAGATGTAGGAGTTGTCTACATAGCTGCAGGAGCTGTTAGACAAGGGATTAATTAGACCAAGAAGTTCACCCTGGGGAGCCCCAATCCTACTTGTGAAGAGGAATGATGGGTCGCATCGGATGTGTATAGACTACCGGGAGCTGAAGAAGGTAACAATGAAGAACCGTTACCCAATGCCGAGGATTGATGATCTCTTCGACTAGCTTCAGGGGGCATCTTGGTTTTCCAAGATAGATTTGCAGTCAGGATACCATCAGATGAGGGCTAAAGACGAGGATATGCAGAAGACTGCTTTCCGGACTCACTATGGCCACTACAAGTCTGTGGTGATGCCCTTTGGGCTCACCAATGCTCATGTCGCATTCATGGACCTTATGAACCGCGTATGCAGACCGATGTTGGATCGGTGTGTGATAGTTTTTATTAATGATATCTTGGTTTACTCCAAGATGCAGAAGCAGCATGAGGAGCACTTGCGAGAGGTTGTGTATACCCTGAGGAAGGAGAGCTTGTACACCAAGTTCTCTAAGTGTGAGTTCTGGATGCGCGAGGTGCAGTTTCTTGGGCACCTTGTCAACCAGAATGGTATTTTGGTCGACCCGGCCAAAGTGGACGCCGTGATGAGATGGGAGGTTCCAAAGTCTCCATCTGAGATTCAGAGTTTCTTGGGATTGGCAAGCTATTACCGGAGATTCAATCAGGAATCCTCCAAGATAGTCATACCCTTGACCCGGTTGACAAAGAAAGTTGTGGTCTTTTGTTGGGGGCCTGAACAGCAAGCAGTGTTCGAGACATTGAGACAGAGATTATGTGAGGAACCGATTCTAGCCCTGCCAGAGGGCATAGAGGATTTTGTGGTATATTGCGACACATTCATTTCAGGGTTGGGTGCGGTATTGATGCAAAGAGGGCATGTTATCGCCTACGCTTCGAGGCAGCTGAAGCATCACGAGACAAACTACCTGACGCACGATTTAGAGTTGGGGGCATTTGTCTTCGCCCTCAAGATTTGGCGAAACTACCTCTATGGGGTCTGATGTACCATTTACACGAACCACAAGAGTTTGAGGTACCTCATGGATCAGCTGAATCTGAACATGAGGCAACTTTGGTGGATGGATGTGGTGAAGGATTACAATTATGAGATCCTCTACCACCCGGGGAAGGCCAATGTGGTGGCCGATGCTCTTAGCCGCAAGACTGCCCTGATAAGAGACATTTGCTTGTGGATGACGGTAGTGACTCCACTGTTGGAGCAAATCCGAGAGGCCCTGCAGGAGGCTATGGAGGAGGAACATCGGAAGAGCGAGCGTATTGTGGGGCATGTTTCCTCCTTAGACTATGATAGCCGTGGGTTGTTGACACTACACCGTAGGGTGTGGGTTCCGTATCATGAAGGTGTGCGCCAGTGTTGATGGAGGAGGCGCATAACTCCAGGTTTTCTATTCATCCCGGGGCGACGAAGATGTACAGAGATCTTCGTCCTGACTACTGGTGGCCCTGCATGAAGCGAGATGTAGCCTGGTACGTCGAGAGGTGCCTGACCTACATGAAGGTCAAGGCGGAGCACCAGTGGCCTCACGGCAAGACACAACCGTTGGACATCCCCATGTGGATATGGGAAGATATCACCATGGATTTCATCACCAAGCTTCCCAGGACCGTACGGGGAGTGGATTCCATATGGGTCATCGTGGATCGGTTGACCAAGAGTGCTCATTTCATACCGATCCAAGAGAGCATTTCGGCCAAGAAGCTGGCTGACATCTATATCCGAGAGGTGGTAGCCCGACATGGAGTGCCAGTCTATGGGATTTCAGACAGAGACGTGTTGTTTACTTCCAAATTCTGGAAGAAATTTCACGACGAGTTGGGTACTCGTCTACACTTTAGCACTGCTTTTCACCCACAGACGGATGGTCAGAGCGAGCGGACTATCCAGAACTTGGAGGATATGCTACGGGCATGTGTCTTAGACTTCGATGATAGCTGGGATACCTATCTTCCATTGGCTGAGTTCTCCTACAACAATAGCTACCATGCAAGTATTGACCGTCCTCCCTTCGAGATGTTATACGGGAGGAAGTGCAGGACCCCAATATGCTGGCGAGAGATTGGACAGAGGGTCATGGGGAGTACTGAGGTGGTACTCAAGACAAGAAAGAGGATCCAAAAGGTTCGGAACAGGCTTCAAACTGCTCAGAGTCGGCAGAAAAGTCATGCCGACAAGCGTCGTTCGTACTTGGAGTTCCAGATCAGGAATATGGTCCTCCTGAAGGTGTCACCTTGGAAAGGTGTCATCCAATTCAGGAAGCAGGGCAAGTTAGGCCCCAGGTACATTGGACCTTTCATGGTTGCAGCTCGGGTGGAAAGGGTGGCGTATAGGCTGGATATGCTAGCCGATCTTAGCCAGATTCACAGTACCTTTCATGTCTCCCAGCTGCAGAAGTGCTTGGTAGACGAATCTGCAGTGGTGACTCTTGAGGATATTCAAGTTGATGACAGCCTGAACTACATCAAGCGACCAATAGCTATCCTCGACAGGAAGTCGAAGGATATGAGGAACAAGAGGGTCGACTTGGTGAAGGTGCAATGACAGCACCACAAGGGCTCAGAATGGACCTGGGAACTAGAGGAAGAGATGAGGGAGCACTACCCCGAGCTTTTTCCAACCGTAGTAGCAGACTTCGAGGATGAAGTATAAGATAAATGGGGGAGATTTGTAGCGCCTGGTTCCTCGTATGTATTTAAATATGAATTTTTTCATTTTTCTATGGGCCTCAGCGAGTTAGAGGTCCCAACTCATCGAGTCAGGGTGAAGCTTGGATGCGGGTGGAATGACCTACTCGCCGAGTCGGATGCCCCGACTCGACGAGTAGGCCTGTCTGGATGAAACCCTAATTTTAAGGGTTTGAACCCTATTTAAATACCTTAACCGGCTTGCTTTGCAGCCTCCAACACCCTCAGACCATCCTCACAAAACCCTAACCGTTTTTCAGTGTTCTTAAGCTCTTTGTGCCATTTTGTGTGTGTTAGAAGCTTGGGAAGAAGGAGAAAGCTTGGGAGATCAAGAGAAGGAAAGTAGATCTAGAAGTTTTGGCACATTTCTAGCTTGCTTAAGGTAAAAAGCTTCAACCTTGGCCATTTATCTCTAAGATATATAGTTAAGGCAAGTTTGTACCTTTTCTAAGCTTTAGTAGAGCCATTTTCGGGATTTTGTGGTTCTATGGTGGTATAACTTCAAATCTTGAACCATTGAGGGTTCCCATGGCATAAAGGTGCCAACTTTATGGCCATGGGAGTCCCATGCACCTTGTACACTTCATTTTGGGTCCTTATGAGCTAGCTAGCCCATGCATGAACGTAAAGTTTGTAACTTTACGTGTTATATCGATCCTAGGAGGTTAGATCTATGTTCTGGATGCATTGATCCTGACTATAATCGACTTGGTAGACTTGGACTTTGGGGGACTCGGTGAGTCGCTCATAGGACTCGGCGAGTCTGTCTATGGTTCCCCAACCTTTTTGGCTTCTGATTGAACTGGTTGATTCTAGAAGAGGACTCAACAAGATGGATGTGGATATGGACTTGAAGATCATGGAACTCGGCGAGTTCAAGACTAAGTCCCAAGTGCATGAAGACGAACTCGACGATTTCATAAGGAACTCAGTGACTCCAGGACTAGATGTGCCTTCTTGCATGAAGAAGGACTCGACGAGTTCAAGGATGAAGTCGGCGAGTCAGTGGTAGAAATTTCCGACCTCGTATGAAGGAGAACTTAGCGAGTTCTTGAAAGACTCGGCGAGTAGGGTCGAACCTTTTAGTGTTTTAAGGTGTAACAGCCCGGATTCCCAGGTATTATTTATTCTTATAATTTTTGGTGATTTGTGAGGAGACTCGGCGAGTCCAAAAGGTGGACTCGGCGAGTCCACGCTGTTTAATGAAACCCTAATTTCCAGGGTATGAGACCTATTTAAAGGGGCTTATGGCCGTCATTGGCGGCCACCAACCCCAGAGAGAACCCTAAAGAGTCCTTGAGCGTTTTGTGAGAGAGAAGAGGAAGATCCTTGACTATTTGTGGGTGTTTTGCATATAGAAGAGGATCAAGGCAAGAGGAGACCAAAGAAGGTGCTAATCCAGTGATTCTTGAGCTCAGAGACTTCATTTGAGGTAGCCATTCGTTCCTTTCTCAGTCCTTGGTGTAAATCTTAGAGTTAGGGTTTCCTTGTGGAATGATCCATGGAGTAATTGGCCTCTTTTTTTGTGTTGGTGCTTTAGATCTGGACCCAAAGAGGTCCAGAGACTCTCTTCCCTAAAGCTTTATGAGTGTTAATGGAGGCCATGAGCTTAGAATAGCATTCTAGAGACCATATCATCAAATAAGGCCTTTGGACCTTTGCATGAGCACCAAGATTGTAACTTTACGTGATGTATGTGCTTGGAAGGACTGGATCTATGAGTAATTGGAACGGATCTGACCTCAGGAGTGAGTTTGAGTTTATGCATGGCATAGACTCGCCGAGTCCGAAGAACAGACTCGGCGAGTAGCATGAAGATTGTCCATAACCACTCAGCGAGTGGTCTTGCCGAGTTAAGGGGTTGACTCAGTGAGTCAGGGAGAGTCCGAGAGGGTTGGCGGGTGGACTGAGTCAAGCTGGAACTCGCCGAGTTGTTCTTGAGACTCGGCGAGTTGAGTCGTGGTGGCCCCGCGATTCATGCCAGGTGGAACTCGTCGAGTCAGGGAAGTACTCGACGTGTCAAGAGAGGATCCTAGGGAGTCAGTGAACACGTATAGACTCGCCGAGTCGCTCTAGTGCACTCGCCGAGTCCGGTCAAAGTTGACCGTTGACCGTTGACCAGAGTTGACCAGTGTTGACTTGATAGGGGTAGTCAACCTTAGTTGTGAAAGTGTTAATTAGAGATATATTGTGTTATAGGAGGATTATAGCTTGGGGGATCGAGCGTGAGTGAATTCCGGGATTTGCGAGTTATCGAGATACGCGAGGTGAGTCTTCTCACTACACTTTACCTTGAGTAGGTAATCAGAGTTATGTGACAGAGTATTTGTATGTTATATGTATGTTATATGTTGTACTGCATTATTTCTATGTGATTTATGTTGTGCATGTTTATAGAGTTGGAACCGGAAGGTTCACAGAGTTAGAACCAGAGGGTTCACAGAGTAGGGTCCACGGACCCACAGAGTTATAGCCTCGAGTGGCTAATATGTGTTATGTGTGGTATTTTGGGGAACTCACTAAGCTTGGTGCTTACAGTGTTGGTGTTATTTGTTTCAGGTACTAGTGATGACCGTGGGAAGGCGCCGACTTGATCAGTACACACACACACGGGATTTTATGTTATCAGATCTTGGGAATTTTATATAGCATGGATTGAGTTTCAAACATTAATGTTTTTATGAATGTTAAATGATTTGTGTTTTTATAAAATGTGAAAAATTGTTTTGAAATTTATGGTGTTACATAAGGATTATGGAACTCGACAAGTTGTGGGGTCAACTCGGCGAGTTGAGTCAACCAAATGTTGACTTTGACCCAGAGTTGACTTTGACCAAGGTGTTGACCTTGACTTTTACTTTGACTTGAGTTGACCATGAAATGGTAATTAAGGAGGATTGTTATGTGTAGCAATTGAGAGGAGTTGATCCCGGCAGCGAGGACAGTTCAAACACTTCACGACACTGATGTGAGTTACCTTCCAGTAGAAGTAGGTCTAAGGCCACAATGTCGGCCCACTAGCAGGAGTGATTATGGATGATTGTCTTCATGATAATTGTCTGGTTTGCCACTATCTGATATGTTTATGTGCTAGTATGATATGATGTTATGTGATAGTGGTGGTAGGGGGAATAGTCCCCATATCTAGTCGATTGGGCCAAGATGTAGGACGGGCACCCCGGTATGCCTGACATTATGATTATGTTATGTTTTATGTGGTAGTAGTAGGGGTGAAATAGTCCCCATAACCGGTTGAGATAAACCAGAGGGGTAGGTCGGACACCTTGGTATGTCTGACAGGGGTAGGTTAGGCACCCCGGTATGCCTAGCAGGGGTAGGTTGAGCACCCCGGTATGCTCAGCAGGGTAGTTCGGGAACCTAGATATGTCCGACAATATGTATTATGTATGGTATGTGGTATTATAGGGGAACTCACTAAGCTTTGTGCTTACAGTTTTCAGTTTTGTTTTTAGGTACCTCTTTATCGAAGGGGAAGGAGCCAACACGGTAGCGGCGCATCACATACACCGGATTTCCGCATTATGAGATTCTTGGGATTGTACTATGACATTATTACTATTTTTATGATATGGTTTTGAGACATGTGATTGTGGTTTATGCAATGATATTACTTGACAAGGTTTTGTTGTAAATGTTTTCTAAAACGTTAAATCAAAAAATGAAATTTTTTGTCTTGAAAATTGGGATGTTACATCTGAAATCCAACAACCCTATGCGACCTTTCAAACCAGATTCCCCATACATCGAGTAGTTAAAAGATATTACAATAACACTTTGTATATTATATTTTATAATATATTTATTATCTATAAGTTCGTAATAATGATATTGAACTTAAACGTTAACTATATTTAAAGTAGAGTAAGCATAACTCACTTACCGGGAGGTTTGGCTAGGAACCAAGCTCTGCGGCGGCAGAACTTCCAATCTGAAAACTCTTCTTCTCGGATCCTTCTGGCGCTCCGGGACTTGCCTCTTAGCACTTGGGAAGTATTAAGGCTTGGGAGGGGTTTAGAGAGAAGTTAGAGAGAGAAAGAAGGGTTAAGGTGTGAGGAAAATGAGTGAGTTTCGCATGGTATTTTTAGGCTGAAAATGGCTCAAGTTGGTGAGTTCTGAGCCTCCAACTCATCAAGTTGGGTGTTGGGTCTCACCATCTGTTGGCAAGGCGTGGGGAGGAAACAATGACTCAGATCGTGCCGCGTACGCACTTCGCATCAGCCCATCCCGACTTCTAAATTCCGTAACTTTGACATAAGAGCTCTGTTTTCAACGTTCTTTATATCCAATCATAGGTATTGAAAAGATCTACAATTCTCATTTTGACTCCATCGGCTAATTCTCGACCGATTCTAAATGTAACAGTATGAGAAGATTACACTGTTTAACGACCGTGTAAAATTCATAACTTCTACATACGGACTCCATTATCGACTATCTTATTATTTTTGAGCTCCTATTAATGAGATTTTCAATTCTTATTTAGGTTGTGTAGGCTAAAAATGATCGATCTAAAATTCGAATTTCGGGTTGTGCACTGTGTGACATCCCCAATTTCACGGCCAGAAAAGACCGATTTGTTTATGCTTTGTTTTCAAAATCAGAGTGATCTTTTAAAGGAAACGGTTGCGGAATTTGTTCCCAAAATAAAATATGATAACCATTTTATCAAAACATTTCTCGAAAAGAATGTATTTTTATTAAATAATAAAACCTCGGGATGTCATGTTCGTTACAGACCAAAAGCATAAACAACATAAAATAGACCTTACAATAGTTATTCAACTACTGATCTATAATCCAAAATCTCTCGTCAAGTCCGCCGACTTATACTCTTGTGTCATTACCTGTAATGAAAAGAAAACTGAGTGGGTCAGGCTTGGGAGCCTGGTGAGCATATAGGGTTTTCAACCCACAATCATACATTTATTATATTCAATTATCAAACAATCAACTCAAATACCCATCCCCATCATCTTCTTAAGGTTTCCCCCTAAGAACCAACTATCCTTCATTCACTTATTCCTAAGGAATCGGCACGAAATCCATTGCTGCCAAAGTTTATCTATCGAGTACTAAATCCATAGTTATCAGACGCTAACTCCATAGTCGTCGGGGTTTACTCAAGCGGCGCTAACTCCATAGTCACCAAGGTACACTTAACAAGCGCTAACTCCATAGTCGCCAAGGTTTACTTAACAAGCGCTAACTCCATAGTCGCCAAGGTTCATCAAATAGGCACGAAGTCACATCGTCGCCAAGGTTTATGCAATAGGCGCTAACTCCATAGTCACCAAGGTTTATACAAAAGGCGCTAACTCCATAGTCACCAAGGTTTATCTAACAGCAGGCGCTAACTCCATAGTCACCAAGGTTTATCTAACAGCAGGCGCTAACTCCATAGTCACCAAGGTTTATCTAACCCATCTACCCATGTTCTACCCAACAATATTAGTAGATAAAAATATACATTTGTATACATAGTTTAAAGAAAACTTGTATAGCATGCTTTAATCAACACATATATCACATAACAGATGAGGCACACACACGTAACACATATCTCATAAAGAAATAAGCAGATCTGTAAGATAGAAGAGAGTGAATACTCATTCACACATAACACAACCAAATATATACACATAGCACGTATTTTTATATAAAATACTTCGTATTATTGTATTAGAAGAAATAACTACACACTCACTTGATCAGAAGACGATCCGACAGCACTACGGCTTATAGAAGTAGTATTCCTCAGCAGATCTGGAAGATCTCCTCGAAAATCAAACTTCTCGCGGGCAGAGCTTCGACTCGGGAACCGCACTTTTCGGGATCTTCGGGATCTCGGGACTTGCCTCGGGGCTAGGGTATAATACCGGGGCTTCGGGGTACTTCTGGCACGCAAAACGATGCAAAAAGGGAGAGAGAAGAGAAGAAATTGGCAATTGGGTCGGCTGCCCTCGCATCCTATTTATAGGAGGCTGGAGCCTCGGAGTACGCGGGGCGTACGCCAGTACGCGGGGCGTACTGGTCCGAAAAACGTCACTGCGTGCGTCATCCGAAGCCACTTGCTACGAATGTCGACACTTCGGAGTACGCGGGGCGTACTCGAGTACGCAGCGCGTACCTCGGATCAGACCGGAGACTCCTTCGGATAATGCTTCCGAATTTCCTTTTAAATTTAAATACAAATTGATTAATAAACTTCGGAAATTCATATCTTCTTCATACGAACTCCGTTTTTGACGTTCTTTATATCCACACGAAGGTGAGACTACGCTCTACAACTTTCGTTTAGACTCCGTCGGCTAATTTTGACTTTTATTTTTATTATTTATTTTAATAGGCCGCGACAGAAAACTTCGTTATAAATTCATAACTTCTTCGTTTGACGTCCGTTCTCGCCTAACTTTTTATCGCTTCGATACCAACAACGAGATCTTCGATTCTCGTTTAGATTGCTAAGGCTAAATACCGCTCTAACGTAAATTCACTTTTTACGTCGCGCTGTGTCGTGCCGGTTCTGTCGCGAAACTTTGACAGGTCATAACTTCTTCGTTATAACTCGGATTTTGGCGTTCTTTATATGTACGGAAACCTTGTAACATATACTACAACTTAGTTAGGATTATTCATCCTAAATAATCTTCTATCAAAAAGTCATTTTTGACTCTTATTGTCTCTAAATTGACTAGCCCTGATCTACGGGCGTTACACACTGTTATGCTAAATCTTAGAAAAAATCATAACTTCCTCATAGGAAGTCAGATTTGGACGTTCTGATTATGCACGTTCTCGGCTTAGCGTATACTAAGACTTTTATTTAGATCACTAAGGCTAAAAAGTAATTTGTCAAAAATTCACTTTTTATGTTACGCGGTGCCGTGCCAGTCTAGCCATAAAACTTCGACAGGTCACAACTTCTTCGTTATAACTCGGATTTCAACGTTCTTTATATGTACGTAATCCTTGTGAAATATACCAAAATTTGGTTAAGATTATTTATTCTAGATAATCATCTATCTAAAAGTCATTTTTGATGCTTATTGTCTCCAAATTGACTAGCCCGAATCTGCGGACGTTACAATTACCCCCCTTTAGGATGATTACGTCCCGGAATCATCAACGAAATAGGGCTTGTATAATGACTCCATATGTTATCTCTTCATCCTAGGTAATAACCATAACTTCTATGTTCCTTCAAATGAGTATCTAACTCTTCGACTTGTTGACTGTAGGCGGTGCTCAATCTTCCACCCTGTTTTTATCCTATATTGGACTTTCAATCGTAACCTTCAAGTTACAAAATCGATCCTCATTGGAGACTCTTACTTCTTCTTAAACAAAATTAACTTAAGAGAAGTTCATTCCTTCGATTATCATGACAGACCAATAGGTCATGTTCTAATGACCTCATGTCGTATGATGCAAAGCTTAGACTTAGGTCTTTTAGAGTCAAATTCTGTAATGTAATATACATTCCTTCATGTTCTAATGTGATATAATCCCATTCTAGCATGTAGCAATTCTAGATACAAGCTTCTTTACTTTAACGGTGATCACGATACTTCTATTGATCGCTTCGATTATCTTTCACTTCAATCTTTTGGCTTAAGTCAGATGCTACATCGATCTTGGTTCTTTAAACCAAGTAACATACTCGTCTTAGTCGGACTCGATTTGATATGACCACTAGGGTCAGAATAACAATCATCTTCTTAGTCATTACTGAAATGATGGTAACGACATACTTAAACAAAACAGAATCAATTACTAGCTTCTTGGTAACCTTGTGACTTTCCCTGATCCAAGTGCGAGTCCTGTGCTTCTGGTAGTATAGGCCTCTACTACATTTCACACCTACTCATACTCGTCCCAAGTATTGTCTCGCAGTTTTCCAAGTCACCATACAAGAATTTCACATAGCAAATTAACACACCAGATAACAAAACCAAGGTTTATATTATTTCTTGAAACGATTACATAGATGTTCAAGTTTACCTTACACTATAACTCTTATTCTTATATTAGGCTACACCACAAGATACTATCTATATGGCTACTTCATACCCCAATCTTCAGATATATAGATCCTCACTCCTGATAGTTGTCACATGCCTTATTAAGGATCATCTAGAATGCTCTTGCCTTTTGGTGGTACGTTTGGCTTTGTAGCCCCTTCCCTTTTTAGGAAGTCTTGCTTGAAGTGTCCTTCTTCACCATACTTAAAGCAATCTTCTATCTTGGTCGTGCATTCATTGGCATAGTGACCAGTTTTCCTGCATTTAAAGCAGGTCACCTCTTTAGAGCATCTCCCAGTGTGTTTCCTTCTACTCTTGTCTCACCACTTTTCTTCATTGTTATCCCATACCTCTTGTTGTTGGGGTCAGACTTCAGGAACTTATTTTTATTTTTGAATCTTGAAGACCCCTCAAACTTCCTCTTCCCGCCAACTTCAAACTTGTTGGCGGCTCTACTCTTGATCGTCTCTTCCATAGACTTAGCATCCCAAATGGCCGCCTTAAAAGTAGGTGCCTGGCGTATTGGGACAACATACGCCCATGGTAGTCCCTTTGTATACTTATCGATTTTTGTTAGCTCATCAGGGACAATGCGTAAAGGAAACTCCATTTTGTCTGTGAATGCACTGGTATACTCGTCAATGGACATGTTACCCTTCTTCAGTGTTAGAAACTGATTCTTTAGCTCCAACGTGTTTTGGGCTGAGCAAAACTTGCATTTAAAGTGGACCAAGAACTTTTCCCATGTCAGTTGTAGTGGCTTATTGGGGCTTATGGTCTTCCCTAAGGTGTTCCACCAGCGAACATCACCACCTCTAAATTGACGCGTTGCATAAGTGGTTTGTAGCTAGCCCTTGCAACCACACGTTATGAAAGCTAGCTCCATTTTAGAGATCTAGTTCCTAACTCTTATTGAATCTTTTTTCCCAATAAAATTTGATGGTTTTCAAGTCGTGAAGTCTTTGTACTTGCATCCGTTTCTTTCAATCCCTTCGTCTTGGTTATTTCTCATAACCACTGGCGGTTCATCTTGGCCAACGGTTCTACTATAATTTCCTTCTTCTAACTGACCTTCATTCAATTCAGGCAGTTCAACAGGCACAGTAGGTTCATCCCTATTCTGTTGAAGTAGGTGCCTTGTCTGTTCCATCTGACGATCCAATATTATTTGAATCATTGTTTGTACTCTTGTCATAGTGATTGGCTCGGGTGCAGCTGCTACTTCTGGTACACGCTCAATCACAGGCCACTGATTAGTGTTACCATTTCCATATCCACTTCGATTTCCCACCATGTCGATCTATGCACTAAATCAGGCGTTCGGTGTGTAGTGACGGGAATTTAGATAGGAAAGCTTTATTTACGATAGACGTATAAATCTCCTTATTTTTCGAAAAGTTACATGCCAGTTTAGATACCGTAATTAAACGTTTAGAAATCTGAACATATAAGGTTTCCAGATCCGGTCGGCAACAGACCATAGATCCGAACAAACGATAGCATCACAAATCATTAGCACATAAAAGCGTTTTAGGCATCTTCCCTAAATAAGCTAGTTCTTGTGTCTATTTAAGTGTACTTCCTAAAATATATTAGACACACTCCTCACAATCATCTCTTAGCATTCTAAGTTTAAGTCTAGAAATAAATCCTTATTCCTAGTTCGCTTAAACTAATGCTCTGATACCAACTGTGATATCCCTAATTTCACAGCCAGAAAAGACCGATTTGTTTATGCTTTATTTGAAAATCAGAGTACAGTTTTAATGAAATATATTGCGGAATTTGTTCCCAGAAAATATGATAATTATATTATCAAAGCATTTTCGAAGAAATGTATTTTGTTTACATTAAAACTTTGGGATGTCACCGTCAATACATAAACATAAGCATAAACAGACCTTACATTCATTTACACTAGTGATTTATATCTCCTTTAATCTTTCGGTGTAATGTAGCTTCGTATTGACACCTATGATACAAATAAACTGAGTGGTCAGCTTGGGAAACCTGGTGAGTACATAGGGATTTCAATCCCACAATGTTATATATATATATATATGTGTGTGTGTGTGTGTGTGTGTGTTTTAGAACTCACAGCATATACAATTTCACCTCATATAAGCATTTTACCCCACCCCGTCGATACCCACAACGACACGATCTATACTCTCATATCTAAAATTAACCTCTTTACCTAATCCATACTCCCGAATTGGGTATGTTTAATCCATGCTCTCGGATCAAAAACTATGCCTATTCCATACTCTCGTACTAGGGACACTTGACTATGTCTAATCCATGCTCTTGGATCAATAACTATGCATATTCCATACTCTCTGACTAGGGACAATTGAGTGATTGACTATGTCTATTCCATGCTCCTGGATTAAGGATAAATAACTATGTCCTCTCTATACTCTCGGACTAAGGACAAATAACTATGTCTAATCCATGCACTCGGATCAATGAAAAAACTTTAAGTTCGACTCTCTATGTATATCTCACCCACACTCATGAGTAGATACTACTCGATATCCATCCCAATTAATTTAGGTTTGTTCTGTACCCTAAATCATCATATATTATCAAATATGCTCTTAACACGTATTTCAGGCAATAACAAACATTTCACACACAAACATATATTTAAAACTTTAATTAATACTATTATTAAAATCATGTTCATGAAAGGGACTATGCACTCACTTGTTAAATTGATGATTCCAAACTAGGGCAGTGCTTCGCTTCTAACGATTCTATTTTCCTTTGACGAAACCTAGTATCATTACCGCTAGATTTTAGTCAAATATTTATATTGAATATTTATGAGCGATATTGTTTTATCAGTGTTAACAATACTTTTCAACAACTATATACAGACCGAGGCCAGACATGAAAAACTGGAGGGCAGGACCATTTTGGCATTATAACACTTCTGAAATCCAACAACCCTATGAGGCCTTTCAAAACAGATTGCCCGTACCATGGGTAGTAAAAATATATTAAAATAACACTTTTTATATTATATTTTATAATATATTTATTGTTTATAAGTTCATAATAACGATATTGAACTTAAACATAAACTATACTTAAAGTAGGGTAAGCATAACTCACTTACCGGGAGCTTTGGCTTGGAACCGGGCTCTATGGGGGCAGAACTTCTGAGCTAAAATCTCTTCTTCTCAGAGCCTTCTGGCACTCCGGAACTCACCTCTTAGCACTTGGGAAGTACTAAGGCTTGGGAGGGGTTTAGCGAGAAGTTAGAGAGAGAAAGAAGGGTTAAGTTGTGAGGAAAATGAGTGAGCTTCGCATTGTATTTATAGGTTGAAAAATGGCTCGACTCGCCGACTTCTAAGCCTCCAACTCATCGAGGTGGGTGCCAGGTCTTACCATCTGGTGGCAAGGTGTGGGGAGAAAACAGTGAGTTAGATCGTGCCACGTCATCCATTTCGAATCAGCCCATCCTAACTTCTAAATTCCGTAACTTTTGCATAAGATCTCTTTTTTTTATGTTCTTTATATCCAAACATAGGTATTGAAAAGATCTATAACTCTTCTTTTGACTCCATCGGCTAATTCTCGACCGATTTTAGATTTAACAGTATGAGAAGATTACATTGTTTAATGTAACGCCTGTGTTTCCGGGCTTGCCATTTTTAGCAATGTAATAGTCTAGGTTAACTTCTGTAACCCGTTTTGAAATAATAAGATTGTATTATTTGAGTATTATGTGTTTTGTGCTTAATTGCTTAATTATGTGGTTTGATTAATTAAGAATAAAAATAAGCGTCAAAATTTAAGTGTAAAATAAACTTAATATCTTTGGTTAATGTTGTAGTAATTGAAACGAGGTTTCCGAATATATAAAGAACGCCCAAATCTGACTTCGTATGAGGAAGTTATGATTTATCGAAGTTCCGGCTTAGCGGTATACAGCCTGTTTTACTCGATTTGAGATCGAGCGGTTGTTAGCCGAAGCAATCTAAATGAGAATCGAAGATCTCATTGTTGGTATTGAAACGATAAAAAGTTAGGCGAGAACGGACGTCAAACGAAGAAGTTATGAATTTATAACGAAAGTTTCTGTCGCGGCCTATTAAAAATAATTAATAAAAATAAAGTCAAAATTAGCCGACGGAGTCTAAACGAAAGTCGTAGAGCGTGGTCTCACCTTCGCATGGATATAAAGAACGTCGAAAACGGAGTTCGTATGAAGAAGTTATGAATTTCCGAAGCTTATTAATCATTTTATATTTATTTTTAATTCAAAATCGGAAGCATTATCCGAAGCCGAGTCACCGGTGTGATCCGGAGTACGCCCCGCGTACGAGGTTACGCTACCGCGTACTCAGCATAGTGTCGACACTTCGGATGACGCATGCAATGACGATTTCGGACGCGTACACGCTGCGTACGCCTGTACGCCCCGCGTACTCCGAGGCTCTAGCCTCTATATAAAGGATCCGAAGGCAGCCTTGATTCTTGTTCATTTTCTTCTCTTCTCTCTAGTCTTTTGCATCGTTTTTCGTGCCGAAGCTATCCCGAAGCCCCGGTATCATACTTTAGCCCCGAGGCAAGTCCCGAGATCCCGAAGATCCCGAAAAGTGCGGTTCCCGAGTCGAAGCTCTGCCCGCGGGAAGTTCGATTTTTGAGGAGATCTTCCAGATCTGCTGAGGAATACTACTTTTATAAGCCGTAGTGATGTCCGATCATCTTCTGATCAAGTGAGTGTGTAGTTATTTTCTTCTAATACAATAATACGAAGTATTTTATATAAAAATACGTGCTATGTGTATATATTTGGTTGTGTTATGTGTGAATGAGTATTCACTCTCTTCTATCTTATAGATCTGCTTATTTCTTTATGAGATACATGTTATGTGTGTGTGTGCCTCATCTGTTATGTGATATATGTGTTGATTAAAGCATGCTATACAGGTTTTCTTTAAACTATGTATACAAATGTATATTTTTATCTACTAATATGTTGGGTAGAACATGGGTAGACAGTTGGTGTGTAATAAACAGATGAGAGGCCTCGTTGTTGTTTGATTGAGTCATCTAGCGGAGTTTAGATGACGACCACTGGCTATTCTAGACAGTCTTGTGGAAACATTAGCAGGTTCGCCACCTGTAGGTGTTAATGAACTTGGGTGTTCATTCGCTGTACTCCATCCCCCTCATGGTTGCCTTATTTGACTTATATTGCTGAGGTACCCCCGAAGCATGTGTTGTCGCCCCGATGAAATATTCTTAGACTAGGTCCCTTATGTTAGTTGTTTTAGGGACATTAAAGTGAGAATAACGGGAATGGGTAATTGGGTTATTGTTGGTTGGTGAAAAAAAAATTAAATATGATATTTATTGTGGGTTGAAAACCCTATATGCTCACCAGGCTCCCAAGCCTGACCCACTCAGTTTTAAATTGTATTACAGGTAGTGGCGGAAGGGCATGAGATGGATGAACCATCAAGTTGTTTTGTTTACAAGTCTGCATATGTTTATATTTGCTATATGACTTGTAATGTATTCGTTTATGCTTATTGGTCTGTATCGGAACATGACACCCCGAGTTTTGATTATAATGAAAATACATTTCTTTTATGAAATGCTTCGGTAAACAATGTTTTATCATGTTTTGTTTTTGGGAACGAATTCCGCAACTCTTTCAAATCAAAAGGATTTACTCTGAAAATATTTAAAAGCATAAATGAAAATCGGTCTTTTCTGGCCGAGATTTTGGGGATGTCACAGTTGGTATCAGAGCATTAGTTTAAGCGAACTAGGAATTTGTTGGATTTCTAGACTTAAACTTAGAATGCTAAGTGAAGTTTTGAGATGCGTGTCTGTTATGTTTTAGACACGAGCACTAGTTTATTTTAGGAAAGTTGCCTAAAATGCTTTATGTGCTAAATGTTATATGTTGCCATATATGATATTATTTGTTCGGATCTATGGTCTGTTGCCGACCGGATCTAGAAACCTTATGTGTGTAGGATTCTAAGCGTACGTCTACGATATTAGAACTAGCATGTAAACGTTTCGGAGTGATAAGGATGATTTGAATATCTATCGTGATTGAGGATCTAATTTCACCTTATTCGGTGTAGATCAAAATGGTGAGAACAAGAAGTAGAGTTGGAAATGCTGACGAAAACAGGAATCAACCACCAGTGATTGAGCCAATACCTGTCGTAGCAGCAGCACCTGAGCCAATAACCATGGCTGGTGTGCAATTGATGATTCAGACGATGTTGGATCGTCATATGGATGAAACTAGACGGTTGCTTCAACAGAATCGTGAAGAACTGTCGATTCGTGTGGAAGAGCCTGAATTAAATGAAGGGCACTCGGAAGGTGGAAACTTCAGTGGGTCTATTGGTCCAGCCAACCCACCGATAGTTAGGCAAGATAACCATGAAGGAAGGAATGATGGAATGGGATGCAAGTACAAGGACTTTTTGACTTGTAAACCATCGACCTTCAATGGAAAGGAGGATCCGATTGGGGTTATGGATTGGATCTCCGAAATGGAGCTAGCCTTCATGACGTGTGGCTGCAGAGGTAAGTTGCAAACTATCTATGCCGTGCGTCAATTCCGAGGTGGAGCTGTTCGTTGGTGGAACACTCTAGGGAAGACTTTGAGCCCTAATGAGCCACTGCAATTGTCATGGGCAGAGTTCTTGGTGCAGTTCAAGCGCAAGTTCTGCTCGGCTCAAAATCTGTTGGAGTTGGAGAATAAGTTTTTGACATTGACGAAGGGTAGCATGTCAGTGGATGAGTACACCAATAACTTCACCGATAAGATGGAGTTTGCCTTGCGTATCGTTCCAGACGAGCTGACAAAGGTGGATCGGTATGCGAAGGGACTTCCATGGGAGTACGAGGTGCCGGTACGTCAGGCACTTACTCTAGAGGCAGCTATCTGGGCTGCCAAGTCTGTGGAGAACATGATCAAGGGGAGAACCACCGACAAGGTTGAGGTTGGTGAGAAAAGAAAGTTTGAGGGAACATCTGGTTCCGGTAAAAGAGGCAAATTTTCGAAATCTGATTCGAAAAGGTTTGGAGGAAAAGGAGGCGAAGCAAAGTGGTGTGATAAGTGTAAGAAAAGGCACTTTGGGAAATGTAGCGAGGATGTGACCTGCTACAAGTGTGGAAAGGTTGGACATTTTGCCAATGAATGTCCGAACAACAAAAGGATGTGTTTTGGGTGTAATGAAGAGGGGCATATTTTGAAAGACTGTCCGAAGAAGAAGGAGGCAGCTAGGCCCAACATTCCGCCAAAGCCGAAGGCAAGAGCCTTCCAGATGACACTTGAGGCTGCTAAAGATGAAGCTGATGTCGCTTCAGGTACCTTTCTCGTAAACGAATTACCTGCTCATATATTGTTTGATTCTGGAGCCAACTACTCCTTTATTTCGCATGAGTTTGGTAGAAAGCTAGCTTTGCCTGTTGATAGACTAAATAATGCTTTATTAGTCGAAGTAGCTAGTGGCAAGTTTGTACCTGTTAGCCATCGTATGAAAAACGTCTTGATCGACCTTAATGGGAATAAGTTTCTCGAGGCGTTATTGCCTATCGAACTTAATGGTTTCGACATCGTGTTGGGAATGGATTGGCTTAGCGCCAATGATGCCGAAATTTTGTGCAAGAAGAAGATAGTTAAAGTAAACCCGCCTGGAAAAGATTCGTTTATGGTGTATGGGGACAAACGCAGAGTGAATTCTGGAATCATTTCTCTAATGAAAGCCAGAAAGTGTTTGACCAAGGGATGTACATCATATTTAGCATTCGTGATTGATGCTAAGAAAGAAAAGAAGGTGATGCAGAGCATTCCAGTGGTGTGTGATTTTCCGGAAGTGTTCCCCGAGGATCTTCCTGGATTACCACCTGATAGACAAGTGGAGTTCAGAATAGACTTGTTACCAGGAACCACACCAATTGCAAAAGCACCTTATCGATTAGCACCGACGGAGATGAAGGAGTTAATGATGCAACTTCAGGAGTTGTTGGACAAAGGTTTCATTAGACCTAGTTCATCGCCCTGGGGAGCTCCGGTGTTATTTGTAAAGAAGAAAGATGGAAGTATGAGAATGTGCATCGATTACAGAGAGCTGAACAAGGCAACAATAAAGAATAGATATCCGTTGCCGAGGATTGATGACCTGTTTGATCAATTGCAAGGTTCGAGCTATTTCTCGAAGATCGATCTTAGGTCAGGATATCATCAGCTAAAAGTAAGAGAGCGAGATATCGAGAAGACTGCATTCAGAACTAGATATGGACACTACGAGTTCTTGGTTATGTCGTTTGGACTAACCAATGCTCCAGCAGCGTTCATGGATTTGATGAATAGGGTTTGTAATCCTTTCCTTGATAAATCCGTGATAGTGTTCATAGACGACATTCTGATCTACTCGAAAAGCCAGGAGGAGCATGGCAGACACTTGCGAGAAGTGTTAGAAGTTTTGAAGAAGGAGAAGCTTTATGCGAAGTTCTCCAAATGTGATTTTTGGATTCGTGAGGTCCAATTCTTGGGTCACGTGGTCAACCAAGAAGGGATAATGGTTGATCCAGCGAAGATCGAAGCTGTGACGAAGTGGGAACAACCGAAAAGTCCCACGGAGATTCGAAGCTTTTTAGGATTAGCCGGATATTACCGCAGGTTTATCCAAGGCTTTTCTTCGATTGCTACTCCATTGACAGCTTTGACCCACAAAGGAGCTACTTATGCTTGGAGTGAGAAGCATAAAGAAGCATTCGAGAAGTTAAAGAAGAAGCTATGCGAGGCACCGATACTTTCTCTACCCGATGGAGTTGAAGACTTCGCTGTTTATAGCGATGCGTCTGGTGTTGGATTGGGTTGTGTTTTGACCCAAAGAGAAAAGGTGATAGCATATGCATCTCGACAGCTGAAAGAGCATGAAAAGAATTACCCGACTCATGATTTGGAGTTGGCAGCGGTAGTTTTCGCTCTAAAAATATGGAGGCATTACCTCTATGGCACGAAGTGCAAACTTTTCACTGATCATAAGAGTCTCCAATACCTCTTTAATCAGAAAGAATTGAATATGAGGCAGCGACGCTGGCTAGAATTACTTAAAGACTACGACTGCGAGATACTTTACCACCCCGGTAAAGCTAATGTTGTTGCTGATGCTCTCAGTCGGAAGGTCAATCTTGAAAGGAAGAGGCCAAGAGCGTTGAAAATTGAAGTTGTCTCGACCATTGTGGAAAGTATAAAGAAAGCTCAAGAGGAAGCTTCTGAGAAAAATGACCGAAAGGAGGAACGTTTGGGTAAAACGTTGGTGTTTGGTACTAACGGTCATGGACTGAAGGTCTCATTGTTGGTATCAAAGCGATAAAAAGTTAGGCGAGAACGGACGTCAAACGAAGAAGTTATGAATTTATAACGAAGTTTTTCTGTCGCGGCCTATTAAAAATAAATAATAAAAATAAATTCGAAATTAGCCGACGGAGTCTAAACGAAAGTTGTAGAGCGTAGTCTCACCTTCGCGTGGATATAAAGAACGTCGAAAACGGAGTTCGTATGAAGAAGATATGAATTTCCGAAGTTTATTAATTATTTTGTATTTAAATTTAAATGGAAATTCGGAGGCATTATCCGAAGACGAATCACCGGTCCAATCCGACGTACGCCCCCGTACTCCGAAGAGTGTCGACATTTCGGATGACGCATGCAATGACGATTTCGGAAGCAGTACGCGCTGCGTACTGCAGTACGCCCCGCGTACTCCGAGGCTCCAGCCTCCTATAAATAGGATGCGAGGGCAGCCGACCCAATTGCCAATTTCTTCTCTTCTCTCTCCCGTTTTGCATCGTTTTGCGTGCCAGAAATATCCCGAAGCCCCGGTATTGTTCTCAAGCCCCGAGGCAAGTCCCGAGATCCCGAAGATCCCGAGAAGTGCAGTTCCCGAGCCGAAGCTCTGCCCGCGAGAAGTTCGATTTTTGAAGAGATCTTCCAGATCTGCTGAGGATTACTACTTCTGCAAGCCGTAGTGCTGTCCGATCATCTTCTGATCAAGTGAGTGTATACTACCTTTCATAAACACGATAATAATACAAGTTTGGTTCGAGTGTATTAAGTATATTGTTGTTTATAAGTGTGAGTGTGTAGTTACCTTCTTCCAAATACAATAATATGAAGTATTTTAAATAAAATACGTGCTATGTGTATATATTTGGTTGTGTTATGTGTGAATGAGTATTCGCTCTCTTCCATCTCATAGATATGATTTATTCTCTATGAGATATGTGTTATGTGTGTGTGTGCCTCATCTGTTATGTGGATTATGTGTTGATTAAAGCATGCTATACAGGTTTTCAAAACTATGTATAAAAATGTATATTTTATCTACTAATATGTTGGGTAGAACATCGGTAGATAGTTGGTGTGTAATAAACAGATGAGAGGCCTCGTTGTTGTTTGATTTAGTCATCTAGCGGAGTTTAGATGACGACCACTGGCTATTCTAGACAGTCTTGTGGAAACATTAGCAGGTTCGCCACCTGTAGGTGTTAATGAACTCGGGTGTTCATTCGTTGTACTCCATCCCCCTCATGGTTGCCTTATTTGGCTTATATTGCTGAGGTACCCCCGAAGCATGTGTTGTCGCCCCGATGAAATATTCTTAGACAAGGTCCCTTGTGTTAGTTGTTTTAGGGACATAAAGTGAGAATACCGGGAATGGGTAATTGGGTTATTGTTGGTTGGTGAAAATTAAATATGATTATTTATTGTGGGTTGAAAACCCTATATGCTCACCAGGCTCCCAAGCCTGACCCACTCAGTTTTAATTGTATTACAGGAAGTGGCGCGAGGGCATGAGATGGATGAACCATCAGTTGTTTTGATTGCAAGTCTGTATATGTATATATTTGTTGAATGACTTGTAATGTTATCGTTTATGCTAATTGGTTTGTATCGGAACATGACACCCCGAGTTTTGATTATATAATGAAAAATACATTTCTTTTATGAAATGCTTTGGTAAACATTGTTTTATCATGTTTTATTTTTGGGAACAAATTCCGCAACTCTTTCAAATCAAAAGGATTTACTCCGAAAATATTTTTAAAGCATAAATGAAAAACGGTCTTTTCTGGCCGAGATTTTGGGGATGTCACACGTTATATGTATGGAATCCTTGTGACATATACTATTAGTTGGTTAAGATTATTTATTCTAAATAATCTTCTATAAAAATGTCATTTTTGGCGCTTATTGTCTCTAAATTGACTAGCCCAAATCTGCGAGCATTACACGTGGGCCTTCTCGATCATGTCATTCATGGTCTTACACCCCGAAAAACTAACAAACTCCCAAATTTCATCCATTAGCATAGCATGATATCTCTTCTTCCTCATCTCCTCATTCACAATGTACTATGGGACCATCAATTCCCTCTCCCTAAATTTGTCGGTGATTTCTGTCACAGTCTCTATAGTCTAGCGAAGGTCCTAGAACTCCCTCACTAGTTGTTGCACCTCTATAGCTCGTGCAAAATTCCTCTGGAACCTTTGAAAAAAGTCCTCACATGACATCTTTACCACCCCTGTCGTCTCCACGACTCGAGTAATCTCCTCCCACTAGTCTCATGCTCTGTCCCACAATAAGAAGGATGTGAATCCCACTTTTGCCCCCTCAGGGAAAAAGCTTGTGCGTTGCGCATTATCTATGCCAACGATCCATCGACGGCTAGTGATGGGGTCCTTAACTTCAAAGAACTTAGGAGCTCCATGCGCCTTGAACTCTTGGAATGAGGGAGTTCATGCCCCAACCTACCCTGCAACAATCTCGACTCGAAAAGACTTGAGCTGCTCCTCCATGAGTTCCAAAATCCCTCCCCCCCCCCCCCCTTGACAATACCGAAGATTACGAGGTAGCATCAAGAATACTGCGAGTAAACTCGGCTTCAATGAGCTCCAGCAGCCTCTTATCAATCGGTTCTGAGCCATAGCCAGAACCTGAAGCCGATTTAGCGCCAACACCGGTATCTCCTAATCCCAAACGACTAACCAACATCCTCAAACTGAAACACAAGATGTAAACTATCAGTAAACACTCAAGGGAAACTCGCAATACACAAGTACCCTTAGGATCCCTGGATCTACACTTGTCTTAGGTACAGGTCCTGTGCATCTAGCAATACTGGCTCAATACTACCTTCTGCACCTACCTGTAACTTTCTCAAGGTAAATTTTGATTGCTCTAAGTTACCACACTATAATACACAACATACATATCCTAGACTCTTCTAGGAATTCTCTCAACCCTCACCACTAGTAGTACCAAAAACCCTTAATCAACACAGTCGGTTGCCTTATGAATGCAAGTTATACAGAAAGTAGGATCACTAGACTATCAAATGAAGATTCTACCCTAAGTCCACAACCAAACAAGGAACATGAAATGACATTAAATCATTCATTCTAGGGTTATATAATCCTAAACATATACAACTTGAAAGCATACACTTAGCAAATAATTGAGCCCATATATATTCCAAGTAATACATGGCATCAAGTTCTACTGAGCTATAAGGCATCACACAAATCAGACAATTCTATCATATGGTTCCTGAAGGTATCCTTAGCCCTAATCTAGCATGCAGTTCACATATCAAGCATCCTAATCACAATAAATATGTATGGGTAACTTAGGAAACAATTACTTGAGCTCGAATGATTGCACGCATTGCACTCCCCTCTTTTACTTAAAAGATTTTTTTTTTCAAAATTCAAATTCTTTTTCTTTTCAAAAGATTATCTTTTCCTCAATTTGAGTTCTAACACACCCGAAAGTGTGCCCGGATCCCTCAAACCAAGACTTTGATACCAACTTATAACAACCCAAAAATCAGAATAAAATTTTTTGTATTAAAAACAAAAGTTACAATCATCACATTGTTCCAAAACCATCACATAATAATAATGTTAAATCGTCAGAGTACAATATCAAAATTGCGGAAAATAGTGAGGAGTGAATGCAATGTCATCACGCCAGGCCTTTCCCCTTAGTACTGGAAGTAAATGAAACCACAAAGTACCACACACCAAACATAAATAAACTAGTGCTATGGGACAAACCATAGTCTTACAAACAATTTCCTATCGAGGGCCAAATCCCGGTCTTTCACACAGTTTCCAGGGCCTAGATCTTGGTCTTTCATACAAATGTCAGGGGCCAGATCCTGGTCTTTCATATAGGTTCCAGGGGCCAAATCATGGTCTTTCATATACATATCTCAATTATAGCTAACACTCTATATCACAAATAATAGGTTGGCCTTAGTGCCTTCAACCCATTGATATAGTGAGAAAACTCACCTTAAAGGCATATAGAAAGCTGAACTGACACGCTGCTCCGAAACTCACACTACCAATCACCTTTACAATTAGAAAACCACCAAAACTCAGACTACCATTCAAATACCTAAAATGCCCCTAGGTTAAACCCCAGTCAAAACCAGGTAAAAGTCAACTGAGTTAACTTAGTCGGTACGCAGGGCATACCTCGTAGTTGACCGAAGGACAGGGAGCTGACCTCGTACGCTCAGCATACCCTTCGGTACGCCCTGCGTATGAGGCTGCTTGCCAACTTCTTAATCAAGTGTTTAATCCCTTAAGCACCCACGTCCAAACTTCAGATCTAGGTCACATAAGATACCCTAATCCATAAAGTTTCCAAATTTATGGCCTAGCATGGCTATTAAGTCCTTACAACCAAAAACCCTAGCCTCTTAAACCATTAAGACCATCTAGCACTTGCATGAGGGAAAACTAGTCACCAAGAACCCAACTTTATGACTTAACATCCCTAAAAACATTTGAAAGGACAACTCAAATGCCTTCGAGTGCCTCCTACTCATAAGGCTAAGTTTTGGACCAAAAAGGAAACAGCTTGAGAAAAACTAGATCCAAGAGATTCTATCATCAAGTTTGGAACGTTTTACCTCCACATGGTATACAAGGGGGACTAAATGTTGGATCTAAAGCCTTGAAAGCAACACCACCACTTCGATGTTCTTCCTTCTACTCCAAGAGCTCCAAATATGCACCAAAATGGCCCCAACAAACTTCACAAGCACAAACACACTTAGGGTTTTCGAGATAAGGATGGAGAATGAAGGTAAAAAGGTGCTTGAGGCCAGAAAAGAGCTTAAATAGGGTCCAAACCATAAAATTTAGGGTTTGCACTCTGACTACATATGTCATGCATACATGTGTACGCTCAACGTTCTAAGGCACTCTGGAGTACGCCTTACGTACGAGGGTGTACGCCCTGCGTACTGCAAATGTCTTCAAATTTATAGAAATGCCATCAGGGACTAAATGTGCAAAATAAACACAACTCATGGGTTAAAACAAATACTTGGAATCTAGGTTTTATAATTTGTACTTTCCTCAAGGATCGCTTTGAATCCTCCAAGTCACTCCTTGACCACACTTACAATCCTCAACAAGACAAGGCTCCCAACACTAAATCTCTTCCTAGGTTTTCCTAGGGCAACCACCACACTAATCTCCATCATCAGTTGCAGAAGGAACTCCCTATAACATCCTCTAACTAGCTCATGAATACAATTACATATCGCCGACACCAAATAATTCTTCGAATGAAAGGTCTCACACAACAATGGTTGGATTCAGACACGAGCTGCGCAATAGAGTTAAAACCTAACCTTCTAAAATTATTTACTCTAAAAAATAAGTAACTTATTATATTTGCTTACTAGTTAGCTGAAGTTACTGGGAACTCCTAAAAGCATAAAGCAAGCAACATTTGAGCATCGAGTAATCAGAACAAGCATAACCTAAACAGACCATCCTATCCCTGACTAATTAGTACTAGCATGCAAGTTTACAAGCTCACACAGTAGGCATATAAAGGCATCTCTCCTAGCATTCTATCATGCAAATCCTGAGCAGATCATTAGCCCTAACTAGCATACGGTTCACAAATTCACAAATCAAAGTATATCATAAAACATGTATGGGTATTTTGGGAAAACTTACTTGAGCTCGATCGATTGCATGCACCACACCCTTTTTCTTATATTAGAAAACCTTTTTTTTTTTATAAAATACTTCTTTTTGAAAAATTCTACCAAACCCTCAGTTTCAGTTCAGACACACCCGAGAGTATGTCTGAATCCCTCAAACTAAGGCTCTGATACCAACTTGTAACGTCCCAAAAATTAAGACTAAAAATTTCAAATTTTAAATTAATAAAACCATTATCCCAAAACAACATCATAGAAACCATGGTGAATCAAAGTGTATCAATAACATCCAAGTACATCAAAGTAATGTAAAAATGCAAAACGATGTAGTGTGTGCACTTCAATCATCCCGGGCTCTTCTCATTCGAACCAGAAGTACCTGAAACATAAACTAAAAAACGTAAGCACAAAGCTTAGTAAGTTTCATAAATATCACATACGATACATATCAAACATACAATGGACCCCGCCCGTTATCGGTCCCCGCTCGGAACAGATCTATTAGTCATCAGGCCTCGCCTCGCATTGGGCCCTCCGGTATACACCCAACATATAACATATAAACACATGCATAAAAATCACAAAGATAAATAGCACAAAAATAATCATCTGGACCCGCCTGGTAAACGTATAAACACGTAACACATGCAAGAGTCACGCAGACAACTAGCATCCTAAACATAACAAACTATGCACCGACATTGGTGTCATCCACTCGCTAAACACAGTGAGGAAACTCACCTTAGCTGTTAAATCTCTCAAATAATCTTGGTCTGCTGGTCCGAAAAATCCTTGTGCTAACATCATCAAATAATATCCAATTAATAATTGGATCTCGACCCATAATCAAGAATCTATGCTATTTGTCCAATATCTAGGGTAAAAGACCATTTTACTGTTTTTCTTACTTGACCCAAAACCAAGGCCCAACCTATTTGCTCAAATGGCCCAATATCCTAAATGGCATCACAAGGCCCAAATTCTAAAAGCCCAAAATATGTCTTAAATTTGAGGTAGTCAAACTGAAGGTCAATCTGCTAAGTACATGGGGCATACTCAGCTCATACGCTTAGTGTACTCCTTTCGGGGCCAGTACGCTAAGCGTATCAGCTAGGTACACCCCGCATACTCCCCAGATCACAAATTCACTCCATTAAGCACTTATTCAATTAAGAAAACTTGCCAAACTCTCAGATCTGATCCTAAATGGTGGATTAATACGTAAAGTTGGCAACTTTACACCCATGCATGACTTAGTGGAACCCAACACTCAAAAAGAAGCTTATTAAGCATCTTAACACTTGCATGGACCAAAATATCTCTTAAAGATTACATTTTTAAGGACAAGGGACCTTAATGGAGCTAAGATCTACATCCATGGCTTCTGGAGTAGATCAAAAGCTCAACTTTAGCTCAAAAGACCCAAAAATGCATAAACAAGGCCCTAAACTAGATCTAGCATAATGATTCATCAAGTAAAGAACTTTATACCTCAAATAGCTTGCAAAGATGATGATGTTGAATCTGGATCTATAAGCTCAAGCTATCCCAAGACAATCTCCAGGAGTTCTTCTTCTTTAAACTCACCAAAAATACCACCAAAACTCACTTCTAAGCTCCAAAGATCATAAAATGCACTAGGGTTTCGTTCTAAGGGTTTAGGGTGATGGAGGTTGATCAATAGAATGTACAAAGGTGGTATAAGTTGCTTAAATAAAGTGAAAACACTAAAAATTAGGGTTTGCCCTTGCACCACGTATGCCATGCATACCCCATATACACCCTGTGTATGTAGGTGAATCCTGTGTCCAGAAGAGAGCTAGTACGCTAAGCGTAATCATAGAGTATGCCCTGTGTACTAGATAGGGACCAAAAACATAAAGATTTTGCATTAAGGGCTAAAAGGGAAACATATCAATTCACGAATGTTACATGTTTATTAGGTCACAACAATATGCATAATACAGAAAAACACTTAACAATTAAGAATGGCACATGCAACCTAGAAGGATCTATGTCTTCATATTAAGATAACATACTTTGAATAACAAAACCCTAATATGTATCCTAGTAATTTCAATAATCACAGTACCTCAAAATTGTTATACCAAACAAGTTACTTCAATAATTCCTTTGAAGAGCTTGGAAAGCTAGCACCAAAAGGATGATGCCTCCAATGCCTCACACCTAAACCCTATAACTAGAATCCACTTTTAGGAGAGAGGAGGAAATGCATAAATTTCGTTCATAAGCTTTTAAGAAAAAGTAGTCACGAAAATTGATGCCCAAGGGGTCCTATTTATAGTTTAGTTAACTTAGGGACTAAGTAGGATTTGAATAATTAAGTAATAGATTTAATCAAATTCAAATCTTTTCATTATTAGCATCCAGGAGGTTTTTGGAAACCCTAGAAAGGCTCCCAAAACCGTCCACCCTAGGATGGTTCTAGAATTGCATATTTTGTTCAACTATTGGACAATTACAATTCACCCATTGCTTCTTTAATTAATTCCAATTAATCTTAAATTAATTCCAGATTAATTCTGATTAATAATTAATCAATTCTAATTGATTTCTCATTAATTTATTAATCATATAAATTAATAACAATTGATCTTATATTAATTTATTAATCATATAATAAATTAACAAACCAACTATCTATTTCCAATTAATATATTAATCATATAATATATTAACAAATCATTTCCTCATAATTTTCAATTAGTTTATTAATCATATAATAATCTAATAAATCATCCCCTCTCTATAAATGTCATTATAATCAAGCTCTAGTTATGAGGACAACCCAAAAAGGACTTTGCTTTTATTTGCAAGTTTATATCAATTTAGTTATGAGCTTAGACACTTTAATCCAACATTATTTACCTTAAATGTTACCGTATAATAGAGATCACTGACTTGAAAAAAGCTAGTTTCTTTTCTCGATCTCTTTTCTTCTTTTGAACCACGAGTTTCTCTCCCTCACTTCCTCTCTCCCTCTTGCAATGGTTGTGTAGATTTGGGTGTTCTAAGTTGTTTCTCCTTTAAGACTTATTTGGTACAAGTTTTTTAAGGCTTAAGAATTATATAATACAAGTGAAGACTAACATCTTTTGGTGGTTTACCCTTGCTTGTTGGATACATAAAGATAGCTTATACTTTGGAGTCTTTACCATATTCATCAACTTCCAACTTCCCGAGAGGATTCAAAGTCTTCAAAAGTTGTAGTTCTTTTTCCTTCTATGGTTGTTTTAATCTATGTATTGCAAAATGATATTTGGTGGTTGTAAAATGGTTTTAATGTTATTCAAGTTTTAATGTTTCCTTTGCCTAAACTCGTAGTTTTTATAGACTATTTTTGAATAAAACCCAACAATAATCGTGTTATCAAAAGTTCTACATAAATCCTTACTTTTTATCATCGAGAGTTATTATATGTTGAAAGTTATTATAGGGTTCGACGTTGACGGTGTATAGGTGATTGTTGGACATGGTGTATTAGAGAGTTACGAAAACAAGTGACAACAATATATAAAGTCGCATCTGACAACTAAAAAGTTATTGATGAGCATGTGTAGATGGGTTGCAAAGTCAACATAAAAATTGGCCGGTAACCGACCAAATAAATTTTATATTATTTACGGTGTATAGGTGATTGTTGGACATGGTGTGTTAGAAGCGTTACTAAAACAAGTGACCGACAAGATATAAGGACACATCTAACAACTAAAAAGTTATTGATGTGCGTATGTAGATGGATTGCAAAAATCAACATAAAAATTGGCCGGTAACCGACCAAATAAATTTCATATTACTTACGCTGTATAGGTGATTGTTGGACATGTTGTGTTAGAGCGTTACAAAAACAAGTGACGACAAGATATAAAGACACATCTAACAACTAAAAAGTTATTGATATGCGTATGTAGATGAGTTGCAAAATCAACATAAAAATTGGCCGGTAACCGACCAAATAAATTTCATATTCCTTAATCCGGTTCAAAATGCAAAATGATTGCTACAGATAAATAATAAAGTCATTAGTACCGAAATAGATAATAAAATCCAATGTTATATAGGTAATTAATCATTATTTTAGATTAACAACTTTTGTAAGTAAAAATTTGGATATATTAGGAATGGTAAAAATATAAAGTAACCAATATATTTCTTACTTATCAAATATTAAAAAGAAAAAGTTCAAGGTTGATAACATTAGTCATTTACGTTAATAAATTTTACCTTTGTGGATAAGATTTTTATTATTATTATTATTATTATTATTATTATTAACTATTTACCCCATTTGATGACATGTATTTTTGGTAAAGAAACAGAGTACTTGGGGTATGCCTGAATGGTGTACGTACTGGTGGTGCTGAAACCTATGCATTTCCTGATTTGAAAGCCACATCAAGTCATCAACTGTGTTTCTCAGATTCACTTAAACATTATTTTAGGGAAGACTATGAACTAAGAAGATCAAACTCAATCCATCTTTGGTCCCAGATTTTTTTTTTTTTCGGTTTTAAACCTTTTTAATGAAAATTTGAATTTAAATTATTGGTTATATTTTATTTGGGCCCTCTGAATTTATTTAAGAATAAAACATTAAGGTGTGTAGTTAGATCATATTGATCAGATAATCAAATACTAAAAATCAATCTGTTTTATATTCGTTATCTTATAAGTAGAATTTAAACTATGGAAAGAAAATTTACTAATAATGGAAAAACCAAATCTTTCTAATAATATATTGTGACAATTCTATTCTTACCATTCAAAATTTATGGAATATTTTATATTTGATGAAATTATGACAGTGTTTAAACTACTCAAAACTATATGATACATCAATATTACTATTTTATGTTGATGAATTAAATAATTAAAAGGTATAGATTATAGAATACATAATTATATACCAAAATAAATCTAACTATATGATATGAAATGATGTTTTATTTTTCCTTTTACTACCAAAAGAAGGAAATAATCAGTGGCGGCCGACCATAACTAAAAGAGCACACTTACAAGGCTTAGCTCAGATAATGTAAAATCAACGGCCCATATTGCAAAACCGCTATTTAATCCAACGGCTGAAAAATCATACGCGTCATGAAGTAGGGCTTCCCATGAATCCTTCCATAACCTCTCTCTCTTATCTCTTTTTCTCTCGAAACTCTCAGATTCGCCGTTTTCATTACACAAACCTATACGTATAACAAATATCATTTTAGACTTTCTGAATTTATTTTCAAAGAGACTGTGCTTGAAGATGCAATCAGCTACTAACGGTGGTGGCTCTGATCCGCAGCAACAAACCCAGAACAGTACTCAGCCTGCGGTGGTGGCGACGACAACGACGACAGCGGCGGCTCCACCGGTTGTAGGGGTTGGGCCACAACAGCAACAGTGGGTGGCGATGCAGTACCCAGCGGCGGCGATGGTAATGCAGCACCAAATGATGGCGCCGTCTCCGGGGCATTACTCGATGGCCCCACACTACGTCCCCTACCATCCCCACCACCTCCACCATCCGGTGGCACAACAGCCGCAGCAGGGATCAGGTGGCGGCGGCGGAGAGAACAGAACCATCTGGGTCGGTGACCTTCATAATTGGATGGATGAGGATTACCTGCGTAACTGCTTTGCTTCCACCGGCGAGGTATTTAATTAATCAATTCAATCTTTTATTTACATTAATTTTCGATTTCTTCGCACATGGTTTTATCATGTGCTAAATGTGATCTATTCTTAATTAAAGATGTCTGATTTTGTTATTTGTGGAACCGAAACAATCTATTTATTGTATCCAAATCTTGTTAAAGATAATTCAAATCTCCAATCTTTAGTTATAATCAAATATTAATTAATCGACCTTTCAATTTACGTTGTAATAATCTTCATTTCATTCATATACATTAATGACCACCATCTTCACCGCCGGTGACTGTGTATACTGCCGCCGTTGGTGCCGGTGTCGGTGGACATATTATACACCTGTCTCACTGTCTGTGGACAAGTTAATATAAATGTCGCCATTTTATTAATGATAATAAGCAAATGCATCAATGATGTTTTAAACCATATCTTAAAGCATTAATGAGGTAAATCCATTTAACTGATGCTTTGGTACGACTTGATACTTCTTAAATTAATGTTGTGTTATCTTGGTTAATTTATATAATTTGCAGGTTGCTTCAATCAAAGTGATTAGAAATAAGCAGACAGGTTTCTCAGAGGGATATGGATTTGTGGAGTTTTTTTCACATAGTGCAGCGGAAAAGGTTTTGCAGAGCTATACATGCCTTGCTATGCCGAATACAGAACAACTACAACTATTCCGATTGAACTGGGCGACATTTAGCATGGGAGATAAGCGGTCAAACAATGGTTCTGATCTTTCGATATTTGTAGGAGATTTAGCTGCGGATGTAACTGATACTTTATTGCATGAAACTTTTGCTAATAAATATCCATCGGTTAAAGCTGCGAAAGTGGTCATAGATGCAAACACTGGTAGATCCAAAGGGTATGGTTTTGTAAGGTTTGGAGATGATAGTGAGAGGACTCAAGCCATGACTGAAATGAATGGGACATACTGTTCAAGTAGGCCCATGCGTATTGGTGCTGCTACCCCACGAAAATCGTCTGGTTATCAACAACAATATGGCTCACAAGGTACATTTTTATTCAATTTAGGCTTTTTTTTTTTGGGTATTAAGTGTTAGGTGGATAGACTACAGTGTTGAATAAATGATGTTTAAAAATATCTAAAGTAGTGATGACGCATATACTTGGTGAAATAGACGAAAAAATAATTGATGAGTAAATTTGTACACTCACGACTTAAAGCGAAAACCTGGTTTTCTAGACGTTATGCAGAAACATTTGTACCAAGGTTGTTTATCCTTTAATGTATTCAGAAACATTTGTTTAGGAAACGAGCCTCGTTGTACGTACCAAGGTCTTCGTTTATCCTTAATTTGTTGAATTTTTCGATGTGTCATACTCAGTTTAAACCATTTTTATAGTATGCAAACCAAATGTAGCTCAGTTAGAATTTATTTGCTTTTTTTGTAGGTGGTTATATGTCAAATGGTGGCTCTCAATCTGATGGAGATTCTAATAATACAACGGTCAGTACGTATGGCCTTAATTTTTTTTTGTCTGGGCCCGTTTGTTATGTTAATGACTGGCCTTAACGTGGTGGAACATGTACAAGAGTGGTGCAAAAAGACATGAATGCCCTTGAAATGAAGGTCTCTTTATATGGTTTTAATTACTTTCGGCTAATTACTCTTGGATTGGTTGTAGATTTTTGTTGGAGGGCTTGACCCTACTGTAAGCGATGAGGATCTTAGGCAGCCTTTCTCCCAGTATGGTGACATAGTTTCAGTTAAAATACCCATTGGAAAAGGATGCGGGTTTGTACAATTCGCCAATAGGTACGTATGTCTTTCTGCTTTAAAATATCTTCAAATCATTAGCAAGATTCTTTAATAAAGTAACCAACTTTTGAATGAAAGATCACTGATTTGAGTAACCAAGATTTATGGTTGTTAAAAGAGTTGTATATATAGATTTGTTTCGGCTGCCCTTTTGACATGTATTTGCAGAAATAATGCGGAGGAGGCACTGCAGAAACTAAATGGCACAACAATTGGGAAGCAAACTGTGCGACTTTCTTGGGGACGTAACCCTGCAAATAAGCAGGTATTAATTTCTTTTATATAACGATTATGATTCAAGTTTATGTTTCTTGGTGCTTTGTTTAATAATTCATATATATATATATATATATATATATATATATATATATATATTCACACGTATCTCTGATTTATGATCGTTTGTAGATGAGAAATGAGTTTGGGAACCAGTGGGCGGGAGCATATTATGGGGGGCACATGTATGATGGATACGAGTATGCCATGACACCACCTCATGACCCGGGAATGTATGCTGCAGCATATGGGGCTTATCCGATGTATGGCATTCATCAACAACAAGTAAGCTAATCGAGGATTCTGGATAGCATCAATTAAAAATGGACACAAAATTGTGTTTCCATTTACATCTTTGTAGTGTCTCTCTTGGGAGTGTAGAATGCGCCCAATTCTCTCCTCCCTCTGAATGTGGAGTGGTGGTTGAATTTTGACTACATGAGGTAGTGTTTTGTAGGGTTTTCGGTGAACATGTGGTTGTTTTCGCATGTATGGGATTTTAACTGTAAGACTCGCGGTAATCTTAATAAACTAAATCACAAAAGCTTATATGGTAGCTTGTTATTTTATTCTTCCATCTCATCGAACATTGAAGTTTGACTTTGGAAATGGTCAACCCCTCAAGATGGCATTTCTTGAAGTTTGACTTTGAATCCATTCATATATCTAATGATTTATATATGCCTTAGTTATATGAATTGTTGTATGTTGGTTTTTAAATAAGTTGCTTTATGCCTAGATCGCGTTATCTTTAAGGTTGTGTTTGTTATACATAACCAGTCATTAGAAAACTTTTTAGGACCATTTTTCGATGATGACGGTGAGAAATGAATTCATGTCTTTTACACATATAAAATAAAAGATTAAGATCAAATCTTTGTCCTACTTTTTTTTTTTCGATCATAACTTTTTTTAATAATATTTTTGTCTTGTTGACATCAAACATAGAAAGCTTATTTTCATTAATTTTTTAAGAATCTCAATAATCTTACGATATTGGTGCCCCTTGTGACAATAGAGAGCATTTTTCACAAAGTTGGCTATTTTGTTCAGGTTGGACGAACTAGGTCTAACAAAGGAATGAAGAGTAACGATTAGGTGAGTCAAATATATCATGAAAAAAAAAGGTGAGAAGAGAAGACTAAGAAACCAATTAAACATTTGAGATGAATCAGACAACAGAAAGATACTTATCATCACACAAACAAACTTATCAATTTAGGACTCACTCATTACTTGAAAATCTTTTCAATAACTCAAAAATCATATAAAAGGATGAATCATGTAATCAACATCAAGTATCCAAGACCCATCAAGCTAAAATACCTAATGGCTTTAACTAGTTTGTTATGCATAACACTTAAATATAATGTCATAGAAAGCCTTAAGTTTGGAAGAAAATGTCGGTTTTACTCTTCGACAGATTTTTGGTTCGTTTATGCCGCAAACTTGTCATTTTTTGTCGGTTTTATCCTTTTTATCTGTAATAGCAGGTTTCCAGGTCACCATGAGTTATTTTTTGCGAAAAAACTCTTAAGTTTACAAATATTTTGCAAAAAAAAACTCTTAAAATTATAAACATTTAAAATATAAATATATATTCAAAATTTGATAAAACTAAATAGTTTTTTAAAATTTAAATGTCAAAAAGTTTTACTATACTTATATTATGAAACAAAAACTGACACATATTTTTAGATTTATATACGGTAAATTTTATCTTGGTTCGATGTAAACTTTTTATAATAAATTTTAAAAAAGTCACCTAGTTTCATCAAAATTTGAATATATTCATTAATTAATACTTAAACTTTTCAATGCAAAATAAAAAACGTATGTTAGTTAAAAATTAATTATGTTAAAATAGTTAAACATCTGAATAATATGACATTAGTACATTCATTTAATTTTTTAAAAGGAAAATAAAAATATTTTATATGTTTAAAAGGTTTGTATTTCAGAAATAATAATGTATCATATTTTTTATGTGTTTTGGTTACATTTTGGAAGAAAGAGAAGTCCAATCTTGTTGATTTTTGAGGCTCCAACTTGTAAATTCATAGCCTACATTGCTTTTCTCAACTCAAGAATGTATAAAGTTTGAAACTTGATGATTCATTTGTTAAATCTAGCTAGTGTTGGGTTTTATGAACTTTTTGTCCAAAACCTTGGTCCTTGTGACTATGGACTACTCCAGACCATTTGATATGTCCTTTCAGACGTTTTTAAGTGCTTGGTATCATAAAAATGCAAGCTTGACCCTTTCCTTTCATCCATGCATGAGTTATGGAGTTTTTGGTGATGTTAGAAGTCAGCGTTTATTAAGCTCTCTTTAGCCATGCTAAGGCATAAAATTAGAGACTTTATGGATTAGAACACCTTTTAGGTTCAGCTATGACGTTGGAGTAAAGTGTCTTAATGATTAAGAGCTTAAAACTTAAGATGTGGATTTTGGCCGAGTACGCTGAACGTAAATCTATTTACACCTAGCGTCGCTTGGTGAGACGCTATTTTTAGCTTTTGTGCTCTTATGCCAAGTGTAGGGCCTTGGTACGTTGCACGTAAGGTCAAAGGTGTTGACCTTTGACTTTTTGACTTTTTAACAAAGTGTGCGGTAACACCCGGTTTTGAAAATGCTTCGTTACTCGGGGTTGAGGCTCGATCATCAGTTGACATAGGGTTTAGGGCTTCGGAAAAGGAATGATTTAGCCCATTTTGGATGTAGTTGCCATGGTTTAAGTGATCCATGTATTCGATTGTGTCCTCGGACGCCAAGGGTAAGATTGTGAATTGATATCTCGGTCTTTTATGGGTTTTGGGTTTTGTTTGAAATGTTTTAAGGTATGGGTGAGTTATTAGGAGCGAAGGGATTCTCTCCACCTTTCTGTGGATATAAGGTTCGCTGGAAACGGGCCTAGAATGAGGAAGTTATGGTACTTTGAAGGTTTTGGCAGAATTAGCCCCTAATGGAAATACTTAGCAGATCAGTCCCGCGCATGCAATGATGCATGTCCATGTTTAGCTGGGTATGCCCAATATATAAAGGTGAATGATCGCGGGTGTTTCTTGAGTACGCCGGGTGTACTAAGGGGTACGCGGGGCGTACTCCCTTCAGACCAAAACCCTAATTTCCGGATTCCTACCCTATATAAGCAACATTATACTTCTCCTTAGGCCATTTTAAGTCAGCCACCACCCCTTCTTACGTCCATAAAACCCTATAATGCCTTGAGTGAGCTTTTGGAGCTTGGAGAAGAGTGTTTATGATGGTTTGAGTAAGAGATGAAGAAAGTTGATGACTCAATTCCTTGAGGGAGCTTATAGATCCAGAAAGTTCTCATCTTTTGCAATCCATTGGAAGTAAAAAGCTTTGATCTTGTCTATTCATTTCATATATCTACTTTGGGTTGGTTTTTGGCTATTTTAGTCCCTTTTGCTTGGTCTTGGTGAGTTAGGGTCGTTTTAGGGACTCAAACTACTAGATTTGGACATTCTAAGGTTCCCTCTCTCATAAAGGTGCAAGCTTTATGGAGATTTTGAGCTTAATCATGAATTAAGACCATCCATTAAGCTCTTTTGAGCTCTAGAGTCCCATTAAGCCATGCATGTTAGTAAAGTTGCCAACTTTACTTGAAAAGTCACTTTAAGGAGTCAGACTGGAGAGTTGGAGCAAGGGCTGAAGTGATTAAGTGCTTATTGGAAAATTTTGGAGTACATGGGAGTACGATGGGCGTACCCACCTGGTACGCAGTGCGTACTAGCCCCAACACGTGTACGCTTAGCGTACCAGATGAGTACATAGGGCGTACTCGACCAGGTTGGGCCTTTCTTGGATTGTGAACTTTTTGGGCTTTGGACCTTAGACCAAGAGTTGACTAGGGTTGACCACTCAGTATTTAAGGCCTTTTTGGACATTGGGCCTTCTTAGGTTAGGTCTATAATAGATTTGGGCCTTATTGGGCCTTGTGGGTCATTTCGGGTTCGAGCTTTCTTATGGGCTTGTAAGTGCATGGACTTTGTTGGACCAACTAAGGTTGTATGTTTGAATTGGGAATAATTTATTAGGCTTTACGGTAAGGCCCATGCAAGGGTTTGGGCCCAATTTGGAAAAGTTAGGCCATTAGTGGGCTTATATGGATTTTAGAGTTTTGGACTTGTTTGGTTTTGGGCTTGGGCCTTAGTTATGAATCTTGTTGGGCTAGGGGTAAAATGGTCATTTTACCCCAAGTATGGATTATGGATCATGGTTTGGGATCCAATTGCTAATTGGTTGATATATTGGTATTGATAGTTCGAGGAGTTGTCAGGGCAACAACTAAGGATTTGTTGTAGTGAACTCCAGCAGTGTGAGGTGAGTTACCTTTCCGGTAGAAGTGGGTCGAAGACACCAATGCCGACCCACTAGAAGTTGTTTGTAGTAGAGATGATTGTCTTTGTGATAATTATTTGGTATGCCACTATCTGTTATGTTTTACGTGCTTACTAGCTACGATATTATGTGGTAGTGGTAGGGCTGAAATAGACCCAATATCCGGTTGAAATAGACCAAAGGGGAGGCCAGCACCCAGATATGCTCGGCAGTATCCGGTTGAAATAGACCGAAGGGGAGGCCAGCACCTAAATATGCTCGACAGTATCTGATGGGTTTTGTATACTACAACATCCTATGGTGCACATACAACCCTAAATGATTTGGATCTAGGTTTTCTCTAATTATACATGTAATATTGTTTCCAAAGCATAAAGCCTACAACTAGCATACAATTGACATAAACAACATAAAAATGAGTTATAGAATTACCTCTTGTTGTAGCTTGTAGTTTTGGCCTCTAAGAACTTAGCACCTCAAATGTGATGCCTCAAATGTTTCTACAAACACCATGAACAAAGGAGGACTTGAGAGAGAGAGAGATTCTATGCACTCAAAATCGGTTAAGAGAACTCCAAGAACACACTAGGTTAACCAATTTTAGCTATAGGGTGACATATATATATATATATATATATATATATATATATATATATATATATATATATATATATATATATATATATATATATATTAGGATTCTAAGAGTCGTGGTTAAACCCTAATTCATACCCTTGGACTTATTATCCATGATCCATGATCCATATGGACTAACTCTTTATGGATTCATTCATAAACTTAGTCCATCATGTATCATAAGCCCAAACAATATATATATATATATATATATATATATATATATATATATATATATATATATATATAACTAATTTACATAATTAGTCCCCATTAATTTAATTAATCTCTTTTGATCACTAAATTAATTACAAATTAATTCTTGATCAATACTGATTAAATAACATGATTTCATATTAATATATTAGAACTTATAATATATTAATAAATCATAAATAACCTCTTCTAAAAAAGTGCGTCCTATCAAATTGCTCTGGTGAAGGTAACCCAAATGGACCATGCTACTCTGGGGTCAAGTACATACCAATTATAGTTATGGGCTTAGACACCTAATCCAAAAGTCTCCCACTTGGATAAGTCTAATAACTATTATTGTAAGTATGACTCCACAACCCGACTAGCAATCATAGCTCTTAAAAGTCGCTGTCGAACTCTGACTTAGTCAGTGACGCGTCCATTAGATAAGGGATCATATATTCCTCTATTCTAGATATCGTATGAACTAAGACATGGATTATAATCATTCTCTTTGTTCATGTGTTATTTCCTGATTTCCGGTTTATGACGGCTAACTAATTGAAAAAATCAAATCAGTCCAAGTTCGGCCAAGCACTTAGGGTTGTCATCACTAAATCATCGAGGGGCCCACATATATTGCTTTTATCCCTCTAAGGGTGAAAGGAATGGATAAATTTTGACTCAAATGATTGCTTGTACTTACTCATCAAATCACACACAACAATATGTTTTATAACACCAAGTTACTGGTGCGTTTACATATGTTAATGTGCAACCGACTTGTAAATTACAACTCACATGTCTTGGTTTCAAGAATATAAGATATTATCGTCTCACAATCACTCGTAATAAAATTCATGAAGTGATTCAGATGAGCGTGGGTTTAATCCAATACTCGAATCTTATTCCAAGAGTACTCATGAACATTACAACAAACTTGTGCTATGTTTAAAACACGTAGATAATCTACAGTCAGATTTATGACAGCCTTGCATCAATACTTACTTCCAAAGTATGATCAACTATGGATGGTTTGAAAAACCTAGTTATTCAGGAAGTCAAAACATGCAAAGCGAAACACAAGAATAATCGAATCCAATATGGTCTCAGAACTTATGAATATAAATAAAACACATTTTATTTAATCAACATATTGATTACACATTATTCATCGTCTTGATATTTGAATTAAAACAATAGTTATCCCATGCTCCAAGCTTGCACACTATGTTTACCTATGGTCCTTTCTTTGTGAAATAGATCAATTGAAATCATTTCAATGACACTCATTTCATAATTCCAAATCCTTACCGTAAATGTAAGAATACCAAATTCGTGTCATTTACTGTAATCTGTTAGATTCTAAACTTAAATGCAATGATCCTCTTGTAATGACTATGCACAAAAGTCACAGAGACTTGGCAACCGACATTACAAAGTATTCCAATGGAGAACAATTCCATGGAAACAAAGTTTGACATTCAAAGTACATTCCTTTGAACATCCTTCTTGCATTAAGTTTCTTAATATTACACAGATTTAAGAATAACTTCCTCTAATGGAAACATTTCCATATACCCCATTTTAACTATCACTCCTGAACAAGAGTTACCTCTTCTCGGAGTATGTCAATATGGTCCTTTCCAAAATTTACAATATACTTCCAATTGTCCATAAGCAACCAATCTTTGGTAAACCTAAGATTGTCTTCGGCAATTGCTTAACCATTTTAGTCGTATCTCGTTCTAGTCCATTTTCCCTCTAAATGCCCTAGGCATTTGGAAAATTAAAACAAATTAATATTATAACACATGTAATCGATCCTATATCCGAAGCATGTGGAATACAATTCAAAATGGTTTACATAAAGACATGATACTTTACCAGTCTCTCGCTATAATATTTCCACATATAGAATTTCCTTATGTTGAATCTTTTCAACATAACATTCATATATTTCCTTTGACTAAAATCGATTAAAATCTCAATCTAAGCTTTTAGATTTGAAATGAAGTATAAATTCCTCTCCCTTAATTATGATGGGTTTTGAGCATTCTAACACTCCTATGGTGTACATGCAACCCTAGATGCTTTGGATCTATGTTTTCTCTAATATACATGCAAACTTTCAATTTTCCAAAGCATCATCCTAACTTGCATACAATGGAGTATCTATACTACAAAATTCTAGTTAGATGACATACCTTTTAGTGTAGTTGCTAACCTTGAAGCTTTAAGAGCCTAGCACCAATAATGTGAATGCCTCAAATGGAACCACAAATCACCACCAACAATTTGGAGGACTTGAGAGAATATTTTGTAGCACCACAAATCATGCTCTATGTTCTGAAAGGACTTCAGAATGGGACCTTATAGACATCTTAGAAGTGTAAAGTCTATGTGGTTGGAGTTATTGAGGTCCCTATTGAGTGTATGACCTCTTAAAGAGCTTGGATTTGCCTTCTTGAGCTTGTAAGGCCATGCATGCACGTAAAGTTTGCAACTTTACGTGATAAGCATGCCCTAGGAGCACAGATCTATGGTTTAGAAGCATTGCATGTCTCAGATTTGGTCTGTATGGGAAGTGGGTCGTAGGGACTCAACGAGTTCTATGAAGATGGCCTTAGACTCAGCGAGTTGGATGAACAACTCGGCGAGTCCTATGAAGATTGCCTGGAACTCAAAGATTTGTTCTTCAAACTTGGAGAGTCATATGAACTGTCACTGAGTAAGAGGGGTTTAAGTGTTGAAGGTCCAACCCTTCGTATCTGCACGTGGAATTAGCAATTTAACGTGTAGCAATAGTCCCAGAACCCCAAATCCTCTTAAGGGATGCTCTGGTGAAGATTTGGAAGCGAGTATGAGATCTGCTCGTGGGGACTCGGCGAGTCGGATCACGAGCCAATTCTATAGTCCCGAGTAGTGAGTTAAGGGTGACTCAGTGAGTGGGAAGAGGGACTTGGCGAGTAGGATCGGGTTAGTAGGAGGAGGACTCGGCGAGTCTGTGCCACGACTCGGCGAGTCCAGTCAAATGGAAGTTGACTTTGACCAAGGAGTTGACCTTGGACCAGGGGTGGGCCAGTTAATTGACCTAAGGGTATTTATGAGTGGCTAATCTATGTTTATGGATTTGTAGTCGGAGGTTTACCGGTACAGCCGCCAGACGTCTAGCAGTCAGACTTTCGGTAGCTACGTTACAAGGTGAGTTTCCTTCCAGTAGTAACGGGTCTAAGGCACCAAGGCCGACCCGTATAGACGATATGTTAGTGTTGGAGTGTGGGCAGGGCCCGTATCTCATAGTTGAGGTTGATTATGATATATGCCAGTATGATAGAATTGTTTATACTTATTGTCTGTGTGATACTTGTATGTTATGGTAGCAATTGAGTGTGGGCGAGGCCCGTATCTCTCTGATAGTGGAGTGTGGGCGAGGCCCGTATCTCTCAGATAGGGGAGTGTGGGCGAGGCCCGTATCTCCCAGATAGCGGAGTGTGGGCGAGGCCCGTATCTCCCGGATAGCGGAGTGTGGGCGAGGCCTGTATCTCCTAGCTGTTCATTGTATGTTTGTATGGTATGAGGTATTATGGGGGAACTCACTAATATTCGTGCTTACGCTTTACAGTTTTGTTTTCAGGTACCTCTTCTTCAAGAGGGAAGGAGCTGGCGCGGTAGCGGCACATCATACACGCACCTTGTTTTCCGTACCATGAGTCATTCTGGGATTTTGTACACTGATAGTTGATTGTTTTTCATGTTTCGGTTTTCAGACACGATGTATGTTATGAAATGGTTTGACCAGACAATGTTTTAATTACAACCGTTTTCTAAAGTATTGATTTAAAAAGAAAATTTTTGGACATGAAATTTGGGTCGTTATAAGTTGGTATCAGAGCCCTGGTTTGAGGGATTCGGACACACCCTCAAGGGTGTCTGAACTCAAATCAAGGGATTAAAAGATTTTGGAAAAAAGAAATGTTTTCTAAAAGTCAAAGAAAAGAGTTTTGAGAAAAGAACGAAGTGTGTGATGTGCGCGACCGGCCGAGCTAAAGTAACTATTCCCCAAAGTACCCATACAAGTTTATGTTTCGGTTATCAGTTCTAGTAGAACAACATGCTAGATAGGACTAAGGATCTAGGAGTGATGCCTTATGTGCCTGATTTATGTGCTTCAGCTTATGAGAGTTGCATGCTAGTATTGAGTAGATAGTAGTAGGATAGCCTGTTTAGGTTATGCCTGGTGGTATGAGCGTAGCATTGTATGCTAGTTCAGCTTCTCATTATGAGGACAAACTTGCTTGAGTAGTTCTCCTGCGTCCGAATGCTGCTTGCTATGTGATCTGTGGGACTTTGAGTGATGAGAGTTAGTCATTAGGTGAATACGTCACATTACATGTGATCAGGGTGGATAAACTTAGAGTGTTGGATTTGGACCTATTGCGTAGCTCTCGTTTGAGTCTAACCATTGTAGGGACGAGTCTGTTACTCGAAGGATTATCTAAGCCTCATCGCACGTGATGGTATTCAGGTAATGGCTGATTGACATTACAAGGAGGCCTTCAGCAGCTGAGGACCGGGCAGGGTGGAGTCAGAGATTCCCTAGGGCAAACCTAGGACGAGTATAGCAGTGATTAGCAGTAGAGAAAGGGATCTGGTGGAGTTGAGGCAGTCCTTGAAGAAGGTACAGATAGATGTGGAAGGTAGTATGGGCCCGTACTACTGAAAGCAGAGGATCCGTACCCGAACTAAGGAAGGCTAAGACGAGACCAGGGAACTTGAAATAGATGTGATCCCTTTAGAGGTATCAGTATCACTAATGGTTTCCTGTGTGTATTTCAGAATGGTGGTACTACGCCAGAGGCCAGCTGGTGGCAGTTCTAGAGAGGGATCGGGTTCGGGATCAGGTTCCGAGCCAGTAGATGAGAAGCTACGCGAGTTCATTGCGTCAGAGATCACCAGAGGCATCCTTGAGTCGACCCCCATCATTTTCGGGTCGATCAAGGAAGGGATAGTTGAGTTGATGGAGGACCGCCTCAGGGCGCTCAGGAGTGACATGGCATCTGGCCAGTCAGGATCTCGCACAATGTCCTTTAAGGACTTTAGGGGCAGTGGTGCGCCGGATTTTCATGGGGTGAAGGACCCCATTGCTGCCAGACGATGGATTGCGGACATTGAGTCCGCACAGCTGACTAGCTTCTGCCCAAGGGGTCGAAGGTGAGATATGCAGCAGGATGTTTACGAGACCGAGCTAGAGATTGGTGGGAGTCCGTCGGTGACTCATTGGGGGCCTCGGCTGTTGAGGCTATGACCTGGTCGGACTTTGTGACCAGGTTTAGGGTAGAGTTTGCGCCGGCTGTCGAGCTTCAGCAGCTGGCCAGGGAGTTTTTAGACATGAGATAGACTACGGAGACTGTGGCGGAGATCACCGCCAAGTTCCGGGAGAGGGCATTGCTGGTGCCCCAGTATGCGGGAGATGAGGATATGAGGAGGACCCGCTATCATGACATGCTACGGGCTGACATCCGGGAGCATGTTAGCTTTTCAGCTTGCCCTACCCTGGAGTCCATGATTGCCAGGGCGAGGGAAAGGGGGATTGATTTGGAGCATATTCAGAAGAGGAAGGAAGAGACGGGGCAGGTGGTTGGGGCTTCGGGGAAGAAGCCCAAGGGATCAGATGGTAGGCCGAAAGGCCAAGGAGGGTCGGGCTGCTGTGAGAAATGCGGCAGGTCGCACGAGGGAACATGTAGATTGGGATCGTCAGGCTACTACAAGTGCGGCAAGACGGAGCACTTTAGCAGGGATTGTACTGCTCCTGTCTCAGTTGTTCAGACATCTGAGTTGCTGTGTTTCCACTGCAACCAGAGGGGCCACAAGAGGGCTAATTGCCCCCAGTTGACAGCAGCATCAACACCAGTGAAGGCGCCAGCTCCAGCAACTCTGAGGATCACAGATGGCCGACAGGGCAAGTCAGAGGCTCTAATGGTGAGGAGTCGGGCCTTTCAGCTGACTATAGAGGAGGCTCGCGCCACGCCTGATGTGGTGACGATTATGATTTCTTATTTATGATTTATGTTATGCTGATGTAATTTTGATATGCTATATGTATGTGCTCTGTTTAGGATCGTTCCATGTGAACGATATCCCATTTTAGGTGTTGTTTGATTCGGGGGCTACCCGATCATTTGTTTCTCTTGCGCTTAGCAAGAAGTTTCCTGAGTCTTCAGGCATGTTGGATTTCCCTTTAGAGGTGGAGATTGCCGATGATCGATCGGTGTGAGCATCAGCAGTGTTCAGGGATTGTGTTCTAAGGTTGTTTGAGGCGCGCTACTTGGTGGATCTGGTTCCCATTCCGTTGCGTGGGAACAAGGTGATTATAGGCATAGATTGGTTGAGCCCTAATGGGGCGGTGATAGATTGCACACAACAGCTGGTGCGGATCAGAACTCCAAGTGGGGGAGAGTTGGTGATCCACGGTGAGAGGCCACAATGTGGATCCGCAGTGTGTTCAGCAACGAGAGCTAGGCGCTACCTTCAGCAGGGTTGCACGGGATATGTCGCGTATGTTATGGACACTCGGGAGGCGGGTAAGGCGACGATAAGCGAGGTTCCGGTGGTACGAGACTACGCTGATGTATTCCCCGAGGAGCTTCCGGGACTACCTCCGGAGCGACAGGTAGAGTTTAGGATCGACCTAGTCCCCGGTGCGGCTCCGATAGCCAAGGCACCATACCGGTTGGCTCCTCCCGAGATGCAGGAGTTGTCTACATAGCTACAGGAGCTGTTAGACAAAGGATTCATTAGGCCGAGCAGTTCACCCTGGGAAGCCCCGATTCTATTTGTGAGGAAGAAGGACGGGTCGCATCGGTGAAGAACCGTTACCCACTCCCGAGTATTGATGACCTCTTTGACCAGTTACAAGGAGCATCATGGTTCTCCAAGATCGATTTGCGTTCGGGCTATCATCAGATGAGGGTCAGGGAGGAGGATGTGCAGAAGACCGCGTTTCGGATGCGCTATGGCCATTATGAGTTTGTGGTGATGCCGTTTGGGCTCACCAATGCCCCTGCCGCATTCATGGACCTCATGAACCGCGTGTGCAGACCGATGCTGGATCGGTCTGTGATAGTTTTCATTGATGACATCTTGGTCTATTCCAAGACGCAGGAGGAACACGAGGGGCATCTGCAAGAGGTGTTGGAGACCCTGAGGAGGGAGATCTTATATGCCAAGTTCTCCAAGTGTAAGTTCTGGTTGCACGAGGTGCAGTTTCTTGGGCACCTTGTTAACCAGAACGGGATTTCGGTGGATCCGGCCAAGGTGGAGGCCGTGTTGAGGTGGGAGGTTCCGAAGTCTCCATCTGAGATTCGGAGTTTCCTGGGATTAGCGGGATACTATCGAAGATTCATTCACGACTTCTCCAAAATAGTCGTACCCCTGACACGGTTGACTAAGAAAGCCGTAGTCTTTTGATGGGGGCCTAAGTAGCAGACATCATTCGAAGTTCTGAGACAAAGATTGTGAGAGGCGCCAATCTTAGCCCTGCCAGAGGGCGTAGAGGATTTTGCGGTATATTGTGACGCGTCCATTTCAGGGTTGGGCGCGGTACTGATGCAGAGAGGGCATGTCATTGCCTACGCTTCGAGGCAGCTGAAGCCTCACGAGGCGAACTACCCGACGCACGATTTAGAGTTGGGTGCGGTGGTCTTCGCCCTCAAGATTTGGCAGCATTACCTCTATGGGGTTCGGCGTACCATTTACACGGATCACAAGAGTTTGAGGTACCTCATGGATCAGCCGAACCTGAACATGAGGCAGCGTCGGTGGCTCGATGTGGTGAAGGATTATGATTGTGAGATCCTTTACCACCCAGGGAAGGCCAATGTGGTGGCCGATGCGCTTAGCCGCAATGCGGCGCCGATCAGGGATATTTGCATGTGGATGACAGTGGTGACTCCTCTTTTGGAGCGGATCTGGGAGGCCCAGCAGGAGGCCATGAAGGAGGAACATCGGAAGAGTGAGCACATAGTGGGTCAGTTTCCTCCTTCGACCATGATAGCAGGGAATTATTGACATTACACCGCAGGGTGTGGGTGCCATACCTCGGAGGCGTGCGCCAGGTCTTGATGGAGGAGGCGCACAAATCTCGATTCTCCATTCATCCCGGGGCGACGAAGATGTTTAGGGATCTCCGTCTGGACTATTGGTGGCCCTACATGAAGCGGGATGTGGTTTGGTACGTCGAGTGTTGCTTGACCTGCAGGAAGGTCAAGGCCGAGCATCAGAGACCGCACGGCAAGATGCAGCCGTTGGATATCCCGTTATGGAAATGGGAAGATACTACGATAGATTTTATTTCGAAGCTACCCAGGACCGCGCGAGGAGTGGATTCTATATGGGTCATCGTGGATCGATTGACCAAGAGCACCTATTTTATCCCGATTCAGGAAAGCATCTCGGTCGAGAAGTTGGCCGACATCTATATCAGGGAGATAGTGGCGCGACACGGGGTGCCAATATCAGTGATTTTAGACAGGGATGTGCGTTTTACTTCCAGGTTTTGGAAGAAGTTTCATGACGAGTTGGGTACTCGTCTGCATTTCAGCACCGCTTTTCACCCGCAGACGGATGGTCAGAGCGAGCGGACCATCCAAACGTTAGAGGATATGTTGCGGGCATGTGTTATGGATTTCGGAGGTAGTTGGGATACCTACCTCCCGTTGGCGGAGTTCCCATATAATAATAGCTATCATGCGAGCATCAACCGTCCTCCCTTCGAGATGTTGTATGGGAGGAGGTGCAGGACCCCGATATGTTGGGGAGAGCTCGGCCAGAGCGTCATGGGAAGCACCGAAGTGGTTCTCCAGATGACAGAGAAGATCCAGCAGGTCCGGAGCAGGCTTCAGATTGCTCAGAGTCGGCAGAAAAGTTATGCCGACAGGCGTCGTTCAGACATGGAATTCCAAGTCGGGGACATGGTTCTCCTGAAGGTGTCGTCATGGAAAGGCGTCCTCTGATTCAGGAAGCGAGGCAAGTTGGGCCCAAGGTACAGCGGGCCATTCATGTCACAACTAGAAATTTTGTGTCTTGTAATCACTACACTCAAGTAAAATGTAGAATCAAGAACTTAAGAGCATGTATGATGCTTACTTCATCACATCAAAATTTTCAATCAAATACACTATACAAGCATTTCAAATAGTCATCAAGCAATTGGAATCCCTAGAAGTTCTTGTTAGGTCCATTTTGGACTAGGACTTCCTTATTGGACTCAATGGGCCAATAAGCTTCCAATTTGACTATCATGGGATTAGAACCTTTAAATGGGCTCTAATTGGGTTCACATTCATTTATCTCAACATTTTGGGCCATATTGGGCCTAGAATGGAATAAATTAAATATTATGAACCATAATTAACCAAAACTAGCCTAAAAAAGTATAAAAAAATCACACTTATATTTTAAAGGACCAACAATCATCCAAACTAACTATAATATGGGCTTAGGGGCATTAAAGCCCAAAAACCTCTTCTCCCCTCTCCAATCTCGGCCCAAGCCCAAAAAAAAGGGGATAGTTGACCTTTCTTGCCACCTCATAATTATTCAAGGGACTTCCATGCATCTTATCCCATATATCCATGCATACATCACTTCAAAGTCTTTCTTCTTCCCTTTCTCTCTCTCATTCTCGGCCGATTCCAAACATACACACACACAATTCACTCACTTTTCTCTCAAGGAAACTCTCTCACAACTCATCCATATTTCGAGATCTAAGAAGGAATCAAGGGATTTTTATACAAAAATATCATCTAAGGTAAGAAATCTCTTAGATCCTTAAACTAGCTACTTCATTTCATCCAAAAATCACCTCTTAATTCATTCAAACTCATGATCTAGCACCTAAGAAGCTTCTAAACTCGAGATCTTCAAGGAAAGGTTGCTAGGGCCGAAAATCACCTCATTTCCTTCCATCTTTTCTCCAAAACCGAAACCACACCCAAAGGTGAGCTTCATACCCCCTTATTTTCGGTTTTTATAAGTTTAGTAGGGGGGGATACAAGCAAATGTGTAGATCTATGATTATATGTGTGCTTTGTATGATTTCTATGCTTATTTACATGTTTATATGTGATTATGGTGTTGAAACTAGTCAAAAAGTCCTAAAAATCGAGATTTGCATTAGGATGTATGAAACAAGTGTTAAACATATTATTACACACAAATCATTTCTAGAGAAATAACCAACTTGGTTGACATGAACTCATTGGGCTAAAAATCCTATTTTTGGACTCAAAATGTTGAAAATATAAAGTTAAAAGGCCCAAAATGACAAATTACAAATTCTGATGGATGAAATGAGTCAAAGCAGTTTCAATATGGCATTTTCCAGAAACTTACTCTTTGGAAGGATTAAAATGTGAATTTTAAGGCATAATGGGCCAAAAATGAACTTTTCGGCCCAATAAGGCCCAATATGCGAAAATTGTAAAGTTGAGGGGCTGGAAATGCATTTTCTGTAAAACAGGGGACTACTAGCGTCCCAAGTCCATTTCAAGGGTTAAAAATGCTTTTCATATTTAAAAGGGACCAAAAATGCAAAAAATTTCTATTTTGGGCCAAAAGTGTAAAAACTACGAAAATGAGGGTTCTAGCCAAAAAAAATTTCATTTGGTGGACTAAAACTGTTTTCCAAATAATCTTTGAGCTGAAAAATAACTTTTCTATAAGTTTTGATACTAAAGTGTCAAGAAAAATGGTTTGAGGACTAAAATAGAAGTTTATTTTATACAAAGGGCTAAATGTGTAACTATCCAAAAGAAAGGGGCTGAAATAAAGACACATCCTAATGTTTTAAATAATAAATCCGTCACGAGGAAATATTAGCATCTCGACTATCGACAAATTATAATACAACTTCAACACCAAAATTCGTTATCAAACGAATTGATTCGGTCTCGAATCAATAATGAATCCGAAATTACTAACACGACGAAACTTCAATACACACGCGGAAAATTTGGGAAGTCAATACACACGTGAGAATACACCAGACGTCGATACACCGTCTTTGGGCCCAAAAGTTTCAAATCATGGTTGTTGGGCCTAGCTAGCCCAATGGCGTGATCTTTAGGCCCGAAGGAAACTCGCTTACATGTAGTTGGGTCTTATATGACCTAATTTCGTGTAAAAGGACTTTTACAGGCTTTGTGCTGTTGGACCCCAAGGGCCTTCTGGTGCTGCTAGTAAAGTCGAGAATTCACCAAATGCGAGTCGGACTAAGGGTCCTTCGCATTCACGATAGCCTTGAACGACGTAGGGAAATACCGGGGTTTCGCACCCTCTTCTTTTCCCCTCGGTTGTGGGGCTACATGAGTCCGGGTGGTTGGGTTAAGTGAATAGTGCAAACGACGCCTAAGGGATCGTTTGTACGGTTGTCAACTGGTCGTTTTCATTAATGTACGTTTACAACAATTCACAATTCGCAATTAATCCAACGTCTCCGGAGCTCAACGAATACACCTGTCGTAACGAAGAAACAAAACATGAATTATTTAATGCAAAGTATTAGGGAAACGTCGGGTTTTCCTAGGGTTTTCAATTAATACACCTACAAATTACATACCGAGTTTTACAAATCGTACTGCTACATTTATAGAAACAAACAAGCATACTTACGGATCGTCACACTTTTTATACTAAGTTCTTTTCAGAAAATATCGGATTTTCTGGTAATTTTTAAAACAATACAAACCATTATATTTCAAACATTACTTATGAACTCACCAACATTTCACATGTTGACGTTTTTCAAAATACTTGTATTCTCAGGTAACAGGTAAACCGAAGGGAAAAATGTACTCAGTGATGTCTTGTTGTTTGTTTAACTAGTATTGAACAATCTACTTTTGAGAATGTAATGTTTTTGAAACTATGTACTGAATGTAAACGCTACCAGTTGTAATAATCCAATGCGTGGTATTGTATGATGTTATGTTTCATGTATATTCATTGTGATGGTATTCAATTGAGTCACAATAGCCCTCGGACGTTTCCGTCATCTGGTTCGGGGGTGTGATAGGTTGGTATCAGAGCTCTGTTTATAGTGAACTAGCATATCGAACCATACATTGATATGCAACTATAAACCAAAAGAGGGACTAACATAACTCTGAACAAAACAAGTAAAATACAATGATAAAACACCTTTGCTTGCATTAGGGACAAAGAACATAACGCCGAACCAAACAAAATAATGCTAGTATCTCGGTTAATTCAGGACTGTTCTTAGTGGTACCAAGGAGTGGATGTAGCCTGATCAACTACATTCTCTCCAAAGTAAAACTAACACATGTTCTGATGAGATCGTGATAGCTAGGGAACCTAAAACTATACCCTTTTATCACCAAAAAGAGAACGTCTGTTTAGTATATACCATAGCCATGGGAGTGACGATAGTTTATACTTTCCCCCAGTCGTCATGGAGGGAGATCAGCCGGGTATCCAGTTCCATCAAGTTCTAGTGGCTCACGGGATGCTTGAAGATGAACCAGAAGGGAATCCAGAGGAAGCACACGACGTCGGACCTGACGAATACATAGACACCGACTACGAATTTGGAGAGACCGACGACGACGCCGAGGAAGGTCAAGACGGGGACAAGGACCACATCCCGTCGTGTGAAAACGAGGCGCAACCAGACCACCCGCTCCACCAGTGAACCCCCCCAAGGGGGAACCGTTCTCCCAAAGCTGAGATCGGCGCACTGCGACAACAGCTGTATGCTATGGAGGCTCGGGCAGTGCGAGCTGAGTATGAGAGGGATGAGGTTATTGGAGACATGACGGAGATGGCTCAGTTACTGGCGCAACATTTCGGCATATGATCCCGCCACTACGTAGGACGCGGATCGTCGTGGTTAGGGATAGACTTATCTTAGTAGGTCATTAGGAACTATGCTAAGTACCCCTACTCTATCTTTAAGTGACTACACTACTTATAGAGCCGTTATGCTGTCAGACTAGTGTCACCCATGTATGCTCTTACGAGCAAAATTTTCATATATCAAATGCGGATAATATTAGTAAGCTTTTACGTGCCTTGTTATGATATTACAAATTGCTATGTGTTGAGAAATCTATGATTGTATGTTGAATGGTAGGAATGTTTTAGTACGCACAATTACACCTAGTCAGTAGGGTCACAACCTTCCAGAAACCCCAAACACTCAACATCTTTCCGTTTCATGACAGAAAGATGCCTCGCCGACCTACTCGTGGAAACCCTGGACCAACCCCACCCGAAGTTGACTCCACTGCATTCCAGGCAGCCGTGTCTGCTGCGGTCACCGCAGCTATGGCACAACTCCACCAGGGGAATAACGGAGGAGGCAACGAGCAAGGGGCAGGGAGTTCGAACAACGGGATGAATCAAGGACCTACTAAAACATGTACCTACAAAGACTTTACAAATGCTAAACCACGAACTTTTAACGGCACTGGAGGAGTGATCACTCTGAAGCGATGGATCGAGAAGGTGGAATCGGTATTCAAGATATGCGATTGTCCTGAGCAAATGAAAGTGAAGTTCGCGGCTTGCACTTTTGTCGATCAAGCGCTCACCTGGTGGAACGGACATGTGGAAGCCATGACACTTCCTGTAGCCAACTCTATGCCGTGGGCGGAGATGAAAGAAATGTTGATGGTTGAATACTGCCCACGAGCTGAGATTCAGAAAATGGAGCAAGAGTTGTGGAACCTCACTGTGCAGAATGCGAATATCGATGCCTACATATCGAGATTTAGTGAACTGTCTCTGTTGTGCCCAGGAATGATCACCTCAGAAGGAAAGAATATTGAGCGATTCATCTGGGGACTAACATCACCAATTCAAGGAAATGTGATAGCTGCAAACCCCGAAACATTTGACAGTGCAAAAAGATTGGCAAAGAAGCTGTATGACCATAACAACAAGAAGGGTGAGAAGCCAGCGGAGGCTGAGGGAAAGAAGGAAGGTGATGACAAGAAGGGAAGAACAATAAGAGGAAGGGGCGTCAGGGCCCCGAGACCTCTAAAAAGAAGCAGACAGTGGCGGTTAACGCTGTCACCGCACCGGTTCCAGCCACACCACATGCTCCAGCCTCAGCTGCTTCAAATGCTTCAAGACCTTATTCCGGTAATCTTCCCAAGTGCAACAAGTGCGGTTTCCATCACCATGGAGAATGCAAGGACTTACAGTGCACCAGTTGCAACCGAAAGGGACACACGGCGAAGTACTGCAGGACTTACCCTCCCCAGAACCAACAACAGGGAAACAGCAACCACAACAACAATCGCAACAACAGCAACGTCACCACCGGCGGCAACAATGCAGGGCCTAGCCACACCTGCTATGGGTGTGGGAGGACTGGGCATTTCCGCCGAGACTGCCCTAACAACAACAATCCAGGAAGCGGAGGAACAGGAAGGATGCTGACCATGGGTCAGGGAGAGGCGATTCAGGACCCCGCTATTGTTACCGGTACGTTTCCCCTAAACCACACTTATGCATGCATCCTATTTGACACCGGAGCAGAGCGAAGTTTCATAAGCAATAAGTTTAAACCTTTATTAAAACAGCAGGCCCAGAAGCTAAATGAAACCTTCACGGTGGAAATGGACAATGGGAAAACCGAATCTACCAGGGAAATCTACATCGGATGTACCCTAACCCTCAATCAACACGTCTTTCGAATAGACTTGATGCCTGTATCAATTAGGAGTTTCGATGTGATTATTGGCATGGACTGGTTAAGCCCCCACCATGCTGAAATTATGTGTCACGAGAAGGCCGTTCGCCTTCGCCTTCCTAATCACGAAACCCTAGTAATTTACGGAGACAAACCTAGCATGAACCTTCGCCTCATCTCGTGCATCAAGGCACAAAAACATCTACGAAAGAACAACTTGGCGTTCCTGGCTCACATAGTTGATAAAACCAAGGAAGAGGTTAACGTTCAAGACATTCCCGTAGCATGTGAGTTCCCAGACGTGTTTCCTGAAGATCTTCCAGGAGTTCCCCCAGAGAGACAAGTGGAGTTTCAAAATGACCTCGTTCCAGGAGCAACTCCTCTCGCTAAGTCACCCTACCGGCTAGCTCCTGCTGAAATGCAGGAATTGTCCAGCCAACTCAGTGAGCTCTTGGACAAGGGATTCATCCGCCCTAGTTACTCGCCATGGGGAGCTCCAGTCCTTTTTGTCAAAAAGAAGGACGGATCTTTTAGAATGTGCATCGATTACAGAGAGTTAAATAAACTCACTGTTAAAAATCGCTACCCACTCCCGCAAATCGATGATCTATTTGACCAGCTCCAAGGAGCCAGTTATTTTTCTAAGATAGATCTACGGTCCGGATACCACCAACTCAAAGTCCGGGAAGAGGATATTCCAAAAACCGCTTTCCGAACTCGCTACGGACATTATGAATTTGTCGTAATGCCCTTCGGTCTAACAAATGCCCCTGCTGCATTTATGGATCTAATGAACCAAATCTGTCGACCATTCCTCGACAACTTTGTCATTGTTTTCATCGACGACATCCTCGTCTATTCTCGAAGTAAAGAAGAGCATGGCCAACATCTCCGACAAGTCCTAGAAACTCTGCGATCAGAAAAGCTATACGCAAAGCTCTCCAAGTGTGAGTTCTAGCTCCGGAGTGTGAACTTCCTAGGTCATGTAGTTAGCCAAGATGGAATTCATGTGGATCCCTCTAAAGTCAAAGTTGTTAAAGGATGGGCAATTCCAACAACACCCACAGAAATCCGTCAATTCTTGGGTCTAGCAGGCTATTATAGGAGATTCATTCAAAACTTCTCTAAGATCGCCAAGCCACTTACCTCGCTTACACAAAAGGGCGTACCATTCAAATGGACGGACAAACAAGAAGCCGCATTCCGAACCCTGAAACAAGCTCTCTGTAGCGCCCCGGTACTATCGCTACCGGAGGGAACGGAAGATTTCGTGGTCTGCTGTGACGCGTCAAATCAGGGCTTAGGTTGCGTTCTCATGCAGCGTGGAAGGGTGATAACTTACGCATCTCGCCAACTAAAGACGCACGAAGTAAATTATACGACCCATGACCTGGAATTGGGAGCCGTGGTCTTCGCTCCGAAAATTTGGAGGCACTACCTGTATGGTACGAAGTGCACCATCTTCACGGACCACAAAAGTCTCTAGCACATCTTGAGCAGAAAGAGTTGAACATGAGGCAACGAAGATGGTTTGAATTGTTAAACGATTACGAGTGTGAAATCAAGTACCACCCGGGCAAGGCCAACGTGGTAGCCGACGCATTAAGTCGGAAGGAGTACTCAAATCGTCGTACGAAAACTCTCTCTATAACCATTCAATCTCACCTAGTCACTCAAATTGCGGTAGCCCAGTCGGAGGCCATGAAAGCAGAAAACAGGGCAAGCGAAGCGTTTCGCGGGATGGAGAAGAACCTAGAGGCAAAGGGGAATGGAGTATACTATTTCATGAACCGTATTTGGGTCCCTAAACTCGGAGGATGTAGGGAGGTAGTTATGAAGGAGGCCCACAAGACACGATACTCCTTTCATCCTGGCTCGGACAAGATTTATTTGGATATTAAACAACACTATTGGTGGCCCAACATGAAGGCGGAAATTGCCACCTATGTTAGTAAGTGCCTTACGTGTGCCAAGGTAAAGGTGGAATACCAAAAGCCCTCAGGGTTATTACAGCAACCGGTCATTCCTGAGTGGAAATGGGAGGGAATTTCTATGGATTTCGTGACCAAGCTACCCAAAACGTCGGATGGACTAGACACCATATGGGTATTAATCGACCAACTGACGAAATCTGCCCATTTCCTGCCAATAAAAGAGTCCTACAAGATGGAGAGATTGACACGTTTATACATTCGAGAAATCGTGAGACTCCACGGAGTGCCAATATCTATTATCTCGGATAGGGACAGTAGGTTCACTTCATGTTTTTGGCAATCACTCCATAAGGCATTGGGAACTCATCTCGACATGAGCACCGCTTATCATCCACAAACGGATGGTCAAAGCGAACGAACCATTCAAACGCTCGAAGACATGCTCCGCGCATGCGTGATTGACTTTGGGAAGTCTTGGGATACCCACTTACCTTTAGTCGAATTCTCGTATAACAATAGTTATCATTCGAGCATCAAGGTCGCTCCTTTCGAAGCACTATACGGACGTAAGTGTAGATCACCGTTATGTTGGGCTGAGGTGGGCGATACTCAACTAGCAAAAACACATACGTCAGACAAGGCGCTAACGGGACCAGAGATCATTCGTGAAACCATGGAAAAGATCGTCCAAATCAGAGCTCGATTACAAGCATCGCGCGACCGACAAAAGAGCTACGCCGATAAACGGCGAAAGCCCTTAGAATTTCAAACCGGTGATCGAGTACTGTTGAAAGTCTCACCCTAGAAAGGGGTTATTCGTTTCGGAAAACGGGGAAAACTGAACCCACGATACATCGGGCCTTTCGAGATCGTCACCCGAATAGGTCCAGTGGCGTATAAGCTGCAGCTACCCGCAGAGCTAAACAGTGTTCACCTCGTGTTCCATGTCTATAACCTAAAGAAGTGCCTATCGGATGAAACACTCGTCATTCCCCTTGACGAAATCGAAATCAACGAGAATCTCCTGTTCGTGGAAGAACCGGTTGAAATCATGGACAGAGAGGTGAAGCGTACTAAGCAAAGCCGCATCCCAATCGTGAAGGTACGGTGGAACGCGAAGCGTGGGCCAGAATTCACATGGGAACGCGAAGACCAAATGAAGCAGAAGTACTCTCACCTATTCTAGTATTCTCAAATCTAGCTTTCAAAACAGAATTTCGGGACGAAATTCCCTCTAACGGGGGGATGATGTCACAACTAGAAATTTTGTGTCTTGTAATCACTACACTCAAGTAAAATGTAGAATCAAGAACTTAAGAGCATGTATGATGCTTACTTCATGACATCAAAATTTTCAATCAAATACACTATACAAGCATTTCAAATAGTCATCAAGCAATTGGAATCCCTAGAAGTTCTTGTTAGGTCCATTTTGGACTAGGACTTCCTTATTGGACTCAATGGGCCAATAAGCTTCCAGTTTGACTATCATGGGATTAGAACCTTTAAATGGGCTCTAATTGGGTTCACATTCATTTATCTCAACATTTTGGGCCATATTGGGCCTATAATGGAATAAATTAAATATTATGAACCATAATTAACCAAAACTAGCCTAACAAAGTATAAAAAAAATCACACTTATATTTTAAAGGACCAACAATCATCCAAACTAACTATAATATGGGCTTAGGGGCATTAAAGCCCAAAAACCTCTTCTCCCCTCTCCAATCTCGGCCCAAGCCCAAAAAAAAGGGGAGAGTTGACCTTTGTTGCCACCTCATAATTATTCAAGGGACTTCCATGCATCTTATCCCATATATCCATGCATACATCACTTCAAAGTCTTTCTTCTTCCCTCTCTCTCTCATTCTCGGCCGATTCCAAACACACACACACACAATTCACTCACTTTTCTCTCAAGGAAACTCTCTCACAACTCATCCATATTTCGAGATCTAAAAAGGAATCAAGGGGATTTTTATACAAAAATCATCATCTAAGGTAAGAAATCTCTTAGATCCTTAAACTAGCTACTTCATTTCATCCAAAAATCACCTCTTAATTCCTTCAAACTCATGATCTAGCACCTAAGAAGCTTCTAAACTCGAGATCTTCAAGGAAAGGTTGCTAGGGCCGAAAATCACCTCCTTTCCTTCCATCTTTTCTCCAAAACCGAAACCACACCCAAAGGTGAGCTTCATACCCCCTTATTTTCGGTTTTTATAAGTTTTGAAGGGGGGGGGGAATACAAGCAAATGTGTAGATCTATGATTATATGTGTGCTTTGTATGATTTCTATGCTTATTTACATGTTTATATGTGATTATGGTGTTGAAACTAGTCAAAAAGTCCTAAAAATCGAGATTTGCATTAGGATGTATGAAACAAGTGTTAAACATATTATTACACACAAATCATTTCTAGAGAAATAACCAACTTGGTTGACATGAACTCATTGGGCTAAAAATCCCATTTTTGGACTCAAAATGTTGAAAATATAAAGTTAAAACGCCCAAAATGACAAATTACAAATTCTGATGGATGAAATAAGTCAAAACAGTTTCAATAAGGCATTTTCCAGAAACTTACTCTTTGGAAGGATTAAAATGTGAATTTTTAGGCATAATGGGCCAAAAATGAACTTTTCGGCCCAATAAGGCCCAATATGCGAAAATTGTAAAGTTGAGGGGCTGGAAATGCATTTTCTGTAAAACAGGGGACTACTAGCGTCCCAAGTCCATTTCAAGGGTTAAAAATGCTTTTCATATTTAAAAGGGACCAAAAATGCAAAAAATTTCTATTTTGGGCCAAAAGTGTAAAAACTACGAAAATGAGGGTTCTAGCCGAAAAAAATTTCATTTGGTGGACTAAAACTGTTTTCCAAATAATCTTTGAGCTGAAAAATAACTTTTCTATAAGTTTTGATACTAAAGTGTCAAGAAAAATGGTTTGAGGACTAAAATAGAAGTTTATTTTATACAAAGGGCTAAATGTGTAACTATCCAAAAGAAAGGGGCTGAAATAAAGACACATCCTAATGTTTTAAATAATAAATCCGTCACGAGGAAATATTAGCATCTCGACTATCGACAAATTATAATACAACTTCAACACCAAAATTCGTTATCAAACGAATTGATTCGGTCTCGAATCAATAATGAATCCGAAATTACTAACACGACGAAACTTCAATACACACGCGGAAAATTTGGGAAGTCAATACACACGTGAGAATACACCAGACGTTGATACACCGTCTTTGGGCCCAAAAGTTTCAAATCATGGTTGTTGGGCCTAGCTAGCCCAATGACGTGATCTTTAGGCCCGAAGGAAACTCGCTTACATGTAGTTGGGTCTTTTATGACCTAATTTCGTGTAAAAGGACTTTTACAGGCTTTGTGCTGTTGGACCCCAAGGGCCTTCTGGTGCTGCTAGTAAAGTCGAGAATTCACCAAATGCGAGTCGAACTAAGGGTCCTTCGCATTCACGATAGCCTTGAACGACGTAGGGAAATACCGGGGTTTCGCACCCTCTTCTTTTCCCCTCGGTTGTGGGGCTACATGAGTCAGGGTGGTTGGGTTAAGTGAATAGTGCAAACGACGCCTAAGGGATCATTTGTACGGTTGTCAGCTGGTCGTTTTCATTAATGTACGTTTACAACAATTCACAATTCGCAATTAATCCAACGTCTCCGGAGCTCAACGAATACACCTGTCGTAACGAAGAAACAAAACATGAATTATTTAATGCAAAGTATTAGGGAAACGTCGGGTTTTCCTAGGGTTTTCAATTAATACACCTACAAATTACATACCGAGTTTTACAAATCATACTCCTACATTTATAGAAACAAACAAGCATACTTACGGATCTTCACACTTTTTATACTAAGTTCTTTTCAGAAAATATCGGATTTTCTGGTGATTTTTAAAACAATACAACCAATTATATTTCAAACATTACTTATGAACACACCAACATTTCACATGTTGACGTTTTTCAAAATACTTGTATTCTCAGGTAACAGGTAAACCGAAGGGAAAAATGTACTCAGTGATGTCTTGTTGTTTGTTTAACTAGTATTGAACAATCTACTTTTGAGAATGTAATGTTTTTGAAACTATGTACTGAATGTAAACGCTACCAGTTGTAATAATCCAATGCTTGGTATTTTATGATGTTATGTTTCATGTATATTCATTGTGATGGTATTCAATTGAGTCACAATAGCCCTCGCACGTTTCCGCCGTCTGGTTCGGGGGTGTGACAATTCAGGGTTGTATTCTGGCTAGGCAAGGTGGCGTATAGGTTGGATCTGCTAGCCGAACTCAGCCAGATCCATAGCACTTTCCACGTCTCTCAGTTGCAGAAGTGTTTGGTTGACGACTCGGCAGTGGTGCCTTTGGAGGATATTCAGGTCGATAACAGCCTGAATTACATTGAGCGGCCTGTGGCAATCCTCGAAAGGAAGTCGAAGGATCTAAGGAACAAGAGGGTGGAACTCGTGAAGGTGCAATGACAGCACCGGAAGGGGTCGGAGTGGACTTGGGAGCCGGTGGAAAAGATGATGCAGCACTACCCCGAGCTGTTTCAGGATCGAGCAGCAGACTTTGAGGACGAAGTCTAAAGTAAGTAGGTGAGATTTGTAGCACCTAGTTACTGGTACGTACTCCTTGTGATTTATATTTTAAATTAGTGCATTTTTGCCTTGGACTCGGCGAGTTGAAGGACCAACTCGCCGAGTAGGAGTGGGATAAAACGCGGGGTCTGAACTTTAGACTCGGCGAGTCGGCCCCCGGACTCGGCGAGTAGACCCTGTTTGGGAAAAACCCTAATCCTGGTGTTTTCACCCTATTTAAATGCTCTAACTTGGCCTCCTTTGTCCCTAACACTTCCAGAGAGCTATAGAAAGAAACCCTAGCCCCCATATTGTTCTTGAGAGTGATTTTGGCCTTGTGAGGAAGGTTTGGGAGCTTAGAAGAAGAGGGAAGAGGTTGAAGTGTGCAAGGAGGGGAGGTAGATCCGGAATCTATACTGTGAGAAGTTTCCATTCAGGTAGAAAAGTTCTTACCTTGATCACTAGTTCATTAGATCCCCCTTTTTGTCCCAAATTAGTGGTTTTCAAGCCCTAAAACCTCAAACTCCATGTATTCATGCTCTATGTTCTGAAAGGACTTCAGAATGGGACCTTATAAACATCTTAGAAGTGTAAAGTCTCTGTGGTTGGAGTTATTGAGGTCCCTATTGAGTGTATGACCTCTTAAAGAGCTTGGATTTGCCTTCTTGAGCTTGTAAGGCCATGCATGCACGTAAAGTTTGCAACTTTACGTGATAAGCATGCCCTAGGAGCACAGATCTATGGTTTAGAAGCATTGCATGTCTCAGATTTCGTCTGTATGGGAAGTGGGTCGTAGGGAGTCGGCGAGTCCCAAAGTGGAACTCGGCGAGTTCTATGAAGATGGCCTTAGACTCGGCGAGTTGGATGAACAACTCGGCGAGTCCTATGAAGATCGCCTGGAACTCGAAGAGTTGTTCTTCAAACTCGGCGAGTCATATGAACTGTCATTGAGTAAGAGGGGTTTAAGTGTTGAAGGTCCAACCCTTCGTATCTGCACGCGGCATTAGCAATTTAACGTGTAGCAATAGTTCCAGAACCCCAAATCCTCTTAAGGGATGCTCTGGTGAGGATTTGGAAGCGAGTAGGAGATCTGCTCGTGGGGACTCGGCGAGTCGGATCACGAGTCAGTTCTATAGTCCCGAGTAGTGAGTTAAGGGTGACTCAGTGAGTGGGAAGAGGGACTTGGCGAGTAGGACCGGGTTAGTAGGATAAGAACTCGGCGAGTCCAGTCAACTGGAAGTTGACTTTGACCAAGGAGTTGACCTTGGACCAGGGGTGGGCCAGTCAATTGACCTAAGGGTATTTATGAGTGGCTAATCTATGTTTATGGATTTGTAGCCGAAGGTTTACCAGTACAGCCGCCAGACGTCTAGCAATCAGACTTTCGGTAGCTACGTTATGAGGTGAGTTTCCTTCCAGTAGTAACGGGTCTAAGGCGCCAAGGCCGACTCGTATAGACGATATGTTAGTGCTGGAGTGTGGGCAAGGCCCGTATCTCATAGTTGAGGTTGATTATGATATATGCCAGTATGATAGAATTGTTTATACTCATTGTCTGTGTGATACTTGTATGTTATGGTAACAATTGAGTGTGGGCGAGGCCCGTATCTCTCTGATAGTGGAGTGTGGGCGAGGCCCGTATCTCTCAGATAGGGGAGTGTGGGCAATGCCCGTATCTCCCATATAGCGGAGTGTGGGCGAGGCCCGTATCTCCCATATAGCGGAGTGTGGGCGAGGCCCGTATCTCCCAGATAGCGGAGTGTGGGCGAGGCCTATATCTCCCAGCTAGCGGAGTATGGGCGAGGCCTGTATCTTCATGAGTGTGGGCGAGGCTTGTATCTCCTAGCTATTCATTGTATGTTTGTATGGTATGAGGTATTATAGGGGAACTCACTAAGCTTCGTGCTTACGGTTTACAATTTTGTTTTCAGGTACCTCTTCTTCAAGAGGGAAGGAGATGGCGCGGTAGCGGCACATCATACACACACCTTGTTTTCCGCACCATGAGTCATTATGGGATTTTGTACTCTGATAGTTGATTGTTTTTCATGTTTCGGTTTTCAAACATGATGTATGTTATGAAATGGTTTGACCAGACAATGTTTAATTACAACTGTTTTCTAAAGTATTGATTTAAAAAGAAAATTTTTGGACGTGAAATTTGGGTCGTTATATATTTCTTGCTCACAAAACCAGATATGCTCTTCTAAAGACTCACTAGTGCCGATTTCATGAGCTAGGGGGTTTCTTATATAGTGTAACTACATTAGGGTTACACCATGCAAACCCTAATGTGTATGACTTTCCACATTCCTCATGCTCCATGGGTTTTAACCTCCATGGAGTATCCATGGGTCACCACATGAGTTTAGCCCAACATAAGAAATCATGGATCATTAGCCCACTTTATAAGAATGATTGATTAACACAATCAATCCCCATATATTTAATTAGTCTCTTTTGATCACAAAATTAATTCCAAATTAATTCTTGATCAATACTAATTAAATAATATGATTTCATATTAATATATTAGAACTTATAATATATTAATAAACCATAAATAACCTCTTCTCAAAATTCCATCCTTACAAATTGTTCCGGTGAAGTGCAACCCAAATGGACCATGCTACTCTCGGGTCAAGTACATACCAAATATAGTTATGGACTTAGACACCTTATCCAACAGTCTCCCACTTAGATAAGTCTAATAACTATAGTTGTAAGTATAACTTCAGGATCCGACTAGCAATCGTGGCTCTTAAATGCCTTTGTCGAACTTAGACGTACCATTTTAGATAAGTGATCATATAATCCTCTGTTCCCAAGATATCAGCCGGACAAACACATGGAACACAGTCAATTTTATTGTCCAGCAGTTTGTTTCCTAATTTTCAATTTGTTTGACATAGAACTTAATCGAACACATCAATTTAGTTCTGACCGCCTCGGCACATAAGTCAAAACAAAATCATCGAGGGGCCCAATATATCGCTTTTAATCCTCCAAGTACTAAAAGGAACAGATAAACTTTGATAGTATATGCTTGTACAAACTATTTATTAAATCATACACAAGAGCACGTTTTATAACATCGAGTTACCAATGCGTTTTCGTCCTATCAATGTACAACCAACTCATAGTCAACAACTCATATATCTAGGTTTGAATACTTATATGATATTATCGTCTCACGATCACTCGAGATGAATTCCATGAATTGATACAAGTGAGCGTTGGTTTAATCCAATACTCAGACCTTATGAGCACTCATGAATGTTGCAACAAACTTCGCTATGTCTAATACCATTCAGACAAATCTACAAACCAAATTCATGACAGTCTTGATTCAATGCCTACTTCCAACGTATGATCGACTGTGGATAGTTTGAATAATATAATTATTCTGGAAGTCAAAACATGCAAAGTGAAACAATAGTAAATGATTGACACAAAACAGTACCATACTAGTAAATAAAAAACACCTTTTATTTAAGCATCAAATGTTAATTACATTTCAACTATTACAAGTTTCAAGAGTTATCTAATCATTAAAACTATTATCATCCTTCAGCCCAATGCACCTTGCATGCTGTAAATGATTGACCCTACTCAGACCCTTCGTGAGGGGATCTGTCGGGTTCTCATATGATGACACCTTCTTTTTCCACAAGGAGTCCTTCTTCTATCTTGTGTCTTATGAAGTGATATATCATGTGTATGTGTCTGGACCTGCCATGATCCCTCGGTTCCTTGGCTAAGGCAACCGCACTATCGCTGTCATAGAAAATCTCCACAGGCTCCTTTATAGTTGGTACAACTCAAAGATCTCCGATGAAGTTCTTCAGCCATATCGCCTCCTTTGTCGCTTTACTTGCTTCTATGTACTCTGATTCACACGTTAAATCAGCTATAGTCTCCTGCTTGGAAAATTTCCAAGTAATTGCTCCTCCATTCGGGGTAAACACCCAGCCCGACTGAGAGCGGAAATTATCTTTGTCGATTTGAAAACCGGTGTCACTATACCCTATCACTCTCAATTCATCACTCCCACCGAGGGTAAGGACCTAGTCCTTAGTCCTCCGTAGGTACTTAAGAATGTTCTTTACCGCAGTCCAGTGAGCCTTGCCAGGATTCCCTTGATATCTATTGACCATGCTTAAAGCAAAAGCCACATCAAGGCGAGTACAAGTCATAGCATACATGATCGACCCAATAATAGAAGCATATAGTATTCAACCCATCTCAGCTATCTCAGCCTCTGTACTCGGACTCTGAGCCTTGCTCAGTTTGGCATTGCTCTAGATCGGTAAGTCACCTTTCTTGGAATTATGCATGTTGAACCTCTTCAGCACTTTATCCAAGTAGGTACTTTGACTAAGTCCAATTAGTCTCTTACTCCTGTCTCTCAATATCCTTATCCCAATAATATAGGCAGCTTCCCCAAGGTCCTTCATAGCGAAACACTTCCCAAGTCAGGACTTAACCTCCTGCAAGGTTGGGATGTCATTTCCTATTAGTAGTATGTCATCCACATACAACACCAAAAGCTAACTATACTCCCACTAGCTCTAACATATACATAGGACTCATCATCGCTTCTCAAAAATCCAAACTCTTTGACTTTCTCATCGAAATAAAGATTTCATTTGCGAGATGCTTGTTTCAACCCATAAATGGATTTCTCAAGCTTACACACTCTATTAGGGTACTTTTGCATCGACAAAACCCTCTGGCTAATTCATGTAAACATCCTCAGCCAACTTTCCATTAAGAAAAGCAGTTTTGACATCCATTTTCCATATTTCATAATCATGAAATGCAGCTATGGCTAGCATGACCCTAATAGACTTAATTTTCGCTATTGGTGAGAAGGTCTCATCATAGTCACCTCCCGGAGTTTTAGTAAAGCCCTTAGCAACTAATCGCGCCTTATAAGTATGTACCATTCAACCCATGTCTGTAATGTCCCGAAATTCAGGTAAAACTATTTAACCCTTCTCCTTTCCCAAGTTGTCAAATTAAGTCCCTTAAGTGAAATATTAGGCTTGTGAGTACGCTGGGTGTACTGAGGAGTACGCTGCGCGTACTCGCGCTCTTAATTTTGGACGCGGACTCGCCTGGGTACACTGGGCGTACCCAGGGTTACGCTGGGCGTAGCGAGCTCAGATGAAAACCCTAATTTGGAGCTTATTCACTATAAAAGGAATGCTATGGCCTTGACCTCAACCACCATTACAGAGAGTGAAACCCTAAAAGAGTGCCCTCCTTCGTTTCTAGCTAGAGTGTTGGTATTATAAGATTCTAAGTGTCATTTCAAGGTGGTGGAAGAGAAGAAGAGGCTATTTTGGAGGCTAGAAGCTTGTGGGAAAGAATAGATCTGAGCTTTTTAGAGGTTGGAGCTTCTTCTTGACGTAAAAAGCTTAAATCTTGTCTTGTTATTTGTGTTGTGTGCTTCTTGGAACAATTTCTAGGGTTTTTGGCCCCAAGATGGAGACTTTATGAGAAAATGGTCTCCATTTGCCTAGATCTATCATATTTCAGGACTATAAGTGTTGTATGTTCATAAAAATGCAGTCTTGGACGTAAATATGGATCCATGCATGAGATCTAGACCTTTGGAAGGAAAAAGGAAAGGTGTTAGAGAGTGTAGGAACCTTTACAGCCATGCCAAGGCTTAAAGGTTCCGAATTTATGGGATAAGAGGATCAAGGAGAGTCAGATCTGGAAGTTGAAGTAGTGTCTTAACTGTTTAAGACCAAAATCCATGAAATAGATGAAACTGAGACTTACGTTGGGCGTAACTCTCGGTACGCGCAGCGTAAGGGGTTGAAACCCCGACTGTGGTTCGCCGGCGTACGCCCCGCGTACAGAGAAGGTACGCGCCGCGTACTACCTCCTGTTGACTTTCGTTGACTTTTAGGGTTTTGGTCAACCTTTGGACTTTTGGGTCAGGGAGGGGTAAAATGGTCTTTTACCCTTCTGTGGAAATTGTAGAGTGGATTTAATCTAGCCTTTGAGAGCCATTATTTATTTGAGAGTATTGTTATGTGTTTAGGCGGGGGCTACACCAGTGTGATCGAGTGCGAGACTATCCGAGATACCGAGGTGAGTCTTCTCACTATACTGTACCTGGAAGGGTACCTAAGTGTGACCGGAAGGTCTTATATGCTATGAGATATATGTGCTATATGCTGATATGTGATATGTATGTGTTATGTGTGGTATGTATGATAAGGACCGGAAGGTCAAGATGATATGGACCAGAAGGTCAAGAGGACATGGACCGGAAGGTCAGGAGGTTACGGACCGGAAGGTCGGTACGGGTAGGACCGGAAGGTCTACCTGGATTCGGGACGAAAGTCCCCTGAGACAGTTGGACCGGAAGGTTCCACATAATTATGGCCTGGAAAGGCGTATGTGTTGTATGTAGTATTTTGGGGAACTCACCAAGCATTTATGCTTACAGTGTTTGTGATGTGTTTCAGGTACCAGTGAGGATCACGGGAAGGCGGCGGCTTGATCAGTACACACACATGAGGTTTTTTAGATGTTATGATCTTGGGATGTGATGTTATGGATTGTTATGTGATACAATGACATTTTTATAACAATTATGAATGAAAGTGTGTTTTTAAAATTTTAAAAATTGTTTTGAAATTTACGTCGTTACATTGTCGTTATTCTTCTTGAAGATCCATTTGCACCCAACTGTCTTACGACCCGGTACATTGTCAACCAAGTTCCAAACTTGATTGTCATACATGGACTGAATCTCGCTGTCCATCGCCTCTTGCCATTTAGCATCCTCGGGGCCCGCCATGGCTTCCTTGTAGTTGTTAGGTTCATCCAAATTTACCAGTGTGCTATCACTAATAAATGTATCACCTTCTGCAGTAATTGTAAGTCCCAAATCTGCTTGTGTATCAATCAGATCTGTTTGATGGTGCGGAATCCCAATCAAACGGATGATGCCATATCAAAATAGAAGAGAAGGGGAAGAAGAATAATATGAATCTTGTATGATTTGATTAGAATGAAGTTCCTTACACAAGATTCACACACTTATGCTCTTTTCTCTCTCTCTCTCTTGGCCGTAAACTCTCTTTTGTTCATCAATCACTCCTCAACCCTAACACCTATATATAATTGGGGAATATGGGTCGTAAATGGGTTTACGGTCGTAAACTTGTTTACGACCGTAAACACCCATCATGGCCGTAAACACAACTGAAAAACATATTACACGACCAAAAACTATTAACGCCTAGAAAGTAAAGTATAAACCATATTTTACCCAACAATCTCCCCCCTTGGTTTCTAGATTTCTTTTCTAATTGACCCAACAAGCTCCCCTTACAAAGTAGTTGGCTTTTCTTGTCAATCTTCAATGGGAGCTTGGCTTCAACTTTAATCTTTAATTTTCTTCACAGCGTCAAGATGAACATATGAATCTTCTATGAATGACTTCATCTTGAGCAGTTGGATTTTTCTTCAGAATTTGACATTGAACACACATTAGGTGAGGAGGCTTCTTGAAAAGATTCTGGAAAGATGGCGCTTTCAGCTTGAGAATATTCAGAGAGAATAGAGAGATCAAGTCTTCTGGATCACTTGATCAGGTTCATAGATAGCAACAAATTGATTGAGGAGGCTTCAATGCAATCTGTCACATAATCTTCAAGTGCAATTACACCTTGCTTCTGGGGTGGTTGAAAAATTGAATTTTGAAAGAATAATCTTCATTTCTTACTCCTTCGAATGAGAATTCTTCGATGATTACAGATGAAGCTTTGGCTCAGAAATTTTCAATTCAGTCTCCATGAATCTAATCTACATCTGAATTCACATTTCAAGACAAAACAAACTAAAAGAAAGCTTAGCACACAATATTTTTGATTTTTTTTTATATTTTCTGAAAAAGATAAAACATAAACAAAAATATTTTTGGATTTTTGATTTTTCTGAACAGAAAATAAAACAGAAATAACACTATTTTTGGATTTTTAAATTTTTTCTGATTTTTGTTTGATTTTTGAATTTTTTTTAATTCTCCCCCTAAATTTGTGCATAGAGGAAAAGTATAAACAAATTTAACAAAAACAAAAATATTTGGGATCAAAGTTTTGAGACAGTCTTAACTTTGTTTATCAATACCATCACCTTCATGAATTCATCTGGTCAATTGCCGATGTTGTGGTTCACTTAAACACGGAGAATATCGACAACATTTTCTAAATAAACCATTTAGCTGACGACGACCACGAGTATTGTTGTCCACTTAAATTAAGCAGCGAGATCAATAGACAACCTCTAAATGGTTCAATTTTAGTTGCATTAGAACGTGTTCCCCACTTCCCAATATACCCTGGTTATCAAGAACTTCCAAAGAACTCCTTACTTTAGGTGAGTAAACAATTATTAAGGAGGTAGATAGAATTAGATATAGGTGCATATGTTGTGTCCCAGGTCGGATCTCTTTCAATCACGCAGATGGGACAACATATGACTAACCGATATAAAGGGATTGAGAGGTAGAATGTTGCATATTTTGTGTCCCATGTCGGATCTTCTGATCACGTAGAGGGGACAACATATGGCTAACAGATAGAAAGAAATTCATATATAAGGAGGTGCGTAGAATTAGAGTTGCATACGTTGCAATCCAGGTCGGATCTCTTCCAATCACGCAGAGGAAGCAACATATGACTGACAGATAGAAAGCAAGAAAATAATTTCCTACAAACCTACTTTATCAGAACCCCCTCAGTTGCCCTATCAGAACCAGAATTAAGGACATAAGACCTTACATCAAGGAAAATTTGAACCACCGTTCTAGATGCGTATTAATTTAGTGTATCCTGTAGGTTCCCGTGTTTATCTCACTACTCAATCTACTCGACCGTCGTATGGTCAGTCCAAACGAACTGTCACACCCCAAAACCAAGAACGGCGGAAACGTTCTGGGGCGGAGGACGTCATGTACAGTATCACAACAATGAAAAGTAGTAAACAAGCAACAACATCATCCATTGCATTAATAATATAATTATTATACAAGTGTTTTGTCAAATTTTGATAAACACTAAAGCATAAATCAAAATGAAAGATGAGTCTTGAACAAGCTCCATCTTCTCTTCTCCTTGCATCGGTACCTGTCTATGATGACCTGAGGATACAAGTAATTTTGAAAGCGAGTATCAGCTTTGAAGCTGTTGAGATCATAAGTATTTAGTGTCTTAATTTGTATGTAAGAATTTGTAAGTAAATGAATTGTAAGTATTGAAAATGTATATGAACTGTAAGTATGAAAATGTTTGTAAAACAACTGTAAACGTTTGAAAAACTCTAGAAATCCCTATGATTCCTACTATTATATAAGGGTATCTTCTACCAAGACCTAACTGTTCTCAATGTAGTCTTCTACCAAGACTTAATTGTTCTATATGTTCGTCTCTTGTAAAAGTGTGTAAAATTTTTCCCAAGTGTAACTATCATTATCAAAATATAGTTTTTACATTTATAGTTTAAGTGAAAAGATCACTAAATATATGTACAGCGAAAATTAATGTAGTACTAAAACGTAGCGCTATAAGAACTACTGCTGTACTAACTACCTTAAACCGGATTTATATTAAGGCATCATGTGATTAATTGTACCATACTATCGACTGGTAACAACGACATAAGAATGGTCGTAATAAGGTATGACGTTTGGCACCCGCAGACCTGCAGGTCCCGCTGTAGCTAGCAGCAAGGTGTAGGATAGTCAATCCAGTATAGATCTATACGCAAACTCACGCTCTCCCTTCAAGAGACTCTGGCTACAACTCGGGCCATGACATTTAAGGCATGCTCCGATACAGTGGATCACAATTTTATGAACATATTAATATAAGTGTAATGTACGGAAATGTTCGACGTGTGCTAGCTGTAATGTGTGTTCTCTCTCTATCTAGCAAGTATAGTAATGTACTCGTTCTAGTATTGTTGTATATGTTCTCTTCCAAGTATAGTTGTATATGTACTCATAGTAAATAAATGTTCTAGCTGTAATGTATGTGCTCTCTATCTAGCAAGTATAGACTCATGAATGAACTGACTCATTGTATGATATCGCGTTCTAGTAATAGTTCTAGTATCTTCCTAAACTACCCATATGGTAGTTTACTAGTAATCTAACTGGGACGTATGAACATGGATGTATACGCTTGCTACCCAAGGGCATGGGATGAACTGGAAGGACCTTTTATGACTATATATGTACACATGATATATAACTAATATTTAAACGACCTTCGGACGAGTACCCGATATCCCTCCAGACCACATCTCAAGCGCGAAAAGGAAATAGGGTGGATAGCCTTCCTAAGTCTTTTAAACATTTCTTATATAACTATACATATAGAGGCATGCAATTTATAATATAAAAGCATAAATAAGTTTTGTAAAACATTTGAACATAATTATTATTTTCAGAAAAGATCGACTTGATGTCAACCAATAAAACAGTTTGAAGGCATAGGTTTGATAAAACAATTTATGTATAAGGAAACATTTGTTTGGAACACAATTGTAAATAAGTTTGAAATGTGATATACAGAGTAAAATGTACAATGTAATAAGGAGTTTAAAACATATAAAATGTTTATAAAAAATCATTTGAAGGAAACTGTTTGGTAAAACGGCTAATGTGTAGTAAATCATTTGAATGCTGCATATTAATCACATGTGATTGATATAATAACTAGCGTAATTCTACTTATTAATCACATGTGATTGATATAATAACTAGCATAATTCTACTTGTATCCCCCCCCATAAAACATTTAAAAATAGTTTAAAACATTATTTAAGGGGTATGAACTCACCTGCAGTAAGTGACTGGAATTGAACGGAATGTTATCGTAAGGAAGGATCGGATAAGTGTTGGGTGTCAAGTGGAGACTTTAGACACACACAATGATCCTAATTACATATGAAGACATATGTATATAAATAATTAGTGATTAAAACACTAATTATATAAGTATAAACATTTAAACGCGAGGAAAACACTTTTGGTCAAGTGCTAGGAGGCTAATGGGTTGCAACAAAGGAGTGCAATGCCCCTAATGGGAGTTTATGGTCTAATGGCCATATGTTTTGGAGTTTACGGCCCAGGGGAGTAAACTCCTGGCCGTAAACTCTCAACCAAGTCTCTAAATGAAGCATAGAATTATTACAACTCTAGTGGTGAATTGTTTCAAGGCTAAATCAAGTGTTTGGGCTTCCTATTAACTCCTTTGAGGAGTTTACGGCCCTGGGACCATATTCCCTTGGAGTTTACGGCCGTAAACTCCCTTGCGAGGGTGTTTATGGTGTTTTCAAGTCTCAAACATTTCAAGGTTATGATCTATGTTGGGTTCTAGGCATAAGGAAGGAGTTAGGGTGTCATTTGACCCCTTTATAGGTGTTTACGGCCCAAGAACTTGTCTTGGCCGTAAACTCCTTAATACATGTGATTCCTTATGTTTTCTAGGCTATAAACACTTTAGAGTACTTGTCCTAATTTAAGCCTAAGCCTTAGGAAGTGTTTCAAAGCATTTTGGCACCTAAACATGGAGTTCACGGCCCAAGAAGCTCCTTGGCCGTGAACTCACTTTCATCATTGTTTCTAATTGATTTTGGTGTCCTAAACATGCAATGGTGGGTTCTAGTTTTGAGTTCTAAAGCTTTGAGGGTCATTGGAACACTTTAGGACCTTAAAATGGAGTTTACTCCCCAAGTGTTCTTGGGCGGTAAACTCCCAAATCTTGGGGTCTTAATCCGATTTTGATATTTTCTAGTCATATACACACTAGCATACAAGTCTAAGGTAGTTACAAATAACGGGGAAAGGACTAGGTAGCATTTAAGCCACTTATCGGAGTTTACTCTCCAAGAACGTTCTTGGGCGGTAAACTCCCGAATCTCACAGATTTGATATGTAATTGGTGTTTCCAAACACAATCTAAGCTATATAACATAACTAGATCGAAGTACTCACAATTTGGGATAAAAACACGAAGATCCGTGAGAGAGAATTTTGACTTTTCTCTAAATGGAATTCAACAAATGAACCAATTTGGTTCAGAATTCTATTTATAGTCCTGAGATATTTTTGGCAGAAAATATTTTTATTCCTGGAATGAACTCTAATGTCCTAGAGTATTGGAATAACAGTGTTGCACAAAACCCTAGTGCATCCACTCTCCTAATATCTCCTTAAGTGTAAAATCCTGAAAACTGCCAAACTTATACTCGAAATCTGAGTTTTCACTGTAATTGTTCTACTTCTATTGGCTTCAAATGGTTTGTTCAGAATGGAAATTTCAGGTTGTCACACGAACCTATCTAAATCCACACTATCAAATCCTTCGTGCCTACCAGCACATTGAACATAGAGTCTAGACAATTCAGATTCAGTCCCTTATACATGTTTTAGACTACCCGTTATCACTTTATCTTGATATCACTTCCCAAACAATAGCTAATGACGAAAAACTATAAGAAAATAAAAAAAAAATTGTCTTCAAAATGAATTAGTTTAAGATAAACTCAGGAGTATCGAGAAGAAAAACTCAAACCGTAATTCACCGATTGAATTTGCATCCAGAAGGTCTGAGAACAACACATATAGTCTCAGAACAGATCCAAAAATTCTTCACATTGTTAAGCACAAACCCTATGTGTGATCCCTTCCTTTCTCCCCTTCCCGCAAAGGACACATACTCTCAAACAATGTTCTGAGTGTTGTACAGTTGAGAGATGCCTCCTATCATGTACCTAGAACATCCACTATCAACAAATCAAAGTCTGATGATATGCCTCCATAAATGCTCCGACACAGAGCAGGATCAGTTGGTCTTTGGAACTCAGTCCATTTCGAAAATGGGTTGACCTTTTTCATCCTTGCACGGTACTCTCTCCCATGACATATCCTGTTTATCACAAACAGAAGATGATGAAATATTAGAGTCATTAGAATATTTGGGAGTTTTCACCTTTGGTACCCATCTATATTCAGGTTTAACCCATTTCTTGTTCGATCCGATGAGAGCCTTGTCTCTTGCTTTTGAACTTGAAGTTGACCGTTGAGATGACTTTGATTCTGGCTTCACGGGAGCATCTCTTGGATTGGACTTCTTGGTCGGCATACCCTTCTTGTTGTTGGGAGTTGATTTCTTGGCCTTGGGAGTTGAACTCTTGCCCTTCATGGCATTCCAGTCGCCATTGTTTGAACGTGGCCTCGAAGGGTTTCTTTTGGAAAATCTCCCTTTTGGCACGTTCTGTCAACCTTGTGCGTAGCAGGGAATGTATGCATGATTTGGACAGTTACAGGCAATGTGTCCAGGTGTTCCACAGTGAAAACATGTCTTTTTCTTCACTGGGAAGTTGTTTCTTCCTGCCGTTGGTGGCATACCCTTGCCTTGTTTATGGTTGTTCCCACATGCACACTTGCAACAGGCACTCTGTTTAGCTTGACTTGGTGGCCTGTATTTTCCAACAATAGGTTTAGAAGTAACTGAGTTAGAAGGAACATATTCATATTTCAAGGAGTCATTGGATTGTTCAATAGTTTTCTCCTTGTTCTCATATTCCGCTACTTTACCTGCACATGAAGTAGAAACATTAGAATCTTTCATCTCAACACCCTTAGTTGGCCCAAATTGTTCAGTCTTAACTAAAGATGGTTCAGGGGTTTGGCTAAACTGAGTAGGTATTTCTTCTTCATTTGTCTCAAGGGGTGGGTTATAGTTTTCATTGAAGGGAGGTGGTACACCGTGATACCCTAACCCCTTAGTTTGATTATCTTTGAATCATCAATGCAACTACCTCACTCGACACATCAAATTTCTTAAAGTTGAATTCAACATCTTTATATTTTGCTTTTAATGCATCAAGTTCGACAGTCACAGCATCAAAATCTTTCTTAAGATATCTATAATGAATGCATTTGTCATTGTACTCTGACTGTAATTTCTTAAAGTCATTAGTCTTGGCCTTTAATTGTTCTTTCAATGGTTTTAGGTATTTCCTAAGTTGGTATCCTTCGTATTTTAGTTCCTCGTTCTCTCTACGTAGTAATTCATAATGTTCACGTAAATTCTCCAAGGAAATTTCATTGACATTGATTTTTGAAGAACCCATTGTTTACCAAAAATGTGCCCTTTGACTTAAAAGCTCAAAAGTTAACCTTAAAAGTCAAATTTTCAAACTTATAAGTCAAACTGAAAAGCTAAATTTGAAATTTTGAAAGTTAAACGAGAAAGTCGAAGTTTAAAGTCAAAGGTCAAACTTGAAAGTCAAAGTCAAAATTTTAAGTCAAAAATCAAAATTAAAGTCAAAAAATTAAAAACTAAAATTTTGGAAGAAAATGGAATTTAAAATTTTGAAAATAATTTTTTTTTTAATTTTTGGGCTGAAATGTCCATATTGCGAAATTGGGGTCGAAGGATTAATATTTGAGTTAAATTTCGAGAGCTTGTCATAAGATGAATGCTAGAAGAGATGGTAATACGCGTTGTTGATGAATCGAGTGTCCAAGGTTCGAAACTCGGTAGCCCCAAAAATCTCTCCTTTTTTTAATAAGCGCTGAACGAGACTGGAGGTTGCTGAACCAATAAGTGGGCCGTAAACTCCTGCTAGGCTGCAAACGATTGGGCCGTAAATGTCCAAGAAACCCTAGCACCAATATATATACTAACCCACATCATGGCCGTAAACACAATTACACGACTAAAAACTATTAATGCATAGAAAGTAAAGTATAAACCATATTTTTGACCCAACAGTAATATGGAAACCATAGAAGTCAGGTGTAACACTAACTCTACCGGAACGCCTCAGAGGTACAGACGTGTCGATCGGCTTAACAGAAGTTTCCTCCTCAGGTTGATCGCTAGTGTTTGAGGTTCCTTCACCGCTTGACTCTTGAATCTCTTCAAGGTCAATTTGCTTTCTATTGTCTCCTTGTCCTATGAGCTCTATCTCGCGAAAGACTCCTCTCCTCGCAATGAAGACAACATTGTCACCCGGTCTGTAGAAGAGATAACCAAAGGATTTATGTGGGTAGCCGATGAAAATACACCACTCACTCCGAGGTTCGAGCTTGTCGTGAGTCTCTCGCCTCACGAAAGCCTCGCAACCCTAAACCTTGATGTGGTCTAATGTGGGAGCCTTCCCAGTCCACATCTCGTGAGGTTTTTTTTGCAACCTTCTTAGTTGGGACTAGATTAAGGATAGGGGAGGCAGTCTTTAAGGCATACCTCCAAAATGAGATAGGTAACGAATATCGACTCATCATGGAATGAACCATGTCGAACAAGGTTCGGTTGCACCTCTCAGCCACGTCATTAAGTTGTGGTGTCCCAGGTCGCGTCAACTGTGAAACAATTTCACGCTCCTTAAGATAGTCTAGGAACTCGATACTAAGATACTCACCACCTCGATCGGATCGGAGCATCTTTATCTTCCTGCCCAGCTGATTCTCCACTTCTTGCTTAAACTCTTTGAATCTTTCAAAAGTTTCTGATTTATGCTTTATTAAGTAAACATAGCCATATCTACTATAATTATCAGTAAAAATCACATAGAAGCGGTTATCATCCCTTATGGCGGTTCTAAAGGGCCCACACACATCGGGGTGTATGAGATCCAACAAACCTTCACCTCTTTCACAAGTACCAGTGAAGAGTGATTTAGTCATCTTTCCAAGTAAGCAAGATTTGCAAGTGTCATCCGGCCTTAAGTCAAATGACTCCAAAACTCTAGCCTTTTGAAGTTGGCCTATGTGCTTCTTGCTGATATGTCCAAGACGACAATGCCACAAGCATGCTTTATCCAATTCATTGGAAGAATCGATATGCAACACATCATTTCCTAAGTTGTCTACAACATTCACAATTTCATACACACCATTACAACGTAATGCTTTAAAATAAAAAAAACACCATTATAATAAGCATTTATGACACCAATTTCATTATCAAACGAAAATGTGAAACATTGTTTGTACAAACCATGAAAGGGAATAATATTTCTCGCCATATCAGACGAGCAACAACAATTATTCAAATCTATTTCTAACCCACTACTAAGCAATAAAGAGTAAACTCCAATCTTGGTGACAGGTGAAATCTTCATATTCCCCATGATCAAGTTTATATTCCCATGCTCCACATGCACATCAGAACAGATGCGAAATCCACAACCTATGTCAAGCACCCAAGAGTTAGTATGGGGTGAGTTTTTAGATAGAATAGTATAAATACATGCATGGGTGGGTTTAACCTTCCTATCCTTGACACCCTGCAAGTATTTGGGGCAGCTTTGCTTCCAATGCCCTTTTTCATGACAGTAGAAACACTCTGCTTCTTTAGGAGTGGAAATGGGAGCTGCAGAACCAACCTTGAACCACTTGAAGAGGATCCATCAAGAGACTTTCCCTTGCGGCTCTTTGAGGGAGCCTTCCTCTTCTTCACTTTCCCTTGTACAATTTCCAGAACATAGGCAGTGGCAGGAGTAGTAACAACCGATTTTCCTTTGAGACCACTTTCGACAGTCCTCAAAAGCCCTTGAAGTTTGCCAAGTGTGACCTCCTCCTTGTTTATATGATAGGTCATTCGGAACTCATCATAACATGGAGGTAAGGAGTGTAGAATGATATCTATAGCCAACTCCTCAGGGAAGTTCATATTCAACTTTAGCAATCGGTCCACAAACCTTTGCCTTTTCTGCAAGTGGGCCGTGATGGGTTCACCATCCTTCATCCGGGTTGTTATCATGGAAGAGATGATTTCATACTTCTCTTGACGAGCACTTTGATGGTATCTTTCCATCAGGTCCTGGTGCATCTCAAAAGGGTAGAATTCCTCATAGGACTTTTGGAGTTCAGCTGACATAGTGGCAAGCATGATACAAGCTACCTTGGTGGCATCCTTCTCATGTGCCCTAAACTTAGCAATCTCCTCAGGAGTAGCAGAAGACTCGTCGATTTCTTTTAGCTCCTTGTCTAGGAGATATTCCTTGTCCTCATAGCGAGTGACCATCCTGATGTTCCTAATCCAATCATTAAAGTTGGAACCATCAAAGATGACTCTCCCACAAAGGTTCATGAGAAAGAAGGAGCCAGTAGGGTTTGATCGAGAAGCAGTGTTGGAAGACATCTGAAAAGGAAAAAAGACAAGTTTAGATTAGATAAAGAGTCCTTAATAAAACACCTAAATGAAATATTAAGGCTAGGACTCAACATAATATTTTACAAATTGGAAGAGGGATGCCGTAATCCAACTTGCAAAATATTTGAAGGTAGGTAAATGATGATCTACCAATTTCCACCATGAAAAACGAAATATTTATTAAGTTTTAATTGGATTGAAAATCCTAGATCCTTTGAGATTCATTAAACAAGTCAATTTCATGTTTAAATCTTGATTATGCCCTTCAAGTTTGTGACTAGGATACCGAGGATCACAAACAAGGTGTGAATAACCATGCAAAATATGCTTGGTACTCTCGAATTTATCACCCAATCAATGTGTCGGTTAACCACACATGATCCATTGATCTTTAGATAAACATCGAGCCACCCTTTTCCACCCTTACTAGTCCAAGTTAATGTGTCGGTTAACCACACACGCTCCATCAATGACTTGGTAAGGTGCAAAGTGCAATTTTCATGGATTAGCATCAATTTCACATTTTCCTAAAGTAACTAAGATTGAGAATTTAATAAAACAGTCAGTTACTTTATTATCATTATACTTAATGAGAATTATAGTCCTATCCTACCCGTTCGGCTAACGACCCTCCACCAGTGAAGGAAGCGGTGGGTAAGAGTGAACACCCATTAAACTGCCATTTTATAGGCAGTAAACTTATACCCCCTTATAGACCGAATTCGTGAATAAGGCCTACTAACGGTAAGACTGACTTGATCTTATACATATTATTAACTTATAATACTATAAAGTATAAGGGTTGAACTTTAAACTATTAAAATTCTAGGGTTTGGAATTAAAGTATTCTAAAGTGACTTTACAAATTCCAAAACTTGAGGGCAAGTTTTGAAACTTGTCAAAACTTTTCAAGTCCATAACCTATGAGTTTTAATGCCTCTTAAAGAAGTGAATTTTCATTTTCCATAACTTGAGGACAAGTTACAGAGCACATCAAAGGCCATTAAGATCATCAATTAAACTAACAAGCATGCCAAGTAATGTCCATTATCTAGATTAAACTCATATAAACAAGACAATTCAAATCAAACAAATTTCATGTAATTAGCCTAACCATATAAACAAAACATGAAACTTTGACAATTATCTTTTAAATTGGATTAGCATGATCATTACCACATCACAAACAAGTTTATAAGTTCAAAAACAGTGCAGGGTAATGATCCTAGTCCAATTACATCCTTAAAACTCAAAAATCTGCACTCTGGAGCACCAACTCGTCAAGTGCATGAACTAACTCGGCGAGTTGGTCAGATTTGTGAGGGGACTCGACGAGTTCCCTAGTGGAATCAACGAGTCCACTGTCCAAAAAGCAAAAAATTAATTTTTGAAGCATTTGAAAACAAGTAGCATCAAGTATATTGGAAAACAATCCGAGGCTCTGATACCACTGGTGGGTTTTGAGCATTCTAACACTCCTATGGTGTACATGTAACCCTAGATGCTTTGGATATATTTTTTCTCTAATATACATGCAAACTTTCAATTTTCCAAAGCGTCATCCTAACTTGCATACAATGGAGTATCTATACTACAAAATTCTAGTTAGATAACATATATTTTAGTGTAGTTGCAAACCGTGAAGCTTTAGGAGCCTAGCACCAATAATGTGAATGCCTAAAATGGAACCACAAATCACCACCAAAAATTTGGAGGACTTGAGCGAATATTTCTTGCTCGCGAAATTGGATATATATGCTCTTTTAAAGACTCACTAGTTCCAATTTAATGAGCTAGGGGGTTTCTTATATAGTGTGGCTACATTAGGGTTACACCATGCAAACCCTAATGTGCATGACTTTTGAAATTCCTCATGCTCCATGGGTTTTAACCTCCATGGAGTATCCATGGGTCACCACATGGGTTTAGCCCAACATAAGGAATCATGGATCATTAGCCCACTTTATAAGAATGATTGATTTACACAATCAATCCCCATATATTTAATTAGTCTCTTTTGATCACAAAGTTAATTCCAAATTAATTCTTGATCAATACTAATTAAATAATATGATTTCATATTAATATATTATAACTTATAATATATTAATAAACCATAAATAACCTCTTCTCAAAAGTCCATCCTTACAGATTGTTCCGGTGAAGTGCAACCCAAATGGACAATGCTCCTCTCGGGTCAAGTACATATCTAATATAGTTATGGACTTAGACACCTTATCCAAAAAAATTATAGCAAAACAACTTTTCAAACCCTGCATCATTGCAAATTGAAGCTTTTGTTTTCTATAATTAACATTGCTAATTCGCAACTCTTAACGTAATAATTGTCCTCCCACTAGCATAATAATTACATTCTTATTGGCATAACACTTATACTCCCATTAGCTTTGACATGTGCTTAGAAATCAGCTGGACTTCTAGAAATCAATACTTATTAACTTTCTTACCAAAGTTCAGATTTCTGATATAAGATGCTTCAATAAGACTTTATCTAGGCTTCTTAAACTCATACACCTTTCCTTAGATAGCTCACATGTGTGTCTAAACAATTTTAGAACTTACAACAATAAGTCTCAAATGTTTAGACATTAGCCATTTCTCACAATTCGAACTATGAAGAGCGATGCCGTAATCATAATCGAATTTGAGAATGCAAATATCACAATTGCTAACTCTTTAAAATCTACTTAGTGAAAGTGTTTCCTCACAATCATTTTCATGAATTGGAGAGGGACCTTATGACACTTGGATTTTTTTATGGTGTATGTGTTCCTATCCATGTGAATTTGTCAAAAGCATAATCACAAGACAAGGTTAGTGACAAATCCAAACTCATATGGACTGAACTTGTTCAATCTTAATTCTTTGCCACCTGGAAGCACAAGGGCCTACCATTGCTTCCAAGTTGTTATGCAAACAACTGACAACTCATAGAACTAACATGCATAGTCAACTTTAACTAGAATGGGCACAAAAACAAGAATATGTCAACACGATAGGTTACAAACCTCAAGTCGTGTGCTAGTGATTAACAATTGGTTTACTCTTGATTAGTTCTTGAAAATCCTCAAGATCTTTAAGACTCCCACTGACCTCTTGACATATAAGATTCTCTTTGTCAAGAAATATTATTTGACAAACAAATATTCAAGAGTTAGTGCGGTTTCTTATCAAGACAAAACACTTCAAACAATTGGTCTTAGTTGGTATTTGTCTTATCCAAGACATCACAACTTACCAATTTTAAATGTGCAGGAGTAAGAAAACATCTTTTTCTATTCCACATTTGATGACTGTGTTATAAACCTTCTTAAGATTATATCACTCAAGTTACAACCTTGGAGTATGACTCTAAGAGTTGTTTTTGGAACGAAGTATGACTCGCCTTTTGATTTAACCATTTCAACAATTCACGATTCCTCTTCTTAGCCATACAATTGCACTAAGGTGTCCTTAGAGGATCAATTGTGATATGGTTTTCATAATCATTAAGATGATCATAAAACACGATACTAAAGTACTATCCTTTCTTTTCAGATTTGAGAAACTTTTTATCTTTCTGCCTAATTGATTCTTCTTATTCGTTTTGCCATAAATTGAAACTTTTCCAATGGTTTAGAATTACACTTAATCTTGTAAGTATAACCATATTTACTAAACTTTAGTAAATCATGACAAATAGTCTTATCGTTCTTTGTGGTGGACCTGATCAGTGCATAACCAAGTGTACCCAATCCCCTAGTCCTTCACTTGACTCACATATACATATGTGAACAAGGAATTAGTCTTAATTTCCCAAAGATGAAAGTTCTCATTCATCACATAATACAAGTTGCATGATTCCAAGTTTATGGACAATTGAAACTTGGGTGATGAGAATCTTTCCTTATTTGGTAAATTATGACACTACCACAAACGAACGAATCAAATCCTTATTGCTAAAAATAGAAACATACAAACATCAATTTTCACAAATGTCATTGCAAGGAAATATAAATAAGATATAATCAAAATTTCTCTTTATTCATAAAATGCGGAACATTTTTCCTTACAATGCAAGTACATATGAAAACTATGTTTCTAAATATTCCTAAGCAATCTATCATAATTCCTAGCATCAGCTCAAAAATCTGATCATCGAACCATGCGATTAAAATCCATCTCTTCGCGATCAGACTCAACATGCTTTTCCTTCGAGCTTCCTTTGATCTTACAAAACATCAAAATGTAATCTTATCACATCATGTATTAAGAATCTACAAATTGGAACTTAATAGAGTTAGATAATGGAGTTACCTGAAGCTGCATCAAACTTTTTGACCTTACCATCCTTATGGTTCTTCAGGTAGATACGACAGCTTCAAAACCAATGCCCCTTCTCTTAGCAATAGAAACAAATGGACTCTTTGGGAATGGTACACATGACAATCTCAGACTTAGCTTTTCCCTTTCCCTTGGAAAGGGAAATTTTTTTGGACTTCCAATGTTTCCATTGTCAATGTCTATGGAAGTTTGGGAAGTAGATCTTTCAATCAAATTTGCTTTACCAGTGGGCCAAATCATTGCTGATTCAGTAGCAATTAGCAAATAGATAAGATCAATAAGGGACACATCGTAGTCTATTATATAGTAGTCTTTAACAAACTGACTATACGACTCAGGAAGTGACTGAAGAACCAAGTCTATAGCCAACTTCCTTAACACAACGACTCCTAACATTCCTAACTTGTCAATGTGTGGCTTCATCTCCAAGACATGTGCACACACAAACCTTCCATCTTGGTGTTGGCTTGCCAATAGGGCTTGAGTGACCTTGAACTTTTCAAGTCTTTGAACTTGTGGGTTAGTTAGAACTATTGGAGGAGGTGGAGGAAATGAAATTCCACTACAACACAAAGAATGGATTAATCTTTCACCTTGATTGTCTTGTGGAATATCATCTTCATGAGGAAAACTTTTTCCATAATATTTGGGAAGACCATAGTTGTCTGACCTAGACATCTATAATGGGAGATATTCAAGTTAGTTGATTTAAGTCCTTAATATAACACCCAACATGAACTATTAAGGCTAGGACCCAACACAATATTCTACAATTCGAAAGAGTGATGTTGTAATCCAATTGTAAAATATTTAAAATTAGGTAAATGACGATTTACCAATTTACACCATGAAAAACAAAATTGATTATTAAGTTTTAAATGAATTAAAATTCCTAGATCTTTTGAGATTCATTGAACTTTTCAATGACATGTTTAAATCTTGATTGTGCCCTTCAAGTTTGTGACTGGGATGCCGAGGATCACAAACAAGGTGTGAATAACCATGCAAATGTGTTTGGTACTCTTAGTGTTACAGATTACCTAATCAATGTGTCGGTTAACCACACACGCTCCATTGATCTATGATTAACATCAAGCTACCCTTTGCCAAACACTTTCAGTCCCAGATTAGTGTGTCGGTTAACCACACGCGCTCCACTAACGACTTAACAAGGTGCAAAGTGCAATTTCATGAGTTTGCACAAAATTCACATTTTTTCCTAAGTAACTACGATTGGGAATTTATAAGTGTTTAGTTACTTGGTATTTTTCATTATACTTTTAATGAGAATTAATGTCCTATCCTACCCGTTCGGCTAACGACCCTCCACCAGTCAAGGAAGCGGTAGGTGAGAATGGACACACATTAAACCATCATTTTATAGGTGGTAACCTTATAACCCCTTATAGACTAGCTTCGTGAATGAGGCCTACTAACGGTAAGATTGACTTGTCTTATACATATATATATATATATATATATATATATATATATATATATATATATATATATATAATTATTAAACTTTTAATATTATATAGTATAAGAGTGTATTTTAAACTTTTAAAATACTAGATGGTTTAATCTATTAATAAATTATACTCTTAATTTAATTAAATTTAAACCATGTCATTATGGAATTAATAATTTTCTTTTAATTAAACACTTTAACTAATTTAATAAAGTCCATAAGGTGCAATTTGAACTACTCAAATACTTGAAGGTTCTAAATATAAAATCGAAAATTAAAAATTATTTAATTAAATTTTTAATTTATGAAGCTAAGAGTTACACCTTTTTAATTACAAAAGTTTCTTAATTTGAGACTTTTAAAATAACAAAACTTGAGGGCAAGTTTTGTAACTCTTGAAAACTTTTGGTTTTCCGTAACTTATGAGTTAATATGGTTTTTATGAAAAAAATTTCATGTTTCATAACTTGAGGACAAGTTATAGAGGACTTTAAAAACATTTAAGATCAAATATTTCAATTAACAAAATAATCTTGATCAAGTTAAACTTATAAGTCAAGATAGTTCATATCAACAATTTGCAAGAAATTAGCCTAATCATATAAACTAATACAAATCTTGAAATTTTGATAATTATCTTTTAATTAGATGAGGATAATCATTACCATACCAACAAAATCAAATATTATGAACTAAAACATTTTGTGGTAATGATCCTAATCCAAAACAGGCCAAAAAATCCCGAAAATCTACCATTAGAAGCATCAACTCGTCAAGTGCATTAACATAACTCGCCAAGTTGACCTTATACTAAGTGGACTCGGCGAGTTCATCAGTTAGAGGTCAGAAAATCGATTTTTTCAACTTTGAAAATTAAGCCATGCATAAAATATAACAGAAAACAATCTTAGGCTCTGATACCACTGATGGGTTTTGTATACTACAACATCCTATGGTGCACATACAACCCTAAATGCTTTGGATCTATGTTTTCTCTAATTATACATGCAATATTGTTCCCAAAGCATAAAGTCTACAACTAGCATACAATTCACATAAACAACATAAAAATGAGTTATAGAATTACCTCTTGTTGTAGCTTGTAGTTTTAGCATTTAAGAAAGGAGGACTTGAGAGAGATTCTATGAACTCAAAATCAGTTATGGGAACTCCAAGAACACACCAGGTTAACTGATTTTAGCTATAGGGTGACATATATTGTAGGATTTTTAGAGTCATGGTTAAACCCTAATCCATACCATTGGGCTTATTATCCATGATCCATGATCCATATGGACTAACTCTTTATGGATTGTTTCATAAACTTAGTCCATCATGTATCATAAGCCCAACCAATATATATATATATATATATATATATATATATATATATATATATATATATATAACTAATTTACACAATTAGTCCCCATTAATCTAATTAATCTCTTTTGATCACTAAATTAATTCCAAATTAATTATTGATCAATACTGATTAAATAACACGATTTCATATTAATATATTAGAACTTATAATATATTAATAAATCGTAAATAACCTCTTCTCAAAAGTCTGCCTTATCAAATTGCTTTCGTGAAGGCAACCAAAATGGACCATGCTACTCTCGGGTCAAGTACATATCAATTATAGTTATGGGCTTAGACGCCTAATCCAACAATATCCGGTTGAAATAGACTGAAGGTGAGGCCAACACCCAGATATGCTCGGTAGTATCGGGTTGAAATAGACCGAAGGGGAGGCCAGTGCCCAGATATGCTCGAGAGTATCCGGTTGAAATAGACCGAAAGGGATGCTAGCACCCAAATATGCTTGGCAGTATCCGGTTGAGATTGACCGAAGGGGAGGTCGGGACCCAGATATGTTTGGCAATGTACTTGTTGTATGGTATGTGGTATGATGAGGGAACTCACTAAGCTTCGTGCTAATGATTTTTAGTTTTGGTTTTATGTACTTCTTATTTGAAAGGAAAGGAGTCGGCATGATCGCAACACATCACACCATGATTTTCGCACATGAGATCTTTGGGAGTTATACTCTAATGTTGTTTTACTATGACATGTTTTGACTATTGATATATTGGTTTTGATATGGTTTGACACTATGGATGTTTTTCAGACTATTGGTTTTATAGTTACTTAATTAAAAATGGAATTTTTGGTCTTAAATTTTGGGGTGTTACATGTGCCTTTTGGTCAACTTGTGAGGGTTTTGGTCTTGGAATAGGCAAAATGGTATTTTGCCCAAATTACAGATTAGACTTGGCTTGGGATCAATTGAGTATGGAAAAATTACCTTAATTGTTAATTAGGGATATTTGATGCAACTAATAGGCGAAATCTAGTTTCGGCAGTTCGGGTGTGAGTTCTATCAATATTCTATGCCAGGTGACTCTTCTCACTATACTTACATGTGTGGTAGTATATACGTGCTGACCAACTGTGTCTTATTTGTTGTTGCTATGATGTGTTATTGTGTCTTGAGACTTCAGATAGTCTCCAGGGTTGCTGATAACCCACAAGGCGTGTTGTTTGCCCACTGAGACTTTAGGTAATCTCTAGGGTTGTTGATAACCCATAGGTCGTGTTGTTTTCCCACTGAGACTTCGGGTAGTCTCTAAGGTTGCTGATAACTCATGGCTATTTATTTGTGCTGTGTTGTATGTGATATTTTTGGGAAAACTCACTATGTTTTGTACTTCGGTTAGTGGTTTAAACGTTTTCATGTTTTCTCATATTAAAGAAAGAGCACGACTTGATTGCATCGCATCCATGGGAGATTTGTGCACATGATAACTTTTGATGACACTCTGATAAATGTTTTGAGTTAAATAGTTTATCTAAGTTTTTCGTAAATTGTGAAATTAAATAATTACTTAATTTATTTTAAGTGAAAATTTTGAGTTGAATTCTAGGGCGTTACATATACTATAAGGCATGTTTATATACTTATGTTTTGTATCAGTTATGATATCTCAAGCCTTTTATAAATTAGTGAAAAATATTTCTTCAAAAATACTTTTACAGGACCAAATTCCACAATTATAAATAAACTATGTTTCTAAATAAACATAAATAAAAGTTTTAAAATGGTCGTGAATTTGAAGATGTCACACAATGTAATGCATGAGGGGGGGGGGGGGGGGGTTGATACTGAAATTCAAAGGTAGGATCAAGTGAAGAGAATGGGGGAATTCGAGGTCGGGGTTGCGGAAACAAGAGAATTAAGGGGTGTGAGCAAGGTAGATTTCTTTCACCCCTCTTTTGTTGACATTCCTAAACACAAATCTCTTAACCCAATTTATTGTTGCATACAAAATCAAATTAGCTTATTTAAATGTACACATCGTACCACATAATTTGTATTGAGATTGGCTCAAAATGTATTTGATTTCATATAAATCATAATTACTATTATTTTATATAATAAAAGCAAATCCTTAATGAATAAGAAACTTTTTTACTTTAGGATTTTGGCCTCAAACTTTTTATTTTTTATATTTTAACCATAAAATTTTAAATATTAATAGGTTTTGTTCTAAAAAATAAATTATAAAAATTATTCCTATAATTACAAAAAAATCCATGTGTAATTTTATTTTACAGAAATAATTCACATGTTTAAAAAAGTTACAAAAATAATCCTTGTATAATAAAAAATTCAAAAATTACATAAATTGTCCATATGTTTAAAAAAATACAAAAATTGTCTCTGCCTAATAGAAAAATAACTAATTACCTACGAAAATCGGGTTAGTTTAATATATACTAAAAGGAAATGATGGTGAATGTTTCCCCCGATAATTTGCACCATCTATTTTGTAAAATGACATCTTCTACCCCTGCAATATATAAATTTGAGTTTGTTTATGTTTGAACGTTTTTTTTGTGTTTCTTTTTATGTACATTTTCTATGTATGAGTCAGATCATATATAATGTGTTTTTTATTATTTGAACTTTCATTCGTTAACTTAAAAAATCTTACTTACTTCTTTTTGTGTACATTGTACATTCAATTTTCTTTACGTTTCGACATAAATTTTGTGTATGTATTCATGTTTATTTTATGTATGTTTCCTACGTATAAATTTGGTCACATATAATAGGTTTTCATTTGACGGTATGAACTGAAGTAAGTCATGTAAACATAAAACAATAACATGATGAACAAAAAAGTTCCCAAAACCAAACATCTATCAATAATGGACAAACACGTTTGCGTTGCTTGCGAAATTGGGAATGAGTATCTTCTATTATATATTAAAGGGATGTGATACTTCCACGGATTTTTTTAATGCATCCACTGATTTTTTTAGTAAAATGATGAATGTAACCCTCATTTATAATTAGATTATAATTAGTTATTCAAAGATTGATCTAAAGCAAAATAGTCATACCAAAAGAGTACTCCCACTCTTCCTTCTCCGGCACCGCAATCATTTTCTAGTGCAATCTCTATTTTATCAATTCTCTTTCTAGTACCAACTAATATAAGAAAATCGTCATTGTGAACCACCATTTTCTCATCCAAAATCAAGGCATTTTCTTGCCTAAATCACATTCCTTTAAAACCAAATACAAAATACAAAAAGCATAATCAAAATCCAAAAATTGAACTCTGTATATCTTTCTTAAAATCGTAGAATGTTAAACCCAAAATCGAACTCATATTTCTTGTTTAAATTGCAGAACTTTAAACCTAAATTGAACTCCAACTTTCTTGCCAAAATCGTCATAGATCCATCTCCAGATTTCTTGCTTAATTTGCCATAAATATAAAACCAGGAAAAGCTTGAACTTTAAACCCAAAAACCGAACTTGCAGAAGAAACCTAAAATCAGTGAAAATGTTGGAGGGGAAAACATCAACTCAAGTGGGGGAATGAAGGATGAAGAAACAAAGTGAGAAGGCGGTGGTTTCAATAAAGAATCGTCGATGGTTGCAGTGGATGAGATGAGAAGGTTGTTGATAGCGGTGGAGGACAGGGAGGTTGTCGCCAATGGGCTGGAAAAGGCGAGGGAGAGCCAGTTGTTGTCGACGTTTGGAATGGTGAAGGTAAGCACAAGGGTTACACTTGCGAGGCTGATACAGATGTAAAACGTGAGCAATCATGCCTTCAAGAATTTCACTACGAATACATTTTGCATCAACTGAAATAAATTTTCCGGCAATTGTTGTAGCCTCATGAAGATTTCACGGCGTACTAGCCGATGGTGACGTATGCAAGCACAAACAAAGGCTTGTGAATGATGGTTGTTGCAGCCTCAAGAAGTGACAAGGAGATCCCAGGTGGAGGTTGTCGCCTCTTCTTCTTTGACCTAGTTATGGACAGACCGATGATTTTCAATTGAAAGGAAAATTTGCGTTTGAATAGTTAACTACAAGGGCATAACTATCATTTTATCTTAAAAATCAGTGGTTGTATCAAAAAAAATCAGTGGTTGTATCAAAAAATACCGTGGATTTGTCACCTCCCTATATTAAAACCAAATCTTAGCAATAGTACACTTTTATGCTTTAGAGTTTTGCATCAATTGTTTTTGGGTCAAAGACTTTCGGCACAATATTTTTGTATGTTTGCAACAAGATTTTCATATATTAGCAGATTTTGTCCCTGGATTTTTTGGGTTTCATAAGTTGGTCATAAGATGTTTGTATATTAGCAAGTTTGGTTCTTATACTTTCATATATTGATAGGTTTAATCCCTAGATATTTTGGTTTTTAAACTTTGACAACAATACTTTTGTATATAGACATGTTTGGTCCTTAAACTTTCGTATGTTATCATATTTGGTTCCTTGCAAAGCGCAAGTAATACCACTCTAGTTATATATAATAATCGATGACCAAAAATCACTGGCATATTGAAGGAGCCAAAACTTTTTGTGATTTGATCTGGTGGATTAAAAACTTGAAGGGTGCTAGTTAGACAAAAAAAATACAAGGGGAAATTAAACAATTTTTTTTTTATAGAAAACGGAGCTAGAAGAAAATTTGGAAAAAGGGGATTGTACCAGAAAGGAAAGCATTGCTTGATTTATCAACAAGTGGCTATTCGGAAAATTAAAGTCAATCAATAAGTTCCCCAACAACCGCCATGACTTTATATTGGTTTTCTCTCTCCACCGCACTCTCTCCTCGTCTGCAGTTTCCTCACTGCCGGAGCATTCGTTTTCAGTCGTTCAACGTTACAACTTCTTCTTCCTCTCCTTCTTCGCCGACGACTTCATTTCCGAATCATCGAGTTGTTGTTACACGGGAGCATGGTAAAAAGGACAAGCTCATGAAAGCTCTTGTAATTTCCAACTCGAAACCCTATCCCCCTAGAGCAAATCATGAGCCTTTTTATGTGTTTTGGGTACATTTTAGAAGAAAGAGAAGTCCAATCTTGGTTATTGTTGAAGCTCCAACTTGTGGATTCATAGCCTACATTGCTTTTCTCAACTCAAGAAGGTATAAAGTTTGAAACTTGATGATTCATTTGTTAGATCTAGTTATTGTTAACTTTTATGAACTTTCTGTCCCAAAACCTTTGTCCTTGTGACTATGGACTACTCCAGACCATTTGATATGTCCTTTCAGTCGTTTTTAAGTGCTTGGTGTCATAAAAATGAAGCTTGATCCTTTCCTTTCATCCATGCATGAGTTATGGAGTTTTTGGATGTTAGAAGTTAGCATTTTGGGATTAAGCTCTCTTTAGCCATGAAAATGCATAAAGTTGGAGACTTTATGGATTAGAACTCCTTTTAAGGTCAACTATGAGGTTGGAGTAAAGTGTCTTAATAATTAAGAGCTTGAAATTAAGATGTGGGTTTTGGTTGAGTACGTTGAGCGTAAATCTGTTTACGCCCAACGTAGCCAGGTAAGACCCTGTTTTTAGCTTCTGTGCTCTTACGCCTAGTGTAAGGCCTTGGTACACCGCGTGTAAGGTCAAAGTTGTTGACCTTTGACTTTTTGACTTTTTAACCGAGTGTACCTTTTGGTCAACTTGTAACGGTTTTGGCATTGGAAGGGGCAAAATGGTCTTTTGTCCAAATTACGGATTAGACTTGGCCTGGGATCAATTGAGTATGGGAAAATTACCTTAATTGTTAATTAGGGTTATTTTGTGCAATTAATAGGTGGAATCTAGTTTTGGAAGTTCGGGTTTGAGTTATATCAGTATTCTATGCGAGGTGAGTTTTCTCACTATACTTGCATGTGTAGTAATATATACGTGCTGACCAACTGTGTCTTATTTGTTTTTACTGTGACGTGTTACTATGTGTTGAGAATTCAGATAGTCTCCAGGGTTGCTGATAACCCGCAGGGCGTGTTGTTTTCTCACTGAGACTTCAGGTAGTCTCCAGGGTTACTGATAACCCACATGTCGTGTTGTTTGCCCACTGAGACTTCGGGTAGTTTCCAAGGTTGCTGATAACTCATATATGTTTATTTATGTTGTGTTGTATATGATATTTTGGGGAAAATTCACTAAGATTTGTGATTCGATTTGTGGTTTAAATGTTTTCATGTTTTCTCATATTAAAGAAAGGGCGCGACTCGATTGCATCACATCCATGAGAGATTTGTGCACATGATAACATTTGATGATACTCTGATAAATGTTTTGAGTTAAATGGTTTATCTAAGTTTTTCGTAAATTATGAAATTAAATAATTACTTAATTTATTTTAAGTGAAAATTTTGGGTTGAATTTCGGGGCGTTACAGATACTACAGGGCATGTTTATATGCTTATGTTTTGTATCGGTTATGACATCTCAAACCTTTTATAAATTAATGAAAAATATTTCTTCAAAAATACTTTTATATGACAAAATCCCACAATTATAAATAAACTCTGCTTTTAAATAAGTATAAATAAAAGTTTTAAAATGGTCGTGAATTTGAAGATGTCACACACTGGAATGCAGGAGTGGGGTGATATTGAAATCAAAGGCGGGATCAGGTGAAGGGAATGGGGAAATTCACGGTCGGCGTTGGAGAAACAAGAGAATTAAGGGGTGCGGGTAAGGGAGATTTCTTTCTCCCCTCTTCAGTCCTCTTGACATTCCTAAACACAAAGCTCGCAAGCGAATTTATTGTTGTATACAAAATCAAATTAGCTTATTCAAATGTATACGTCTTACCCCGTAATTTGTATTGAGATTGGCTCAAAATGTATTCGATCTCATATAAATCCCAATTACTATTGTTTTATATAATAAAATCAAATGCTTAATTTTTTTTGCCTAATGAATAATACACTATACTTTAAGATTTTGGCCTCAAACTTCTTATTTTTTGGATTTTAACCACAAAATTTTTAAATATTAAATAAGATTGGTTCCGTATAAAAAATAAATTATAAAAATTGCCTCTATAATTACAAAAAAGTCCATATGTAATTTTATTTTCCCGAGATAATCCACATGTTAAAAAAAGTTACAAAAATAGTTCATGTATAATAAAAAATTTAAAGATTACATAAATTGTCATTATGTTTAATAAATACAAAAATTGTCTCTACCTAATAGAAAATAGCTAATCATGCCTCCGAAAAGCAGAGTAATTTAATATATATATTGAATGTTTCTCTCGATAATTTGCACCGTCTATTTTGTAAAATGACATCTTCTACCTCTTTAATATATAAATTCGAGTTTGTTTATGTTTCAACGTCATTTTTTTTATGTTTCCGTGTTTCTTTTTATGTACACTCGGGTCACATCTAATACGTCTTTTATTATTTGAACTTTAATTTGTTAACTTAAAAATACTTAACTATTTTTATGTACATTTTAAATTCCATTTTCTTTAAGTTTTAACATAAATTTGTACATTTTAAAAATACTACCTATTTTTATATACACGTTTTTATTTTATATATGTTTCCTACTTATAACTTTAGTCCTTAAACTTTCATATGTTATCATATTTGGTTCCTTGCAAAGCGGAAATAATACCACTCTAATTATATATAATAGTGGATGACCAAAGATCACCGGCATATTGAAGGAGCCAGAATTTTTGTGATTTGATCCGGTGGATTAAAAACCTGAAGGGTGCTAGTTAGACAAAGAAAAATACAAGGGGAAATTAAACAAATGTTTTATAGACAAGGGAGCTAGAAGGAAATTTTGGAAAAAGTGGATTGTATCAGAAAGGAAACTAGGAAAGCATTGCTTGATTTATCAACAGCTGGCTATTCGGAAAATTAAAGTCAATCAATACGTTCCCCAACAACCGCCATGACTTTATATCGGTTTTCTCTCTCCACCGCACTATCTCCTCATCTTCAGTTTCCTCACCGCCGGAGCATTCATTTTCAGTCGTTCAATGTTACAGCTTCTTCTTCCTCCCCTTCTTCGCCGACGACTTCTTTTTCGAATCATCGAGTTGTTGTTACACGGGAGCGTGGTAAAAATGACAAGCTCATGAAAGCTCTTGTAATTTCCTTTTCCTTGTGACTTTATGTTTTTACTCTTTCTGTTGCTCTGCTTTTATTTTGGTTTGATTGTGCGCATTGCCATAAGCTGTTTACTATTTAGGTTTTTGTGATTGTTGATGTTTAACATGTATAAACTATATATCGTTCCTAGTTATCATTAGGTTAATATACTTTAATGGTTTAGTATTCACAAATTATTGTCGGGTAGGTGTTCGATCAAATGCAAGACATAATACTGTAGTTTTTCTAATTTGTATTTTTTGCTTCCCTCCACTATCGATTACGTTCCTTTCCACATATTACTAAAATTTCAAGTTAAAACTAAATCATTTACCGGTTTTAGTCATTACAAATAATTGATGTAGTTCATTATGACATACAAGATTACATTGTGTTGTAATCAACTACTGCAATTCTAAGTATTTGACTAACAGTCAAAAACTTTGTTAATGAGATAAGGATTGCAATTCGAGACTTATTGGTGTTTGAATTACTTGGTTTACAACTCATAGGAAGTGATATCTGATTTGGCAAATATAGCATTTAGCAGTGGTTATCAATTATAAATCACCTTGTTATTTTACAATTGGAGAAACCTGTTATGTGCAAGGTTAACAAATCTATCATCACAGTTACATGTATTTATAATATATGCAAAATTTGGATAGTCCACTATGATAGAGGAACACAAGCCCTAAAAACACAGTGAGATTTTGGATATAAATTATTACCATGTTATGATGAATTTGTCATGAAATGGAAACTGCTACAACATAAAATTTGTAATATTTCTTATGGTTTTGGATGTTATATGTAATTTCTATTTAAACAGGCACCACATGGGATCAATTGTTTGGAACTTCCCCTAATTCAGCATAAACATTTATCTGATCTGGACAGAGTTTCTGCTCTATTAAGTGGTAACTTCATCTTCTTATGATTCTACTTGTAGTTTCAACTTTCAAGTATGTTATCTAGAGTTTAATTCTTTCTCTTTCTTGCACTTTTATGTTGGCAGCAACTACTTTTGATTGGATCATCATAACTTCACCTGAAGCAGCTCTTGTCTTTCTTGATGCCTGGAAGTATGCACACAACTTTCCTCCATATAATAATAATAAGCTACATTTCCTTCTATATAACTTTTTAATCAATTTTTTTAAGGTGCAAACATACAAAATCTTTATAACTTTCTACTCTTTATGATTCCTAGAGGTGCTGGTTCCCCGAGTGTGAAGATAGCTGTGGTTGGAACTGGTACAGCAAGCATATTTGATGAAGCTCAATCCATTGATGTTGCATTTGTCCCATCAAAAGGTAGTTTTTGATACGATGGATTCTGGGAAGGAATGGAATGGTTCATTCCATTCCACTATCCAACCAAACATGATTATGGAATGTAATGAATCATTCCATTCCATTCCATTCCATTACATTGTACAAGAATCAATGTTTAGTTTTGTTGGACATTTACAGCAACTGGGAAGGTTCTTGCTTCAGAGCTACCAAACCATGGGAATGAAAATTGCACTGTTCTTTATCCTGCTTCTGAAAAAGCTAGTCATGACTTAGGTATCATATCAAATTGTCAATTATCAATTATCAATTATCACCCCTATTTTATATCTAAATTTTACTTTCTCTTTTTCTTTCTTTCAGAAAATGGGCTTTCTAAACGTGGATTTCATGTCACACGATTAAATACTTACACAACGGTATATAACTATATATTAAACTCGATTATATTTACTGTTTATAATCAATAATTAATTTTTTTTTTACTTCTTTTATTAGGAAACTGTTCAACATGTGGACCAAGTTATTTTCGAACAAGCACTTTCTGCTTCTGTTGTTGCAGTTGCATCACCTTCTGCAATTAGGTAAGTTCTAGTTTCATTTCCTGATTATTTATCTTCATTTTTTTTTTTTTTTTTTTTTTAATTTGTATGATTAATTTTTGTTGTGAAAACAGAGCATGGATGAATCTTGAATCTGTGTCAGATCGGTGGCATGGTTCTGTTGCATGCATTGGTGAAACCACTGCTTCAGCTGCCAAAAGAATGGGCTTGAGAAATGTGTACTACCCATCCAGCCCTGGCCTTCAAGGGTAATCTTTCTTTTGAGTTCGAGGGTATTTACGTCTTTTACACCTACAAGTAAAACACATAAAAACAATAAGACATAAAAAATTGCAATTCTTGTGTTATTGACTTCGGTCTCAGTCTCATTCAACTTATGTTGACTTGAAGTGACATTGAAAGTACATTTCATTTTGTAGTTGGGTTGACAGCATTATTGATGCTTTAGGAGTCCATAAGCAAGTCCAAAAGGTATAAGCCCATCCACGATTCAACTTTTCTAGGTAATCTCTCTCTAAAATGTCTTTATAATAATTATTTTTTTTTAATCAAAGTTAAGATTTTAATTTTTTTCATCTATTTCTCTTTTCAAGATTTCTGCTGTCGGTGTACAAAAATAATCGAGTAGGAAAATCATGTAAAAAAAAAAATTGGTTCACATTGAAATGTCAAGAAATGATGAGAAACTTGGAAGAGATGCTTCTTTCTTGAATTTGTATATAACTCAATACTCCTATTGGGACAAGATTTTATTTTTGTTATTATTATTATTTTTTCACTTGATACAAAAAATAAATATGCTTACAAACAACAAATGATAAAAGGCCAAAATTTAGAAAGAAGGTTCTCATTTATCAACACGTACATGAGATGATAACCATTGGTCGGTTTGTTTATGCAAGTACTTGATTTGTGTCACTTGTGACTTTAAATACGGATTTGTCACCATCCAAATATCACACCATCGATACTTCAAAACAACTTATTCCAAATTATTGACATCCAACACTGGTCCCATATTTATAAATGTGACCCCTGTTAATACGCAGTGTTGTCACTTTCTACCCCCATGCCTGTGACACGACAAGAAACCAACATTAAGAAACAAAGAAAACGATGACGGTATAAATGTATGATACTGTATTTGATGTGTATTGGACGAGAAACCAACATTAAGAAACAGAGAAAACGATAATGGTATTAATGTATAATACTGTGTATGTGTATGATGTGTATTGACCTGATATCGGGACTGATACTGATATTATTGGGGATGGGACATGAAGGTGGTCATTACTCATTAGGATTTCTTGGACTATTATTGGTTAGGTAACATTTTTTTTTTAACTTGGACAAAGTCTTGTGAATAAAAGGACAGTGGGGTTATGGTTTTCTGAACAAGTATTTGACCGGTGGGTACTATGGAGATACAAACGAAGGGGCAAGAAGGTCAGTTAGTAGCATGTTGTTTCTTATACACTTTTGTGATGGTCCCATCACACGACCACCAGAATCATGAATCATGCACCATGCTCCACCACCATATCTCCGATTCAAGAACCTATGTGGATGGGATTGGACCCTCCCCCTCTCCAAAAAGATGATGGCTTTATGGTTTAATCTTTTGACTTTCTTGCATCTTGAATTATGTTATAGGATTGAGATTTGTTATTGAGTATCTCTATTTAATGTTTCTACAGTATTGATGTTTGTGCCATTTGTAATTAAGAGTTCGAATGGTTTCCTGTTTGGTAATCAATTACAGGAAAACCATAGATGTTAGGATTCCGAACGAACACAGTTAAAAATGCGAAAAAATATAAACAAACAAGGTAATAAGATATGCGTCACATGATTGCGCTAATCGTATTACATCCACATGCAAAGTACACAAAGGTTTATTGATTTTGTACTAATGTTTATAATTACATTGAGATTCCACATAAAGAGCTATGTATTGTGATTTTAATCCTAAAGCTGACACTTATTAGATTTCAACCGCAAAGCCATGTTTTTTTTTGGGGGGGAGCTACCCGCAAACCTTGTAAGGGGCGGGTTCCCCGGTCATTCACACTCTTTAAGGTCCAAAAGCAAGCAAACCCCATGACTCATCTGTAGGTGATGAACATTAAAAGCACAAGGGGCGAGTTTGTAGAATACTTTGAGAAGTGATTAAATATGTTGGAATAATTGAAATTTAATGGAGTTGGATTACGGATGAATTGCACTTTGTTGTAACGTGTGTTTGGTTGGAAGAAATGAAAAGGAATCCAAGAACAAGAATTGGATAATCATAAATCATTAGGTTCACTTATAGATAATTATACCAAGTTTTATGTGTTTTAATACGTTAAATGTGACTTGAGAATTGACGATATGAATGCATATCTACCTATCCGAGCAAAATAAGAAATATGACATCTGATATCAATGACATAAATATTTGTAGTAGGCTTATGGCTGTTAGGTCTGAAGCTATACAAGACAACATTTATTCCATAGTGTGCGGGGTCTTTAGGGGGGGGGGGGGTAGGATACCACTACCCACTAAAGTGTGGACATTTGTTAATCTGTGCAACTTGGTCGGATTTTGTTCTAGTTAAGGTTAAGTTTTATACATTGCATATATAATACGGCTGATAGTTAGAGTTTCAATGATACTATTTGTTTTCAAGCCGGTGAATAAGAATACTCCTCCTACCCTCTGGGTTGTGGATGTATGTCATATTTGATTAAACCACGTTAACTATTGTGTTTTTATATGTGTGATTTATTTTCTCCTTTATTCCTAACATAACATAAATAATGGAGGAAAGATATAATTCAATTATATTTACATCCACCACTACTAGGAATTGTGAAATCCTTCACTACGGAATTTGAAACAATAAGACTAGGAATGGAATATAGGTATATGAGACGTTTTGTATGAAGTGTGTGGACTATAAAGACATGAAAGACATCCCGTTAAAAATATATTCGTCCCGTGATTCTTGATGTTTTATTTTTGAGTCATATATGTAGTGATATTTTGGATGGAAGTGCATTTACACTTTTTATATGTATTACGAATAACTGGTATATAGGATGGAAGATACTATATAGTTAAGGTTTATTACAATCATACAAAAGGAATATTGTTGTACATTATTTGTCGTAAATGAACTCGAACTTATCTTTCAATCGACAGAGTTAATTATACTTTTGGATCATTGGATGGAACTTTTGTGTTACAATAATACATAAGAGAATATGATATGAAACTTGTTGTATACTTCGGGTTTCTGCAACTCAATGTAACATATAATTATAAGTCGTGCTACATTTGCAAACATGTAAAATCTCATGATTATTTTTTTTTAACAAATCTAAAGAGTTATTCATTTAATTTTATTTTTACAAACTAAGTTGTAAAAACTCGAGAAAATAATGAGCTTTATGTGCATCAACTTCAACATTTAAAAACATATTGATACGATGTATACGCAAACTAATGTATTTATGCCTTTGTATAAAAGAAGTTGGTTCATCATCACGTATACTATTCTAATTTTGTCTAATTAACCAATGATTCATAGCATACGTTTGCTTTTCTAACTAATAAACTATTCATCTACAAATGAATTAGCAATTTTATTAGGTATTAAACAAATTGACATGTAGTTTTTGTTTTTATTTTTTATAGCTATAAAGGGGCTAGTTTTCGCAAAGGAGAAGAGCGTTTTGTATTGCTTCTTTAAGCCGACATGGGTCATATTCAGAGATCATGATGTCTCATTTTTTTTATATTGATGACCGTTGTTTTTTTTTCTAGGAGAATAGTCGCATGAAAATGCGACTAATATCATTTGTATTTAGAATAGTTTCTAATTTATTATGGGGAATGAAAAAGAGTTTTTTTTTTGTTTTTATTTTTGAAGAAGAAATTGAGGAATTGAGGATGTATAAAGGGGAAATCCACTTTATTTACTTGGGTCTTCCAATTCATTTTAGCAAGCGGAGGGAGGGTGAAAAGTTGGAAAATTATAATCAACCGGTTTCCTAATAAATTATCTTTTTAAAGAAGAATGTGTTACTTATTGGTGGGTGTATTTTAACATATGATTGTAAGTCGGATAGATTGTCTCTTATCAAAGGACAATGCCAAAGCCAATATCAACTAATAATGTTGGCAAGCAGATCGTCTAGGATATATAGTAGTTGAAAAACTAGTTGCTAGCTGATAGCTAAAAATTAGCTAATAAGATATAACATTTGATAAAGTAGCATATAAACTAGTTGAAATATGTAAATTACATAAAAAGATATGCAGAAGAAGATTGAGTTTTTCTTTTTATAATAAATAAATGGTATATTTGAGAAGTTTTAAAATACTCAATAAACTCGTTGAAATGTTAGTCTGAATAGGATTATTTTTTTTAGAAAAGAAAACTAGCTTATAAGTTCGTGTATAAACTATTTGTTGGTTTGTCTGACAACTTAAAAAAAAAACTGTAAAAATAAGCTAATTGTAACGTGCAAAATATAGTTTAATGCTCGTTGTTGGTGGAAGTCTTTTGGCCCCCGTGTTTATGACATGATAAACATAAATACCTCATTCTTTGGTTGTATTCTCTGTTTTGACAATCTCTCTTACGCCTTGTTCCCGAGTTCTACTTAAGGAGAGAAATGGGAGGATACGGAGGGAAAGTGAGGGGTGTCGAAGGAAAATCGTGTTCCCGAGTTTCATTAATGGAAGGAAAGTGAGGGGAGGGGAAGGATTTTGGAGTCATATTTTCCTTCAAAATTGGGCGGATTTGGGAAGAAAGTGAGGGGAAGGAAAATTTTATGCTTTATTTGCTTTTTCCTCATAATTCGGGAACACAAAAACTTAAAATTTTCCTTCTATTTCCTTTCATTTCCTTCGAACTCGGGAACACGGAATAATGAATATTTTCCTTCACCTCCCTTTCTTTCCGTCAAAATTTTCCTTCCCTTTCTTTTACTGAATTTACAAAAAAAAACTCGGGAACAAGGCGTTAGGCTAAGCGGAGTCGGGATGTTAAGCCCACTCGCTACGCTCGCTAACGTGCCATGAACACCTCCCCCTAGCGCTCACTAGAGGAGTTGCTATCTGATTACCATTTTGGCGAGAAGTGAGAGAAGGTGAGGGTGAAAGCTTATTGGTGGAGACGGTTCCCTTCTTTTTCATCGTTGATTGCAGGTTCGAAGTTCTCATCGCGTTCTTCGTTTCTGCTTTGTCGCCCAAGGAGAAACATACACAGTCCCCTTCTTCTTTTTTGGTGATAATCTAGGTTTTCTGTGCAGTTGTATAATTCCAACGAGAATAAGTTTGATTAAATTCAGAATTAAAGATAACAAATTGCACAAAGAGAGAAATTGTTCAAGCATGTTTAGACATCGAGTTGTTCCCCTGCGTCTGAAAATTTGTCATTGACATTGCCTACGATTGCTCCGACGACAGGTAATAGAACCACAACTTCTCTACATCCACCATCACCTTTGAATCTAGATTCTCCCAAATCCTAACAAAATTTACATTCTATTGTTCAATTAAATTGTTCTTCCTTTAATTTTTTTGTGCATTCATGTTTTTCTAGTTGAGTTATTCTCCTCCATTGAAGTGTCAGTGTAACTAACAAGATTTTCATTCCTTCGTTCAATTAAATTGTTCTTCCTTTAATTTTTTTTGTTCGTTCATGTTTTTAATAAAGTTATTCTCTTCTATTGAAGTGTCAGTGTAACTAGCAAGATTTCCACCTTCAATACATTTTGAAGAATGACTTTTTTTCTTCAGTTTGATGACCATTCAACTTAGTGTTCATTCACTCTTCAATGTTCAGGTTAGTTTTTTTTTCTTTTTTTGCACATAAGTTAATTTTGTCATTGTTCAAACTGAAAGTTGGATTATTGTAGTGTGATTTTGGAATCATGATTGGATCCAACTTTTTATATTAGCTATAACTTGGATGCAATTTTTTTCATGATTTAGGACATTAGAACTCAAAATTTTTGGTAACAATTTTGGCTGATATGTGTTACATTTAGTTTCTAATTCCTAAACTAAGAGCCTTTGATAAAAATTAAGCTAGTAAAAAAAACTATCCTGCTTATGCCTCTGTAAGCATTTGTGCAAATTATATGACATGTATATCATAAACACTCAATTAGCTCTTCAACCTATTTAGTGATTTCACAGAACTACATGTAGAATTTGCATCAAAAGAACATGTTTGTGTGGATTGCAGAAAACGTAAAGGACAATTTGATTATATCGAATATTTTCTTTCTACACCAAGAAGCATACAATGAGAAGAAAAATATCAATAAATCAAGATTACCTCCATTTTTATAGCTTCAGCATATATGTTCATATATGAACAAATGTTGTTTATATTATGTGTAGTTATCCCTAAGCTTTGTAATCTTTTAGTTTGATGAAATTGCTGTTTTTTTTGTTTGCGGTTTATATTTAAACAGTTGAATATCATGATGGAGCAAAGTTAAAGAGAAGAATGGGATTGAAGGATTTGATAGCAATTGATTTGTAGTCATCGTATATTCTCTTTAGTTATTAGGTATAAACCGATCAAATGTTTCATCAAGGAAGCGATTGTATTTTGTTTTTATAAAAGAATGTAAGGATAAATATATTTCTAGTATTTGGTTTATTATGTAAGAATGTAGCTTAGGCAAATCGTATCTGTTAAATATACATTTAGTTTTGATCTGTAACTTTCTGTAAAAGCTTGGTAGGGAAAAATGTTTCTATATTAAACTAAAGCAGTTTAATTAAATTAGAAAAAGAAAAAGAAAAAAAATGAAGTGTTAGGAGCGTTATCATTCCTTACTAAATGTTAAGATTAGGTGCTAAATAGTAAAAAATAAGGTGACACTCCAAAATCTTACGTGACAATATGTTAGGAGTGTTACCACTCTCCTTATAAAAAGATAAATGATACTTTCAAAGAAGCTTTAAGTTTTTTAACATATGATTTTCGAGCATAAATTTGCAAATCTTTGATATTTGAAAATGTTCATGATTTTCAAAGAAAATCAGCCTATTCAAATATATAATTTAAATGATATTTAGAAGAAATACATATTTTTGCTAGCATAAAACAATTTCAAAGCCGTAATTTTTCATAGATTCTTGACTATCCATGTGAATTTAATTTTTGGATTTCATCTTAAAAAAAACTAAACATATTAATTTTTAAAAATAAAGTTAAAAAAATTAAAAATATTATGAAATGATTACATTTTCAGTACATTTGAAAATGATAGTAACACTTTCCAAGATGAGATCCACTATGAGATAATTTTTCTTATATAGATAATTAATGTCAATTAAGGGGTATGCCCACACTCTGCATGGGACAGAGGATGTTGATTTTGTTTTAGATGTGTGTCCTGTTAATTTTTTCTTTATGGATCTACTGAAGCTGTTTTCGTTTATACTACTGTACGTGACAGTATTTTTTTGATTTGGTTTTGTTTTGTTTTTCTCTTCTTTAGTATCGTGTTGTGCTGAACTGTCAAATACACAAAAATAACAACCTATTATTGCTGAATTCTTTATGTCCTTTTTTTTACACATAACTACTCTAAGAAATTCGACAGCTTCACTTGTCAAGTCAACACTCTACAAAATCAACAAAAAAACCCACTAAAATCTCAACCAATCATATGGACAAAAAAACTAATTATCACATGGTTTAATAAAACACTCATACATAAATGCACTTGTAACATCCCAAAAATTCATAGTAAAATTTTCATTTTTAAAATAATAAATCATACAAACGAGTTGTTCCAAAACTGATCAAAGTGAATAATATTATTTCAACATCAGAGTAAATATTGAAAACTACCAATTCGGAAAACTCTGGTGGATGCGGTGCAGTCACGTCATCTTATTTACGTTTTGTGTTCTTAAATCAATTCGTACTTTGATTTCATTCATATACTCGATTCATACGAACTATAGAAAGGGTAAAGTGTTTGTCTCTTTTATTGTTTATGAGAGAGTATACAATATGAAAGAGTAAAGTGTTCTATCAGCTCACCAAAATTACTCTAATATGTATACATACCCCTATTTACAGGAGTTAACAGAAGCACAAAAAAAATACATATGGGCTAAGACACTGAAGTTTCAAAAACTAAACTGCCCTTATGAAATACATATAACGAATACATCATAACAGACTTCGATACAAGACATGACCTAAGACACTTCGACATCTCACAATATATTTCGAACCCTACACATTCGTACTAGAAGTACCTGAAACCATAAACATAAAACCTCAAGCACAAATCTTTGTGAGTTCCATAAAATACCACATACCATATATAGAATAGAGATTGTTATGTGAGATCCATAGTATTATAATTGCCATTATGCCATGATCCGTATCATGATCTTTACTTTTCAGTCTCGGGGCCAAACCCAGTGTCTCATAAACAAGCGTCAAGAGCCACCTCCAGGTCTTCCATGCAAGTATAAAAAAAAACAACTAGCATCCTACATACAATTGCCAAGGTCCAAACCCTGGTCTTGCATATAATTTGTCAGGAGCCGTATCTAGGTCTTTCATGAAATTGACAGGTTCCATCACCTAGTCTTTCTACATAACTTAATCATATGGGCCAACATCGATGCCTTCGACTCCCTTAGTATAGTGAGGAGACTCACCTCAATCTGAGATAATCGAAACACACACGCGTTGCTGCTACCAGATTCCTCACACTGAACACATCCTAGATATCCTTAATTAATAATTAGGACAAATTACCCATAATTCAAGGTCCAATTTATATATCCTCATAAAAATGGGTAAAAGACTATTTTACCCTTCCTTTGCTTGGCCCAACAATGCAAGGCCCAAACCCAAAATGACTCAAGGCCCAAAAACTTCCCAAATGTCATTCAGGTGCATATGCCCAGCGTACCAACCTGGTACGCCCTGCATACGACATTGAAGCCCAAATTCATCTCCAAACCTCTTAATGCCTTAAGACAACATGTATAACTTACGAATCTGATTCTTATGGGACGTCTTAAGCCATAAAGTTCCTTCCTTTCTGACTTTGCATGACTTAATGGTGTCCAACCCAAAGCCCTAAATCTCTAACATCATCAAAAGACCACCAACTTAGACATGGAAGGAAAAGAAGGACCAAAATCACATTTTTATGGTTCCTAATAACTCCATAATGGATAAAGTTTCTAGATTTATCCATTAGAATTGTCCAAAAGACCAAGATCTAGCCTTTAAGTCTTAAAGGGACCAAAAGTGCATCTTTTTCAACTTAATCCATTAAGTCCAAGTCTCCAGCCTTTAGATCTGAATCATAATGATGTTTAGATGGATAAATGAAACATCCCAAAAATACGACCCAAAAATTTCATTTTAAATCATTAATACAACTATAGTTAACAATTCATCACATAAAAATCATAAATCATGTATCTCAAAATATCATAAACATCTGTCAAAACATATCAGAGTAAAAACATCCTAGGATAAACAAATAGTGTGTGCACTGCAGTCATCTCGAGCTCTTCCCCTTGCTACTGGAAGTACCTAAAACCAAAACTGAAAACTGTAAGCACGAAGCTTAGTGAATCTCCCCAAACTACCACATACCATACACATAATCACATAAACTGGGCCCCCTCCCCTTCCTCGGGTCCCGCCCAACATCGAATAATGTCCGACATCAGACCCCGCTCGGTATACAGATCTGTTTCTACTAGGCCCCGCCTGTCTCTCGGCCCGCCCACTATACACATACAAACAATAACATATAATCATGCTAGTACATAAAGAATCATAAACAACACTATATCTTCTAGTCTTAAGGCCCTGCCTTGCATGGGCCCCGCCCCTACTCTATTAATGGGAGATATGGAATCCCGTCCACACTCAGCTAGTGATGAGATACGGGACCCCGCCCACACTCACCTCCCTACCAGGCACATACAAGTATCATAAAGACAACAAGTATAACTACACATGCATTTCTTCATCAGATACCACCCAACATTGAACTGTAGTTTGAAAAACATACATATACACATTCCTCGGGCCTCGGACGACATCGAACTGAAGTCCAGAAATATATAAAACAAGCACATGCAGGAATCACAAAGACATCAAACATACAAACATTCCTCGGGCTTGCCCCGACATCAGAGCTTAGTCCAGAACATAATAACATACGTAAACGAGCCGACATTGGTGCCTTTTACCTGTTCCTACATGAGAAATTCACCTCACAAGCTGACTGCAGAATCCCACGAATAAACCTCTCGTTGCTAGCTGGCAGATCCCCGAACTGCTGATCTCTCGACTCCTCGAGCTATCATTACCAACATAATACTTAGTCAAAATCCAATAATCCATTAGATATCATTCCTTTCCAAAGACCCCTTCATGGGTCAAACTTGGTCAAAGTCAAAGTTAAAGTCAAAGTCAACGATTGGTCAAGGTCAAAGTCAACACTCCGAGTTGACTTAACTCGTCGAGTCATCTACCTGAATTGCTAAGTTCCCTTACTAATCGTAGTCATGATAAATTAAGTCAACCCGTCGAGTCCCTCCCCAGACTCGTCGAGTTCTACCTGGTACAAAATCGATACAAATCGACTCAACTCGTCGAGTTCCCTATCTGTTTGGTCCATCTTATAGGATTAAGCCCCTACATTTCAGATCTAAGCTTCTTGTTTCTCATACACACTGAAAACGTCCTTTTAAGGGTAAAGTTTCCAACTTTACACGTTAATACCCTCACTTGACGGGCTTGGCTCAAACCCTAACTCTCTAGAACTTAGATCTTGGTCCACAAGTCATCCATACTCCAAACTAAAGCATATAAACAGAGATCTAGGCCTTAGACATCATTTTAACACGTAAAGCTTCTGCCTTTTCCTCCATGCATGGCCTTTTGGGGCATAAAAGGCCAAGATGACGTCTTAAAGCTTGCATGGGGGCTCCAATGGCATAAAGTTTGCACCTTTATGCCCTAATAGCCCTTAATGATTCCAGATCAGATGGTTCACTGATGTGTGTAAAACCCACTAGTTTTAAACCTACTTTTAATTATCAAATAACACACAAAAGGCAGTGAACCTATCAATTGTGGTATAGTTCAAGCAAGTAGGGTATCGAACACAGGGAACGGCAAATTAAATACTAAAACCTAATTTATCTAATTTAACTAATAAGTAGGGGTTTTCTCTAGTTTTACAAGACTAGAAACTTACTAATGATTACTTGTTAAGCTAGAAAACAACGACTTGACTAGATTCAATAACGGAGAAGTACTTCTATTTAGTTCAACTTAATTGATCCTATGGTTGATTTCAAGGTAAAAGTGCAATGGATTAATTCTTTTGCTAGTTACCGATTCAATTGATTAATTCCGTATTCACTTCATTAATCCTTAGCAAATAAATCAATTTAAACAATGGCCAGTTGTCTATTTCAATTAAATTCACTAGATATATTATTCGGGTTAAGTTAGACTTGCAGTAGCTAATTAATTTATCTTTTAATTAACTTCTTGTTTAATGGTCATCTCACAAGCTTGCACATAAATTTACTTGATTTTCTTATTAATCCTAGTTTCATGTTCACTACACTAGACATATGACAAAAAGTGTTCACTAAACATATGAGATTGATAACTAATAGATGTTCATGCTAATTAATTATCTCCCTATTAACAGAAAATCAATTATCATTCATACACAAGGTTCTTTAGCAAGCTAAAATAACTAAATTAACCAACATAGAATTAATCCTACCAAGAATCAAACCATATTACCAATTTCGTATCCCCAAATAGAAGTTTAAAGAATTTAGCTCATAACTAAGGTAAATAACAACAAACAAATAAGTTCAAGTTGCTTAATCATGTTGACAAAACAAAAGAAACAAATAGAATGGTGGAATTATGCCTTAATTACTCCCGGAATTGGATTCTAGCTTCCTTGGTAGACTTCTAGGGTTCTTCTGGCTTCTTATTCGCAGCTAAGCACTTCTGAATCGTCCCAGAACTTCTGCCTCTCGATCTGTGGAACTATCTTTAAATAAGCGGTCCGACTCGTCGAGTCAAGTGGTGACTCGTCGAGTCCCTCTCACATTCTCCGTATTGCGATAACTATCCGGGATCCCGAGTCATTATCCTTCTGATTCCTCGACCGGACTCGTCGAGTAGCTATCTGACTCGACGAGTAGAAGCTTCTTTTTCAGTGTTTTCCTTCTTCATTCCACTCTCAATCTTCTAACCGCTTCTCTTGCTTCCTTTTACTTCCGAGCTTCATCTTTGGACTGAAAAACATAATTTAACACTTTTAAGTACCTTTTGTCCATAATATGCAATAATTTAGCTAATATATGAATAAAAAACTATACTAAATACACACTAAATATGCACATATCAAAATACCCCACACTTGTTTTTTGCTTGCCCTCAAGCAAAACTGAATTTTAATCACATTAGAATTACGTATAACAACTCCAATCTAACCCAGCCATTATGCCAAGACCGCAACGCATGCATTTGTGTCTAAAATTTTTCCTAAAGAACCCCCCATATTCCAAATACTCACAATCCTCATAAACATTCACCCACTCACCCCGAACTATGCTCATTTTATGCAACCCTCCGAATCCATCCGCAGAAAACCTCTTTACCCTCAAGGTGTTTTTAATTGAGCAACCCAAGCATACATATTCTAGAAAATTACAATTTTTCGATACCACTATGGAGCTCTTTGAATTCTTCACTTTCTTGATAATTTGATCTTTGATCTCTTTGAATTCACCAACTTGTATTAACTTTTGGCATCTTCAACTTTTTTGGATTTTTTCGAATTTTGATCTTTTGATCTTCACTTTGATTGCTCCAAAATTCTTACAACTTTTCTTGCAAATTTTATTTTATTTTTATTTTTTTTTCATGTATTTCTCAATATATTTTTCCTTCTAAAATCCCTACATGCTTAAGCAGGGGCGTTCAATCTCAACCTTTATTGGCTAATGATAAAAACTTTCCTGGATACATTTCAGGTTTAGGCTGCTCAACATATTGCATCCCTCAGGCCGAGCAAGGTCGTGTTTTTGTCCCATGATTTCACTGGAATAAGGAAGCCACAAATGCACTAAAACGTGTATAGGCTCAACTAAACATTTGGGTCTTCATGCAATCATTAAGACAATTCTAACATGGAATCCTAATTTTTACCAAAATTTTCTAATTAAATCCTAAATAATACTTTTGGTATGCAAAATTTTAAAATTAACCTAAATTAAGACTCTAGATTTTCTATTATGTAACCAACCCCCTACCCCACACTTATTTGATGCAATGCCCTCATTGCATATTATGCCTACTATAAACATAAAAATAAACTAAAGAGGGAATTGGAACAAACTCCCCTGGGATAGCAGTTGATAGGCTGATCATATCCATTTTAAGCTCCAACTTCAATCAACTTTAGACATGGTAACATCTCATCCATGCCTTGGGTGTCAAAACTCGTGTGGGTCGCTCCAAATACGCGAAAATCAGTGTAAGATCTTCAAGAATGGAAATGGAAGAATAAGTGAGCAAGTGGGACCAGTAGCAGCATCAAATCAGCAGTCCATCGAGATAAAAAAATGATCGACTCGTCGAGTCTTATAGTGGACTCGTCGAGTACCAGCGCACCTTCTCAGAATATGTAGAAATACAAGGCGACTCGGCGAGTCAGCTTAGTGCACTCGTCGAGTAGGCCACTGAACGAAAAAAACTTGGTATTTTGCAACTGTTTTAGCCTCTAAAAACTTCTTTAACCCTTCCTCACATTTGGACTCAATTGCTCATACCCCCTAGGACCGGACTCGACACTTTGACGTTAAAAACTCGCTTCCTTGACTCGCTCTCTCTCTAGAAAACATCCATGCTTTATATCTCTAAACCATCCTAAGCAAGCAATCATAATTCAATCCTGAAAATAACTAAAGGAAACAACCATTAAACATAACAAAATCTCAAAGCATACACACCAAATAAAAATATAAAACAAAACAAAACAAATTAAAATTGTTTGATTAAAAACACAAAAACATCAATCTTCATCTTCCTCATCATCATTAGCAGCTCCACTTCCCCCGGCTCCGCTTCGTCTAGCAACAATCCTCTCATCCCAAGACGGAATGAATGGGTAATTCCCACCATCAATATGTGGGATATTGAAGTGGTCAAAAAGTCGAATGTGGGATTGGTTGCTAAAATTCAGCCCCCTTGCCAATTGATCCTGCATCCGCCTCATCTCTACATTGTACCAATCCATTGGTACATCTTCATTTTCGACCGGAATTACTGGCGGCTCGTCCACCACATCCCGTACTCTTCTCGATCTCACCCTCCTTCCCGGTGCATCGGGACCAACAACGGGGTCATCATTTGGGATGGCATAATGGCCACCACCATAGTCTTCAATTATCCGCGCTCGTCGGAAAAGAATAGGATTAAACGGGGGTGTCGGGATTATTGTCATGAAGTTCCAGGCTCCGCGGTTCATCAACCCAAATGAATTCGCCAATCGAGTGACAAACATTCCTCCATTGATACGGGAGGTTTTGCGATCTTTGACCGCACCCTCCGAAAGGTATGAAGCAATACACCATGGAATGTTGCAAAAGACTCCGGGTGTTATTATGCTCCATAAGTAGAAAACATCAAGGTTGGAGACCTTGTCATCGTCTTTCCTTTGGTTGATGGTGGAGGAAATAAGGCGGTGAATGAGGCGGTGAGTCGGGGATCGGATGCTCCCTTCTTGTGCAGACTTTGGGATGTAGACTTTGTTTCCTATGGTATTCCACCAACCCGTGCTCGTGACTCCATCGGGGAACGCCATATGAGTGTTTGCCAAGAAAGCCCGAAAGATGTTTGTTGTCACTAAGGGTTGATCATAAATCCCTAGTCGGCAGGCAAGGTCCACCACCGAGCATTGACGATACTCGCCCCCAAGACAAAAAGTAAAGCTCGTCGGGTGATACACATCCACTCCCCCGGTGAAAGACACCGTGGAAAAGAATTCTAAACATAGTTCCAAATAAACCGGTTCTTGAATACGGAAGACCCGGCTCCACCCATCACACACCATACTGTTGCCTTCATGTTGAAACTCCTTCAAAAGGTAAGGAGCTAGTTCTTCTTCATAGCTAACACTCTGCAGCCATTCCCAATCAATTATGTTCGGTACATACACCTCCTTCTTCTTGATGTCGGAGAGCTTCTTCTTCCACTTCCTCATTGTTGAAGCGGATTCAATTTGCGGGAAGTTTAACCATGGAAACTCCCCTTGGCTACCAGTTGAAGACTGTCCTCTTCTGAACATGATTTCTTTTGAGTTTAAACCTTGAGAAATTGGAAGAAGATTTAAAGATTTCTTTGAATGCTTGAGAGTGTTTGCGAATGGGGTACCCGGCGAGTGTGGTGTGGAAACTGAATTTTTAGGGTTAAAACCCTATTTACCAGATGTAAAAGTAATTTCGAAATCATTTTTTTTTCTGTAAATAAAACCGACTCGTCGAGTCAGGGTCAGACTCGGCGAGTCTTGTCGCGCAGTCAAAGATTTTCAGTAATCAATATATACTCGTCGAGTCAGGGTCAGACTCGGCGAGTCATTTAACAAATTTGCATATTTTTCAAAATTCTTCTGTTTATTATGAATCATTTCACCCCACACTTAGGCTAGGCACACTCTCACGCAGACATGTCCGATAATTTGGAAGATTAAAATTGTGAAACGAAACAAAAACTAAAAAAAACTAAAGAGTAAAAGAAAGCAAACTCTAACGACGGGTTGCCTCCCGCCAAGCGCTTCTTTTTGAGGACCATTTACGTTTTGTCATCTTCAAGCATCGGGAATGTACGCCTCTCTTTTTGTGGTTTATACTTGGTCTTGTAGGCGTGAATCTTCTTCTTGTAAGCCTTCTTCAATTCGTCTTTTCTCCTTTTTATTGCCTCATCTCCAGCTGCTTGGTCCTTCCCTTTTCTCTTTTTCTGCTTTACCCTTTTCTTTTTCACCAATTCTTGAACATCCTTCTCTTTAAATTTAATGACTTCATATTTCATGATGGTCCGTGCTCTTGGTTTAGTGTTGAATTGGTGATCAGCTTCCTTCTTCCTTTCCTTTATTCCTGCATCCTTTCCCGTGCTTAACCCTTCTCCAAATGGTATCGTATCAATGCATGCCACATCGGCGTGTTGTACCTCCATTACTTTTACTTCTTCTGCCAATTGTTCTTCCAAAGAATCAAAAACAGTAACTGAACCCAGGGTATGTGAAGAACTATCAATAAACAGATCAGCTTTGGTCAAGTTTTTATCCAAATCGACTAGACTCGTCGAGTCCATTATGACGACTCGGCGAGTCGTATCGGGTTCCATCAATCCTGGAGTGTTTTCTGAGTTGGCTTCTTCCAGTAGTTTTTCTAGCTCCTCCAAGTCTTTGTCAGCATCTTCAACTCCTTCAGAGTGTAGTGTGAACTTACTTGGGTCTTCTTTTAGTAAAATTTCAAGCTCTTTTTGTAATACCTCATCATCCAATTGGATAAATGAGATTTCTTCTCTCTTTTCTTCTTCTTTCTTGACTTCTGGAATAGCTTTAAACATCACCGACTCATCCCCCACTCTTAATGTCAATGTAGACTCACATATGTCAATTAGGGCACACGCGGTGTTTAAGAATGATCTTCCCAAAATAATTGGTATTTCGGGGTCTTCTTCCATTTCCACCACCACGAAGTCTACTGGAAAAATAAACTTGTCCACTTTGATAAGGAGGTTTTCACAAATGCCTTGTGGATTAATTATCGTTTTGTTTGCCAAATGGATTCTCATATTTACCGGCCTTGGTGCTGGTAAATTTAGCTTCTTAAAGAATGAGTAGGGCATCAAATTAATGCTTGCACCTGAATCAGCCAATGCTCGTGTAGAAACTTCATTACCAAATTGGCACGGAATTACTATGTTACCCGGATCACCCTTCTTCTCAGGCAGCTCACTTATCAATATCTCTGCGACTTCAGCCAGATCTATCCTAGCAGCAAAAAGGCCTTTAAGCAAGTTAAAGTATTTAGGAGTTTGGAGCATTGTTTCCACAAATGGTATATTGACTTGTAAGGCTTTAACATGCTCCATGAAGGTTCTATAGGCTTGAACTTTTTCTGTAGGCATGGCACTGGTTGGGTATGGCAAAGGAGGGTTGTATGGTTTTAGGAAACTAGCAGTATCTTCATTCCCGACTGGACTCGTCGAGTCTATGAGAGTGACTCGGCGAGTCTGGTCGGGTTTTTCTGGTTCTGGTTTTTCTTCCTTTTCTGCCTTCTTCATGGGGACCCTTTGTGCTCTTGTAAATTTTTCTTCACCGCTGGAGGTTATTACGCTCACGTTCTCCTTTCTTGGATTGGGCTCGGTGTTGCTCGGAAGTTGACCCGGTCTTCTTTCATTCACTTGATGTGCAAGCTGTCCTAGCTGTTTCTCAATGTTGAGAATGGAAGCTTGCTGATTCCTCAGCATGTTTCTGGTTTCTTGCATTGCTACATCGTGATCATTATGTCTTTTCTCGGACGCGGTTATGAACCTTGTGAGTATATCTTCTAAATTTGCCTTCTTTTCCGTCACCGGCTCTTCCTTTTGATAGAATCCCCTCTCCCTCTGTTTGTATTTCTCCTCCTTAGCCTTTTTATACTCTTCGTATGGGAGCCATTCCTTCTTTGGTTTCCTCCAGTCTTCATCGTATCTATCGCCACTGGAATAAAATACTTGAGCCTTTTTATTTCCATTCTCGTCTCGATCACAATCCTTGGTAAGATGGGGGCCGCCACAATTTTCGCATCCTACCCTAATAGCATGGATCGTTTGATCCATTTTCGTCATTCTTCGGTCTAGGCTATCGAGTTTAGCTATTACCGCCGCCATGCCATCGTTCACCGAGTTTACTGTTCCACGACTCACTTCATTTCTCGGATTGTGGTATTCTCTAGAATGCTTAGAGAATTCTTCAATTAATTCTTTTATTTCCAGAGGTGGCTTTCGGGTGAGCGGGCCTTGTGAATCGAGTAGTTGCCTTGTGGTGACATTAACTCCATCATAAAAGATGGAGACCTCCTGTTGACTATTAAGATCATGGTGTGGGCAATTTCTAAGTAGGCTCTTGTACCTTTCCCAAGCTTCATAAAGAGATTCTCCGGGTTGTTGCTCGAAGTTGGCAATGGCTTTCTTTAGCTTGGCTATCTTGGAAGGTGGGCAGAAGTGGTCAATGAACTCTTCTTTCATCTTGGCCCATGTGGTGACCGATCCGGGAGGAAGTGATTTTAACCAATCTTTCGCAGCACCTTTAAACGTGACAGGGAGCATTCGAAGAAGCTGGGTCTCGCGTGGAACATTAGGCACGTTGAAGTAGTCGGCCACATCATTTACTTCGTCCAAATGCTTGTAAGCGTCTTCATGATCTCTCCCGTAAAAAGGGATCTCCTTCAGTTGAGCGAGAATATGGCCCTTTAGCTCAAACGTAGCGGTTGCGGGAATTGCGGGTTGCACAAGTCCCGGCCCGGTGTCATCACGCATCCTTTTCTTCCATTCCCCCATGGGGACTTCATCGATGTTAGCCATAGTGATAGCTAACTCTTCTTCGGAATCGGTTTTGTGCTCGGAAATATGCTCTTTTTCTTCCTCGGTCTCGTACTCACTACCTTCATGAATTGGTTCTTCAATTGTTAATGAGGCACTGGACGCTCCTGATTTGCTGCCTTTCTTCTTGCTGAAAACGGATTTCAAGTTCTTGAGTGGTGAGTTCCTTGAAGTTGCGGTTTCTCCTACGGCTTTTCCCTTGCTTCTCTTTAGTGCGGATTCCGGGTCTTCCAAAGGTGGTACTAGAGGTGTGTCCGATCCTCGGGTCATGAAACAGCTAAAAAAAACGAAACAAAAGAAACGAAACGCGTAAAAGGAATAAAAACGAAATAAAAAATAAAGACTAAAACAGCGATGGACTCGCCGAGTCTGCTCGAGTGCACTCGGCGAGTTCAAGGCAAAAACAGAAAATAAAATTTTTTTGTTATTCTAAAAACGAATTTTTATTAAAACTAAATCTACTTACTGATTTACTTTGTAAATAACTTTGTGTAAGATAAATCCCACACAAAGGATCGATTAAACTAGATTTTACTATTAATTTTAGAACCGTTCCCCGGCAACGGCGCCAAAAACTTGATGTGTGTAAAACCCACTAGTTTTAAACCTACTTTTAATTATCAAATAACACACAAAAGGCAGTGAACCTATCAATTGTGGTATAGTTCAAGCAAGTAGGGTATCGAACACAGGGAACGACAAATTAAATACTAAAACCTAATTTATCTAATTTAACTAATAAGTAGGGGTTTTCTCTAGTTTTACAAGACTAGAAACTTACTAATGATTACTTGTTAAGCTAGAAAACAACGACTTGACTAGATTCAATAACGGAGAAGTACTTCTATTTAGTTCAACTTAATTGATCCTATGGTTGATTTCAAGGTAAAAGTGCAATGGATTAATTCTTTTGCTAGTTACCGATTCAATTGATTAATTCCGTATTCACTTCATTAATCCTTAGCAAATAAATCAATTTAAACAATGGCCAGTTGTCTATTTCAATTAAATTCACGAGATATATTATTCGGGTTAAGTTAGACTTGCAGTAGCTAATTAATTTATCTTTTAATTAACTTCTTGTTTAATGGTCATCTCACAAGCTTGCACATAAATTTACTTGATTTTCTTATTAATCCTAGTTTCATGTTCACTACACTAGACATATGACGAAAAGTGTTCACTAAACATATGAGATTGATAACTAATAGATGTTCATGCTAATTAATTATCTCCCTATTAACAGAAAATCAATTATCATTCATACACAAGGTTCTTTAGCAAGCTAAAATAACTAAATTAACCAACATAGAATTAATCCTACCAAGAATCAAACCATATTACCAATTTCGTATCCCCAAATAGAAGTTTAAAGAATTTAGCTCATAACTAAGGTAAATAACAGCAAACAAATAAGTTCAAGTTGCTTAATCATGTTGACAAAACAAAAGAAACAAATAGAATGGTGGAATTATGCCTTAATTACTCCCGGAATTGGATTCTAGCTTCCTTGGTCGACTTCTAGGGTTCTTCTGGCTTCTTATTCGCAGCTAAGCACTTCTGAATCGTCCCAGAACTTCTGCCTCTCGATCTGTGGAACTATCTTTAAATAAGCGGTCCGACTCGTCGAGTCAAGTGGTGACTCGTCGAGTCCCTCTCACATTCTCCGTATTGCGATAACTATCCGGGATCCCGAGTCATTATCCTTCTGATTCCTCGACCGGACTCGTCGAGTAGCTATCTGACTCGACGAGTAGAAGCTTCTTTTTCAGTGTTTTCCTTCTTCATTCCACTCTCAATCTTCTAACCGCTTCTCTTGCTTCCTTTTACTTCCGAGCTTCATCTTTGGACTGAAAAACATAATTTAACACTTTTAAGTACCTTTTGTCCATAATATGCAATAATTTAGCTAATATATGAATAAAAAACTATACTAAATACACACTAAATATGCACATATCAAAATACCCCACACTTGTTTTTTGCTTGCCCTCAAGCAAAACTGAATTTTAATCACATTAGAATTACGTATAACAACTCCAATCTAACCCAGCCATTATGCCAAGACCGCAACGCATGCATTTGTGTCTAAAATTTTTCCTAAAGAACCCCCCATATTCCAAATACTTACAATCCTCATAAACATTCACCCACGAACTATGCTCATTTTATGCAACCCTCCGAATTCATCCGCAAAAAACCTCTTTACCCTCAAGGTGTTTTTAATTGAGCAACCCAAGCATACATATTCTAGAAAATTACAATTTTTCGATACCACTATGGAGCTCTTTGAATTCTTCACTTTCTTGATAATTTGATCTTTGATCTCTTTGAATTCACCAACTTGTATTAACTTTTGGCATCTTCAACTTTTTTGGATTTTTTCGAATTTTGATCTTTTGATCTTCACTTTGATTGCTCCAAAATTCTTACAACTTTTCTTGCAAATTTTATTTATTTTTTATTTTTTTTTTCATGTATTTCTCAATATATTTTTCCTTCTAAAATCCCTACATGCTTAAGCAGGGGCGCTCAATCTCAACCTTTATTGGCTAATGATAAAAACTTTCCTGGATACATTTCAGGTTTAGGCTGCTCAACATATTGCATCCCTCAGGCCGAGCAAGGTCGTGTTTTTGTCCCATGATTTCACTGGAATAAGGAAGCCACAAATGCACTAAAACGTGTATAGGCTCAACTAAACATTTGGGTCTTCATGCAATCATTAAGACAATTCTAACATGGAATCCTAATTTTTACCAAAATTTTCTAATTAAATCCTAAATAATACTTTTGGTATGCAAAATTTTAAAATTAACCTAAATTAAGACTCTAGATTTTCTATTATGTAACCAACCCCCTACCCCACACTTATTTGATGCAATGCCCTCATTGCATATTATGCCTACTATAAACATAAAAATAAACTAAAGAGGGAATTGGAACAAACTCCCCTGGGATAGCAGTCGATAGGCTGATCATATCCATTTTAAGCTCCAACTTCAATCAACTTTAGACATGGTAACATCTCATCCATGCCTTGGGTGTCAAAACTCGTGTGGGTCGCTCCAAATACGCGGAAATCAGTGTAAGATCTTCAAGAATGGAAATGGAAGAATAAGTGAGCAAGTGGGACCAGTAGCAGCATCAAATCAGCAGTCCATCGAGATAAAAAAATGATCGACTCGTCGAGTCTTATAGTGGACTCGTCGAGTACCAGCGCACCTTCTCAGAATATGTAGAAATACAAGGCGACTCGGCGAGTCAGCTTAGTGCACTCGTCGAGTAGGCCACTGAACGAAAAAAACTTGGTATTTTGCAACTGTTTTAGCCTCTAAAAACTTCTTTAACCCTTCCTCACATTTGGACTCAATTGCTCATACCCCCTAGGACCGGACTCGACACTTTGACTTTAAAAACTCGCTTCCTTGACTCGCTCTCTCTCTAGAAAACATCCATGCTTTATATCTCTAAACCATCCTAAGCAAGCAATCATAATTCAATCCTGAAAATAACTAAAGCAAACAACCATTAAACATAACAAAATCTCAAAGCATACACACCAAATAAAAATATAAAACAAAACAAAACAAATTAAAATTGTTTGATTAAAAACACAAAAACATCAATCTTCATCTTCCTCATCATCATTAGCAGCTCCACTTCCCCCGGCTCCGCTTCGTCTAGCAGCAATCCTCTCATCCCAAGACGGAATGAATGGGTAATTCCCACCATCAATATGTGGGATATTGAAGTGGTCAAAAAGTCGAATGTGGGATTGGTTGCTAAAATTCAGCCCCCTTGCCAATTGATCCTGCATCCGCCTCATCTCTACATTGTACCAATCCATTGGTACATCTTCATTTTCGACCGGAATTACTGGCGGCTCGTCCTCCACATCCCGTTCTCTTCTCGATCTCACCCTCCTTCCCGGTGCATCGGGACCAACAACGGGGTCATCATTTGGGATGGCATAATGGCCACCACCATAGTCTTCAATTATCCGCGCTCGTCGGAAAAGAATAGGATTAAACGGGGGTGTCGGGATTATTGTCATGAAGTTCCAGGCTCCGCGGTTCATCAACCCGAATGAATTCGCCAATCGAGTGACAAACATTCCTCCATTGATACGGGAGGTTTTGCGATCTTTGACCGCACCCTCCGAAAGGTATGAAGCAATACACCATGGAATGTTGCAAAAGACTCCGGGTGTTATTATGCTCCATAAGTAGAAAACATCAAGGTTGGAGACCTTGTCATCGTCTTTCCTTTGGTTGATGGTGGAGGAAATAAGGCGGTGAATGAGGCGGTGAGTCGGGGATCGGATGCTCCCTTCTTGTGCAGACTTTGGGATGTAGACTTTGTTTCCTATGGTATTCCACCAACCCGTGCTCGTGACTCCATCGGGGAACGCCATATGAGTGTTTGCCAAGAAAGCCCGAAAGATGTTTGTTGTCACTAAGGGTTGATCATAAATCCCTAGTCGGCAGGCAAGGTCCACCACCGAGCATTGACGATACTCGCCCCCAAGACAAAAAGTAAAGCTCGTCGGGTGATACACATCCACTCCCCCGGTGAAAGACACCGTGGAAAAGAATTCTAAACATAGTTCCAAATAAACCGGTTCTTGAATACGGAAGACCCGGCTCCACCCATCACACACCATACTGTTGCCTTCATGTTGAAACTCCTTCAAAAGGTAAGGAGCTAGTTCTTCTTCATAGCTAACACTCTGCAGCCATTCCCAATCAATTATGTTCGGTACATACACCTCCTTCTTCTTGATGTCGGAGAGCTTCTTCTTCCACTTCCTCATTGTTGAAGCGGATTCAATTTGCGGGAAGTTTAACCATGGAAACTCCCCTTGGCTACCAGTTGAAGACTGTCCTCTTCTGAACATGATTTCTTTTGAGTTTAAACCTTGAGAAATTGGAAGAAGATTTGAAGATTTCTTTGAATGCTTGAGAGTGTTTGCGAATGGGGTACCCGGCGAGTGTGGTGTGGAAACTGAATTTTTAGGGTTAAAACCCTATTTACCAGATGTAAAAGTAATTTCGAAATCATTTTTTTTTTCTGTAAATAAAACCGACTCGTCGAGTCAGGGTCAGACTCGGCGAGTCTTGTCGCGCAGTCAAAGATTTTCAGTAATCAATATATACTCGTCGAGTCAGGGTCAGACTCGGCGAGTCATTTAACAAATTTGCATATTTTTCAAAATTCTTCTGTTTATTATGAATCATTTCACCCCACACTTAGGCTAGGCACACTCTCACGCAGACATGTCCGATAATTTGGAAGATTAAAATTGTGAAACGAAACAAAAACTAAAAAAAACTAAAGAGTAAAAGAAAGCAAACTCTAACGACGGGTTGCCTCCCGCCAAGCGCTTCTTTTTTAGGACCATTTACGTTTTGTCATCTTCAAGCATCGGGAATGTACGCCTCTCTTTTTGTGGTTTATACTTGGTCTTGTAGGCGTGAATCTTCTTCTTGTAAGCCTTCTTCAATTCGTCTTTTCTCCTTTTTATTGCCTCATCTCCAGCTGCTTGGTCCTTCCCTTTTCTCTTTTTCTGCTTTACCCTTTTCTTTTTCACCAATTCTTGAACATCCTTCTCTTTAAATTTAATGACTTCATATTTCATGATGGTCCGTGCTCTAGGTTTAGTGTTGAATTGGTGATCAGCTTCCTTCTTCCTTTCCTTTATTCCTGCATCCTTTCCCGTGCTTAACCCTTCTCCAAATGGTATCGTATCAATGCATGCCACATCGGCGTGTTGTACCTCCATTACTTTTACTTCTTCTGCCAATTGTTCTTCCAAAGAATCAAAAACAGTAACTGAACCCAGGGTATGTGAAGAACTATCAATAAACAGATCAGCTTTGGTCAAGTTTTTATCCAAATCGACTAGACTCGTCGAGTCCATTATGACGACTCGGCGAGTCGTATCGGGTTCCATCAATCCTGGAGTGTTTTCTGAGTTGGCTTCTTCCAGTAGTTTTTCTAGCTCCTCCAAGTCTTTGTCAGCATCTTCAACTCCTTCAGAGTGTAGTGTGAACTTACTTGGGTCTTCTTTTAGTAAAATTTCAAGCTCTTTTTGTAATACCTCATCATCCAATTGGATAAATGAGATTTCTTCTCTCTTTTCTTCTTCTTTCTTGACTTCTGGAATAGCTTTAAACATCACCGACTCATCCCCCACTCTTAATGTCAATGTAGACTCACATATGTCAATTAGGGCACACGCGGTGTTTAAGAATGATCTTCCCAAAATAATTGGTATTTCGGGGTCTTCTTCCATTTCCACCACCACGAAGTCTACTGGAAAAATAAACTTGTCCACTTTGATAAGGAGGTTTTCACAAATGCCTTGTGGATTAATTATCGTTTTGTTTGCCAAATGGATTCTCATATTTACCGGCCTTGGTGCTGGTAAATTTAGCTTCTTAAAGAATGAGTAGGGCATCAAATTAATGCTTGCACCTGAATCAGCCAATGCTCGTGTAGAAACTTCATTACCAAATTGGCACGGAATTACTATGTTACCCGGATCACCCTTCTTCTCAGGCAGCTCACTTATCAATATCTCTGCGACTTCAGCCAGATCTATCCTAGCAGCAAAAAGGCCTTTAAGCAAGTTAAAGTATTTAGGAGTTTGGAGCATTGTTTCCACAAATGGTATATTGACTTGTAAGGCTTTAACATGCTCCATGAAGGTTCTATAGGCTTGAACTTTTTCTGTAGGCATGGCTCTGGTTGGGTATGGCAAAGGAGGGTTGTATGGTTTTAGGAAACTAGCAGTATCTTCATTCCCGACTGGACTCGTCGAGTCTATGAGAGTGACTCGGCGAGTCTGGTCGGGTTTTTCTGGTTCTGGTTTTTCTTCCTTTTCTGCCTTCTTCATGGGGACCCTTTGTGCTCTTGTAAATTTTTCTTCACCGCTGGAGGTTATTACGCTCACGTTCTCCTTTCTTGGATTGGGCTCGGTGTTGCTCGGAAGTTGACCCGGTCTTCTTTCATTCACTTGATGTGCAAGCTGTCCTAGCTGTTTCTCAATGTTGAGAATGGAAGCTTGCTGATTCCTCAGCATGTTTCTGGTTTCTTGCATTGCTACATCGTGATCATTATGTCTTTTCTCGGACGCGGTTATGAACCTTGTGAGTATATCTTCTAAATTTGCCTTCTTTTCCGTCACCGGCTCTTCCTTTTGATAGAATCCCCTCTCCCTCTGTTTGTATTTCTCCTCCTTAGCCTTTTTATACTCTTTGTATGGGAGCCATTCCTTCTTTGGTTTCCTCCAATCTTCATCGTATCTATCGCCACTGGAATAAAATACTTGAGCCTTTTTATTTCCATTCTCGTCTCGATCACAATCCTTGGTAAGATGGGGGCCGCCACAATTTTCGCATCCTACCCTAATAGCATGGATCGTTTGATCCATTTTCGTCATTCTTCGGTCTAGGCTATCGAGTTTAGCTATTACCGCCGCCATGCCATCGTTCACCGAGTTTACTGTTCCACGACTCACTTCATTCCTCGGATTGTGGTATTCTCTAGAATGCTTAGAGAATTCTTCAATTAATTCTTTTATTTCCAGAGGTGGCTTTCGGGTGAGCGGGCCTTGTGAATCGAGTAGTTGCCTTGTGGTGACATTAACTCCATCATAAAAGATGGAGACCTCCTGTTGACTATTAAGATCATGGTGTGGGCAATTTCTAAGTAGGCTCTTGTACCTTTCCCAAGCTTCATAAAGAGATTCTCCGGGTTGTTGCTCGAAGTTGGCAATGGCTTTCTTTAGCTTGGCTATCTTGGAAGGTGGGCAGAAGTGGTCAATGAACTCTTCTTTCATCTTGGCCCATGTGGTGACCGATCCGGGAGGAAGTGATTTTAACCAATCTTTCGCAGCACCTTTAAACGTGACAGGGAGCATTCGAAGAAGCTGGGTCTCGCGTGGAACATTAGGCACGTTGAAGTAGTCGGCCACATCATTTACTTCGTCCAAATGCTTGTAAGCGTCTTCATGATCTCTCCCGTAAAAAGGGATCTCCTTCAGTTGAGCGAGAATATGGCCCTTTATCTCAAACGTAGCGGTTGCGGGAATTGCGGGTTGCACAAGTCCCGGCCCGGTGTCATCACGCATCCTTTTCTTCCATTCCCCCATGGGGACTTCATCGATGTTAGCCATAGTGATAGCTAACTCTTCTTCGGAATCGGTTTTGTGCTCGGAAATATGCTCTTTTTCTTCCTCGGTCTCGTACTCGCTACCTTCATGAATTGGTTCTTCAATTGTTAATGAGGCACTGGACGCTCCTGATTTGCTGCCTTTCTTCTTGCTGAAAACGGATTTCAAGTTCTTGAGTGGTGAGTTCCTTGAAGTTGCGGTTTCTCCTACGGCTTTTCCCTTGCTTCTCTTTAGTGCGGATTCCGTGTCTTCCAAAGGTGGTACTAGAGGTGTGTCCGATCCTCGGGTCATGAAACAGCTAAAAAAAACGAAATAAAAGAAACGAAACGCGTAAAAGGAATAAAAACGAAATAAAAAATAAAGACTAAAACAACGATGGACTCGCCGAGTCTGCTCGAGTGCACTCGGCGAGTTCAAGGCAAAAACAGAAAATAAATTTTTTTTGTTATTCTAAAAACGAATTTTTATTAAAACTAAATCTACTTACTGATTTACTTTGTAAATAACTTTGTGTAAGATAAATCCCACACAAAGGATCGATTAAACTAGATTTTACTATTAATTTTAGAACCGTTCCCCGGCAACGGCGCCAAAAACTTGATGTGTGTAAAACCCACTAGTTTTAAACCTACTTTTAATTATCAAATAACACACAAAAGGCAGTGAACCTATCAATTGTGGTATAGTTCAAGCAAGTAGGGTATCGAACACAGGGAACGGCAAATTAAATACTAAAACCTAATTTATCTAATTTAACTAATAAGTAGGGGTTTTCTCTAGTTTTACAAGACTAGAAACTTACTAATGATTACTTGTTAAGCTAGAAAACAACGACTTGACTAGATTCAATAACGGAGAAGTACTTCTATTTAGTTCAACTTAATTGATCCTATGGTTGATTTCAAGGTAAAAGTGCAATGGATTAATTCTTTTGCTAGTTACCGATTCAATTGATTAATTCCGTATTCACTTCATTAATCCTTAGCAAATAAATCAATTTAAACAATGGCCAGTTGTCTATTTCAATTAAATTCACTAGATATATTATTCGGGTTAAGTTAGACTTGCAGTAGCTAATTAATTTATCTTTTAATTAACTTCTTGTTTAATGGTCATCTCACAAGCTTGCACATAAATTTACTTGATTTTCTTATTAATCCTAGTTTCATGTTCACTACACTAGACATATGACAAAAAGTGTTCACTAAACATATGAGATTGATAACTAATAGATGTTCATGCTAATTAATTATCTCCCTATTAACAGAAAATCAATTATCATTCATACACAAGGTTCTTTAGCAAGCTAAAATAACTAAATTAACCAACATAGAATTAATCCTACCAAGAATCAAACCATATTACCAATTTCGTATCCCCAAATAGAAGTTTAAAGAATTTAGCTCATAACTAAGGTAAATAACAGCAAACAAATAAGTTCAAGTTGCTTAATCATGTTGACAAAACAAAAGAAACAAATAGAATGGTGGAATTATGCCTTAATTACTCCCGGAATTGGATTCTAGCTTCCTTGGTCGACTTCTAGGGTTCTTCTGGCTTCTTATTCGCAGCTAAGCACTTCTGAATCGTCCCAGAACTTCTGCCTCTCGATCTGTGGAACTATCTTTAAATAAGCGGTCCGACTCGTCGAGTCAAGTGGTGACTCGTCGAGTCCCTCTCACATTCTCCGTATTGCGATAACTATCCGGGATCCCGAGTCATTATCCTTCTGATTCCTCGACCGGACTCGTCGAGTAGCTATCTGACTCGACGAGTAGAAGCTTCTTTTTCAGTGTTTTCCTTCTTCATTCCACTCTCAATCTTCTAACCGCTTCTCTTGCTTCCTTTTACTTCCGAGCTTCATCTTTGGACTGAAAAACATAATTTAACACTTTTAAGTACCTTTTGTCCATAATATGCAATAATTTAGCTAATATATGAATAAAAAACTATACTAAATACACACTAAATATGCACATATCATTCACTCACTTGGGACGTCCATATCCCAAAGATCAAGCTCCTTGGACGAAAACCCCAATAAAGTGAAAATAAGGAAATCTAAGAAACTACTAAGAAAGTTAGAGACTTGATTACCAGAAAATGATGAGAATGAAAGGAAATCTCTGGATCTACTATCTCCTTCTTGAATCCTCAAGCCTCTCATTCTTCCACAAACTTCAACACACACGATTTCTCTCAAGAATGGCTCACAACACTCAAACTAGCATTAGGGTTTCTGGACTCACGGTTTGGACAATGGAGGCTGGAAACCCTAGAGTTTAGGATGTATAAATAGGGTGTAAAATCTCGGATTTAGGGTTTTCACAAACCCAGTCCAACTCGTCGATTTGGTCTTCCAAAAACACGCGTGAAAACATTCCTACTTGTCGAGTTCTCACCCTTGAACTCGACGAGTTGCCTTCTTATTTGGAGATTTTCTTTCCTCGTTTGGCCTTCTGGTATCTGGGTGTTACAACTCTCCCCCACTTAAACTGGACTTCTTCCTTGAAGTCCGCTACAGTCACCTACCATGCAAATATCTCATGCGTCATGCCCACAACTTTCCTGCTACCTATCCTAGACCAACTGGTGTTTCCCACCGCCACCGACAATCGCCATCCTGGAAGTACCACTACCATCCCACACAATCAATGGCCTTCCCAAGGCAACTGAAACCAACCATTGAAACCTTAAATCCAATGAAGGATAATCCTTATTGTTGTACAGAGAACTACTTCTGTCGTTCCGAGATCTAAAATCTATAATGGTCTGTCTCCCTGACGGACTGTCTGTGCTCCAAAAACTACCATGCCAAAACCTCATCGAATAACTATTCAACCATAAAACTTCCCCTTGATTATCTTGATGCTACCATTAGAAACAAAAAACCTATCCATAACCAGTTGTAGAATACTTATACTTGACAGAAGGCTCAGATAATCCTTCGAGTAGAAGATTCATCCCTGAAATGGTTAGATTCAGATGAGAGCTGCACAACACGGTCAAATCAATTACTCTGAGATTATTTAATCCAACTGTAAGTGTCTCAGCACCTTCGATCTGCAAGCTACCCTACTCACAAGAATCCTTACATCACTACTTCTGCCCAAACATTGTGCTACCTCTTATCCACTTTTTGAATGAACCGAGACTACCCTGGTCCCAACTTATCTGTTAATTATCTGAAGTACCAGATTCCCACCTGGTTGATGAACCAAAAAGCACCCCCTCAGTCGCTCCCAGCGACTTCCAAAGAAAACTTTGGCTATCGATAACTACCCTATCCACATTGCCCCTCCCGACTCTAAAAATCCTGGCATCCCCGATCCCCTACCTTGATCCAATGGTCCCTACCCGGTCCCACCTGCATTTCTATAAGCACATGGGCCATGCCCACGGGTCCCACCCAACCATATCACGGAGTGGTCTTACCCCCAGGTCTCACCTATCTAAGGATACGTAGGTACAACTCCACCTCGAATCCTATCTACTTATCCTTTCCTAATTCTGATCACTTTAACTAGGAGATATGGGCCTCGCCCACACTCTGCTAACTAGGAGATATGGGCCCCCGCCTACACTCTGGTATATGGCCACTAATGAATGTTGCGGCTATCCCACAGTCTTACAAATTTCCCACGCTGTCTGGCTGCTAGTGAATGCTACAACTATACTGCAGTCTTACAGTACTTTCCACACTATCTGGCTGCTGGTGAATACTACGTCTATCCTGCAGTCTTATAACACTTTCCACGTCGATCATGCCCGCGACCGAACATCCTGGCTGAACTCGCATCTTGGCAGGAATTTCCTCGACTCCGAGAAATCGGTCAAGCGGGAGGCTACCCTCGACTTACCTCTCTCTATAAAACCCCCTCCCCAGAGGAGAGCATAAGCTCCAGGATGAGTGAGCGCGCTGAGGGAAATTCGTGAGATCCGGAAGTCTCCAGGTTCAATAGATGCCATGCCTCTTTATTCCTAGTTAAAGCGGGAAAACAAGGTCTATCACTCCAAGTGAGCTTACCCTGGCATCTCTATCAAGTGAATTAAAAACAATTAGAAAAATAGTCCGTCTGAGAATGTAGTAAGAAAGTTTCTATACCAGGCATCCCCGCGAAAGTCTAATTATCAAGCACTTTCAGCTATCCTTTTTCTGCCTTCCAGTTTCGAGAGCTAGACCAAACTTCCTTATCTGGCTTCCAGTCTTCCCGAAGTGAGCGAATTGCATGTAGAGATCCGTAGGGGCTTATAGTTTAATTGGTTGAAACGTACCGCTCATAACGGTGATAATGTAGGTTCGAGCCCTACTAAGCCTACCGGATTTCTGATATCTCTATCTTTTTTATCTGGATTTCGTATCTATCTTTCTCATATTTGACTGATTTTGTATGCTCATGCGTAATCCTTTTGATTAGACTATCTATTCCTATCTTTCAATCCGGATTTGATATCCCTCTCTAACCTCTTCAAGGCATGGGAACCTGATTGACCTATTATTTCCCCCAGGGCGGATGGGATTGATTCTAAACCCACTTCGACGTCTTCCCACAAATTTGCCTTATCGAGTAGGTGCCATTCAGGCAATGAAATAGGTTTTTATACGAGGAATAAGAGGAATATGCAAGAGCAGGTTGCACGAAAGGAACTGGCATCTCATCGGAATAGGAAGCGAATCCGCTCTTCTATGTGCCCCGTCAGCTCAAAAAGGATAAGTTGCCTTAGAATCGAGAAAGTTACGTGGAGTTCATAATTGCATAAAAGGAGTCAAAGTAAAGTAGTGGCTGCGGCGCGTTGAGGCACTTCTTCGACGGTTCCCGTACGCCCGGCCTGCCGGCCCGCTCTGAAGAACCTGATCCCCAAAGCCAACTATCCAACACCAAAAAGACGCGAACCTACAGGGGGAAGTTTCCTAAACTCCCAACTCACATACCCCTCAATCCAATCATCCACTTGGGCCGCCTTCCTTCCTAACGAGAATGCAAGATCATCCCAAATTCATACCTCCTTTTGTTCCTGAACCCCTGGAGAATTCTCCCCGACTTTGATTCGACTAAAATCTTACAACACACAAGACTGGAAAGGACCCCCAATCCTTCTTATCATCTAATGATCAATCAACTAGAGACCAACGCTTATTACTGTTATTGTTCTCAAGCTAACCAACACTAAAGTAGTACAACTCTTGAAGACTAACAGAACACCTCTCGAGTTCCAATCACACTTGCTACAACTACCGCATCCTGAGAACCCACTATATAAGGAGACGACCTCACACTAATACTCTAAGACTCATGGTATGCAGATGGCATATAACCCGAAGATAAGCAAGAAGTATAACCCCAAGATACAATTACTCATATGGATGCAGGGCAATAGCAATAAAATCATAAATAAAAACTGATAGGAAAGCAAAAGATACGCACCTGCAACATCGGAAGTTGCTCGTGTCTCCTCTGTAGTCAACTTGAAAGCCCTGCTCCTTGCCGCAGGCACCTCTGCCCAGCCATGACGGCCGTCGGTGATCCTGAATGTCGCAGGGGCAGGTGCGATCACCTAAATTCATACTTCCTTCTGTTCCTGAACCCCTGGAGAATTCTCCCCCACTTTGATTCAACTAAAATCCTACAACACACAAGACTGGAAAGGACCCCCAATCCTTCTTATCATCCAATGATCAATCAACTAGAGAGCAACGCTTACTACTGTTAGCGTTCTCAAGCTAACCACCACGAAAGCAGTACAACTCTTGAAGACTCACGGAACACCTCCCGAGTTCCAATCACACTTGCTACAACTACCGCATCTTGAGAACCCACTATATAAGGAGACAACCTCATACTAATACTCTAAGACTCATGGTATGTAGGTGGCATATAACCTGAAAATAAGCAGGAAGTATAACCCCAAGATACAATTACTCATATGGATGCGGGGAAATAGCAATAAAATCATAAAAAAAAACCTAATAGGAAAGCAAAAGATACGCACCTGCAACATCGGAACCTACTCGTGTCTCCTTTGTAGTTAACTGGAAAGCCCTGCTCCTTGCTGCAGGCGCCTCTGCCCGGCCCTGATGGCCATCGGTGATCCTGAATGTCGTAGGGGCAGGTGCCATCACCTGTCCCGCTGCAGCCAAACTTGGGCATTGGTCCTTCTTGTGTCCCCTCTTACTGCAATGAAAGCATATCCTGTCTAATCCCTAGGTGGTGGTAGCAATACAATCCCTGCTATAGTGACCGATCCGGCCGCACTTGAAGTAGCCAAATTCACCACCACTACTGCTCATACACGTACCCTTGTGTGTCATGCCGCACTTGTCACAGCAGCTACGGCCCTGATGACCTCTAAGTCTAGAATCCGATACCATGGGCCTCTTGCCCGACCCAACAGATGTTTGCACCCTGTCTGGTTTCCTCTTCATCTCTGCCTCTAAGTCGATCTCCCTCTCCCTGGCTCAAGTGATCATATCCTCTAGCGTCTTGCAGCTGGACCGACTCATAAACTGTCTAATATCACTCCTCAGCATCTCGTGGTACCGGGCCTTCTTTATCTCCTTGTTTGCCACATACTGCGGAACAAGAAGGGCCCTCTCCCTAAACTTGGTAGTGATCTCCGCCACCGTCTCTGTAGTCTGCTGGAGATCCTGGAAATCTCGTGCCAACTGCTGCACTCAATCACTGGAGCAAACTCGGCCCTGAACCTGGCCGAGAAGTCACCCCATGTCATCGCGTTCAATGCGGCATCATCCCGAATAGCATGTCCAACCTCCTCCCACCAATCACTTGCTCTGTCCTAAATAGGACAGGAAGCGATTCAGACCTTGTCCCCCTCGGGATATCGGCTAGAATGAAAGGTGTTAGCGACATCTACCAACCACCGGCTACTACCAATGGGGTCCTTAGCCCCATAATAGTCTAGAGCTCCACAAGCTCTGAACTCCCTGAATGTCAACGTGTGCGCCCCCATCATGGCCGCCATCTCGGTGCGGAACACACCCAACCTCTCGTCCAAAATCTCCAAAATGCCTTCCTTGACCGTACCGAAGACCACAGGAGTCTGGTCCATAATACCGCGTGTAATCTCAGATGATATAAACTCTTTTTTGTACTCATCCAGTTGCCCGACTCCAGAGCCTGAACCTGATCCCTCACTGGTGCCTGAACCGCCAACTAGTCTAGTACATAGCGTCACCATACTGCAACATAACATAACAACCATCAGAATACTTATCACTATCGAGGGATCACACACACTACAAGCAGGGGAGACCCTAGGGGTGTTCAAAAGGTACCCATGAACATGGCCCACTAAGATAAACGACCCAAAAAATTTGGTTAAAGTATTAGACTTGATTCTGATTTTGGCCCAAATGAGATTAGGTTTTGTGTTATCAACTTTCAATATGGCGCGACGCATGAGAGTAGTAGAGTGGGAAAGCCAAAATTTTGGGGAAAAACGATTTGGTTCCTTCCTTGTCGCTTATTACGATTTATGCATGGAGAAAAAAGTAATTATGGCTATTGGGTAGTGAATCATTTACGATCCTTGGCACCAACGATCTCATTATTTATTCAAAGTAAGAAGAAATCAATTTGGTCCTAATCACCTCTATCTTGAAAATCATAAGCAAATTAGAAAGTTTGAGTTCTTACTTCTTTCTTATTTCTTATTTTTTTTGTTACTTCTTAAATCTCAAAAACTAGAAACATTTATTCGGCTCTAGTATGAGGTGAGAAGTTGGGAAGCAAAATCACAAAAGAAAACATGGAATAAAAAATTTCAGGAAGTGAATACATATTATATCCGACTTCTGATTTTTTGTGACAACTGTCAATTTCTAGTCGAGTCAAAGTCAAATAAAGTCAAGAAGTCAAACCGGTCAACTCAACTAACCCTTGTATACTAGGGTTTACGTTATGTAATGATTATTCAACTCGCTATTTTAATAAGAAGTCATCACTTGGAAAGTTCATAAGTTTAGGATTCTTGAACCCTAATCGGGGTAAGAGATGTAACAAAACGATAAAACATTATTGCATACCCTTCGGAGGTGTGTAAGATCCTTAAACATGGCTTATTGGGGATTACGAACCTTGCATTTCGAAGTTAAACACTCGCAGAGGATACAAACTAAGTCTCTCTCGATCTCTCTCACTCTATCTCTCTCTCTCTCTATCTTAAATCACTCCCACATCTCTCTCTGTATAAGAAATCTCTCCCAAATCTCTCTCTGAATGAGAAATCTCTCCAAGTATGTGAAATCTCTCCAAGTATGTGAAATCTCTCTCTGAATGATAAATCTCTCCAAGTATGTGAAATCTCTCCCAAATCTCTCTTCGAATGAGAAATCTCTCCAAGTATGTGAAATCTCTCCCAAATCTCTCTTCGAATGAGAAATCTCTCCAAGTATGTGAAATCTCTCCCAAATCTCTCTCAAAATCTCTCTCAACTTCTTATAATCACTCGGGGCATCCCGACCCTTTATTTAGACGAAAACCGCTCGAAAACGGAAGTTTACACGAAAAACAGCCTTAAGGAGCTGAATCCTTCTATTAGAACCCAAACTAAGAAGAACCGAAGGTAAGAGGACGGAAGCTACCCTGTGAGAACCGAACTTAGCCCTTCTGAACCGTACCTCGCTTGAACCAATCCTCGCCTAGGACCGAGCCTCACCTTCACTCCCTTCCCTTCGCATACGAGACTTCTCAGGGACCGAACCCTCCTCTCGGTTCTCATCCACTTTCGGTTCTATGAGCTGGAATCGAACCTTCGGCCCTGAACTTCGGAATTTCTCTTTCCTTTCCCGGTTTTCAATATTTTTAGCGTTTTGAGCCCGTTTTTCATGATTTTAACGTGGGATTTTCACCCAAACTCGTATTTTAACATAGTAAACCCTAAATATTCATATTTTAACTATATTTTGGGGAAAATCCTTGCCTAAGAATAAAATCTACTTGGCAAGATATTTAGGTGGAGTGTTGACTTATCCTTTGGACAAGGACACAAGCAACCTCCCCATACTTTCATAGTACAACCCTCAGTCACTATTCCTCCATGCTTAGTCAATTAATTTTCCTTTCACACTATTTAACCAGCCCATAATCAGATCAACGGGCTGGAAAATCTTCACTTCACTTCCCTCAATATTCACTCTTTCTCAAGAAGGATCAAACCCATTTCTCTCTCGTTTCCTCTTCCTAAAATACGAGATTCAAAGGCTGGTCTTGGGTTTTTCCCCCACATTTGGTAGGTATCTTCCTCCTACACTTAGATATTCTACTATCCTTCATCCAAATCATAGATTGCTTACACAAATATCATCATATTTGTGTTAGATCTTCAAATCTTTAAGCATTTCCCAATTGTTATTGAGTTGAACACTTCTTTTCTCTATCATCCATCTACTGAAATCACTCAAGGTGAGTTCATACCCCTGTCTTTTCATGTTTTTCTAAACTCAAACATCAGCTTTCAACAAAAAAGTTAATGTTCATTCACGAACTGTTTTGGGCAACTTAAACATTTTAGTTTTCAAAACTATATTAGATGAAAATAGCTCAGTTTTATACCTTTAAAATGACTAGTTGCACATGTCCATACGATTTTCCTACTATTTATGGTGATTTTTACAAAACTGCTTATCACTGTAGTTACGAATTCGGACCAGTCAATGAATATGAATGTTTTCACACCAGTTAGAGACTTTTAAAAATCACAATAAAATTTATGGACAAATTAGACACATTTTCTAAACTCTCAGAGTTTACGGATTTAGTTTTTGACTCCATATGATTTTTCTATAATTATTCCAAGAACAAGAACAAAAAAGATAACACTAGCAAATTATTGATAACTCATTTACACCTTGTAACTTGCTGAGCAAGGTGTGTATTATCATATATATAAATACATGTTGGTTATATTACTAGTCTTTTACCTCATTACAGAGGCTTACATCATATGTAAAAAGGATTTCTACCATTACAAAATGTTTTTGATAAGCGATAATAGGTATAGTTTATGTTTCGTATACATTGCAAACATTTATGATAAACTATGGTAAGTATAGTTTATGTTTCATATACATTATAAACATGTTTCCATTAACATAACAAACACATTTCGGAAGGTTTATTCCCACGGAAAAAGGTTTTTTTACACTCACGCACACTACACGTAAACTTGTTAGCGTAAATTGTGAGACATTCTTCTCAGTACTCCTAGAGTACAGGTTAAAATTCTTGGTAGTTATAACCAGGGTCTCTTGTAGGGAGAACGTGATAGTTGTGTATAGATCTATATTAGGTCTGACAAACCCAGACCTGAGCTGCATGCAACAGCTAGACCAGCAGGTCTGAGGTGACAAGTGTCATTATCTTTTTCGACGCATAGGGAGTTAACAACACATAAAGTTTACGGGGATGTTCTCAAATCAAAAAGGGTTTTATGTCGATTTAAAATCACTTTTTATATCAATAAGTATGGATATTACTTGTACATTTCGGTCTTGGTATTTAAGACTACACATCACTCTTTTAAGGAAAATATTCGATTTGTCTTGGTAACACACAACTCGTTACAAAGATCGGTTTCCAAACTCTTCATCTAAAAATATTATGAACTCACCAACGCAATTGTTGACACTTTTTCAAAACTACTTGTATTCTCAGGGAATCAACGAAATCAGGAAATCACAAGCTTTTGAGGATGGTACGCTACGGCGTTGAACAACTATTTTTATATCATGTTGTAATCAATCATTGAAATATGTAATACTTGAAACCATGTAATTCTTTTCTGATTATATTTATGATTGGTTGTATTTACTTTGAGCACTATTATACTCGTTGTTGTGATACTATACATGAAGTCCGCCACCCCCGGACGTTTCCGCCATCCTTGGTTTGGGGGTGTGACATTTATGTTGACCTAAAAACTATGCAAACATGTTTGTGTTGTATTATTTTGATTCCTTCTATTTTTCTTATCAGTTTCCCTTTTTTGTTATAATATCTATTGATGTAATCATCTCAGTGCAAAAAACTAAATGTTGTTTCTAATATTGTGTTGTATTTACTTTTAGTAATGGATGCTAGTATTTTGTTCTGCATTTACTTTTTTACAATAACTTGCCAATTGTTCACCAAGTGTTTTTATAAATTTAGTATCTGTAATTACCTTTTGAGTTCTAAATGTCTATTTTATGTTGAATTACCATTACCATTCATAAATTGGAATTTGATATTTATTATATGATTTCAATTTCCTTTAATTTCTTTATTTCATACTTTTTATATAGTTTGATATGCTATTTGTAATTGGAAAAGTATGAATCTAAAAGACATCACTTGATAACTCTTTCTACATTGAAATATTTAAAGTCATACTTTTATTTGCCGTGTACAATAAAAAAACTGTTTGTTTGAATAAAAGGTACGAGCTTTGTTTATATTCTACTTGACTTAAAAACATATATATATATATATATATATATATATATATATATATATATATATATATATATATATATATATATATAATGAAAAATTTAAGACCCAAACTATATAAATCGTACAGGACCTCCAAAATGTCGGGGCCGACCCTGACTACAAGTTTCCTGGTTTTATCTTAGCCCTCCTTGACTTTAGTACGAATCCTATGCTTTCAATTACGAGCCGATACTACCTTCCACATTTATCCGTACTTTCCTCAAGGATTGCCTCGACTCCACCAAGTCTTTTTTTTTTCACTACTACTACTCCCAGTACTAATCTTATCCTAGGCTTGCCCTAGGGTAATCTCCACCCCACCCAGTCCTCAGTTGTTGAAGGATTTCCTATCAATGTCAACTAGCTACCTCATGAATATAACCACATGCAACAGAGATCAGATAATCCTTCAAGTAAAAGACTCATCCCTTGAATGGTTGGGCTTAGAGGAGAGTTGTGCAATAGGGTCAAATCCATCATTCTCAGATTATCCGGCATGTGCCTCATGTTACTTAGCATATTCACTTAGTAGCTAACCCACACCGCCAGGAGTCCCACAAAGCACAAAACAAGCAACATTCAGACATTGGAAAAATCTAACCAACGTACTACAGTTAAGCCATTTTGTCCTCTAATCAGGAATCTATACTAGCATGAAATTCAAAGACTCGCTCAATCAGGCATAACCTAAACAAGCTATCTTACCACTGGCTGATCAATTCTAGCATGCAAATCTATAAGCTCATAAAAGCATACACATATAACAGGCACATAAGGCATCCTTCCTAGATCCTTAACCCTTATGTAGCATGCAGTTCTCATAAACATATCATAACATAACTTGTATGGGTAATTTGGGAGTACTTACTTGAGCTTGACTGATTGCATGCACCAAACCCTTTTCTCATTTCAAAATTCCTTTCTCTTTTCAAAATTATTTTCTCTTTTCAAAGTTCTTTTTGTAAAAAAAATGGTTTTCTTTTGAAAATTTTCATACCAAGTCCTTATTTTGAGTTCAGACACACCCGAAAGTGTGCCCAAATCCCTCAAACCAAGGCTCTGATACCAACTTAAAACATCCCAAAAATACGGTCCAAAAATTTCATTTTAAATCATTAATAAAACTATAGTTAACAATTCATCACATAAAATCAAAAACCATGTATCTCAAAATATCATAAACATCTATCAAAACATATCATAGTAAAAACATCCCAGGCTAAACAAATGGTGTGTGCACTACAGTCATCCCGAGCTCTTCCCCTTGCTAGCGGAAGTACCTAAAACCAAAACTGAAAATTATAAGCACGAAGCTTAGTGAGTCTCCCCAAGCTACCTCATACCATACACATAATCACATAGACTGGGCCCCCGCCCCTTCCTCAGGCCCCACCCGGCACCGGACAGTGTCCGGCATCAGGACCCACCTGGCATCGAGCCCCGCTCGGTATATTGATATGTTTCTACCAGGCCCTTCCTGTCTCTGCCCCCCCACCCCCTGCGGCTATGCACATACAAACAATAACATATAATCATGCTTGTACATAAACAATCATACACAACACTATACCTTCTAGTCTTAAGGCCTCGCCTATCATGGGCCCCGCACCTACTCTGCTAATGGGAGATATGGAACCCTATCCACACTCAGCTAGTGATGAGATACGGGACCCCGCCCACATTCACCTCCCTACCAGGCACATACAAGTATCACAAAGACAACAAGTATAACTAAACATGCATTTCTTCATCGGGTACCACCTGACATTGAACCGTAGTTCCGAAAACATACATATCCACATTCGTCGGGACTCACCCGACATCGGACCGAAGTCTGGAAACATATAAAACAAGCACATGCAGGAATCACGAAGACATCAAACATACAAACATTCCTCGGGCTTCCCCCGACATCAGACCTTAGTCTGGAACATACTAACATACGTAAACGGGCCAACATTGGTTCCTTCGACCCATTCCTACAGGAGAAAACTCACCTCACAAGTTGACTGCAGAATCCCACGAATAAACCTCTCGCTACTAGCTGGCAGATCCCCGAACTGCTGATCTCTCAACTCCCCGAGCTATCATCATCATCATCATCATAATACTTAGTCAAAATCTAATAATCCCTTAGATATCATTCCTTTTCCAATACCCCTTCACGGGTCAAACTTGGTCAAAGTCAAAGTCAAAATCAATGCTTGGTAAAGGTCAAAGTCAACACTCTAAGTTAACTCAACTCGTCGAGTCATCCTCCTGACTTGCCGAGTTCCCTTACTACTCGTAGTTATGATAAAGTGAGTCAACTCGTCGAGTCCCTCTTGGTATATAATCAGGACAAATCGACTCTACTCGTCGAGTTCCTCTATGAACTAAACGAGTTCCTCTTTCTGTTTGGGCCATCTTAACGGATTAAGCCCCTGCACTTCATATATAAGCTTCTTGTTTCTCATACACACTGAAAACGTCCTTTTAAGGGTAAAACTCCCAACTTTACCCGTTAATACCCTCATGTGACGGGCTTGGTTCAAATCCTAACTCTCTAGAACTTAGATCTTGGTCCACAAGTCATCCATACTCCAAACTAAAGCATATAAATAGTGATCTAGGCCTTAGACATCATTTGAACACATAAAGCTTCTGTCTTTACCTCCATGCATGGCCTTTTGGGGCATAAAAGGCCAAGATGACGTCTTATAGCTTGCATGGGGGCTCCAATGGCATAAAGTTTGCAGCTTTATGCCCTAACTGTCGTTAATGATTCCAGATATGATGGTTCACTCACTTGGGATGTCTATATCCCAAAGATCAAGCTCCTTGGACCAAAAACTCAATAAAGTGAAAATAAGGAGATCTAAGAAACTACTAAGCAAGTTAGAGACTTGATTACCAGAAAATGATGAGGATGAAAGGAAGTCTCTGGATCTACTATCCCTTTCTTGAATACAAAAGCCTCTCCTTCTTCCACAAACTTCAACACACAAGATTTCTCTCAAGAATGGCTCACAACACTAAAACTAGCATTAGGGTTTCTGGACTCAAGGTTTGGACAATGGAGGCTGGAAACCCTAGAGTTTAGGATGTATAAATAGGGTGTAAAATCTCGGATTTAGTGTTTTCCCAAACCCAGTCCAGCTCGTCGAGTTGGTCCCCTCCAAATCGTCAATTTGGTCTTCCAAAAATACGCGTGACAACATTCCTACTCGTTGAGTTCTCACCCTTAAAATCGACGAGGGTCCTTCTTGTTTGCAGATTTTCTTTCCTCCTTTGGCTTTCTGGTTTCCGGGTGTTACAATAAAGTTTCCAACTTCATCCATAACAAGGTCATAAACTTTCAAGATCTAAAATTTATGCACTAAAGTGATCAAAAGCTCATAATACCCAAAACTAGCTAGATCTAACAAATGCATCATCAAGATTCAAGATTTATACCTCCAGAAGAAAGATCAATGTGAACAAAGTATGTATCTACAAGCTCCAATGCAACCAACACTTCTCCAATGAGCTCCTTATTCACCAAGATGCATAAGAACACTATAAAGAACTCAAGAAAATTCTCTTTTGCTTACAAGGCTCAAAATAGGGGTAGGGTTTCAAAGGAGGTTGTTGGAGAGCTAGAGGCTAAGAATGGAATGGGTTTGAGGCTATGAATGGAATGGGTTTGGGAAGTTAAGGAGCTTAAATAGGACTCAAACCACGAAAATAGGGTTTGGTGTGTAATCGCATATGCCCCGTGTACCTGGGATGCCTAGTACGACCATCGTACTTCTTGTACGCCCAACGTACTAGACTAAGCCCAAAACCTTCCTAACTTCTAACGGTCATAACTTCTTCATTCCAACTTCGTTTTCGACGATATTTATATCCACATAAAGGTATTGAGGATCTCTACAACCCTATCTAATTACTTCTGATTTAAAACACGTTGAAATAAAATCCTTAATTCATAAAAGAAGTCTAAAACACCACTTTTCCCACTTTACCCTTTGACTCCAAAGCACAAACCGTACTCTTGGATCACATAATCTACATCACCCACATCTAAATGGGTCTAAACCTCTCTTTATCGTTGGGTCATGACCCCAAATTATGAAACGACTTGAAACAGGGTGTTACAACACTTATAAAACAACATCTGATCAGGGGATCTTGTAATAGGAGGCAGAAGTTGATCATCACAAAAACTTATATCAGTATTGTACCCGAAATTCTTTAAAATGGTCCATGTGGTCACCAGACATGTAGAAAAAGGAAGCTTGTCACTGTGAGACCATTCTCATTGACTCCTTTATACATCTTGTAACATCTCGATTTTCAAAGGCAAAATTTTCATTTTTATTTATTTAAAACGTAAGTCTTACACATTTATATTACAAACCATTGTCATATATTTAATTATAAAAGAGTGCTTTAGCAGAATATTTTAAAACATTATTGATGGCTTCAATGCAGAAACAGTCATGCATGAGCCTTTCCCCGACTTGAAAAACAGTTATTCAACAATTGTAAGCCGATGCTTAGTGAATTCCCTCAAGATACCACATACCACAACATATACACAATTCATACACATAATGTCCTTTCAGCTTAATTGTTGGTCTGCACCTTGGCTTTCAACATATAGTTGGTATTCCCTATATAGCCTTCAACATGTAGTTGAGACAAATTCGTCTCATTGCTGTTCAAATGATAAGTTAAAATAAACTTATCATAACAACTAGGTAGAGAGTGCAAGATTATATCAATAGCCAATTCCTTATCAAAGTTCACATTGAGCTTGATCAACCTATCCATGTATTGTTGCATCCTATGCACGTGTCTGCTCACAAACTCTCCATCTTTCATCTTGCTTGTTATGAGGGACTTTACCACCTCATACTTTTCTTGACAAGCTCACTTATGGTTCTTTTCCATAAGGTCCTTTTTCATATCGTATGGCTATTAATCATCATAGTGTCTCTGTAATTCTGGAGTCATTGTGGCCACCATGATGTAAGCAACTTTTGTTACATCATGGTAGTGCTTCTTGAATTCAACAAGTTGTTCAGGAGTGGCCTTTTCTTCGTCTATTTCTTCTAATGGTTTCTCTAGGACATACTCTTTGTCCACAAAACGAAGGTCCATTTTTATGTTGCGCATCCAATCATTATAGTTGGTGCTATCCAATTACCCATTAGAGCAGATGTTCAACAGGGAGAAGTTGTTGTTGTTGTTGTTGTTGTTGCAGGAGGAGGAACCAGAAGCATCGATTGGAGTAGACATCTATAAAAGAAAGATAGTTTTAGTTAGATAAGAATAATTCTTAATCTAACAACCAAAATGAAATATCAAGGCTAGGATCCAACTAAATAATTCACAACTTAGAAAAGGGATGTCGTAATCTAATTGGAAATTATATAAAGGTAGGTAAATGACGATTTACCAATTTCACCATCGAAAAACGAGATTTGAATGAATTAGGTTTCTAATGAAATTCCTAGATCTTTGAGATTCATTGAAACTCTTCAATGTCATATTTAATCTTGATTATGCTCTTCCATTTTTTATTGGGATACCGATCACAAACAAGATGTGAATAACCATGTAAATTAGCTTGGTACTCTCGATGTCATTTATTATCTCATTTTAATGTATGGGTTAGCCACATGAGCTCCATTAATCAATGATAATTTTCGAGACAGCCATTGTCACTCTTTATTTCTCCATATTGGTGTGTCGGTTAACCACACGCACTCCACTAACGACTTATAAAGTGCAATGTGTAATTTCATAAGTTAGTATACAAATTCACATTTTTCCTAAAGTAACTAAGATTGGGAATATTTCAAAAATGTTTAGTTACTTTATAATTCATTATACTTATTAAGGAGAATTAATTTTCCTATCAAACCCGTTCGGCTAACGACCCTCCACCAATCAAGGAAGTGGTGGGTGAGAGTGGACACCCATTCAACCTTCATTTTATAGGCAGTTTCCTTATACCTCCCTTATAGACCGGCTTCGTGAATGAGGCCCACTAGCGGTTTGACTGACTTAGTCTTATACATATAGTAATATTAAACTTTTAATGTTACGTATATTATAAGGGTGTAATTTTTTTTTTCAAAAATACTAGGGTTTATATTTTAATTAATTTAATTTAAAAATAAATCAATCATGAATTCAAGATAAGGATATCCAATTACTTAGATAATTATTCAGTTTTACTTATTTAAAACATCGTTTAAAGTAATTATCCAAAGCAATTCATGCGATAAGCAAAATCCAATTTTTTTGGGATCTGACTGTCCACCACATCGTGGGCGCACAAAATCACAGGTCACCACATCGTGGTATAAGTCGCCACGTCATGGTGGCGAAACAGAATGGCGATTATGTTTTGGTTCCTCTTGTTCAAGTTCAACAATTGTAACAATTCAATAGAAAACAAACCCTAAGCTCTGATACTACTGATGAGTTTTATGCAAAACAAATAAAATGTTATGTGTGCATGCAACCCTAATTCTTGATCTATGTTTTCTCTAATTGAACATACAACTTTGAACATCAAATAAGAAACCATAACATACCTAGTATATTTTCAAAAAAATAGTAAATTAGGGTTAAGTGAAACATACCTTGATTGTTATTGACAATTAACAAAGATCCTTGTGTTGTTGAAGCCTTGAGAGCAAACACCACAAATGTCGTGCCTCTTGTGGTTCACACCCAACACTAGCAAGAGGATGAAGATGGAGAGTGGAGATGTGAGCTTAGAATTTTCAGCTATCTCTTCAAAGGGATCAGTTGGCCGAAAATTAAAGACTTCGAGGTCTTTATATAGTGCCACGAGAAACCTTAGATAACCCTAATTTGAATTAAATAGTATTAATTCAAATTTGGTAATTATCCACCTTCTTATTATCCATATGTGATATTCTAGAAACTCTAGAATATCCTGGTCAAACCGTCCATGCCTTCCCTAGGAAGGTTATGGAGTCTTTTGTTCAACGATTGAACAATTACACTTTTTACCCTGCACTTTTAATTAATTTTTTTAATCCCAAAATTAATTCCAATTAATTTATGATTAAATATTACTATTTCTAATTAATATATTATTCTCATAATATATTCAATTTATTAATCAAATAATAAACCAACATCTCTGTAACAGCCTGAAAGCCAGGTTAGTTTTATGACCCTTCTATTTTGGAGAATTGGCAAATTAGTCCCTTAAAGATTGAAAGGTGGATTTGGTGAGTACGTTGGGCGTACTTGGGGTACGCCATGCGTACTCGCACGCTTATTTTGTACACGGGTCCATCCGGGTACGCTGGGCGTACCCAAGGTTACGCCGGGCGTAACCGGCCCAGATGCAAAACCCTAATTCCTGGCCTTGCACTATAAAAGGAACATATAGTCCTTTGCCCTAGCCACCATACACCCTTGAGTAAGTCCTTGGAGAGCTGAGATTCGTGCTTTGGCTTGTGTGTGTGTGTGTGTGTTTTTGAGCTTGAAGTTGTCTTTTTAAGGTGAAGAAGGAGAAAAAGGAGCCATTGTTGGAGCTAGAAGTTGAAGAACAAGTGTCGATCCGAGCTCAAAAGTGGTTGGAGATCCTTTCTGAGGTATAAAGCTCAAAGCTTTCCTTGTTCTTCATAAGTTTTGCTTGTTGGACCATTTTTAGGGTTTTTGGTTCAAAGTTTGAGACTTTATGTGCAAAGAGTCTCCATAAGCTTAGATCTGACCTTTTCTAGTGTATTATGTGTTGAGGAGTCATAAAAATCTAGTCTTGGACATGGATCTTGTGTCATGCATGAGTTATAGCCTCATTATGGAAAGAGCCTGTGTGATTGACTTTGGAAAGGCATGGGATATCCATTTACCCCTCGTCGAATTTTCATACAACAATAGTTATCATACAAGCATAAAGGATGCTCCGTTCGAAGCCCTCTATGGTCGAAAGTGCAGATCCCCTCTGTGCTGGACTGAAGTTGGCGATACCCAGTTAGCTAAAGGAAGAGTTCCTGAAAGCACTCTCACCGGTCCGGAAATCATACGAGAAACGACAGAGAAGATCGTTCAGATTCGTGAGCGATTGAAAGCCTCTAGAGACCGACAGAAAAGCTACGCTGACCAAAGGAGGAAACCTTTGGAATTCCAGGTAGGAGACCACGTTTTATTAAAGGTCTCACCGTGGAAGGGTTTAATACGCTTTGGAAAGCATGGGAAACTAAATCCAAGATACATAGGGCCTTTCGAGATTCTTGCCAGAATCGGCCCTGTGGCTTACAAGCTTAACCTACCGCGTGAACTTAGTAACATACATCCAACCTTCCACGTCTCGAACTTGAAAAAGTGTCTGTCCGATGAGACTCTTGTTATTCCACTCGACGAGATTGAGATCAACGAGAGCCTCAACTTTGTGGAAGAACCGGTAGAAATCATGGACCGAGAGGTCAAGCAAACAAAACAAAGTCGCATACCCATCGTGAAGGTTCGCTGGAACGCCAAGCGGGGACCTGAATTCATATGGGAACGCGAAGATCAGATGAAACAAAAGTACCCTCATCTTTTTCATATTCACTAGTATCTTTACTACTTTAAATTTCGGGACGAAATTCCCTCTAACGGGGGGATGATGTGACAACCCGATATTTCAAATCTTTGTAATGACCTAAAAAGTCAAATATTGTAACCACTTTTGAGTTAATAAAATTAACTTTGATAATAAAATGTCCAAAAAGTTCTATTTAAATTCCTTCTATGTTTAAATGTCATTAAACCATGATCGTACGTAAAAAGAACGCCCAAATCCGACTTCGTATATTGAAGTTAAGATTTTTCCAAGTTCGGCTTAGCAGCAGACAACTAAAAACTCGAATCGGAGATCAAGCGACTTTTGGCCGGAATGACCTAAACGAGAATCGAAGGTCTCGACAATGGTATTTCAGCGGTGAAAAGTCTGGCAAAAACCGACGTCAGATAAAGAAGTTATGAATTTTTAAAGAAATTCCTTAATCACGTCATTTTATAATTAAATACTAAAATTAATTTCGGAATTTGCCAACGGAGTCTAAACGAAAGTTGTAGAGCGTAGTCTCATCTACGCGTGGATATAAAGACCATCGAAAACGGAGTTCGTATGAAGAAGATATGATTTTTTTGAAGTTTATTAAATAAATTATATATAAATTAAATCAAAAATCCGGTAATATCTGAAGAAGGAGTCAGCATCCGCATCCGAGTTACGCGCTGCGTAACCCCGTACGCCCCGCGTACCCGAGGGCCTTGGTCTCGGTCCGTCCACGTCGCCCCTATGCGAAGCTACCGACCCGCCCCATCCGACCCGCCCCATCCGATCCGTCCCATCCGAAGTCGAGGCAGTCGAGGACTTGCTCATGCATGACGTACGCGTACGCGCTGCGTACGAGCGTACGCCCCGCGTACCGAGGCTACTGGGGGTACGCCGCGCGTACTCGCACGCTTATTTTGTACGCGGTTCCATCCGGGTATGCTGGGCGTACCCAAGGTTACGCCGGGCTTAACCGACCTAGATGCAAAACCCTAATTCATGGCCTTACACTATAAAAGGAACATGTAGTCCTTTGCCCTAGCCACCATACACCCTTGAGTGAGTCCTTGGAGAGTTGAGATTCGTACTTTGGCTTGTGTGTGTGTTTTTGAGCTTGAAGTTATCTTTTCAAGGTGAAGAAGGAGCCATTGTTGGAGCTAGAAGTTGAAGAACAAGTGTAGATCCGAGCTCTACAGTGGTTCGAGATCCTTTCTGAGGTATAAAGCTCAAAGCTTTTCTTGTTCTTCATAAGTTTTGCTTGTTGAACCATTTTTAGGGTTTTTGGTTCAAAGTTGGAGACTTTATGTGCAAAGAGTCTCCATAAGCTTAGATCTGACCTTTTCTAATGTATTATGTGTTGAGGAGTCATAAAAATATAGTCTTGGACGTGGATCTTGTGTCATGCATGAGTTATAGCCTCATTATGGAAAGAGGAAAGGTGCTTTGAGCACAAAATGACCCTTACAGCCATGCAAAGGCTTAAAGGTTTCAACTTTATTGTCACACCCCCAAACCAAGGATGGCGGAAATGTCCGGGGGTGGAGGACTTCATGTACAGTATCACAACAACGTATATAATAGTGCTCAAAGTAAATACAACCATCATAAATATAATTGAAAAAGTTACACCAAAGTATATGTTTACATCTTCCAAAATCAATTACATTATGATGACAAAAATAAATTGTTGACGGTTTAACGTCCCATCCTCAAAGCGCTGAAGTTTTCCTGTTTCACTGATTTCCTGAGAATACAAGTAGTTTTGAAAAAGTGTCAACAATTAAGTTGGTGAGTTCATAAGAGTTTTGTTTGAAGTAGAAACCGTTTTCCTTGTAAAATCAATAGAGTTTGATTTCCAGAAAATCCAATATTTTCTTAGTTAAGTGTGAACAGAATATTCCTATATGATGCGTTAATGAACCCTAGAATGACCCGTAGATTTCCCCTATAATCGTCCAGCGTATATAAGTTATATAATATTTAAGTTAGATAAAACATTGAATATAGTGGGTCTGCCCTAGGTCCACAACCCAACGAGGAACAGGAGATGAGTCGGGCACCACCAATTCTAAGCCAATCAAGACTAATTTCTTATATGACTCAAGCATATACGCTCAACGATTATAGTTGAAGTCTAACAATTCTAGATGAAATATAGTTTTAATATCATAACAACTATTTTATGTGAACCTGGTACTTTGGAATGTACCCCATTTGTAGTTAAAAACCCGGTACTTTGTATCTGTACCCCTTTTTGTATAAAACCCGGTACTTTGGAATGTACCCCATTTATATGAAAACCCGGTACTTTGTATCTGTACCCCTTTTGTAATTAAAAACCCGGTACTTTGTATTTGTACCCCTTTTTGTATAAAAACCCGGTACTTTGGAATGTACCCCATTTATGTGAAAACCCGGTACTTTGTATCTGTACCCCTTTTTGTATAAAACCCGGTACTTTGTATCTGTACCCCTTTTGTAATTAAAAACCCGGTACTTTGTATTTGTACCCCTTTTTGTATAAAAACCCGGTACTTTGGAATGTACCCCATTTATGTGAAAACCCGGTACTTTGGAATGTACCCTATTCGTGTGAAAACCTTTTGTAATGTAAATGATCATAAACTATACCTATTATAGTTTATCAAAATGTTTGAAATGTATATGCAACCTAACTATACTTATTATAGTTTAGGATGTTTATTTGTGGTGTATAAGAACTCTTTCTATGTAAGTCAAATGTATAGTACAATATAGTTATTTTTATCTTGCTTTGTTCTGTACTAACGGTTATGATGGCGGATTCTTATAAATTCGGTAAGTAATTTTCCTATTATATAAATATATCATTACAAGAAATACATGTAATATATGAAGTCATCAAAGATTTAACACTTTGCTCAACATGTTACAAAGTGTTTTGAAAGTTAGAAGCTGTTAACTAACTCTTAACCTTTATGCACTGTTTTAGAAAAATCATAGAAAAATCATACGAAGTCAAAAACTAGATCCGTAAATTCCTAGAGTTCCTAAATTCTGTCTAGTTTACTCATAATTTTTATCATGATTTTTGGAAGCCTTTAACTTGTATTAAAATGCTCATATTCACAGACTGGTCCGGGTTTGTGTTTGAAAAGACAGGCTGTTTTGTAAAAATCACCATAAATTGTAGAAAAATTGTGTGGAGATGTGCAAGTAGTCATTTTAAAGCTAAGAAGTGGAACTACTTGCACCTAAAACAGTTTTGAAAACTAAAATGTTTAAGTTTTCCAAAACAGTCCGTGAATGGAGTTGAAATTTTCTGATGAAGGCTGTTAGAAAAGTTTAGTTATGTTCTTGGTGTTTTAACTTGTATCCCCCTCCCCCCTAAAAACTTGAGAAAACATGAAAATGCAGGGGTATGAACTCACCTTGAATGATTTCAAAAGATGGATGATGGAGAGAAGAAGTGTTCAACCCAAGAACACTTGAAGAATCACTTGACGGTTCGAAGATCTAACAAGAATGTGATGGAGTTTGTGTAAGATATCCATGATTTGAGTAGAAAGAAGTGAAATGATCATAAGGAGAATGAATTTTGATTACCAAATGTGGAGGAAAAACCCAAGATCAACCCTTGAATCTCGAATTCTAGAGAGAGGAAGTGAGAGAGAAAAGGGTTTGATCTTTTTGGTGAAAAGAGAGAAAATGAGAGAAGTAAGGAGAGAGGAGACTTTTCTAGCCTTTGACCAATTGTGTGGTTGGAAAAAGGTGGGAAAACTACAATGAAGTGACTAGGTAAGGGCTGATGGGGAATAGTGACATGGAGTGGGTATGGGAGGTTGCTTGTGTCATAAAATAAAGGAAAGTCAACACTCCACCTTTGTACTTCACCTACTCTCTTGTGGATAAGGTTTTATCCTTAAAACGTGATTAATTAATAATTAAGGGTCCTTATATGTTAAAATAAAGTTTTGGGTGAAAATCCCGTGTTAAAACAATTAAAAACGGGCCTAAAACGCAAAATTAGTCGAAAACCGGGAGAAAAAGCCATTCCAGCGAGACCTCTCGGTCCTAGGCCGAGGTTCGGTCCTTAATGCAGCTAGGCGCAAAGCAAAGGGGGGGCGAGGAAGCGAGAGGCGAAGGGTCAGTCCGAAGGCTCGGTCCGAAGGGTCAGAAGCGAACTAGACCGAGGGCACCATGATCCGAAATGGACCGAAGGTTCGGGTTCGGGTGTGGCATGCGAGGTTTGGGCCCGAGAGGACCTTCGGGTTCGGTTCAGTTCAGCAGCCTTTGGCTTAGAAGGGTTCGGGTCCTAAGAGGACTTTCGGGTCCAAAGAGGGGTTTCGGCTCCTTAAGTCTGTTTTTCGCGTAGACTTCCGTTTTTGGGCTGTTTTCATCAAATTCGAGGGTCGGGATGCCCCGAGTGATTATAGAAAGTTGAGAGAGATTTCGAGAGAGATTTGGGAGAGATTTGACATTCTTGGAGAGATTTCTCATACAAAGAGATATTTGGGAGAGATTTGACATTCTTGGAGAGATTTCTCATACAAAGAGATATTTGGGAGAGATTTCACATACTTAGAGAGATTTGGGAGAGATTTGACATTCTTGGAGAGATTTCTCATACAAAGAGATATTTGGGAGAGATTTCACATACTTAGAGAGATTTGGGAGAGATTCTCGATAAGAAGAGATAGAGTGAAAACGATTGAGAGCGGTTTCGTGTGTGACGAATGTGAGTGTCTGGCTTCGCAATGCAAGGTCTGTAAACCCTGTTAAGCCTTGTTTAAAGATCTTACACACTCCCGATGAGTATGCAACATTGTTTTATCGGTTTGGCTCGTCACTTACCACAGTTTTAGGTTAGGGAGATCTAGATGTACGCACTTTTCGATTTACGATCTCTCGTTAGAATAGCGAGTTGTCTAGTAAATACATAACGTAAGCCCCCGTACACAAGGGTTAGTCGAGTTGACCGGTTTGACTTGTTGACTTTAGTTGACTTTGACTTGACCAAAATTTGACGGTTGTCATATTTATGGATTAAGACACATTAGAGGAGTCAGATCTGAAGTTTGGATGCAAGTCTTAGCTGATTAAGACCTGAATGTGTTGGATAAAGAAACTGGGCATTACGCTGGGCGTAATCCCAATACGTGCCGCGTAGAGGGTCGCATACCCTGTTTCTGGAAAGCAAGGGTACGCCCCGCGTACTGCTTCCTGTTGACTTTTGTTGACTTTTAGGGTTTTAGTCAACATGTGGATTTTTGGGTCAGGGAGGGGTAAAATGGTCTTTTACCATTCTGTGGAATTTTAGAAAGGAAAATAGTATAGCCTTGAGAGCCGTTAATGATTTGGAATAATTATTTGATGTGATTAGGCAAGGCTAGGTTGTTGTTGCAAGATTCAGAGATTTCGAGCACGTGAGACACTAGACATCATACGAGGTGAGTCTTCTCACTATACTGTACCTGGAAGGGTACCTATGTGTGACCGGAAGGTCTGGTATGTTATGAGATATGTGGATCGTATGAGTTGCCTATTTCGTATGCGTTATGTATGTGATTTGTATGACATGTTGATATGGGCCGGAAGGCATTATGTTATAGGCCGGAAGACATTATGTTATGGGCCGGAAGGCATTATGATGTGAACCGGAAGGTCAGAGAGTTATGGACCGGAAGGTCGACACGGGTAAGACCGGAAGGTTTACCGGGTTGGGACGGAAGTCCCCTGAGACACATGGACCGGAAGGTCATGGCTTGGAAGGGCGTATGTTTGTAAGTGATATATTGGGGAACTCACCAACCATTTATGCTTACATCTGTTGTGTTATGTGTTTCAGGTACTAGCGAGAACCGTGGGAAGACGCCGGCATGACTCGTACACACACCCGCAGGCGGATTTGGATTTAGTTGATCTTGGGATTTGACATGTTTTGTATCATGACTATGTTACATTGGATTTTTATGGTTGGTTTGGAATGAAATCATGTTTTAAAGAAATGAAAATTTTGTTTTGAAAAATTACGTTGTTACAATCTCTTTCTAAAAGTCATCCTGCCTGGTTGCTAGTTTTGAGGGCAACCCAATAGGACTGTGGTACTGTCAATTCAAGTATATATCAATTATAGTTATGGACTTAGACACCGAATCCAACAATATTCATATATGAATAACACATTTATCATGATTTTGTTATACTTCACTTGCTATTCATATATGAATAAGTAGTTCAAATTTTCAAAATACTTCGTCTTTTTATTAACATACTATTTATTCATATATGAATAACAAATGAACTGTAATAAAAATTTGATAAATGTTTTATTCATATATAAATATAATAAATGACGAGAACTAATACATGTTTTATTCATATATGGATATAACATGTTATGAAAGATGATGTAAAAAAAATATTTTAGATAAGAAAACTTTATTACGTGTTATTCATATATGAATGATACTTAAACTTAAAAAAAAAGGTTAAACATATTTTTTATTCATAAGTGAATAACGAATGTATTATAATAAAAATCTGATTTATTTTTATTCACTTATGAATAACGAGAGTTGAAACCCAAAAAAAGATTATTTTATCTTAAAATTATATCAATATGTATGTATATTTATAGAGAATAAAAATTATAAATTTTGATATATTTAAAATAATTTTTCAATAAAAATAGTTTCTTAAAAATAAAAAAAAATTATGTATATTAAGGAAATGATTAAGATAGTTTAAGCAAACATGTTTAGTTGAAAAATATAGGTGTATCCGTTATATATTTCTGCCGATATATCCAAGTGTTTTGCGGCAAAACAAATGTGTGGCTAAGATTGATTTTCTTATTCTTAACATTTTTTCTCAATTGAACTATTCTCTCTCTCTCTCTCTCTCTCTCTATATATATATATATATATATATATATATATATATATATATATATATATATATATATATATATATATTCAAGATCAAATAAAAAAGAAAATTTTGATGGTAATATAAGAAATTTTTTATATACATATTTTTTTTCGCAAACACATAAAATGAATCATTAGATAATTCAAAAGTAAAATGATTTATAAGAAAAAATTCCAAAAAAAACACATTCATGATTCATTTCTAAATAAATCAAGGAAAAAAATCACTTTTATGACAATTTTAGAAAACATCAAAAAAATCATCGTAAAAATGAATCATCAAAATGTTTTTTGAGAATTTTTTTCGTGAATTATGTTATTTTAGATTTATCTAGTGATTCATTTGCTTTATTCTCTAAAAAATATATTGAAAAAAAAACTTTTTATCTTTCTAAAAAAAAAAAATTCTTACTAGATATATATATATATATATATATATATATATATATATATATATATATATATATATATATATATATATATTGATTTAAAATAACAATAATTATTAAATATAACGTGTATCATTCATTCACATAAAAATAAAAATAAGGATACACGGACTCAAATACTCACGTAAGGTATAATAAGATAATTATAGAATTGGCCATAATTATATAGGGAGGGAGGGTAACTTTGGATTAAAGAGGACAAGAAGGTGAGATGGTAAAATAACTTTATGTAAGTAAAGGTACAATCATTTGTAGTGGGGTATTGCCTCCACTTCCATTTTGGCCACCAAAAGAATACACCCCACACCCTATATATGGCCATTTAGCTTTAAATTTTAATAGGTTGATGGGATCACAAATAATTCACTTTACAGGCCATTTGTGGTAAATCGAAAATCATTTGATTTTAGTTTAATGTATTTCTTTTTACAAACTGATTATCTAATGAAAGAAACCAAATATGGGATAATTAATAGAGGTTTAAGGTCGGACTTGGATGTACGGAAAAATTAGATTTTTACATTTGAAGGATTTATAATTTCATGCTTCTTCCTTTAATGCAAAAACCCGTCTCAATTTTCTATCTTTGTTAATTTATCAATATATCGTAAGAAACTTTTAAGGAGTCAAGTGGGAGTCCTAGTCCATGAATATATGTTGTTATATGTAATATAATCAGCTTTATCATTATTTTCATCAATTCTTTTGTATCATTTTGGCATTTTTTATAGTTTATGTAAATCTATTAGCATGCATATGTTACATGGGAAAGAGACAAGGTGTGACTAAACTGCACTAGTTTTGACATATCTAGATTGGGAATATGCTTTAGAAGGGTGATCAAATCTTCATTTTATTCATATTTGGTTTTTTTTCTATACATCATTTACCATTTAACTTGTAGGTGTTCACAAAAATCATTGCAACTTGCTATTGAAGGTTTCCGACAACTTTATCATCTTTGGCGACTCTCTGATCATCTTCTTCAACGAGCCTCCGGCTAACATGAGTTTTCCAGTGAAATCTGGAACACGTGAACTCAAAACACATCATATTTTTCTTAGTTTCGATATGGAACATGACTAAGGCTTCGATTTTTGAAGAACAAAACAATGAAGCTTTATTTTTTTAGGTTTCGATTATTGTAGGTTATGTTTACTTCTTATGAGTTTAGATTACAATGTAAAACAAAAAAAATAACATCCAACAGCCAATCGCTTTATGTATTAGCTTTAGACAACAAAAATCCACAATAGTGGGGTTTTGATGAAGGTTTTAGATGTTCATCATGTTGGATTAGGTGTCTAAACCCATAACTATAATTGGTATAAACTTGAATTGATAGTATCACAGTCCTTTTGGGTTTCCCTCAAACCTAAAACAAGATCTATAATTGGTATAAACTTTAATTATAATTATAGGCTTAGACACCTAATCCAACATTATGAACATCGAAAACCTTCATCAAAACCCCACTATTGTAGAACTAGTTTGTATCTTTCAAACACACAACTCAGATTGCAAAACCAATTATACCTTTATCAAACCCAAATTACAAAAACCAAGAATAAAGTTACACTTTAATCTACCTGGAGATTAAACCTTCATCGAAACCTAGATATATCAGGAGATCCTAATCTGAATCTTCATCTCCTTTCGTATGTTTAAAGAGTACGAGAAAAATAAGCAAAATTACACACTTTAATCTTTGCAACTTGATGAACTCAAAGTAAAGAAACAAAGAAAAGGGGTTTAAAAACCCACACCTCGGTGAACTCGATTTGGGATAGATATGAAAAACCAGAATTACGTGGGCAGAACTTCGACACCTTAAATTCCATTGAATTGGGTTCTTTCATGCTCCAGAGCTTCGTTACCAACACTTAAAAAACTCCTAAGGCCGTGCTTCGAGGTTGCGGGAAAGTTTGAGAGAAACCCGCAAAGAAGGTGTACGGAAAAATGAAGAAAACTCCAGACTATTTATAAGGTGAAATATACGTCTCGCCACATCGTGGTCATGGGCATTCCATGCCGTGGTGTTTGGATCAGTCCGAATCTGCCACGTGTCGCATTTCTCCTCGTGTCACGTGTCGAGTCGATGTAAGAGTTATCCTCGTGAATCCGTAAGTTTGCCACGTCGTTGTAACCTAGTTCCGAGGTGGTTAAGAGCATTCTCGACCTTCCATGTGGCACGTTCTCAGGCCGCCACATGATCATCTTACAAGGTATTTTCCAAATCTTTGAAAAATTATATATTTCGCATACGAGCTCCGTTTTTTACGATCTTTATATCCACGTATAGGTATTTCCGGGTGCTACAATTTTCCTTTAGATCCCAACAACTAATTCTCATTCTATTTTAAATTCATACTTTTATCGAGACTACACTGTTAAAATCTATGCGAAAATCAAAACTCCTATATACTAAGTTCGTTTTCGACTGTCTTCATATCGATGGATTCTTATTTAAAAGATCTTCAACTATCGTTTACTTTGTTTTGGCTAACAATAGGGGTGTAAGTGAGACAAGACAACTCGCGAGAAACTCGAGACCGACTCGGAAAATACTCGAAATCGACTCGACCTTAATCGAGCCGAGCTCGAGCTTGAGCTACTCGAGTACCTTATCGAGCCGAGCTCGAGTACAACAATACTCAGCTCGTAAGGCTCATGAGCTCAGTCGAGCTTAGTGTAATTTACATATATGTCATTTCTTTATAATTGTTCGTTTATAAGATAATGTCATTTCTTTATAATATTCATTTATGGCATATATGGTTGATGTTATATTGATATTAGGTGATTAACAATGGTTTTTTTGGTAGTTTGGACATTTACATGTGGAATGTTTAATATTTCTTACTCAATTTAGTGATTTTGATTTTTTAAAATATTAGTCGAGCCAAGCTTGAGACTGTTGAGTATTTCACGAGCCCGAGCTCGAGCTTAAAATTAAGGCTCGAGTCGAGTTGGAGCCGAGTTTCGAGCTCGAGTATTTTAGTCGAGCCGAGCTTCGAGCTTGGTAGTATTCGGCTCGACTCGGCTCGTTTACACCCCTAGCTAACAATCAACCAATTTTAGTTTTGATTTCTCTGCTGCACATTGTTGTACTATGTCGCACCGAAACTTCGAAAAATCGTAACTACTTTATATGAAGTTAGTTTTGGGTGTTTTTATATGTAGGAGTTTGTAATTACGATTACTACGACAATCATTCGGATTAGTTATCCTAATTAATCTTTTATTTTTAATGTTTATTTTAGTCCTATTTAATAAGTTTTTATACAAATATTATATACAATTAATCTTTTATTTTTAATGTTTATTTTAGTCCTATTTAATAAGTTTTTATACAAATATTATATACACATAATATCTATATAAATCACATAAATATATATATATATATATATATATATATATATATATATATATATATATATATATATATATATATATATATATATATATATATATATATATATATATATATATATATTGAATAATTTTCTTTCACTTATTCTCAAAAGATATCAATTATCGACCGACGTATATTCAGATTGATTTATATTTATGTCTAACAAATGCTTTTAATTTTTTTTCCCATTCTCACTAGTTGGACATCTTATTGTTGTTGTGAATTAAAAAAAATGAAATGAAATGTGAGAAGGACTTAAGTCAAGTACTCTTGGACATATGGATAAACTTTACCTGTGAGCCAAATAATATTATTGTAATTAATGTTACTTTAATTACAAAATATATATATAATTAACGCTATTTTACAATATATATATATATATATATATATATATATATATAAAATTAACGCTATTTTAAGTATTATTACATTTTAATTAGTTCAATCTAGGGGTGAGGACGGTGCGGTTCGGTGCGGTTATTAGCCAAAACCTCACCACTAACCGCAAATACGGTTAATTTATTTTCAAAACCGCTTGGTGCGATTATTTTTGCGGTGTGGTTAGGCGGTTTTTTTTACGGTGCGGTTTTGTTTTTCTTGTGTTGCGGTTATTAACCGCATTGATTTGGTATGATTATTTGTGTGACTTTTAACCACAATTTAGAGTTCAAACTGTTTTAAGAGTTCAAACATGTTACTTGTAATAATAAAAAAAAACCATAATGTATAAGACAATTATCTTTCATTTATGAAACTTGTCTTATTTCTAATATTTAATATATTAATAATTAATAAAAAAAAGTTAAACATAACAAAAAAACAATAATTTTGTGTTCTAGTATTTTATTTATCTTTCATTCATGAAACTTGTCTTATTTCTAATATTTAATATATTAATAATTAATAAAAAAAGTTGTATATAATATATGCGGTGTGGTGCGGTTTTTTTTTTGCGGTTTTTGAAAATTAATAACTGCACCGCACCGCAAATTTGCGGTTTTTGAAAAACCGAAAACCTCACCATTGGTTTTTATTGCGGTTGCGGTTTATGTGGGTTTTGCGGTTAATTTTTTTTGCGGTGCGTTTTTTGCTCACCCCTAGTTCAATGTATATATAATAAATATAATATTATGAATAATAATATAAAAAATAACGTTAATTGTATATGAAAATTATATATAATTAAACAATATGTATAAATTGATACATACATTCCATTATTACAAAAGTATAATAAAGTATATATCGACTTGTATATAATTAACATTAATATAAATATTTTCTATATTGACTTGTATAAATTTTTTTAACTATAGACATTTTTACTATCGATATGCAAATAATTAAAGCTACTTTTTAGACATTGCACACAAAAATATAATTAAAGTTGAGTTAGTCATATATATTTTTGCAATTAGAGGAGTGTTAGTTAAAAAAATATATTGTTTGGTCCGGTATGTATTACACCTAGTCTTATCATTATTTATTTCTTTTTATATAATAATAATAATATGATACCTCAAGTCAACAAAATAATGTCCAACCAGCATAAACAGGAAAGAAAAGGTAAGTTGAGAGAAATTAACAAGCTATATAGAAATTAATAATGTCCCACCAGCATCTATGAATTTCATTTTAAAATGATCTAAAAACATATGATAATAGATAATAAAAAAAAAGTAAAACCAAAAAATTAAATAAAAGTTTTAAAATAAAACCTACATAAAAACCAAAAAAGTTAAAATCGTTCAAATTTTACCAGCTTAATGGTTTTATTGACATTATTGCAAATCATATAAATACTTTGCTTCGTATGATCCACACAAATAATCAAGTGTACCCTGGATTAGAACATATTAAAATTTGCAACCCATCTTTCTCTTTAAAAGCTCTCGTTTATTATTAACCGTCTATCTTTTTCATCTTCAACACCCATCATATGTCATTGTTTGATTTAGCTCCACTTGTTTCATATCCACTCAAAGATATGTCTTTTCGTAAGATTTTTGGATGTTTCTAAAGATTTGCACTGAAATAAAGATACCTAGATTTTAATATTAATAGAATTACTACGAGATTTTAAAACATTTTCATTGTATATGTATTAAATGATCAAAATCATGTAAGGATTGGACAGGTTTCCATTTGAATAAAATACGTATGAATAAAGTTGTTACCGGGTGATCAAACCATATGAAACCGAGAAATTAAACCTAAAAACCAATGACTCCTACCGATTTTCAGGTTAATCTATACCCTGTAATTTTTACAATTTTCAATTTGGTTAACCAAACTGATACAATATCAGTCAAAGCTAAAGTAAATTTAGCATTCAAAACTGTCACTATATTATTATTTATTAGAAATTGTTGATGTTAATCAGCAGTGTATTTCAATTAACAACTAACTAACGATTCTATTAACTACGACCAATTAATTGTATTTATCATATTCATCCATTTTTTTTGGTTAATGATTCCGTGGTATTTATCATAATATATATTTGGCAACTCTTATTTTTAATCACACTAAAAAAATCATTCCTATTCAACAAAGAAAAAGAAAAAAAAAAACCCAAACAGAAACGGAATGTAAAGTTTTTAAATATATTTAATTTATTAATTTGTAAACGGTTAATTAGTTAACCAGATAACCGAACCGGAATCAATGTTAACTGAAATGTCATTAACTAGTTTTATAGGTTTAGGTTTAGGTTCATAATATTAATGAATCGATAGTTCCGATTAACCTTCCGAAATGTGATTTCGGTTTGGTTAACCACCCATGAACTCTCTGATTTGTTTGATACAAAATATAAGGAGTAAATTACACAAATGGTCCCTATGGTTTGGAGTAATTTGCATGTTTGGTCTCTAAATTATATTCTTAACTCGGAAGGTCCCTACAGTTTGTTTTTGTTGCACGCTTGGTCCATGTCTTACCTAAAAAAACTATTTTTCCCTTTACTTTTTTAATTTTTTTTATAAATAAAGTGGGGTAGGTAAACTAAGGTAAGGTGAGGCGGAAGTAGGGTTGAGGGTGTGTTTATTTAAATAAATTAAAATATCAAGGGCAAAATAGTCTTTTTAGCTAAGACAGGGACCAAGTGCGCAACAAAAACAAACTGTAGGGACCTTCCAAGTTAAAAAAAATTAGTTAGGGACCAAACATGCAAATTACCCCAAACCATAGGGACCATTCATGTAATTTACTCAAATATAAGATCGTTTTTCACAAAAACCGGCAACGAAAATCTTAAAAAATAACAAGTTTATTTTTAGTTCATAAAAAAATCAAACCATCATGAATCCATTTATAGAGGTTAGAATGAAATAAAAAACACAACCAAAGAGTGTTTAGAATGATAACCTTTGAAGTCTTTGAACCCACTTGGTTTTAGGGTGTTGATGAAGATAGAAAAATCAAATAGTATGATTTTCTCTATAAGTATCCACCATCAAGATTAAGACATTTGGAATGTTAGTTTCTTCTTGTATTATTGAGTATCTTAAGCCTTTAAGTGATTAACTCAAATAAACACTATAGGAGACAACTCAAAAAGACTTCTAAACACCAAAGTAAAGAACCAAACTTCAAAGAGATAAAGCTTCTCCATACTTACGATTTTAGAGAGAAAAAGGAGGAAGAAAAGAGAGTGTTTTCTTTGTCAAAATGCAAGCCCCAAACATCTCTTATTTAGTCCATGCAAGGTAAGGTCTAATCATTAAAATACTCAAAAGTAATGGCTAGCTTAAAGAGCATGGGTGACAAGGTATGGAGATTGACAACTAACCCCCATATTTTAATATTTTTTCCCATACCTCTTGAAAAGAGGAGGATTCTGTCATTTTTATAAACTCTAAGTTTATAAAATATAAACTTTGTCTTTAGGTAAAAGACAAAAGAATTCAACTAGTACAAAATGTTGTGCATGACTTATTAATTCATACCATATGGAATAGTACTTAGTTATGCTCTCTTATAATTATTATTTTCATAAAACAATAAGTACTCCCTAATTAAAATTACAAGAATCAATATTATTTATTAATAATCACATTAATAATAAATATACAAAATCTGTCAATTTGATAAAGGTGTGACCCTATAGGATCATATATTTTTAGCAATATCACTCCATAATAATTCTTAGGCATATAGATTCAACAATCTCCCACTTGCACAAGATTCGTTATAGACTGACATAGACAGTAGTTGACGTCTAGCAACTGACTACTGCCCCTAACAACATATGAAGGGTGTCATCTCATCAACATCCAATTCCAGGATCTCTAAGCTACAATTGTTACTAAATGCGTGGTATTAATTATTCTTTTGTCTCAAACATCATGTCGAACATGAGATATGGATCGTCATCAATCTCATTTAGTGTTCAACTTTTAGTAAGGCCTTAGATGTCTAACTGTCAACGAATAAGAGGGACAAATCCCATCTTGACTACATATGCCCATCAATGTAGTTCATGTCATACCCAACGATGCCCTTATGACTGCCTTTTACGGAACAACGTTAAACCATGTCAAAGCATAACAATTCCTACACTTCAAGTCCTAAATATGTATTTCAGGTCTAAGAATACAAGATACAACCTTGATCAAAACATCACTCCTGACTATGATCAATAAAATGATTTTGATGCGGGTCAAGTCCAATACTTATTCTCCTAATCAAGTACCTATGAAGTTGGTAGCAGCTTTATTATTCTCATCTCCATGAGAATTGACTAATCCACTCATATTAGTATTACCTCATAGATGCCCCCACAACTATGAATGACTATAAACATTTAGAATAACCTAGTTATTCAAGGACTTTAACATGCTAATATAGAACACAACAATTATTCAATGAAAGACTCATATCCAATATATCAATTCATTACAATATATGTTACGTGTACTGTTACAATATCCAAATACTAAATTTCAATCAAATACATATACTTATATCAACAAGTTCCTATAACACCGACCTGACTTTCATGCTTTAGCTAATGAAGGAACTTTTTTAAGTAGATTTGTCAAACTTGATTTGTATATACTTTGCGAATACAAACATTTTCAGTTTTATATATAACTCATATATAAAGAAAACTATTGAGTATAAATTAGATTCTTTAATATGACTTAGATACCAATACTTGCGTATTGGGATTACTCTTAGTCATAATGAACTATACATTAAACATCTTTGTATGTGGTTCTCCAAACCACAATGTACTCTAACTTTGTTGTGTAACTTTAATTAAAATCTACATGGAAGCACTATCCATATAACTTTCTGATATGTGTATTTTTATATATATTTTTATGCACTTTATCTTAATATTTTGGCCTTATTTATTCTATTTTAGAACTAAAAAGTACTCATAATTCTTTGAATTATGTTTTGCAGCTATTCGTTGTCAATAAAGCACAAAAGAAAAGACCGAAGCGGAAACCGGACTTAGGAGCTAAAAGAAATTAAATATGCTGAAGAAGTGGATTACGCCCCGCGTACAGTCGCATTACGCCCCGCGTAATGACCAAAGCGGTTACGCCCCGCGTAAATTAATGGTACGCGCCGCGTACACGCTTGCACCGGATAGACTTGATCGCGTAATTATCTTGAGTACGCACCGCATAATCCTAAGTACGCCCAGCGTACTTAGGTCGGCCACAAATATTATAAAAGTCGATTTTCAGCTAACCAGGAGGGGGGATTCGACTTCTAACCTAATTTAGTCGACAATTAACTTCTGTTAAGCCGTTTTGAGGGTCTAGAAGGCGGCCGGAAGGCCGTTAAGCTAACGGGAGCAGAGATCGGAAGGGTTGGAGAGCGGATACATGTCGGTAATCATATGGGTTGTTAACGTGACCATGTTTAGCATTCCATTGTGGTACTTTTCTGTATTTAGTTTCTGATTTAGGTGTAAAAACCTTTTACTTTGTGTTTATGATTGAATGAAGCTTTGATTATTAGACTAATTGCTATATTAAATAGTTTATTTGTGTTTAATTTATCTTGACAAGCTTGTTAAAAGATCCTCATGTGTTAATGATGATTATTTTCTGTTAATTGTTAAGTGAATTAAGTTGTATGAACATCTGCTTGATTTGCTTGCCTCTTATGATTTTTGATGACCATCGGGATTATAAGACTAGAAATAACGAATGTGAAACTAGAATTAATTTGAGAATAAGTTAATGTGTGAGCCTTGTTTTATGACCGTCAACAAGAGGTTAATTAAATGTCGAAATTGATTAACTATATTTACAAGTCTTGCTTGATACGAACTGAACACTAGGAAGCATGTTAGTTTAATCAACTGATCACTGTTTGAATTGACTTGTTTGCTAAATGATTAGTTATAGTGAACGCGAATCTAATCATTTTAGGAATCGGTGAATATGAATAAATGAATTTATATATGCAATTGTCTATGTTTTTAAGGTGTAATTTGTCTAAACCAAAGTACCTGAAGAGATTTCTTTATTATTTTTATGTGACCTGTAACCTATAATCAAATATATTAAATTAATCAACCGTTTCCTGTGATCGACACCCGACTTACCTAAACTATACTGTAATCTGACTAGGTACACTGCCTATAAGTGCATAGATAGTCTAAGTTTGTTAGGTTATAAATATTAAAATTAGTGGGTACTTTTGTGCACATCAAGTTTTTGGCGCCGTTGCCGGGGAACGGTTTGTCATTAATTTAGTTTATTAGATTATTCGTTATTTGTTTTTATTTTTTTAGTTAGTTTTTATTTTTAGTTTGATTTTCGATGATATCATTTCACTTGTCGGGAAGGTTCTTGTTTTTATTTTGCAGGAATTTGGGATTGTACACATTGCTTGACTTTACTTTTTGCATGAGTTTCGAGGATGAAAGCGATTAGGGAATTCTTGACCTGCTTAGCCTACTACTTTGTTGATTTGTCCAACTCAATCCATGAGGCGTAGTATAGCAAGGCGTATTGTGGTGGTTAAGTGGAAGACCGAGCTCTTGCTATTCTTGACTAGTTAGGTCACTTCTTGTTCCGCTTTTAGTTAAAGGTGCAAGGAAAACAAAGGAAATATTCTAACGGGTCCCGAAAGTGGGTGTTTTCGCAAACCAATTCTTGCATGCAAAGGTTTTTGATCAACCATTGTTGTTTGATCTTGACAAAGATAAGTGATTATGACATCTCCGTTTTTTTTTATCACTCATCGTGAAGTCATCATTAGCTAAAGAAATTAGAAAGAAAAAAATTTATTAAATTTTAAGTCCCTAGATTAAATGATTGGGCCGGTACTTCTGGGACACAGCCACATGATGATGGAGATGACGAGTGATCTTTTTTATTTTGTTTATTTTTTGTTTTATTTTTAGTTTAGTTTAGTTTTTTTAGTATTTGGTATGTAATTAAACTTTGATTTAGTTTGTTTTAATTTTGTTTTCCATGTTGATGCTCTTTGGTTGTTTAGATTTCTGCAGAATTTTCGCCCTTAGGAAGCTGGCAGTAAGTTCAGCAGCTAGGTCCGACTGTTGCTAGAGAGAGTCATGTGTGAGTTGAAGATTATAGTCAAGACCCACAATTTGTCATAAGTGTGGGGTGCATATTTATTTCGTGAGCGATCATTTTGAAGATTGGCATTTTCACAATGTTTTGACTCTTATGATATGGATGAGCAGTTCCCACACCATAGAGTTTTATTTCGACGCGAGGAAGAAGTATCGTCCCGGCTGCCACGACATGGTTGACACCTTCCTATGTTGTGGGGGAGATTTTCATTGCGAGAAGAGGATGTCATTCTTGACGAGACGACGTGGTCGACACTTTCCCACGTCATGGTTATTACACATTGCATTTGTTTGCAATCTTTTGCACCACATTTTCGAAGATGGCGGTCTTGATTTTATTTTTCGGCAAATTCAGAAGCAGCAGTTCCAGTTTTCAGTCTTTCGGCGATATTTGAAGCAACTTGTAGCAGCCCCATTCGATCTCGCCACAACTACCTAGGGGAGTCTGTTCCTTTTTCTCCTTTTTATGTTCTTAATTCGTTTTAGCATACAATGAGGGCATTGTATGAAATAAGTGTGGGGTAGGGGGTCGGTAAAAGTAAATTAAAATTAAAAGAATAAATGAAATTGCTAGATTTGGAAAATTTAATAATTTAAAATTTAAAAAAAAAAACTTGAAATAATAGTTTAATTTAGAAAAATCTAGTGATAATTTAAATTTTTGCTAATATTGTATGAAATGATCCAATGAGAACTCAAATGTTTAGTTGAGCCAATATACGTTATAGTGCCTTTGTGGCCTCCCTTATTTTAGTGAAATCATGAAACAAAAACATAACCCTGCTTGGTTTGAGGGATGCAATATGTTTAGCAGCCTAAACCTGAAATGTATCCAGGAAAATTATTATCATTAACCAATAAAGGTTGAGGTTGAGCGCCTTTGCTTAAGCATGTAGGGATTTGAGTGAAAAAAAAAAGTGAGGTACATGTAAAAAAAAAAAGAGAGAGAGAGAGAGAGAATTACGAGTAAAGTGTGAAGAATTTTGGAGCAATTAAAGTGAAGATCAAAAGATCAAAATTCCAAGAAATTCAAAAGTTGAAGATACCAGAAATCAAATCAAATAAAGTGGTGAATTCAAAGAGATCAAAGATCAAATGTCAAAGAAATGAAGAATTCAAATAGAGCTCCATAGTGGTATCGATAATTGTAATTCTAGATTATGTATGCTTAGGTTGCTCAACTAAAAATACATTGAGGTTAGGAGGTTTTCTGCGGATGGATTCGGAGGGTTGCATAAAATGAGCATTGTTCGGAAAAAGTGGGCGAGTGTTTATGAAGATTGTGAGTATTTAAAATATGGGGGGTACTTTAGGAAAATTTTTAGACACAAATGTATGCGTTGAGGTCTTGGCATAATGGATGAGTTTTAAATGGATTGTTTAGTGCAATATTGGTAAAATAAAAGTAAATTTGTTTGGGGGCAAGCAAAGGCTAAGTGTGGGGTATCTTGATATGTGTATTTTTATATATATTTTTATGCACTTTATCTTAATATTTTGGCCTTATTTATTCTATTTTAGAACTAAAAAGTACTCATAATGCTTTGAATTATGTTTTGCAGCTATTCGTTGTCAATAAAGCACAAAAGAAAAGACCGAAGCGGAAACCGGACTTAGGAGCTAAAAGAAATTAAATATGCTGAAGAAGTGGATTACGCCCCGCGTACAGTCGCATTACGCCCCGCGTAATGACCAAAGCGGTTACGCCCCGCGTAAATTAATGGTACGCGCCGCGTACACGCTTGCACCGGATAGACTTGATCACGTAATTATCTTGAGTACGCACCGCATAATCCTAAGTACGCCCAGCGTACTTAGGTCGGCCACAAAGATTATAAAAGTCGATTTTTAGCTAACCAGGAGGGGGGATTCGACTTCTAACCTAATTTAGTCGACAATTAACTTCTGTTAAGCCGTTTTGAGGGTCTAGAAGGCGGCCGGAAGGCCGTTAAGCTAACGGGAGCAGAGATCGGAAGGGTTGGAGAGCGAATACATGTCGGTAATCATATGGGTTGTTAACGTGACCATGTTTAGCATTCCATTGTGGTACTTTTCTGTATTTAGTTTCTGATTTAGGTGTAAAAACCTTTTACTTTGTGTTTATGATTGAATGAAGCTTTGATTATTAGACTAATTGCTATATTAAATAGTTTATTTGTGTTTAATTTATCTTGACAAGCTTGTTAAAAGATCCTCATGTGTTAATGATGATTATTTTCTGTTAATTGTTAAGTGAATTAAGTTGTATGAACATCTGCTTGATTTGCTTGCCTCTTATGATTTTTGATGACCATCGGGATTATAAGACTAGAAATAACGAATGTGAAACTAGAATTAATTTGAGAATAAGTTAATGTGTGAGCCTTGTTTGATGACCGTCAACAAGAGGTTAATTAAATGTCGAAATTGATTAACTATATTTACAAGTCTTGCTTGATACGAACTGAACACTAGGAAGCATGTTAGTTTAATCAACTGATCACTGTTTGAATTGACTTGTTTGCTAAAGGATTAGTTATAGTGAACGCGAATCTAATCATTTTAGGAATCGGTGAATATGAATAAATGAATTTATATATGCAATTGTCTATGTTTTTAAGGTGTAATTTGTCTAAACCAAAGTACCTGAAGAGATTTCTTTTTCTGTTAGTTTATCGAGAGTAGTTAATTAATTGTTAGTTTGATATTTCTTTATTATTTTCATGTGACCTGTAACCTATAATCAAATATATTAAATTAATCAACCGTTCCCTGTGATCGACACCCGACTTACCTAAACTATACTGTAATCTGACTAGGTACACTGCCTATAAGTGCATAGATAGTCTAAGTTTGTTAGGTTATAAATATTAAAATTAGTGGGTACTTTTGTGCACATCAAGTTTTTGGCGCCGTTGCCGGGGAACGGTTTGTCATTAATTTAGTTTATTAGATTATTCGTTATTTGTTTTTATTTTTTTAGTTAGTTTTTATTTTTAGTTTGATTTTCGATGATATCATTTCACTTGTCGGGAAGGTTCTTGTTTTTATTTTGCAGGAATTTGGGATTGTACACATTGCTTGACTTTACTTTTTGCATGAGTTTCGAGGATGAAAGCGATTAGGGAATTCTTGACCTGCTTAGCCTACTACTTTGTTGATTTGTCCAACTCAATCCATGAGGCGTAGTATAGCAAGGCGTATTGTGGTGGTTAAGTGGAAGACCGAGCTCTTGCTATTCTTGACTAGTTAGGTCACTTCTTGTTCCGCTTTTAGTTAAAGGTGCAAGGAAAACAAAGGAAATATTCTAACGGGTCCCGAAAGTGGGTGTTTTCGCAAACCAATTCTTGCATGCAAAGGTTTTTGATCAACCATTGTTGTTTGATCTTGACAAAGATAAGTGATTATGACATCTCCGTTTTTTTTTATCACTCATCGTGAAGTCATCATTAGCTAAAGAAATTAGAAAGAAAAAAATTTATTAAATTTTAAGTCCCTAGATTAAATGATTGGGCCGGTACTTCTGGGACACAGCCACATGATGATGGAGATGACGAGTGATCTTTTTTATTTTGTTTATTTTTTGTTTTATTTTTAGTTTAGTTTAGTTTTTTTAGTATTTGGTATGTAATTAAACTTTGATTTAGTTTGTTTTAATTTTGTTTTCCATGTTGATGCTCTTTGGTTGTTTAGATTTCTGCAGAATTTTCGCCCTTAGGAAGCTGGCAGTAAGTTCAGCAGCTAGGTCCGACTGTTGCTAGAGAGAGTCATGTGTGAGTTGAAGATTATAGTCAAGACCCACAATTTGTCATAAGTGTGGGGTGCATATTTATTTCGTGAGCGATCATTTTGAAGATTGGCATTTTCACAATGTTTTGACTCTTATGATATGGATGAGCAGTTCCCACACCATAGAGTTTTATTTCGACGCGAGGAAGAAGTATCGTCCCGGCTGCCACGACATGGTTGACACCTTCCTATGTTGTGGGGGAGATTTTCATTGCGAGAAGAGGATGTCATTCTTGACGAGACGACGTGGTCGACACTTTCCCACGTCATGGTTATTACACATTGCATTTGTTTGCAATCTTTTGCACCACATTTTCGAAGATGGCGGTCTTGATTTTATTTTTCGGCAAATTCAGAAGCAGCAGTTCCAGTTTTCAGTCTTTCGGCGATATTTGAAGCAACTTGTAGCAGCCCCATTCGATCTCGCCACAACTACCTAGGGGAGTCTGTTCCTTTTTCTCCTTTTTATGTTCTTAATTCGTTTTAGCATACAATGAGGGCATTGTATGAAATAAGTGTGGGGTAGGGGGTCGGTAAAAGTAAATTAAAATTAAAAGAATAAATGAAATTGCTAGATTTGGAAAATTTAATAATTTAAAATTTAAAAAAAAAAACTTGAAATAATAGTTTAATTTAGAAAAATCTAGTGATAATTTAAATTTTTGCTAATATTGTATGAAATGATCCAATGAGAACTCAAATGTTTAGTTGAGCCAATATACGTTATAGTGCCTTTGTGGCCTCCCTTATTTTAGTGAAATCATGAAACAAAAACATAACCCTGCTTGGTTTGAGGGATGCAATATGTTTAGCAGCCTAAACCTGAAATGTATCCAGGAAAATTATTATCATTAACCAATAAAGGTTGAGGTTGAGCGCCTTTGCTTAAGCATGTAGGGATTTGAGTGAAAAAAAAAAGTGAGGTACATGTAAAAAAAAAAAGAGAGAGAGAGAGAGAGAATTACGAGTAAAGTGTGAAGAATTTTGGAGCAATTAAAGTGAAGATCAAAAGATCAAAATTCCAAGAAATTCAAAAGTTGAAGATACCAGAAATCAAATCAAATAAAGTGGTGAATTCAAAGAGATCAAAGATCAAATGTCAAAGAAATGAAGAATTCAAATAGAGCTCCATAGTGGTATCGATAATTGTAATTCTAGATTATGTATGCTTAGGTTGCTCAACTAAAAATACATTGAGGTTAGGAGGTTTTCTGCGGATGGATTCGGAGGGTTGCATAAAATGAGCATTGTTCGGAAAAAGTGGGCGAGTGTTTATGAAGATTGTGAGTATTTAAAATATGGGGGGTACTTTAGGAAAATTTTTAGACACAAATGTATGCGTTGAGGTCTTGGCATAATGGATGAGTTTTAAATGGATTGTTTAGTGCAATATTGGTAAAATAAAAGTAAATTTGTTTGGGGGCAAGCAAAGGCTAAGTGTGGGGTATCTTGATATGTGTATTTTTATATATATTTTTATGCACTTTATCTTAATATTTTGGCCTTATTTATTCTATTTTAGAACTAAAAAGTACTCATAATGCTTTGAATTATGTTTTGCAGCTATTCGTTGTCAATAAAGCACAAAAGAAAAGACCGAAGCGGAAACCGGACTTAGGAGCTAAAAGAAATTAAATATGCTGAAGAAGTGGATTACGCCCCGCGTACAGTCGCATTACGCCCCGCGTAATGACCAAAGCGGTTACGCCCCGCGTAAATTAATGGTACGCGCCGCGTACACGCTTGCACCGGATAGACTTGATCGCGTAATTATCTTGAGTACGCACCGCATAATCCTAAGTACGCCCAGCGTACTTAGGTCGGCCACAAAGATTATAAAAGTCGATTTTCAGCTAACCAGGAGGGGGGATTCGACTTCTAACCTAATTTAGTCGACAATTAACTTCTGTTAAGCCGTTTTGAGGGTCTAGAAGGCGGCCGGAAGGCCGTTAAGCTAACGGGAGCAGAGATCGGAAGGGTTGGAGAGCGGATACATGTCGGTAATCATATGGGTTGTTAACGTGACCATGTTTAGCATTCCATTGTGGTACTTTTCTGTATTTAGTTTCTGATTTAGGTGTAAAAACCTTTTACTTTGTGTTTATGATTGAATGAAGCTTTGATTATTAGACTAATTGCTATATTAAATAGTTTATTTGTGTTTAATTTATCTTGACAAGCTTGTTAAAAGATCCTCATGTGTTAATGATGATTATTTTCTGTTAATTGTTAAGTGAATTAAGTTGTATGAACATCTGCTTGATTTGCTTGCCTCTTATGATTTTTGATGACCATCGGGATTATAAGACTAGAAATAACGAATGTGAAACTAGAATTAATTTGAGAATAAGTTAATGTGTGAGCCTTGTTTGATGACCGTCAACAAGAGGTTAATTAAATGTCGAAATTGATTAACTATATTTACAAGTCTTGCTTGATACGAACTGAACACTAGGAAGCATGTTAGTTTAATCAACTGATCACTGTTTGAATTGACTTGTTTGCTAAAGGATTAGTTATAGTGAACGCGAATCTAATCATTTTAGGAATCGGTGAATATGAATAAATGAATTTATATATGCAATTGTCTATGTTTTTAAGGTGTAATTTGTCTAAACCAAAGTACCTGAAGAGATTTATTTTCCTGTTAGTTTATCGAGAGTAGTTAATTAATTGTTAGTTTGATATTTCTTTATTACTTTCATGTGACCTGTAACCTATAATCAAATATATTGAATTAATCAACCGTTCCCTGTGATCGACACCCGACTTACCTAAACTATACTGTAATCTGACTAGGTACACTGCCTATAAGTGCATAGATAGTCTAAGTTTGTTAGGTTATAAATATTAAAATTAGTGGGTACTTTTGTGCACATCAAGTTTTTGGCGCCGTTGCCGGGGAACGGTTTGTCATTAATTTAGTTTATTAGATTATTCGTTATTTGTTTTTATTTTTTTAGTTAGTTTTTATTTTTAGTTTGATTTTCGATGATATCATTTCACTTGTCGGGAAGGTTCTTGTTTTTATTTTGCAGGAATTTGGGATTGTACACATTGCTTGACTTTACTTTTTGCATGAGTTTCGAGGATGAAAGCGATTAGGGAATTCTTGACCTGCTTAGCCTACTACTTTGTTGATTTGTCCAACTCAATCCATGAGGCGTAGTATAGCAAGGCGTATTGTGGTGGTTAAGTGGAAGACCGAGCTCTTGCTATTCTTGACTAGTTAGGTCACTTCTTGTTCCGCTTTTAGTTAAAGGTGCAAGGAAAACAAAGGAAATATTCTAACGGGTCCCGAAAGTGGGTGTTTTCGCAAACCAATTCTTGCATGCAAAGGTTTTTGATCAACCATTGTTGTTTGATCTTGACAAAGATAAGTGATTATGACATCTCCGTTTTTTTTTATCACTCATCGTGAAGTCATCATTAGCTAAAGAAATTAGAAAGAAAAAAATTTATTAAATTTTAAGTCCCTAGATTAAATGATTGGGCCGGTACTTCTGGGACACAGCCACATGATGATGGAGATGACGAGTGATCTTTTTTATTTTGTTTATTTTTTGTTTTATTTTTAGTTTAGTTTAGTTTTTTTAGTATTTGGTATGTAATTAAACTTTGATTTAGTTTGTTTTAATTTTGTTTTCCATGTTGATGCTCTTTGGTTGTTTAGATTTCTGCAGAATTTTCGCCCTTAGGAAGCTGGCAGTAAGTTCAGCAGCTAGGTCCGACTGTTGCTAGAGAGAGTCATGTGTGAGTTGAAGATTATAGTCAAGACCCACAATTTGTCATAAGTGTGGGGTGCATATTTATTTCGTGAGCGATCATTTTGAAGATTGGCATTTTCACAATGTTTTGACTCTTATGATATGGATGAGCAGTTCCCACACCATAGAGTTTTATTTCGACGCGAGGAAGAAGTATCGTCCCGGCTGCCACGACATGGTTGACACCTTCCTATGTTGTGGGGGAGATTTTCATTGCGAGAAGAGGATGTCATTCTTGACGAGACGACGTGGTCGACACTTTCCCACGTCATGGTTATTACACATTGCATTTGTTTGCAATCTTTTGCACCACATTTTCGAAGATGGCGGTCTTGATTTTATTTTTCGGCAAATTCAGAAGCAGCAGTTCCAGTTTTCAGTCTTTCGGCGATATTTGAAGCAACTTGTAGCAGCCCCATTCGATCTCGCCACAACTACCTAGGGGAGTCTGTTCCTTTTTCTCCTTTTTATGTTCTTAATTCGTTTTAGCATACAATGAGGGCATTGTATGAAATAAGTGTGGGGTAGGGGGTCGGTAAAAGTAAATTAAAATTAAAAGAATAAATGAAATTGCTAGATTTGGAAAATTTAATAATTTAAAATTTAAAAAAAAAAAACTTGAAATAATAGTTTAATTTAGAAAAATCTAGTGATAATTTAAATTTTTGCTAATATTGTATGAAATGATCCAATGAGAACTCAAATGTTTAGTTGAGCCAATATACGTTATAGTGCCTTTGTGGCCTCCCTTATTTTAGTGAAATCATGAAACAAAAACATAACCCTGCTTGGTTTGAGGGATGCAATATGTTTAGCAGCCTAAACCTGAAATGTATCCAGGAAAATTATTATCATTAACCAATAAAGGTTGAGGTTGAGCGCCTTTGCTTAAGCATGTAGGGATTTGAGTGAAAAAAAAAAAGTGAGGTACATGTAAAAAAAAAAAGAGAGAGAGAGAGAGAGAATTACGAGTAAAGTGTGAAGAATTTTGGAGCAATTAAAGTGAAGATCAAAAGATCAAAATTCCAAGAAATTCAAAAGTTGAAGATACCAGAAATCAAATCAAATAAAGTGGTGAATTCAAAGAGATCAAAGATCAAATGTCAAAGAAATGAAGAATTCAAATAGAGCTCCATAGTGGTATCGATAATTGTAATTCTAGATTATGTATGCTTAGGTTGCTCAACTAAAAATACATTGAGGTTAGGAGGTTTTCTGCGGATGGATTCGGAGGGTTGCATAAAATGAGCATTGTTCGGAAAAAGTGGGCGAGTGTTTATGAAGATTGTGAGTATTTAAAATATGGGGGGTACTTTAGGAAAATTTTTAGACACAAATGTATGCGTTGAGGTCTTGGCATAATGGATGAGTTTTAAATGGATTGTTTAGTGCAATATTGGTAAAATAAAAGTAAATTTGTTTGGGGGCAAGCAAAGGCTAAGTGTGGGGTATCTTGATATGTGTATTTTTATATATATTTTTATGCACTTTATCTTAATATCTTGGCCTTATTTATTCTATTTTAGAACTAAAAAGTACTCATAATGCTTTGAATTATGTTTTGCAGCTATTCGTTGTCAATAAAGCACAAAAGAAAAGACCGAAGCGGAAACCGGACTTAGGAGCTAAAAGAAATTAAATATGCTGAAGAAGTGGATTACGCCCCGCGTACAGTCGCATTACGCCCCGCGTAATGACCAAAGCGGTTACGCCCCGCGTAAATTAATGGTACGCGCCGCGTACACGCTTGCACCGGATAGACTTGATCGCGTAATTATCTTGAGTACGCACCGCATAATCCTAAGTACGCCCAGCGTCCTTAGGTCGGCCACAAAGATTATAAAAGTCGATTTTCAGCTAACCAGGAGGGGGGATTCGACTTCTAACCTAATTTAGTCGACAATTAACTTCTGTTAAGCCGTTTTGAGGGTCTAGAAGGCGGCCGGAAGGCCGTTAAGCTAACGGGAGCAGAGATCGGAAGGGTTGGAGAGCGAATACATGTCGGTAATCATATGGGTTGTTAACGTGACCATGTTTAGCATTCCATTGTGGTACTTTTCTGTATTTAGTTTCTGATTTAGGTGTAAAAACCTTTTACTTTGTGTTTATGATTGAATGAAGCTTTGATTATTAGACTAATTGCTATATTAAATAGTTTATTTGTGTTTAATTTATCTTGACAAGCTTGTTAAAAGATCCTCATGTGTTAATGATGATTATTTTCTGTTAATTGTTAAGTGAATTAAGTTGTATGAACATCTGCTTGATTTGCTTGCCTCTTATGATTTTTGATGACCATCGGGATTATAAGACTAGAAATAACGAATGTGAAACTAGAATTAATTTGAGAATAAGTTAATGTGTGAGCCTTGTTTGATGACCGTCAACAAGAGGTTAATTAAATGTCGAAATTGATTAACTATATTTACAAGTCTTGCTTGATACGAACTGAACACTAGGAAGCATGTTAGTTTAATCAACTGATCACTGTTTGAATTGACTTGTTTGCTAAAGGATTAGTTATAGTGAACGCGAATCTAATCATTTTAGGAATCGGTGAATATGAATAAATGAATTTATATATGCAATTGTCTATGTTTTTAAGGTGTAATTTGTCTAAACCAAAGTACCTGAAGAGATTTATTTTCCTGTTAGTTTATCGAGAGTAGTTAATTAATTGTTAGTTTGATATTTCTTTATTACTTTCATGTGACCTGTAACCTATAATCAAATATATTGAATTAATCAACCGTTCCCTGTGATCGACACCCGACTTACCTAAACTATACTGTAATCTGACTAGGTACACTGCCTATAAGTGCATAGATAGTCTAAGTTTGTTAGGTTATAAATATTAAAATTAGTGGGTACTTTTGTGCACATCACTTTCTATTCATTCATAATGAGGACACGCCCGATTGCGACTATGAGTCATCTCAATCTATTTGAACGATTAGAACATGTGTAACAACTTTAAACATAGCTTTCTTTCAAATACTCCGCAGATTAGGAATATTTCTTTAGTTTTTGCAAGTACTTTAGAATGTTCCTATAAGTCATGCTATGACTTGTTCTCGGATTATACTGGTATCATTCGACACGCTCTAAGAATACGACTTATTTGGCCTTTATGCATAATCATGACATACATGATCAATTGCAACAACATATAGAATACAATCATATAAGCTAGTTTAAAACACTGTACTAGGATTGTGCTCAAAATCATGTCATGCGGTATTTGACAAGATGACTCTCTTAGAGTCCTTTATCTTAAGCACTTTAAGATCCTTGTCAATTAATGCAATTCTACTTAATCATTTAAGTTTCCATGCTCTATCTATATAGATCCTTATTCCATGAATTAGTATGTCTACTACATATAAGGCTAGGAATGTTACTACGCTCCCACTAGCATTGTAGAAAAACACAAGAGTCATCTTGATTTATAATAAAATCACACTATGTAATTATCTTATAAGAAAGAAGATTCTTACTTTAAGATGTTAGCTTAAATTTGGAAGGATTTTCATTGATGTATGTTTTCTCCTTTGAAAACTCACTTACTCTTTATAATCAAACTATATCGAGGAAGATTAATCAAGCCTATACTTGATAACCATACATGAATACATATCTATATGTTTTATTAGTTTCTAATCAACTATTGAGCAGATTCAACAACGATTGAAAACTTGCTAGTTCCCAACTATGATGCATTTAGTTTACGGATCTTTAGCTCTTAAAGTTCCATATAACTCCCACATATAACTCCCATTTAGGATAGTCTACATAAATGCAATTTGTAGATGATAGTTAGGCTTATTGTCTAACATAAGCTCTATAACTCCATACATTTTAGATAATGACAAACCATTACATCCTTAGTCTAATGAAAGTATTTAATCCATTTTTTGGTTGGAAAATATATATATATATATATATATATATATATATATATATATATATATATATTTAATATATATTTGTTGCAGTGAGCATTATTCCAATTTTTTTTATAAAGTGAATAGTTCTTGTAAGACATCATATAATAGATTGCAAGGTCTATGCTTTATCCTCTTCAAAAACTTGTACTGTCGACATTCAGCTAGTGGCCAAGTGACCCTATCTCACTAGAGAATATGAAGGCTACCTCGAAGATTAAAAGATAGATCCAAGTGACTAGGTGATCTTGTTCCAATAGAAACATACTAATGACGAGTGAGTGTTTTTATTGGAATGAGTTGTGAATGAATTCCACAACTCCTAAGATGTTCCAAGAAGACCTGGTTTACAAAGGTCATTTTCTTTATCACGGTGAAAGGTTAATGATTGATCTCATTAAGTTGTATTTAAGTCTTCACTATGAAACAATTTGAGCAAATCAAAAGTTTCAACAATAATGAATAAAACTCGCTAATGAAATTGATTAAGTATCTATCACCAAACATATTCATGGATTGAACAGATTACATACATCACTTATGTATAATTCTTTGTCAAGCCTTTTGTTCTTTAACTAGTAATAGAAAAAGACACTTGTGAAACTTCTTCCCGTATAAATAGGATCCATATTTATCAAATGAATCAAGCTCATTTGCCTTCAAAAATTCCATCATTTTGAAGTTGGTATATGTATTTCTTATTTATATAGTCGTGATGATTATGACATAGATATGTTTCAATCAAATATCATTTGATCATGTAGGTGTTATGATCAAAACTATTAATTTAATGAAAGCTTATAGATTTACTTCATAATTTACATTATGAGAAAATATTGTTTAACACAGAATACATCGTTTCAGATCATGAATGTGAACATCCATTAAACGATAAGTAAATATAGATTTATTCATAAATTACAACTGTTACATGTGTCTATAAGAATAGGTACAAAACATGTATTGTTTAAATAAAGACTATAACAACACTTGTTATATCTTCAGCACTGAATGTCATTCGTTTGTAATCAGTTGATTATTCCTTCCGATCATCAACACATAATATTAATTATCAGTATCACCTGAAGTATAACATACTCAAGTGAATGATGGAAAAATAAATAGTTCTATCATATAGATATCTAAAGTCTTGTCCAAGTCAGACTTCTTCAACTCGATGATATTAGAGGAGCACTTCCTCTTTTAGTGTTTAGCTTCTTCCACGATAGCAACAACACTAATCATTTGGTCCTTACTTGATTTCTGTTTTATGCTTTATTTCCCTTAACTGAACTATAACTCTATTTGAGCACACAATATCTTAGACTTCCTTTATTCAGTGTTTGAACAGACTTGGAGCACTTTCTAGTGTTCTGATTGAATATTTGCTTTACTCGATGAGACATCTGATATGTTTCATAATTATTCAAGACTTTCTGCAAGTCAAGGTTAATTACTCTAGTATGATGTGAGACACATCAACATCATCACAATAATACTTTCATCAAAGTATCATGATCAGACAGAATGTCTTGTAGAGGTTATTCAGGTATGAGATCTTTCAGTATATATAATTTCTATTTATCTTAAGGTGGAACCTCAAGATATTATACCAGTTCTAGAAATTATCACCATCAAATGTTACTGTCTCTTTAAACTCAACAAGATAGAGATTTTTTAGGGCGTAAGAGTATTATCAGTTATTAATAGAGTTTAACAAAGTTTCATTTAGTAATTTCAATATTTAGTCATTAAAAATTAATACTTTTCATTTTTTCTTAAAACATTAATTTATTAAATCCTAGGATCCAAGTAATGAAACAAGTAAATGGTTAGGTGAGTTTTATTGCATACGATATGTAACTCCTAGATTATGAGATCCTAAACAACTATTGCTTATCTTGGCATGTTTATCTCATCTATGCCTCAGACCTCTCATGATTAGGTGACCTTTATCACACAAGATTCCGATCAAGTCATCCTACTTGAAACAACATGTAGTATTGTAACTAACCATTGAGAAGGTGACCCTTTAGAAACCAAAAACTACACTACTACCCCGAACCTCATAATCCAATCCTAATAACCAGGTGATCCTGTGACACTAAGACCATACAAATGATAACGAGTGTTCTTCAAAAGGACGACAATGACTTGTATTTTTAGAAAAGGTTTCATATATGTTTTACAATTATAGTTTATAAAAACATGGTCTCATGAATATTGCATGCATCTAACAATTATTGTAACCTTTTGTAAAATTTATATAACTTGTTATGAGGTTCTTTAGGTTTCAAATAAAACTTCCTTTTATTTGCCATTAGCCGTGATCAATTATAAACTAAAATATGACATTTTAAAGTTTAGTCGTAGATCAGTTTTAAGAACCGGTAATAGTTTTAATAAAACTTTATTTTATACTTAATACTTAGAGTTTTGGATGAGTTATAAAATCACTATTTTAAATCTCTTTTTAATAATAAAAAACATATGACTTCATGAATTTATAGAATAAACTCATTTTATTTTATGAACGCAATTTTATACATCTTATGATAAAAGTCATATTTTTATAGACCAAAACTTGGATGATGATACTTATGTTTTAAATCTCATTTGGTATGCATAAAACATAATATCAAAATATTGTGTTACGTTTAAAAACATCAATATCATATATTAACTTTCAACGCAAAAATAATATCTAGTTTTATTAATGTTATAAACCGATTTTAGTCATTTTAATAAAGTTCTTATTTATTATAAAGACATAAGGTTTATATAATGTTTAAACACATTTTATACCATTTCAAATATTTTAAAATTGGTTATTTATAAGTTTTACAATGAAACAATTTTCAACGAAAAATCGATTTTTAACCAATAAACCGGTAACCGGTAAAAATGTTTTTATAAATATCAATTTATAAACATCTTATGTTACCTTTTAAATATTTTTTACTCAAACTCCAAGTGATATTATCTTATTTTAAAATGTTGTTTGACATGTAAAACTCATTTTCATACACAAAACATAACATGCATTAACATAAAAATAAACATCACATGCATGCATTATAATGTGTATAAACCAAATCATGTCTAGTAATAATTATTGTAAGTCATCACAAGAATTGTTAAGTCTTTCCTAAAGGACTTAAAGGACACTTCAAAAGGTCTTCAAGCTCCCACTTGTCAAGTCAATTCTTGTTTGCAAAAGGACTTCAAATATTCATGTTGTGAAAGTTGCAACATTTAAACCATTAAGACTATAATTAAGCCCAAAACAAAAAGTAGAAACTTATGGTTAGGATTATGATCTTAAATGGTTAAGTCATCTTCAATGTGGTCATTTCTTCATCTTGTTACATTTAAAATAAATACAAGTAGTCTAATTAATTTATTACATCAAATCAATAAATGAAAAAATTACCTATTTATCTATTACATCTTATGAATAAATAAATGTCAGCCAAACACAACATAAATATCCAAATGGCTTGTTTATACACAACAACATATCAAATATTATAACAAACAACTCTTTATTTTTTCTAAGGGAACTTTTATATAACCAAAACGCATGAAAAGTAGTTATATATAAAAATAAACAATTTTAACCAAAAAGTTGACAAAGAAGACAAATATGGATTTTTCTTAATCATAATAAATTCATGCTTGTTTTTGTAAAACCAAAGATTTTCAAACATAAAAAAATCATTCTAACATATAAAAGATTTCTCTGATACCACTGATGAGTTTTGATACGAAATATAAGATCGTTTTTCATAAAAACCAACAACGTAAGTCTTTTAAAATAACAATTTTATTTATAGTTTATAACAAAACTAAACCATCATGGATCCATTTATAAAGCTTAGAATGAAATAAAAAACACAACCAAAGAGTGTTGAGAATGATAACCTTTGAAGCCTTTGAACCCACTTGGTTTTGGGGTGTTGATGAAGATAGAAAAATCAAAGAGTATGATTTCTCTATACGTATCCGCCATCAAGATTAAGGCAGTTGGAATGCTAGTTCCTTCTTGTATTATTGTGTGTCTTAAGCCTTTAAGTGCTTAACTCAAATAAACACTAAAGGAGACAGCTCAAGAAGACTTATAAACACCAAAGTAAAGGACCAAACTTCAAAGAGATGAAGCATCTCCATACTTACGATTTTAGAGAGAAAAATAGGAAGAAAAGAGTGTTTTTCTTTGCCAAAATTCAAGCCTCGTGCATCTCTTATATAGTTTATGCAAGGTAAGGCCTAACCATTAAAATACTCTAAAGTAATGGCTAGCTTAAGGAGCATGGGTGACAAGGTATGGAGGTTAACAAGCAACCCCGATATTTTAATATTTTTGCCCAAACCTCTTGAAAATAGGAGGATTCTTTGATTTTTATAAACTCTAAGTTTTGTAAAATATACAAGCATCAATATTATTTATTAATAATCATATTAATAATATATATCCAAAATGTGCCAACTTGATAAAGGTGTGGCCCTATAGGATCATATATTATTAGCAATATCACTCCATAATGATTATTGGGCATATAGATTCAACACACTCGGCTAAAGATAGGGGAAGATCAATTTGAGCATTGATGAATTAATCTTTAGTCAGTTGGCATATATATTAGTTGATTTTTGCTTAGTGTTAAGTTATCCTAATAAAATTTAAGGATGGCTTCGTCATTGTTCTTAATTTCATTTTCCATGATGACTCATGTTTAGTTAAGATGAGATTTGTTCCACCTATGTGTTGAGAATTAGGCGTCTAGCGCGGTACCAAAAGTTGAATACCAAATAAGATTGATTGCGATCAAAGTCTCATGTTCAACAAGATGTCTATAACAAAGGGACAACTGATAAAGTTACATTATACATCAATTGTATGTTTGAGGTTTTGGGAATTGGATGTTAATGAATGACATTTTTCGTCGTATGTTATTGGGGGAAGTGAAATGTTTCTACACGTTCACCATTGTCTATATCAGTCTATGATGAGTCTTATGCAAGTGGGAGATTGAAAGATCATGTATGCCCCATAATCACTATAGAATGATAGTACTAATGATATATGATCCTATAGTGTAACACCTTATAGCAAGTTACTACCAATTGATTATTTATTAGTATAATATCATTACTAATAAATATAATCAACACTTATCTTTATTTGGAAAACATTATTTTATGAAAATATTATTTTTACCAACATATTGAGAATTATTGTTTCTATGAAATAATAACAAAAGAGAATAAAAACTAGAGAATATCATATGGTATGATTTTATAATGTTGTGTACAACTTTATGGGCACTTAAAGTAAATCATTTAGTTTCATGGTAACTAGCTAGTTAGGGTTTTAGTGTAACACACTCAAAGATCTTGACTTTACCTTCCAAATCTATAGGTAGTAAAGGCAAGAAAGAAGTTGTAAAACACCGTTTCAGTTTATTTCTTAATTCATAGTGTGAACTGAAATTTCGTCATGGAAAGGCTTTGGGTTCTAAGAAATGGAAAGTCTAGACCTTATTGAAGGTTGATAATGTTGGTGGTGAGGTCTAGACTCTTGATTTGTGTGTCAGACTAACGGGTAGGATGGGAAAAGTAATAGATCGGGCTTCTTGCGAGGCTTATGGTTTTAGTTAGGTATGTTTTAAGTAAAAAGTAATTAGGTAAGATTGTGGGGCTCTTCAATACCTTTCAGTGCATATAAATAACGCTGAAAACGGAGTTGAAATGAAGAAGTTATGGTTGTTTGCAGTTGAACTGGAAATTGGGGACTTCTAAATTACGTAGGGCGTAACAGGGGTTTATTGAATTACACAAGGCTTGATTTATGTTACGTAGGGTGGGGAATCTGGGCAAATCAAAACCTTAAATCTTTGGTTTTGACCCCTATTTAAGGGCTCTAACTTATGGGAAACTGTCTCATTACCACCTTCATCACCTAAGATCATTCCTAAAGAAACCCTAGCATCAACTCATATTTTTGAGCCTTGGCATTATTTATGAGCTTATTTCTCCATTAGAAGTTTGAATCTTGAAGATCAAGGCGGTGGCAAAGTGTATATAAAAAGAGTTGAAGTATAGATCCAACAATATTACATCATTTCTGGACCATTTGTGAGGAGCTTTTGTAGCAACAACGAGTGTGAGATTTGGTTATCTTCAGATTGAGGTGAGTCCCCCCACTGTACTCGTGGGTTGAAGACACCAATTTCGGCCCACTAGATTATGTTATGTAGGAATACATGGTGGTGGCCCATGGGAATTGTATGAAAGACCTGGATATGACTCCCAACAAATTGTATGTAAGACGAGGGTCTGGACCCTCGCATTTATATGTAGGATGATCGTTTTCTTTGTGATACTTGAATGGAAGACCAGGAGGTGGCTCTTGGGACTTATTTGTAAGACTTAGGTTTTGGCCCTCGGCTTGGCAAGAAAAGACCATGATACGACTCATGGCATGACAATGATTGTAAGACTATGGTTGGCACGTAGATGTGACACCCGCAAATTCAGGCTACACATAATAAGTAATAATTATTAAAATTAAATACTTGAGGAGGTTAATCTGTAGTTGTGTGCACTACATACTATATAATACAAGTTCTGTATTAAGCAAAAGTATGAAAAATCAGCCGAATCGCCCATAAATCGTTAAAATAAGTGTGCCAATATATATATATATATATATATATATATATATATATATATATATATATATATATATATATATATTATCTTTAGAAAGTACACGTCGTCCTGACCCCGAAAATATAAATTTCATAGAAATCTGACTCCGTGTGATTTAGATATGATTTTTTATAAGATATAAAACTCAACCATGCACAATGAATGTGTGGCGTAAAAATCTACAAAGAGAATGGTTGACTTTTATCTAAAGTCACCAAAAGGAAAATCGTAGTACTCTTCAATATATGAATTTTGAGAAAAAGAATGCAAAAAATGAAGTTCGTATGTTATGATTTTAGCAAAATCATTTAATCATATAAAAAATAGGGACGAAAAATAAAGTCAGAATTAGCCGATGGAGTGTAAAAAAAAGTTGTAGATCGCACTAATATCTTTTCGGGAATATAAAGGACGTCAAAAACAGAGCTCGTATGAAGAAGTTACGAAATTTACAAAATTTGCATTTTGCATCGCGCGCAATGCACGCCGGGTGCGCAACACGCGCTTCTAGAAGGTGAAAACGCGGACCACAAAGAATCCAACACATGGCACAAATAGACTGGGGATACGTCACCTTATGCGTGCAATGCGCACTCTATTTGCACAAGGCGCAGGTCCGATTTTGGTCCTAGAAATACCAATTGAGCCTCTATTCGTTCCCCACACCTTCCAGATCGATTCTCTTGAGTTTTACTCAATTTTAGCCAACTTTCTTGAGTTTTTGGCCTGTGGCGAAGCCATGTGACACCCCTGAATACTTAGCTAGTTTTAACCTTCAAATAAGAGTTCCCGAGTCATTATTCTGCCCGCTTAGGTTTTGGTTTTCATCAAAAACCTGTGTAAGTTAAGCTACACTGTTCCGCTTTTAGTGTAAGTTATATTTATAGTCATAAGTGGTTATTATGAACCTATAAATAGGATTTATCAGTACTTCCAAGTCAGTACACTGATTGATCTAATTACGGGAAGTTGTCTAGAAGGACACGTTGGCTTGGTTGTTGGATTTCAGAAAGGCTACACGTCGAAATGATCCTGCCTCCCAACTGTCCTACCTGGTTGATCCTTACTTGATAGATCTTGATGTAGACATTAGGATTAGAGAGTAATCTAGACTATAATTATTATAGTCACCAGGATTACACAACTAGACTAAGGCTTGGTACTTGATGCTTTTAAGTCTTTTCAACATACGAAGCGAAGTGATGCCAAAATCGTCAATCATCCACTTTAACAAGTGAGTGCGTAGTATGTTTCATGAACATGATTTTAATACAAGTATTAATTAAAGTATTAAATATATATGGAAGAGTTTATGCGTGAGATATTTTCTATTTCTTGGAATAAGTGTTAAGAACATATCTGATTATATATGATAATTTAAGACTTACAAAAGAGACCTAACTTAATTAAGATGGATGTTGGGTAGTATCTCCTTAAGAGTATGTATGAGATTTACATGGATGGTAGAACTCTAACATTTGTCCCTAGTCCGAGAGCATGGATTACACACAATCATTCGTCCATAGTCCGAGAGTATGGAGTAGGTACAGTCATTCGTCCCTAGTCCCGGAGTATGAAGTAGGTACAGTTATTCGTCCCTAGTCCGAGAGTATAGATTGGACATAGTCATTTGTCACCGATCCGAGAGCATGGATTAGACATAGTCATTCATACTTAATCTGGTAGCATGGATTAGGTAAAATTCATTCATTTCTGAATCCGAAAGTATGAATTATGTCATTGTATAGGATTAAAAGGTGAGGATGTATGGGGTGGGCTTAATTGTTTATATGAGGTGAATATGTATCTTGCAAGTATTAAGATATATATATATATATATATATATATATATATATATATATATTATAACATTGTAGGATTGAAATCCTTATGTACTCACAATGTTTCCCAACCTGTCCCACTCAATTTATTTGTATCACATGTATTGATACAAAGGTATATTACATTGACATATTAAAGGAGACGTAGTATAAATTAGTGTAACCTCTATTTATGCTTATGTTTTGTATCAGTTATGACATCTCAAACTTTTATAAATAAATGAAAAACATTTCTTCTGAAATGCCTTGATTTGATATTATATCATATCAAGCATATTTTGGCACCAATTCCGCAATACTTTGTTTTAAAATAAACATAAATAAAATTTTTAAAATGATCGTAGATTCGTGGATGTCACAGAAGCATTCTCTATTATGTGTTATTTGGGGAACTCGCTAAGCTTTTTGTTTATGATTTTATGTTTATGGTTTCAGGTACTTCCGGTTCCAAAGGTAAGGGCCCGGCGTGACTGCACGGCATCCCCCATAGTTTTTCGCATCGGTTATTCGTGATTTTTACTCTGATGTTTAAATGATATATTCACTTTGAATGGTTTTGGATCAACTCATTTGTATGGTTTATTGTTTTAAAAATGAAAATTTACTATGAATTTTTGGGACGTTACAATTTGGTATCAAAGCCTTGGTTTGAGGGATTCGGGTACACTATCAGGTGTATCTGAACTCAAACTAAGGAATTGGTAATCCTTTTAAAAGAAAATGAATTTTCTAAAGGATTTATATAAAAAAGGTGTGATGCGTGCAATCAGCCAAGCTCAAGTAAGTGATTCCCAGAATACCCATACATGATGTTATGTTATATGTTATGAGAATCACAGGCTAGATTAGGGCTAAGGATCTGATCAGGATTGCATGATAGAATGCTAGGAAAGATGCATTTATATGTCTGTTGGTTGAGCTTTTAGAATTGTATACTAGAATGGATATCTGATGATTTGATAGAATGTCCTGATTAGGTGTTGCACTGGTTTAGATTTCTCGATGCCCAAATGTTGCTTGCTTTATGCTTTGTGGGACCCACCCATATTGATTTAATTTAATTATTACATGAATATGTTAAGTTACATACAGTAAAGGTTAAATAATCTTGTAGTGATTGACTTAGCCCTATTACGCAGCACTCGTTTGAGTCTAACCTTTGTAGGGTTAAGTCTTTTAGTCGAAGGATTATCTAAGCTTTGTTACATGTAGTTGTATTCATGAAGTAGTTAGCTGACATTACTATAGGTTCTTCAGCAGTTGATGGTGGGTGGGGTGAGGAACCTAGGAGAGTCTAGGAAGTGTTTTAGTGGGTTTGGATACACTGTTTAGCGGGTACTTGGAGTACAAGTTTAAGAAAGTGACTTAGAGGATTTAGGATAATTCTTGAGGAAAATATGGATAGGTGTGGAATGCATTATTGGGCCCGTACTACTGAAAGCGTAGGATCCATACTTGAATTAAGGAAATTAATAAAGATTCTAGGAAGCCTATAGAATGAGGACTCGTTGAGTCTGTTCTGAGCACTCGTAGAAGAGGTCCTGGTTCTGGTTCAAGTGTAGGCTCTGGGGCAAAGCCGATTGATGAGAGGATTTAAAAGCTCATTTCGTTTGAGAGTACTTGTGGAATTTTGGATGCGACTCCTGTGATATTTGGTACCATCAAGGAGGGGATCATGAAGATTTCGGATGAGCATCTTGGGGATTTTCAGGCCGAGATTGCAGCATGACAGTTAGGGTCGACAATCGTAGTGGCCATGACTTGGGATGATTTTGTGGCGAGGTTCGGGGTGGAGTTGCACCGACCATTGAGGTGCAACGGTTGGTGAGGGAGTTTCAGGACCTGAGCCAGGCAACTAAGACTGTGGTGAAAATCACCGCCAAGTTTAGGGTGAGAGCTTTGCTAATTCCATAGCATGCAACACATGAGGAGATGAGAAAGACAAGGTACCAAGATATGATGCAGGATGATATTCATGACTTTGTGAGCCTATCAACCTGCAAGACTTTGGAGGATATGATTGATAGACCCCGGGAGCGGGAGATTGAGCTCCAACTTCGGATGAAGAGCGGATTGAAGCAAATCCAGACCACAACGGGCCAGGAAAAGATCCTAAGACTCATGATTTATGTTCTGGAGGCCATCAGGGCCAGGGCCATTGTTCCAGGTATGGAAGGACTCACAGGGGGAGCTGTTGTGAGAAAGGGAGAGGTTGTTTCAATTGTGGTCAGGCTGGTCATTTAGTAGGGAATGTCCTCGAGGTTCGAATCTGATTTATTTTCATCCAAAACCAGGTGGGCCACAAGAAGGCCGACTGTTCGAGATTGACAAGTAGAGCAGTGAGGCACAACTCCACCTAGGAATTAGAATTTCCTTATGATGGCTTTGTTACTATATTTCAAGAATCTTCATATACCATTTTTCATACCGAGAGCCATGCTTAGATGGTTTTTTGGGTGAGTCGGTTTAGGGATTCGATGTAGGAGACATCGACCAACGACAGAGCAAGATTTAGGAAGGGGAAGATAAGGTGCCATACTTACAGAACCAACCAACGATTTGATTTTTGGTGGTTTTATCTAGGAGTCCGAGGGAGCTGCAGCGTGGAAGTGTCAGATTTGAATGCAGGTGTTGTAAGAATATTTCGTGGTTGTGATGTAAGGAAGGATTGGTCAATTGCGAGCATAGGATAAGCAGTTGTGAAATTCATACCTTTAAGGTGATTGATTGCAAGTTCACATGGGAATTTCTCCTTAGTAAGTGGGTGGTCAGATTGGTTATCTACCTGTTTCGGTTGTGGGTTATTCGTTCTTCGTCATCCTTTAAAGTCGCTCAAGGATTTTGAAGTTCTATTAGTGGAGGGTGCTTGTAAATATCAAGTTTTTGTTGAGATATTGGGGTGTATTCATCTAGATTCTTGGGATGTGTGTACGCTAGGTCAGTTTCTCATGGAAATTTTAGTTCTTGCAAAATCAGGTTGGCGGCAATGTGAGTAATGAAATTATAGATGGCTTAGAAATTCAAATGGGTACGAGGTTGACAGGGTATAGATAATTCCAAGTGGGGGAGCATCGCTTGGGATTAATGAAAATATTTTCGATGCGGTTCAACTTGGAGTGACATGCCAAGAGAAATTGGATAGTTTGTGTTGATCATGGAATAATCCAAAATTAATGCAAGGAATAATGCTCATTGGGTAGTTGTAACCAAAGAAGAAAAGGTTGGAAACCCAGATTATCTCTTTTGAGGACGTGAAGCATCAGTAGTGGCGCATTATGGGTTCATGGCTAGGCTCGGATTGAGGGTTACGTTAGGACCTATCTGTCTGTTCTTGTCTAATGAAGGCTTGGTTGTTCGAAGAAAGACCCGAACACCAGCTGGGGAATTAGAAGGTTAGAGTTCCAGCTTGTAGTGATTCTTGGCTAAGTATTCTTGCAGATAGTTGGCAAGACCATGGTCTGGGGCCATAGCAGTATGGAAGTGAGGTAAGACTACGGGGTGACATCTTACATTCACTAGATTGATAGTTAGTGGTGGAAGTGTTGTAAGGCTGTTGGGTGGTCTGTAGCATTCAGTAAGTTGGTAGGCAGTATGGAAGTGTTATAAGACTGCAGTATCGCCCATAACATTCACCAGGTCAATGAGCATTTGTGAGAGTGTTGTGAATCTACGATTTGGATCGTATCCTTCACTGGGTAGAATTATACTATGGCAGGAAGGGTTGTAAAACTATGGGAAGGCCACAACATTTCTAGGATTGAGGAAGGTTGTAGGCCGATCTAGGGCCAGTTGCGATGTAAGACTACAAATGGACTGGTAGCACTCACTTAAAGTGAATTGGATTATCTTATGTTTATGTGTTGGTGAGTTATGTTGTCCTTGGTTGGAACAGGAGGGCTATAGGAGCCGTGTTGACAAACATGCTATGATAGCACTTTTCAGATAGACTCTTGGTTGGAGTCTCATGGTACGGTTGTGTGGAGGTTATCAGCTACAACAATCGGTTGGGAATCCGGTACTTCAGTTAATGGGTAGGTCAGAACGACACCCTGAAGATCTCAGATAAATCAAAATGCGAATGCTGGTTAGCAGAATGTGATTTTATGTTGGTGTGGCACCAATGATTGAGACTCATGTTGGGAGTCGCCTTTATTTTTTAATGCGAGGTTTCAGCAATGATCAATTGTCACACCCCCAGCCGAGGCTGGGGAACATCCCTGGTTGTGCGACTCAGTTCCTGGATCGCAAGCAAATTAAATATACATCACAAGTTACAACAATAACAACACCGCGATTATATTCCACTTTAAGGTTCGAATACATGGTTCGTACAAGTAATAATAAGTTCATAAATTTGCCTTTATAGATAGACCAATATAACAAAAGCTAGACAAAATAGGTTTCCCGAAATCCATGATGGAACTCTTGCAAATGGTCGAAGTTTACATAGGAACGCGAAGACTAGATGAAGCAGAAGAAATGTTCATGGATCTCGGGAAACCTAGTTTTATCTACCTTTTGTTATATTGGCCTATCTATTAAGGCAAATTTATGAACTTATTATTATTATTTGTACGAACCATGTATTCGAACCTTAAAGTGGAATATAACCAATAAATCTTTTTAAGATCAAGATACATCTTTTCTGATCCGAGATGTATCAAATATCTCGACTTATGGGCTTCATTTAAAACTAGATTCCTGACTTCACCAAAATTCAAGGTCCAAATTCGGTTCATGAAATATCATGTTCAGTCTTTCTTGACGTCGAACTGCTTGTCCATTCCTCGTAGGTTTTCTTCTGTGATATTTTCGGGTTTGAGGAATTCCAGCTGAGCGTCTCGAATTTGGGTGGTGAGATTGGAGTGGATTTTTAGGGTTAGAGCCTTTATACAAAGTGGTTTTGGTTGTTCATTCCTGCTTAAAGCCTCTACTACGACATTTGATTTACCAAGATGATCATGAATTTCACATTGATAATCATTTAGCAATTCTACCCACCTTCGTTGTCTCATGTTGAGCTGTTTCTGATCGAAGATGTGTTGGGGGATTTTATGGTTGGTGAACACAACACACTTCGTTATGTATAGGTAGTGCCTCCAAATCTTTAATGCAAACACTACAACTCCCAATTCCAAGTCCTGGGTAGTGTAGTTTGACTCGTTTAGATTAAGTTGTTTGGATGCGTATGCAATGACTTTGTCCCTTTGCATTAGTACGAATCCTAATCCCTGGAAGGAGGCATCGCAGAATACTACAAAGTCTTCTATTCCCACTAGGAGAGACAAGATTGGTGCATTGCACAACGATTGTTTCAACCTTTGGAAGGCAGACTCTTGACTGTCTCCCTAATAAAATTCTGTGTCTTTTTGAGTTATAGCGTTGAGAGGTTTGGCTATCTTAGAGAATTTCTCAATGAATCTCCGATAATAGCCTGTAATCCCTAGGAATTGGCATACTTTCGGTTAGCGTTGTTGGTGCTTTCCAATCCATAATTACTTCAATCTTCATAGGGATGACATGAATCCTTTTTCTACTGACCAAATGACTGAGGAAATGCACTTCGTTGGTCCAGAACTTACATTTTGAGAAGTTTGCATTAAGTTTCTCCTTCCTTAGTAATTCTAGAATCAATCGCAAATGTTGGCCATATTCTTCCTTGGTTCATGAGTATATTAAAATGTTGTCGATGAAGTCAATCACGAATTTGTCTAAATAGGGTTTTCACACCCGATTCATAAGGTTCATGAATACGACTGGTGCATTGGTCAATCCGAATGGCATAGCTTGAAACTTGTATTGACCGTACCGAGTCCTGAATGTTGTCTTTGAAATGTCTTCTTCTTGAACTTTAAGTTGATGATAATCGGACCTTAAATCGATCTTCGAGTTGTAGTAGGATCCTTGTAGCTGGTTGAACAGGTCATCGATCCTTGGAAGTGGGTATCGGTTTTTGATGGTGAGTTTGTTAAACTCTCGATAGTCGATGTACATCCTGAACGATTCATCCTTTTTATAACAAATAATACCCAAGCTCCCCAGGGTGAAAAGCTTGGCCGGATAATCCTTTGTCAGTTAGTTCTTGAAGTTGACTAGATAGTTATTGTATTTCTGATGGTGCCAAGCGATAAGGAGATCTTGCCACTATTGCTGCACTCGGGATTAGGTCGATTTGTAATTCAACCTTTTTGACTGCGGGTAGTCCAGGTAGATCATCTAGGAATACGTTCAGGTAGTCGCACACTTGTGAAATATATTTGATTTCCTTACCCTTGCCTTGCATATCCACTATGTGGGACAAGAAAGCGAAGCATCTCTTTTATAAGCACTTTCTTGCCTTCATGCAAGATACGACTCTTAGATTCTTCCCTAATTAATCTCCATAAATCACAAGGGCTTTTTCATTGGGTAGGGGTAGTCGAACGACTTTTTCATAGCATAGAACTTCAGATCGATGAGGCAATAACCAATCCATTCCGATAATCACATCGAAACTCCCAATGGTTATAGGTCTTAGGTTGACGTTAAAGATGCGGTAATTCATGGTGAGAGGGAAATTGGTAAGTATTTGTAAGGTACTTTCTACATGGCCTTTTGCCATTTCTACCTTATGAGCTTCATTAAGTTTGCAAGATTGATGGTTTAAGATGCCTATAAACTTTTGGTCAATGAAGCTTCTATCAGAACCGGTATCAAATAAGATGGAAGCATAAATATTATTGATAGGAAACGTACCTGTAACCACAGTTGGTTCCTGGCGATCATCTTTGATGGTGATCACAAACGCCCTTCCTTTGCCACTCTGATTCTTCAGTTTCGGGCAGTCCTTCTTAAAATGCCCTGGTTGATTGCATTCAAAGCAATTATCGCTTCCTCCCACCTCAATGGTTGATTTCGAAGTGTTTGGTGCCTTTCTGTTGTATCTTATGATGTGACCTTTCATGCTATAGTTGTTTCATGTCATGTCTCTGCAATTTCCAACATGGTGGAATTTACATTTGGTACAATGGGGCAGAGTTCCAGTGTAGGTCTTGGATGGGGTGGAAGTGTTTATGATTGTGATATAGACAACCACAGGTTCTGACTTCGTTTTATGATGCTTGGAGTTTCCTCTTGACTTTCCCTGGAACTTTCGCTTTGTACCCTGATTTTGTTTTTCTTGTGAGGCATGGTACCCTGACGGTTAGACTATTCAATCAATTGATCGACCAATTGCTTAGCAGTATCAAATATGGAGGGTCTGGATGCAGTAACCAGACATTGAACTGGCGAAGCCAATCCCCAGATGTACCTTTCAGTCTTCTTATCTTCTGGAGTCACCATTCCAAGGTAGAGATTTTCAAGGTTGTTGTATCAAGAGGTGTAAGCAGCGACTTATGATCCCTTCATGGTGAGATTCCAGAGCTCCTGTTCCAGGGCCTGGACTTCTTGTCGGGGGCAGTACTCCTTGATCATCATTTGTTTCAGAGGTTCCTAGCCTATGGCATAAGCTTCATTAATTCCCATGTACTTGGCATGATTATTCCACCAAGTTATGGCGGGATTCAACAATGTGTAGGTAACATACTTGACACAGTAATCCTCAATGCAAGCACCGATGCGAAATACTGCCTCCATCTTTTCTATCCAACGGGATAGACCAATAGCTCCATCCGTGCCAAAGAAGGATCGGGGTTTGAAACCCATGAAATCCTTGTATGAACAAGGCCTTGAATTGTTGTGGTTAATCATTGTAGTGCCACCACCATTTCTATCGTTTACGAAGTTATCATTCCGGGCAGCCTCATATGCGGCTAAGGCTATAGCAATCCCTTGTGAAAGTAGGGTCTACATTAGAGTGGGATCCATTTGAAAAGGTGTGTTTGAGGTATGGACAACTGGTGGGGTTTCTTCTAGAGTTCCTTCCATAGTTGGGGTTACTCTTGGAGTCACCCTAGGAGTGACTCGAGGAATTGGTGGTAGACGAACTCCAAGACTCTATCACGGGGCCATTGTCCTAAATGCTTAGAAAAGACACGTTTAAGTTGTTTATACATCTTATCCATGAACAATTTTGTATTTTTGTGTAATTTATCCCCAAAATATTACAGACCTCCAAGTTAAATAATGAAAGTTCTTAACCGATATTTCACTAAGTTATGATAGTGTTTTACAAGCAATACAGAAAATGAATTTCAACATTTAACAAAATACTGAAATAGATTCAAAAATTAGAACCACTTGTTTTTGGTTACTAAGGTTACAAAAGTACTAACCGTGTAAGGTTAGAAATGGAAAAGCTTTACAAAAGAACAATTTCTAAACATGCAGTGATAATCACTTGTTGTAATATCAACCATTCCACCAAAAATTCTAACACTACCCTAGGGAACAAGCCACCCTAGATGAGTGTCTACCATCCTAAGTGGAAAATTAAGTAGCGGACCAGCTCATCAAACTACTTCCGAAGTTGGCGTCGCTCTTGTGCAACAATAGTCACTCTATGCTCGGCTGCATCCATCCGACTCTCCATAATCAAAATATGATACTCTAGGGCCCTGATATAGGCACCCATAACATTCGTCTCAGTCGAATGGCAGCCATACGGTGATAGAGGGTTTGTATGGCTTCTGAATCATCCTTCTCCTCCTCCTCGAGCCTTTCAACTTGCCACTCAATCGCTCTAGGGGTAGTACCTTAAGCTCTAACAAACTCCTCCAGGGACTAGACTTGGTCTGCTAATCTGTCATCTTGATCCTCGGGGTTACCCCCAAATGGTGCATGTGGCGGAACCTAAGAAGACTCGCCTCTCTTAAATTGTGGAGGACCATCAATAATCCTCCTCTTGATCGGCGAGCCAAGCTGGCTTAGGGGGTGAAGTCGGCTTCCTTTTCTGATCACTAATGGGTCGGGAAAGGTAAGAGAAAGTGTCTAGGTGTGACACCAGAGGAACATTCATCCTCGGAGTTCTCTCAACAGGGGACTCTTGTCGTGACGACAATATGACTAATAACATGGCCTTGGTGGGGAAGGAGATGGAGTAGGGATACGCTCCTCATTTATGAGGCCCTCCTCGAACTCTACCGGGCCATCATCGTCCAACTGATCATGTATGTCCTCAATTGTGTAATTGTTTTAAATTTACCATAGGGGTTCTAAGGTACTAGGTATCTGCAGCGTATCTTGAGAACATCCTTCAGTCTCTAAAACTCTCAACCATTGTAGTCTGTCAAACTCATCGCTCAAGGTTGTTTGTTCACTGGCACGCCAAAATAACATAAGCGCACGTTCCATGTTTACTTAGGGTATGACTTATTTACGATACTAACCTTAGTTGAGGCGTTTGACCTAAAGGGTTGAGTTGGTAGTTTTAGTTGAATTGATGTTTAGAGTTTTATTAAGTGTTCTCATCGCGGGTCAGAGTATATATATAACTCTTATATATTAGTGTTGGTGAGTTTTGTAGCATTTATTAATTTTTTTGTACTCCAAGACTACTAAGTACAGATGAGGGCTGGATAGGAAACACCAAAGAGCAAGACCATTTGGGCAATTAATCTGTTCTGAAATCCAGCAATCCTATGCGGCCCTTTAAACTAGATTCCCCGTACTGTAAGTAGCCAAGCAGCAGTGTAATCATTGATAATACTTTTATTAGGAGCATGTAGCTATAGTTGTATTTCCTTTTTTAAGGATACAAGTTCTCTATAACCAATTTTGCTCTGATTCCAATCTGTCACACCCCTAGCCAAGGCGGCGGGACATGTTGGGCTGTGCGACTCAGTTCATGGATCACAAGCAAATTGAATATACATCACAAGTAACAACAATAACAAAACATTAGTTATATTCCGATTTAAGGTTCAAATACATGGTTCGTACAAATAATAATAATAATTCTTAAATTTGCCTTAATAAATAGGCTGAGAGTCAGCACAAAGGTTGGTGAGAGTTATAGATTTTTTCTAACTGCAATAAAGATACTTTTAAAAAATTCTGAAAAGTAGTTCTTTTGTAGATAAAACCATGTTTGAAAATGTTTGATAAAATGAGAACCTAAATATGTGGTTTCTAGATTAAGAGTCTGGTTAATGCCTATATTGGGTCCTATAACTGAGCTATATGACTAGATATAACTCCTTACGACACTTCATTGGATGTCGTGGATAAAACTGAAGATAATTATCACCCGCTTTGATTGATCCGCCGAGGTTGTAGCGAGCAATCACATGTGGGAGTGTCGTGTGTCAACCCGTATAGATCTATACCTATGTATCTCGCTCCGAGGATTAACAGTTATAGTCGAGAGGATATACTAAGTGGTTAAAATTAGGTAATAAATAGTGTCTCACTGATAAGGTCATTAACTATGATATACGACAAAGTTCCCCTATAAAAGTCGAGTATGTTTGATATATCTGTAAAAATGTATATTACTCGCTTAAGTAAATAGTAAGTTTCTTCAAGTACATGTATAAATTCCAAGATATATATATATATATATATATATATATATATATATATATATATATATATATATATATATATATATATATATATATTGTAACGCCTGTGTTCCCGGGCTTGCTATTTTTAGCAATGTAATAGTCTAGGTTAACCTTTGTAACCCGTTTTGAAATAATAAGATTGTATTATTTGAGTATTATGTGTTTTGTGCTTAATTGCTTAATTATGTGGTTGGATTAATTAAGAATAAAAATAAGCGTCGAAATTTAAGTGTAAAATAAACTTGATATCTTTGGTTAATGTTGTAGTAGTTGAAACGAGGTTTCCGAATATATATATAGAACGCCCAAATCTGACTTCGTATGAGGAAGTTGTGATTTATTGAAGTTTCGACTTAACGGTATGCAGCCCGAATTACTCGATTTGAGATCAAGCGGTTTTTAGTCGAATCGATCTAAACGAGAATCGAAGATCTCGTTGTTGGTATCAAAGCGATGAAAAGTTAGGCGAGAACGGACGTCAAACGAAGAAGTTATGAATTTATAACGAAGTTTTTCTGTCCCGGCCTATTAAAAATAAATAATAAAAAATAAAGTTAAAATTAGCCGACGGAGTCTAAACGAAAGTTGTAGAGCGTAGTCTCACCTTCGCGTGGATATACAGAACATCGAAAACGGAGTTCGTATGAAGAAGATATGAATTTCCGAAGTTTATTAAATAATTTGTATTTAAATTTAATTGGAAAATCCGACATTATCCGAAGAGGGGTCATCGGACTCATCCGAAGTACGCCCCGCGTACACCGAGGAATGTCGACACTCGCACTCGAGCACTTCGGATACGTAAGCAGTGACGATTTCGGAGCAGTACGCCCCGCGTACTTCGAGGCTCCAGCCTCCTATAAATAGGAAGCGAGGGCAGCCAACTCAATTGCTATTTTTCTCTCTTCTCTCTCCCGTTTTGCATCGATTTGCGTGCAAGAAATACCCCGAAGCCCCGGTATTATTCTCGAGCCCCAAAGCAAGTCCCGAGATCCCGAAGATCCCGAGAAGTGCGGTTCCCGAGCCGAAGCTCTGCCCGAGAGAAGTTCGATTTTTGTGAAGATCTTCCAGATCTGCTGAGGACTACTACTTCTACAAGTCGTAGTGCTGTCCGATCATCTTCTGATCAAGTGAGTGTATACTACGTTTCTTAAACACGATAATAATACAAGTATGGTTTGAGTGTATTAAGTATATTGTTGTTTATATGTGTGAATGTGTATTCACTTTCTGCTATCTTATAGATCTGATTATTTCTCTATGAAATACGTGTTATGTGTGTGTGTGCCTCATCTGTTATATGGAATATGTATTGATTAAAGCATGCTATACAGGTTTTTAAACTATGTATAAAAATGTATATTTTTATCTACTAATATGTTGGGTAGAACATGGGTAGATAGTTGGTGTGTAATAAACAGATGAGAGGCCTCGTTGTTGTTTGATTTAGTCATCTAGCGGAGTTTAGATGACGACCACAGACTTTTCTAGATAGTCTTGTGGAACATTAGCAGGTTCGTCACCTGTAGGTGTTAATGAACTCGGGTGTTCATTCGTTGTACTCCATCCCCCTCATGGTTGCCTTATTTGACTTATATTGCTGAGGAACCCCCGAAGCATGTGTTGTCACCCCGATGAAATATTCTTAGACTAGGTCCCTTGTGTTAGTTATTTTAGGGACATAAAGTGAGAATAACGGGAATGGGTAATTGGGTTATTGTTGGTTGGTGGAATTAAATATAATTATTTATTGTGGGTTGAAAACCCTATATGCTCACCAGGCTCCCAAGCCTGACCCACTCAGTTTTATTTGTATTACAGGAAGTGGCGCAAGGGCATAAGATGGATGAACCATCAAGTTGTTTTGTTTACAAGTCTGTATATGTATATATTTGTTGAATGACTTGTAATGTTATCGTTTATGCTTATTGGTCTGTATCGGAACATGACACCCCGAGTTTTGATTATATAATGAAAATACATTTCTTTTATGAAATGCTTTGGTAAACATTGTTTTATCACGTTTTGTTTTTGGGAACAAATTCCACAACTCTTTCAAATCAAAAGGATTTACTCTGAAATTATTTTAAAAGCATAAATGAAAATCGGTATTTTCTGGCCGAGATTTTGGGGATGTCACACACACACACGCACACACACACACACACACACACACACATATATATATATATATATATATATATATATATATATATATATATATATATATATATATATATATATATATATATATATAACATATGTGTTTGCACATGCATGATATAGGTTTAAAATATTTACAAGGTTAATAACATTTCTAAACCATTACAGCATATGCATGTCATGGTAAAATTAGTCTATAACATAATATTAATTATAACTAGATATACGTTTTTGTAAGCACATTTCGTAACTGATAAATATGTTTCATAAGTATTCTCCGCCAAAATAATAAAAACTTTAAAAAGGAGTTGTAAGCACTCATTGTTTACAAAGCTAAAACTCTCGATTATAACTTTTGGTAAATATAACATTAATAAAAATTATCTTAGAGAGAGAGAGAGAGAGAGAGAAATATTAATGGAAAGTCTGCATGGATGGGATTTTTGTCTAGTGCATGATCCAAAGTACAACCCAAGTAATGCTTATCCTTTTAAACATTAATGTAACATCCCAACCGTTAGGTATCATTAATTTTCCATTTAGATTTCATGTTTTAGGTCTACTTGACGAGTTGACGCTACGACTCGTCGAGTAGCAGCGGGCCAGGACACGTCAATAAATGAATGACTCGTCGAGTCGGCATGGGGGACTCGACGGGTAGGAGTTGGCAGTGGAAACCCTAAGTTTCAGGGTTTTTGCACCCTATATATTGGACCATTTGTGCCTCCCACTTTCCTCTTGAGAGCCAGAAACCCTAATTTCCGTGAGTGAGAGCTTGGAGAGTGTTTTGGAGCTTTGAGAAGTGACTTTTGTGAAGGAAACTTGTAGATCAAGAGGCTAGCATCAAGGATTTTGTGTGGATCCAGAGTCTACTTCATTTTGGGGCACGTCTTGAAGGTAATAAGCTGTTACCTTAACCTCTTTTCTTCTAGAATCACTCATTGTGAAAACTAGGGCTTCCTTTAGTTATTCATAAAGGGATTTTGGTATGGGAGCTAGATCTGAAGTTGAAACTTCAGATCTGAACCTCTTTTGAGTCCTAAGTCCTTAAAGTTTCCAGCTCTTGCAAGGATGAGACTCTCCTAAGGTGTAAAGTTCCATTAGAAGCTTAGATTGGTCATTTAGAGCCTTTAGGGCCTTGCATGCGTGTAAAGTTTGCAACTTTACGTGAGAAACATGCTTTGGAAGCTTGGATCTATAATTTGGAACCTTGGCATGGCTTAAAAAGTGTCTGCATGGATGAAGGTCTGCAAGGACTTGACGAGTTGCATAGCCAACTCGGCGAGTCATATGAAGATGTTCATGAACTCGTTGAGTTGACGAACAAACTCGACGAGTCCGTTGAAGATCACCTTGAACTTGATGAGTCGTTTGAAGACTCGGCGAGTCGGATAGGGTTTCTCCTAATTCTTGGACACGTATAAACTCGGCGAGTTAAAAGGGAACTCGATGAGCCAATCACGGATTTCATGACTTCTCGAGTTCAGGAAGGACTTGACAAGTCGGTAAACTACACTCGATGAGTCGAGTCAACATGAACTGTTGACATTGACTGTGGATTTTGACTTTGACCAAGAGTTGACTAGTTGACTTCTGAGGGTATTTTGGTAATTTGGAGATTTATGGAAAAAGGGTTTTATGATAACTATAGGTGGTGGAGTTCGTGTTGGTAATTTGATAGTTTGAGCCTATCATTTTCAGTGCGACATTGTGAGATGAGTTATCCTCACTATATCAACAAGGTCTAAGGCACCAAGGCCAGCCCTTTATGGATTGCATCCGGTTTAATACATGATATGTTTACTATTTTGCATCCTGGTAGTTAGGATGATGTCATGCTTATGCTTAGTGACCTGGTTGTCCGGTATCCTGATTATAGGTGTAACAACCCAAAATCTCAAGTATTGTTAAATTGCATTTTGGGGTGTTTTAAAGGGGAGACTCGGCGAGTTGGAGCAAGACTCGCCGAGTAGGGTCGCAGATTTGGTCGCGGGTTCGCGACTGGACTCGACGAGTCCAGGCATGGACTCGGCGAGTCGACGCTGTTCAGCAGAAACCCTAGCCGTTTCGTTTTGGGTCGTATATAAGGGTTGTTATGTCGTTATTTCACGTCTTTTGGCCGATTGTGGAGAACCCTAAACGACTGTGGCATCTAGAGCAAACTTGAAGGCCATTATTGACTTTGAAGGAATGGTGGTGCAAGAAGAGGAAGGATTTTGACCAAAGGAAGAGCAAGGGGGTCGAGTTCTGAGGTTTGGAGTCACAGAGAGGGGTTATTCAGGTAATATTTCAGATCATTTCTGCTATGTTGATGTGTGCACGATTTTAGGGTTTATGAAACCCATTTGGTGATTAGATGGATTATTATATTGTTACCCAAGTGTTTGTAACCCAGTAATAGGATGGTTAGAGGTCCAGAAGGTCCCATGATTGTGTATTTAGGGACCATACGTATTTGAGGAAGCAGTTGTTCGACTGCATGGCGTGGACTCGCCGAGTCGGATGATCAGACTCGGCGAGTAGCTTGAAGATTCACTGGGACTCGCCGAGTTGTTCTTCAGACTCGGCGAGTGGAGTCGGGGTGGCCCCGCGATTCTTCCAGGAGTGACTCGTCGAGTCAAAGAGGATACTCGGCGAGTAGAAGGGGAATTTTAGAGGATTGAAGGACGACCAGACTCGCCGAGTCGCCAGGGAACTCGCCGAGTCCAGTCGAGCTGACAATGGACTGTTGACCAGAGTTGACCTGTGTGTAACGTTATTCAGGGTCAGTTAACGTGGGAGATAGAGGTATTAAAAAGAGATATATGATGAGACAGGGAGCTTGTAGCTCGGAGGATCAAGTGCAAGAGATTTCAGGAGTTGCTATCTTCCAGTGTCCGCGAGGTGAGTCTTCTCACTATACTGTACCCGGAAGGGTTTGACTGTGTGACCGGAAGGTCGAATATGTTATGTGATATGTATGCTATGTGTGGTAAGTTAATTGTTATATGTGCTATGTATGAGATGTGGGCCGGAAGGCAATATGTGATGGGCCGGAAGGCGATTATGTTATGGGCCGGAAGGCAATGTTATGTGGACCAAAAGGTCCGGGCCGGAAGGCAATGTTATGTGGACCGAAAGGTTCGGGCCGGAAGGCGTACGTGCGTAAGGTATATTGGGGAACTCACTAGGCTTCGTGCTTACGTTGTTTATGTTATGTTGTTTCAGGTTCTTACAGTAACGCGGGATGGCAACGGTTCGATTGTACACACCGAAGAAAGAGTTGTGTTTTGGAGGATCCTGGTCTTCTGTTATAACGAAAATGAAACTATGTTTTGTAATTCGAATGTGAATAAGATTTTTAACAAGTGTTTTTAATATTAAATTGATTATTTAAATGAAATTTTTGTTTTTGGAAATCACGGTGTTACAAATTGGTATCAGAGCCTTGGTTTGAGGGATTCGGACGCGCCTACGGGTAAATCTGGACTCAAACTGAGGAGGTAAGAAAAAGTTTTCCAAATAAATGGTTTCCTAAAAGTGAATAAGAGTTCAAAGAGAAAGCAAGAAAGAGCAGTGTGTACAATCAGCCAGAGCCAGACGGTGATTTCCCAAAATACCCTTACTTTTGTATTATGAAATGTCTATTATGCACTTTATGAGGCATTATTGCATGCTAGAGACAGGCTAGGTATTTCACATCTTAGGACTAGAGTGGCCTGATTTGTGATGCCTTAGTCTAGGGTTTGCTGTTATATGTGCGTTATGCTTTTGTATGTATGTGATGAGTGAGAGTATCTAGTTAGAACGCACAAGGGGTAAAGCTACGGGGTACAGAGGTACTTCCGAGGATGAGCCGAGAAGGTGGAGCTACCACAGATGGGGAGTCCTATGTATGCTTCAATGCTCGAATGCTGCTTGCTCTGTGCTTTGTGGAGTTATCGATGATGGGAGTCAGCTACCAAGTGAGTATGACGATACTCAGGAGGTAGAGGGCTGGCATCATTAGGAACTCTTCAGCAGCTGATAGCAAAGAAGTGGGAGGACAGCAGGAGGGGCTAGGGAGTAAACCTAGCCAGATGAGTGCGCTGGTAGAGTAGAGGATTTCGCTGGAAAGCGAGCACGCGCGATGAGATGGGTGAAAGAGCAGGTTTATCAGCTACTTAGGAACTCTGGGATGGTCCGTGTGGAAAGTATGGGTAGATGTGGCAGGTAGTATGGGCCCGTACTACTGAAAGCAGAGGACCCATACTTGATACAGGGGGCATTCTGAAGGTCCTAAGGAACAGATTGAGGAGTGATGTTATGGTTCGAATACCATACACCGGAGCGGATACAGAGTGATGTTATGGTCAGGGCACCATACATCGGAACAGATTGAGATAGATGTTGTGGTCCGAGTGCTATACATTGGAGCAGATTGAGGAGTGGTGCTATGGTTCAGGTACCATACACCGAAGCATGTTGAGGAGGGATGTCATGGGATGAGTACCATGGTTCGTAGTGGATGATGCTTGTGGCTATCTTGTTATCCGGTTATCGATCGGACGAGCACGAGCGAGCGGGATGCGAGGATTCGCGAGATCCTGCGTGATGAGGTTGCTGCATTGTTGCGGGCTGAGTCGCCAGAATTGTTTGGGTCGATCAGGACCACTATGATTGAAGTAGTTTGATGAGCGATATGCGGCTCTCGCAGAGACGGCTGCCGCGGCAGTTACAGCGGCTGTAGCAACGGTAAAGAAAGGGGCTAGTCGGGGTTTTCAGTAGCGGGACTTCTATTATGCGAAGCCTCCCACATTCGATGGGGTTCAGGACCCGATTGTTGCTATGAGATGGTTATCAGACATGGAGGGGTGTTTCTCCACGAGTTTATGCCCTGCTGATCAGAGGGTGAGGTGTGCTCAGAACCTATTGAGGCTCGGGGCGAAGGATTGGTGGAGATTGACTACGAGGTTATTTTCCGATGCGCAGAGGGCTGCGGTTTCATGGGATCAATTCAGAGGGATGTTCAGTACTCGCTATGTTCCGCGGGATGAAAAGGAGAAATTGGCTCGGAAGTTCCTTAAGCTGAAGCAGGATTTGGAGTCGGTGACTGAGAGCACCGGGATGTTTATTGAGAGGGCGATGTTTTGTCCTGAGTTCGCTTCGGAGCAGGCTCAGATGTCCCGATATCCGAGTATGCTCAAGGGGGGGTATCAGACAGTTTGTGTCTGCGCAGAGGCGCGAGACCGTGTTGGTATCGCAGGAGGCCGCCATGTGGCGTGAGTTAGAGGTTGAGTTGCAGTTGCGTGAGATGAGGCAGGCCCCGATGCAGTCGCAGTCGGCGCCGAAACGGTCCATGACCGTAGACGTTAGAATGGGGGATCGGAGCGGTCACACTTGTGGGAAGTGTGAGAGAGATGGCACCGGAGCTTGTTGGTCCAGTGGTGCATGCCGCAAGTGCGGAAAGGAGGGGCACGGTGCACGGGATTGTCGGCAGTTAGTGCCAATTCGGGATTTCAGGATTTGTTATCAGTGTCGGCAGGTTGGACATTTGAGGGTCAACCGTCCACAGTTTCCTGCAGGACCGGTGCAGGCTCTAGCATCGGCCACCTTGAGGAGTTCAGGAGGAGGACAGGATGGAGCAGAGCCCAAGGGCTCAGGGTCGTGCTTATCGGCTTGCGGCAGAGGGAGACGGAGCAGTGCCGGAGGCAGCTGCGGGTAGGATGCTCTCTTGATGCCTTGATTAGCTTGCGTTGATTGTGGCGTATTGTTTGTGCTGGGGTCTGGTGTAGATTTCGATGCGGTATTCGTTGTTTCGCGGGTTTGGCATGGTTATGGATTAGTGCTTCAGGTTTTCGCTTGGCATTCGTTGTTCCCTGATGGTTTAGTATGATTATAGTTTGATGTTTTGGTGCCGGTAGCCTTGTGCAGTTTTCGATGCGATATTCAACCTTTGGCAGGTTGTGGGTTTGGTTATGGGTTATTGCTTGGGAATTCCGTTGGTCATCGTTCGTGAGGGTTGATAGTGGAGATGCGGCACTGGGTTGAATGTCGGGTAGCATCTGCAGTTGTGGAGTGGATAATTGAAAGATCGGATTCTTTTGAGCGGATTGATCAGGGAGGAGATGTGTTTTGCTGAGGGTTGCTTACGCTTGTGGGAAGCAGTCAGTGGGTAAATGTTCTCTTTGTGCAGGATGGTTCTGAAAGGTCGTTAATGACGATCGGTGGCAGTTAGTCAGTGCTTTAGTGGGGGAGAATTGTAAAATTCTCCGGGAGATCGATGAGTATGTGAGGGTGCTTAGCTGTTGGGATTCGGCAGTGTTTGTCAGCGCAAAGTATAGGCCGACGAGAGCGAGTGTTGGGTATGTGGGGCGAGATACAGATCTAGGGCATTGATTGTGGAGGCCTGAGAGGAGGCCGGGATCAAGCTTGAGTAAGTAATCGGAATTTTGCGATCAGAGTATTGGTACGTTTGAGGTACGTGATGGGTTGTACTGCATTAATCCCACGGGATTATGTTGTGCATGTTTCTAGAGCTGGAACCGGAAGGTTCCCAGAGTCAGAACCTGAGGGTTCGCAGAGTTGGGTGTACGGACCCACAGAGATATAGCCTCGAGTGGCTAGTATGTGTTATGAGAGTCGGTCCAGTCATACTGGAGACTCTGTTGGTATTGCTGGATTAGTTGAGATTTGCGGATCGCGTATGTTGCAGTGTGATTGCATTGGAAGGTCTGGCCCCGGGTTATTGATCTGGTTTAGCGGAGGCAGTGATTTTGATGAGTGGAGAGAGTGCATGGGATTGAGAGCCCCTGCAATGAGAACCAGAGTATGTGAATAGCAGTTACGCAAAAAGGGTGGTGTCGCTTGGGGCGAGCACCGTGGCACCGGTTGGGGTGGCATTATGTTCAAGAGAGTTTCGTGGAAAAGGAAAAGAGGAGGGTATGTAACTCCGAAGGGGGTGCAAGTTCACGAAAGTGAAAGCTGCAGAGCAGAGTTATGGTTAGAGTATTTCGAGTATGGTTTTGAGCATCGTGTTCGCGGCAGTGGAGTAGGAACCCATCCGGTTGGGATGTCTGTTGAGGCTCAGAAGGGATGCATGGAGAGAGAAAATCTTAAATTCTCAGTGTGAATCTGGTCAGAGTGTAGGATGGATGTAGTGGTTCATCTTGGGAGATGTTCGAGGATATCATCAGTGTATCGGGTCTTTCCACCTGCGGGTGTTGGGACTAGTTCAGTAGGTGTATGTGATGGCAAGAGGGAACTTGTGAGAGTTGATCTGAGAGGGAGGACGGATCTCTCAGTCGGTCCGGAATGGGCAAAGTGGGCTTTAGATCGGGGATCCGGTGGTTCAGGGTTTCCTAACCCTTATGGGTTGAGTGGTCGTTGAGATTTGGAGCAGAGTGCATCGTGGGTAATTTCCGATTACAGAGAGTGATGAGCAGTTCTGAGTTTGTACTTTAGTTGACAAAGCAGACTCAGCAGGTTAAAGAGAGTTAGTGATCGTCTAGAGTTAACAGGAAAGTTATGCAGGCAGACGCCGTTACGAGCATGTGATTCAGGTCAGCGACTTCGTATTTCTGATGGGGTGCTTCGATTTAGGAAGAGGGGTAAATGGGGGGCCCCGGTATGTTGGGTCTTTTCGTGAAGGTGCGAAGGTAGGAAGGGTGGCCTATCGTTTGGAGTTGTCAACGGAATTGGGACGGATCCATGACACTGGTATGTGTCGCAGTTGAAGAGGTGTATAGCGGATGAGTCAGCAGTGGTTCTACTAGAGAACGATTAGGTGGATGCGAGCCTGTGTTACGCCGAGAGGCCAGTGGTCGTCGGAGATCGGAAGATCAAGGTTCTGAGGAACAAGGAGGTACCTCTGGTATTGGTTCAGTAGCGGTCTCGGGAGAGATCGGTAGTGTCTAGGGGAGCCGAAACGTGAGATGCGGGAGCAGCAGCCAGAGCTATTTTCAGAGTGAGACTTCGAGGGCGAAGTCTAAATCTAGTGGGGGAGAATTGTAACAGCCCAAAATCTCAAGTATTGTTAAATTGCATTTTGGGGTGTTTTAAAGGGGAGACTCGGCGAGTTGGAGCAAGACTCGCCGAGTAGGGTCGCAGATTTGGTCGCGGGTTCGCGACTGGACTCGACGAGTCCAGGCATGGACTCGGCGAGTCGACGCTGTTCAGCAGAAACCCTAGCCGTTTCGTTTTGGGTCGTATATAAGGGTTGTTATGTCGTTATTTCACGTCTTTTGGCCGATTGTGGAGAACCCTAAACGACTGTGGCATCTAGAGCAAACTTGAAGGCCATTATTGACTTTGAAGGAATGGTGGTGCAAGAAGAGGAAGGATTTTGACCAAAGGAAGAGCAAGGGGGTCGAGTTCTGAGGTTTGGAGTCACAGAGAGGGGTTATTCAGGTAATATTTCAGATCATTTCTGCTATGTTGATGTGTGCACGATTTTAGGGTTTATGAAACCCATTTGGTGATTAGATGGATTATTATATTGTTACCCAAGTGTTTGTAACCCAGTAATAGGATGGTTAGAGGTCCAGAAGGTCCCATGATTGTGTATTTAGGGACCATACGTATTTGAGGAAGCAGTTGTTCGACTGCATGGCGTGGACTCGCCGAGTCGGATGATCAGACTCGGCGAGTAGCTTGAAGATTCACTGGGACTCGCCGAGTTGTTCTTCAGACTCGGCGAGTGGAGTCGGGGTGGCCCCGCGATTCTTCCAGGAGTGACTCGTCGAGTCAAAGAGGATACTCGGCGAGTAGAAGGGGAATTTTAGAGGATTGAAGGACGACCAGACTCGCCGAGTCGCCAGGGAACTCGCCGAGTCCAGTCGAGCTGACAATGGACTGTTGACCAGAGTTGACCTGTGTGTAACGTTATTCAGGGTCAGTTAACGTGGGAGATAGAGGTATTAAAAAGAGATATATGATGAGACAGGGAGCTTGTAGCTCGGAGGATCAAGTGCAAGAGATTTCAGGAGTTGCTATCTTCCAGTGTCCGCGAGGTGAGTCTTCTCACTATACTGTACCCGGAAGGGTTTGACTGTGTGACCGGAAGGTCGAATATGTTATGTGATATGTATGCTATGTGTGGTAAGTTAATTGTTATATGTGCTATGTATGAGATGTGGGCCGGAAGGCAATATGTGATGGGCCGGAAGGCGATTATGTTATGGGCCGGAAGGCAATGTTATGTGGACCAAAAGGTCCGGGCCGGAAGGCAATGTTATGTGGACCGAAAGGTTCAGGCCGGAAGGCGTACGTGCGTAAGGTATATTGGGGAACTCACTAGGCTTCGTGCTTACGTTGTTTATGTTATGTTGTTTCAGGTTCTTACAGTAACGCGGGATGGCAACGGTTCGATTGTACACACCGAAGAAAAAGTTGTGTTTTGGAGGATCCTGGTCTTCTGTTATAACGAAAATGAAACTATGTTTTGTAATTCGAATGTGAATAAGATTTTTAACAAGTGTTTTTAATATTAAATTGATTATTTAAATGAAATTTTTGTTTTTGGAAATCACGGTGTTACAATAGGATTATGCTATGTTAGTGACCTGGATAGGTCGGTGTCCTGGTTATAGGATGTTGCTATGCTATTTGATCTGCTAGATCGGTTTGACTGTTAGTATGAAAGCATATGATATGTATGTGCACATGTTTGTTTGATTGGGGGTTGGGTTGAGGCGGTCATGCTTTGTGCTAAAGGCCAACATACCCAGGGCGGTCCGGATATACTACAGACCCAGGAGGGTATGCTAGTCAGACCGAAGGCCCGACGAACGGTCAGGATAGGCTGTAGCCCCTGCGAGGCAGTCCAGACGTGCCGAAGGCTCAGAGAGCGGTCCAGATAGACTGAAGGCCTGCAAGGCGGTCCGTTCAGGCTGAAGGATCATTATGCATGTTGTTTGCTTGTATGATTACATGGCATGGTTATGAGGTTGGTATTTTGGGGTAGCTCACTAAGCTTTGGGGCTTACAGTTTCAGTTGTTGTTTCAGGTACCTCTGGTGATCGCGGGAAGGCGAAGGCATGATCGTACCGCTCCTCCTGCTGTTATGATTTTTATGATTTGATAATGGGATACTCTGATAATTAGTAATTTGAAAACAAACTCTATAATATTAAATGGTTTAAGTGTTTTGGAAAAGTTTAAATTTGGCTTCAATTTTTGGGTGTTACAATTAAATTATTACCAATTAGCTTTCTTGATTCACATGTCCAATTCTCTAAATCTAAATATTTTCTGAATAAGGAAAATGATAGATTTTAATTCAAGGATTCCAAAACCCCGAATGGATTAATTTTTCGAGTTGTAGAACTCCGGGAAACTGCGTTCAAAGATTCACGTCTAATTGATATGAAACGTCTGATTTTCCGACTTTTACAAATATTTTTACTAAAAATATTTCGATTATGAAATCAAATATTAGACCTTTGCCTGAGTCCAAAAACGCTCTTGGAATTTCCATTTGAGGTGTGGAGGTGTCTCAACGGATTGAAACGGTTTATGCAATCAGGTAAAACCAATGTTATACCGATTTGGTTTCTTAAAATAGTTGGATCTTTTGCATATGAACTCCATTTTGCATGTTTTTTATATTTACAGACTCAGGTGAACACTTACTATGAGACTAGAATATTTTCTTCACTCACCACTTCTTAATACAAAATTTCAGTTTTTCAGACGTATTAACTAAGGTTACGGTTTGTGCTTTATGATTCGTTTGATATTTTCCATAACCGGATGTAAAATACTATTTCATATCTTATTGTAGTTGAAATGGAAATATATTTTTACTAAAATGTGTATTAAAACTCAATAGGTCGAGTTACAAGGAGGTTTACGGTGACCCGTCTGCTTATAGATTTAGACCTAATTTTTGGGATATCACATGGATGGTCAAGGATTATATTTTCTAGATATCAGCAAGATGATTCAAGTTTGGAAGGGTTCATTTACTGAAGGTTGAAAATTGGAGACTTTATGGATGTGGGTTAAGATGATTTCGTTTGTTGGGAAGTCAGACATTGTTTAGGGTTTCTAGTTTTTAGGCAGAGCATGTGGATTTTCTTTCGTTGGCTGAGAACAAAAAGATAAGGTTCATTTCTTCTTCAAGGTGCGTGATTTCTACTAAGAATGGGCTTTGATAACATTATTGGAAGAGGGTCAACTAGTGTGGCAGTGGAGGTAATAAAGAATGAGTTCAAGGATAAAATCTAATTTAAGTGGGAGATAGTTGTAACACCTTATTGCAGGTCATTTTATAATTTAGGTTGCGAACCGAAATTCGATCAAGGAAAGGCTTTGTGTTTTGAGGAAGGTAAAGTCTAGACCTTATTGTGAAGGTTGGTAATGTTGGTGGTGAGTTCTAGACTCTTGATTTGTGTGTCAGAATGAAGGTTAGGAAGGGAAAAGTTATAGATCGATATTCTTGTGAGGGTTATGGTTTTAGTATCGTATGTTTTAAGTCAAAAGTAATTAAATAGGATTGTGGTGCTCTTCAATACCATTTGTGCATATAAATAATGCCGAAAACGGAGTTGAAAAGAATAAGTTACGGTTGTTTGAAGTTGAAGTGGAAATTGGGGACTTTTGAATTACACAAGGCATAACGGGGGTTTAATGAATTACGTATGGAATAATTTATGTTACGCAAGGCATAATATGGGCATATCAAAACCTTAAATCTTCGGTTTTGAGCCCTATGTAATGGCTCTAACTTATGGGAAACCCTCTCATTACCAACCTTAATCACCTAAGATCATTCCTTGATAAACCCTAGCCTCCTCTCACTTGTTTTTGAGCCTTGGCATCATTTATAAGCTTATTTCTCCATTGGAAGGTCAAATCTTGAAGAGCAAGGTGGTGGCAATGTGTACAGAAGAAGAGTTCAAGTATAGATCTAGCAAGATTACATCATTTTCTGGACCATTTATGAGGAGCTTTTGTAGCAGCAACGAGTGTGAGATTTGGTATTCTTCGGATTAAGGCGAGTCTCCTTCCTGTACTCGTGGTTCGAAGGCACCAATATCGGTCAACTGGATTATGTTATGTAGGAAGACCAGGTGGTGGCCCCTGACAATTATATGAAAGACCCAGATATGGATCCCGACAAATTGTATGCAAAACCAAGGTCTGGACCATGGCAATTATATGTAGGATTCTATTTGTCTTTGTGATACTTGCATGGAAGACCAGGAGATGGCTCTTGGCACTTATTTGTAAGACTTGGGTTTTGGACCCCGACTTGGCAAGAAAGACCATGATATGGCTCAGGGTCCAATCAGCCATCAGGTTGGAATACCCAGGCCCAGTTAATCATAGGGTCCAGTTATCCTCGGGATGGAATACCCTTGATTGGAATGGAAATATATAAATAACTTGGGTCCAGTCAACCATCGGGTTGGAATACCCTCAGTATGTTGGCTCACGCATAAAGCAGTAAAGCCTCAACCACCAACCAACTATGTGCACATATACAGATAAACATATAATCAGTCAGCAGACAATCAGGTAGATCTACAGAACACTAAGCATAGCATCAAACAATCACATATCAGGATATCTAATCCAGTGGGTCGGCTTTGGTGCCTTTGACCCGTAAGTACAGTGAGGAAGACTCACCTCAATCCGCTGATAATCAAATAATTGCTCAGACCGCTTGTTGGATTTTATTCAAAAATCCGGTTTCACAACCGGTAAAAGTGACAACGGAAGCTTTAAAAATGTTGAATAAAACTAAAACTATTTTAACCACCAAGGATCATTTTGCAAGAGTTAGAAATATTAAAACAGCCCTAAAAAGGAAAGCATAACGACCTTTGAAGATTTTGATTCTCATGAGAGGTTGGAAGTTGATGAAGTGTGGCATGAAACTCTAAAGCAAGAGTTCTCTACAAGTATCCACCAATCAAGAATAGAACCATCAAAACATGCTATTATTCACTTGAAATTTGTTGTTCATAAGCCTTTGAAATATATATTAAATATATGTTCATAGGTGAAGCAACAAATTGACTTTGTCTAGCATCAAAATGCAAGAGAATGGAGAAGAAGAAAAGCCTTCAAATTTCGAAGTTTGGCAATCCTCTAGAGATCATGGAGCTCTTGGATTTGGCTTTAAGAAGAGGAAAAAGAAGACTTGCAAGAAGTGTTTCAAAAACCCTTCAATGCTCTCTCTTATATAATGGCCAAAAAGTGAAAGGATACCATAAAGTAAAAGGAGAGACAACTTTGTCCCAAGCATGACAAAAGAAGACAAAATTTGTCTCATGGCTAGTGTATATACACGTACATGTTATCTTTATAAAAATCAATCATTTTTATAAAGAATTATCAACATATATATATATATATATATATATATATATATATATATATATATATATATATATATAGTCATACATAAATATCGTATTTTATATAAAACTATCTTTTATATAAATTGAAATAGTTTATTAAGATATAAATATAACTTATAAATAATCATACTTTATGATATATTTCATAAGTTGTTATTTCTCCAACAAATATTATTTCCACCAATAATAAATTCTCAATTAGTAAAATATTATTTCCATGAAATAATAATTTTCCAATTAAATGCAAGTGTTGATATATTTATTAATAATCAAATTATACTAATAAATAATCAATTGACGGTAACTTGCTATATAGTGTGAACCTATATGATCATATATTATTAGCAATATCATTCTATAATGACTCTTGAGCATACAAGATCTTTCACCGCCGGATCAGATAACCTCGCGCCAATTAACAATAAATACAATCTTAATCAATAATTAACTCGATAACCCAAAATACCGTTCGTTCAACCATGATCAAGGTGAAAAAAGTTGGAACAAAGTCCAGATCAGGGTTAGAATGAAGAAGTGTTGGTTGCATTGGAGCTTGTTGATTCAAACTTTATACCTCTAGAAGATAGATCGAGGTGAAAAATTCTAGATCAACAAGCTCCAATGCAACCAACACTTCTCCAAGAAGTTCCTTCTTCTCCATGGTGCACCATGCATACTCCAAAGCACTCAAAAACACCTTCTTTTACCACACAAGGCTCAACAAGGTTTAGGGTTTCATGGAAGGGGTGTTGGAGGGGTGGAGACTGAGAATGTAGTGGGTTTGGGGGAGTTAAGGAGCTTAAATAGAGCTCAAACCACGAAAATAAGGTTTAGGCACTTATTGCATACACCCAACGCACTTTTGGTATGCCCAACGTACTCAATGTGCCTCAGTACGCCCAACGTACTCCCCTTTGTACGCCCAGCGTACTCAGCATAACCCAAAACCGACCCAACTTCAAACGGGCATAAATTCTTCATCCTAACTTTGATTTTGACGTTCTTTATATCCACGTAAAGGTAAGGAGAAGCTATACACCTCTATCAACTCATCCTTGCCTTGAAATATTCTGAACAAAAATCCAAAATTCATAAAAGCTTGAACTAACACTTTACCGAAATACCCATTGGCTCCAAAACGCAGACCGAACTCCTATATCATCCAAATTACATTACCCACACCCAAATGGGTCTAAATCTATTTCCCTCAATGTGACATCCCCAAAATCACGGCCAGAAAAGACCGATTTTCATTTATGCTTTTAAAATAATTTCAGAGTAAATCCTTTTGATTTGAAAGAATTGCGGAATTTGTTCCCAAAAACAAAGTATGATAAAATAATATTTACCAAAGCATTTCATAAAGAAATGTATTTTCATTATATAATCAAAACTTGGGATGTCATGTTCCAATACAGACCATAAAGCATAAACGATAACATTACAAGTCGTTCAACAAATATATACATATACAGACTTGTAAACAAATCAAACTTGATGATTATCCATCTTATGCCCTCGCGCCACTTCCTGTAATACAAATAAAAATGAGTGGGTCAGGCTTGGGAGCCTGGTGAGCATATAGGGTTTTCAACCCACAATAAATAATTATATTTAATTCCACCAACCAACAATAACCCAATTACCCATTCCCGTTATTCTCACTTTACGTCCATAAGACAACTAACATAAGGGACATAGTCTAAGAATATTTCATCGGGGCGACAACACATGCTTCGGGGGTTCCTCAACAATACAAGTCAAATAAGGCAACCATGAGGGGGATGGAGCACAGCGAATGAACACCCAAGTTCATTAACACCTACAGGTTATGAGCCTGCTAGCGTTCCACTGGACTGTCTAGAAAAGCCCGTGGTCGTCATCTAAACTCCTCTAGATGACTGAATCAAAACAACGTCGAGGCCTCTCATCTGTTTATCACACAACTATCTACCCTTGTTCTACCCAACATATTAGTAGATAAAAATATACATTTTTATGCATAGTTTAAAACCTGTATATATGCTTTAATCAATACATATTCCACATAACAGATGAGGCACACGCACATAACACGTATTTCGTAAAGAATAAATCAGATCTATGACATAGAAGAGAGTGAATATACATTCACATAAATAACAACAAAATATATACACATAGCACGTATTTTATATAAAATACTTCATAATAATGTGTTGGAAGAAGGTAACTACACACTCACTTGATCAGAAGATGATCAGACAGCACTACGACTTGCAGAAGTAGTATACTTCGATAGATCTGGAAGATCTTCACCAAAATCGAACTCCTCGTGGGTAGAGCTTTGGCTTGGGAATCGCACTTCTCGGGATCTCGGGAGCGTAAAACTTCCTTCTTAACTTGGATATGAGATCCGGGGTGTCGGGATGGCTTCGGGGGTTTACACGCAGAGTTTCGACACGAAAAAGAGAGGAAATGAGCAAATATGCCCGGAACCCTCACATCCTATTTATAGGAGGCTGAGGCCTCGCAGTACGCTGGGCGTAGGCCTCCGAATTCGTCACTGCATGCATCATCCGAAGAACTCGAGTACAAGGCGTGTCATGCTTCGTTGTACGTTGGGCGTACGCCAGTACGCTGGGCATACTTCGGATGAGTCCGGTGACCCCTCTTCGGATAATATCGGATATAATAATTAAATTTAAATATTAATTATTTAATAACTTTGAAAATTCATATCTTCTTCATACGAACTCCATTTTCGACGTTCTTTATATCTACGCGTAGGTGAGACTACGGTCTACAACTTTCGTTTAGACTCTGTCGACTAATTTTGACTTTTATTTTTATTATTTATTTTTAGTAGGCCCGGACAGGAAAACATCGTTATAAATTCATAACTTATTCGTCCGACGTCCGTTCTCGCCTAACTTTTCATCGTTTTGCTATTAACAACAAGATCTTCGATTATCATTTAGATTGTTTTGGCTATAAACCGCTCGGTCTCAACTCGAGTATTCGAGCTGCATACTGCTAAGTCGAAACTTTAGAAAATCATAACTTCCTCATACGAAGTCAGATTTGGGCGTTCTATATATATTCGGAAACCTCGTTTCGGCCACTACAACCTTATGCAAAGATAATGAGTTTATTTTACACTTAAATTTTGACGCTTATTTTATTCTTAATTAATCAAATCACATAATTAAGCAATTAAGCACGAAACACATAATACACAAATAATACGCTCTTATTATTTCAAAACGGGTTACAAAGGTTAACCTAGACTATTACATCAACGAAAATGTCTATCCTGGAAACACGGGCGTTACACTCAAAGTATCTAAGCTTGGCCATACTCGGTTTACAGGTCACTACCCCCACATAGGAAACGATTCGGAACAGGGCGTTACACCATACTTTCATCAATTATTGTCTTGACCTTGGTACATGTTAGGATATATAAAAGGAGACCTTAACTAGCATGAAAGAGTTGGTTTTTGCACGACAATTATCTCATATATTGGCTTCCATTTTCGAAGTTTGCAAGCCTTTTCTTCCCTCTCTTCTACTTGCATTTGGTGTAAGAACGAAGGTCTTATATGTTAGTTCTCCTTAAGCCTTATTTGGTATAAGTCTTAACGACTTAAGAACAACTTCATACGCGTGAAGACTAACATGTTTTGGTGGCGCTTATCCTTACTCGGTGGAAACTTGTAGAGAACTTCTCTTTTGGAGCTTCTTTCCACACTTCATCAACTTCCAATCTCATATGAGAATCAAAGTCTTCAAAGATTGTAAACTTTTCCTTCTATGGTTGTTGTTTTCTTTCCCAACTTTGCTAGTAGATCCTTTGATGAGAATAAAACTAGTTTTATGTTGTTTAAAGTTAAATTCTTTTGTTGCTATCTTTGTGTTTTTGAAACAAATTTTGAATAAAACCCAACACATTTCATCTTTGTAGTTCCAAATTAGTGTGTCGGTTAACCACACACACTCCACTAACGGATCACAAAGAAACAATGTGCGTTTTCAAGGGTTACCATACAATTTCACATTTTTCCTAAAGTAACTAGAGTGAGATTTTGTAGAATGTTCTAATACTTTTACATTATACTTTTAATGTGATTAGTGCCCTATCAAACCCTTTCGGCTAACGACACTCTACCACATAAAGAAGCGGTGGGTGAAAAGGATACTCATTCAATGATCATTTTATAGATCGTTTCCTTATACATCTCTTATAGTGCTGCTTCGTGAATGAGGCATAGTCTTGGTTTGACTGACTTAGTGTGTTACATTTAGTAATATAACTCATATATATATATATATATATATATATATATATATATATATATATATATATATATATATATATATATATAAAAGGATGTATTTAAAAACATTTTAATAATACAAGGTTTAAATTTAATTAACTTTTAATAAATTAATCTTTTAAACTAATTTAGATTTAATATTTATATTTTAATTAAACATTTAATTAATTCTATTAAACCTTTTAAAAGGATTAATCCACTATATTAATTATCTTATACTTAAATAATATTAGGTTTCTTTTATAACTTTCTCAATTTTTGAATTAGGGTTTCATTATTATCTAGTTTTGTGGTTCAGATTTTAATTAATTAAAATAACAATTAATGACTAATAATTATCCTACAATTCAAAAAAGTAAAGTAAATCCCACAACTATTCTAGGAGGATCACCATGACATGGAAAAAGAAGCACCACGTCATAGGTAAAACCGATTGTCGATTTCATCAGGTTTTTGATTTCTAGTGTCATATATGCACTAATAATAGAAAATCATAGGCTCTAATATCACTGATGAGTTTTCTGGGTTGCAAAAAGAGGAGTTGCACTACGGATTTTAATCATAAACTCTTATGGGTACATATAACCTAGAACACAATGATATTTTCTATAGTTATAACAACATACTTTATGAAACTAAACCCTATGCTATGAAAATCGAAAATCATGATGCAAGAAGACATACCTTTTGCATCAATTGAATGATGTAAATAATTCTCTTGTAGTGCTCCTTGGAAAGCTAGATCCAATAGTGTAGAAGCTTCTAATGGTTCACACTCAAAACCTAGAATACTAGAACGAGAGATTATAGATAATGAGAAAATCAGATTTCTCATCCTTGAAGGCGTTAACCATGAAATTATGATGCCTAAGGGTCCTATTTCTAATTTAGGTAACTTGCAGATAAATCCAAATTCGAACAATTAAATATTAGATTTAATCCCTAGTTCAAATCATTTGTTATCAACTTCCAAGAGACTTCCAGAAACCCTAAAAGCCATTTAGAATCCGTCCATGCCTTGGACCATTCTAGAATTGTCTATTTGGTTTAATTATTAAATAATTACAATTCAACTCCTACATTTTTAATTAATTTTAGTTAATCCCGAATTAATTTCATATTAATTCTGATTAATAATTAACTAATTACAATCATTTCTAATTAATTTAAATTAATTATTATATATTTCTAATTAATAAATTAATCAAATAATATATTAACAAATCATTTTATTTCTCTCATAATATCAATTGTTTATCTTTCTTGTTATGAAAGCAGCCAAAAAAAAAACTAGGGTTGTGCATGGGTCGGTTTGGGTCGGTTTTGGACCCAAACCCAACCCAACCCATAAATGTTCGGTTTCTGGTTTTCAGAACCCAATAGGATCGGTTTTGGTCGGTTCGGTTTCTTGGGTTCTGAGGTCGGTTTTTCGGTTTCTTGGGTTCAACCCATACACTCATGGGTTCTTGGTTTAAACCCATGGGTTTTGGGTTTTAACCCATTTTCCAAAAATTAATCAAGAAGTTAAATATTTCAAAAACACCAAATTGAAGTTAAATACTTCAAAAACACCAAATTGAAGTTAAATACTTCAAAAAACATGAGTCTTACAACCAAATAGTCTAATACAAGTTACAACCAAAGCCCGAAATAGTCTATTATAACCAAAAAACAATCAAGTTTGAGTCGGTTTCACGGGTTGGATGGGTCGGTTTTTTGGGGCGGTTTGTCGGTTTTAAGTATGTGTCGGTTTCTCGGGTTGGATGGGTCGGTTTCTGGGTAAAAACCGAAACCGAACCCGACTTTTCGGTTTTTAGAAAATTAAAACCCTAACCGTCGGTTTTGCTTCGGTTTCGGTTTTTTTGGTTTCGGTTTTTTTGGTTTCGGTTTCGGTTTTTTCGGTTTCGGTTTTTTTGGTTTCGGTTTCGGTTTTTTTGGTTTCGGTTTCGTCGGTTTTAGTCGGTTTCTCGGTTTGTTGGTTTGGGTTTGCTCACCCCTAAAAAAAACTTTTATTTATTTATTATAATTATATCAATTTAGGTAATACCTTAAACATCTTAATCCGATACACATAATATATATGGACGAGACTCTTATTTTTCCACTTTTGAAGCCACTTCTGAAGCCACTTCTACTAGTTAATTCATATAACTATTCTATTTCACAAATAAACCCCTAAATACAAATCATTTTACTTAATGGTGATTAACTAAGTCAACACTAGTCAATTGCTATTTTCCAAAACTAGTCCATCAACTTTAGTTTCTATCAGATACCTTTTATCATTTAATGTTTTTCCCCTTTTCATGTACTATAAATTATTTATTGCTTTTATCATATATAAAATACTTCTAAAAATCATATTTTTAATTATATTTATTTTATCAATTTTATAAACTTTTTTATATATTTATGTATTAAATAAATTTTCAAAAATAAAAGATTTAATTTAATTTAAATATAACTAACTACATATCTTATTTGATTTAAATTTGTAATACGATTATATGTTTGATATATTCGTAATTTATCGTTTTTATTTTTAAATTTACTGTTTCATTTATGCTGATTAAAAAAAAAGTATTTCAACATGATTTTATTATACTTTATTGGTCATTGTTTGTCTACCAAACCCATAAATAAAAGGTATTTACGTAATACAAACATATGTTGGACACATTCGTAATGTCTAGTGATTTATGACTTTGAGATTTTCGTTACATCAGTGCATTAACCAATAAAGAAAAAATTAACCATAAATATGCAAAACTTTAGAAGTTCAAAATTTCAAATTATTTTTGGAGTTCTCAGACTTTAAAATACAAAACATATTACATATTTTTCTTGCAACATATTTTTGGTCTACCTCTTATTTTATATATAGTGCATACATTTTATCTCTTTAAAAACAAACAAAAATATTAGATATCTTCACTAAAACTTCTATCAAATTAACAAAAAATGATTGGTTAAACGGTTAATCATTGTCATATAATTTTTTTTCTCAAAGTTCAAGATCATATAATTATCTCAAGCTTTATCCAAATAATATACAGAGATAGATTTACACCACAAATAAAGAGTGTGCCTCACCCTCTAAACATAGTTCTAAAAGAACATTTTAACTTTTAAGGTTTTCTCTTTTTTGTAATTTGTCTTTACAAATATTTTAATAAAAAAAAACGACAAGAGAAAAAGATAAGGGAAAGGGAGACGATGGCAGGGGGAAAAGATAAAGACAAGAAAAGAGAGGTGAGTGACAGCAACAGGAAGACGGAACGAAAGCAGGTGAGCAGGCAACACCCCACTATATGAAATGAACTATACGAGACCCATGGACTTATTTAATTAAACATATCAAACAATATTGCTATTTTAATTAATTATATATTAAATCAAAAAAATGTATTTTTCTCATATAAAACAATTTGGTAGTGAAAAGTAAAAACTGAAAAGGTGATGCTGTCGACATTAAAAAATGATTTCAAGTGATAAAGTTAAAAAGCAAGAACTTGTCATGTGCTAAGTTGGTGTTGCAAATAATTTACATGATTACAATGTTGTAAGTGTGATTTTCAAAAAAATCAGAATTAGTCACGTTCATGACAAAAATATTTCTTATCGTCTCATCATAATGCTTTCACAGATTTAAAAAAGACACGTATCATTTATTGGTATATAAAGATAAAACTACTACATACTACATAAATTAATCCTATGATTAAATATGAATAACAAATATAATTTAATGATGTTCTACAATGCACAATGGTTTTTCACTTTTTTCTTAGGTTCGTTCCTATTTGTCAGGGTGATTGTAGATATTTCATATTTTGATTTTTTGGACTTTTAGGACCGTTGTCTTGAATTTTTGGTTATCAAATTGTATGAGATTGTCGTTTTCATGTTATAGAATGAACAAAAAGAAATATGTTCAAATATAAATGAACATCGACGTATGGACAGTGTTATTATTTGAGAATAATTAAGAGAATTTATTGTTTAGTAATATGAATATGTTCAACCTCACATAACTATTATTGTTATCATGTATTTTCACTAATTAAATAGTCAATAAGAGTAGTATTGACTTTTTTTTTTTATGATTCTCATTGTGTCAGAATATATTCTTGATAATCGTATTCCGTAACATTGAGAATGAATGAAAAACGATACATGAAAATAAAATAAATACGAATTAGTGAAAATGCATGATAATGACGATATATATGTAAGGTTAAACGTATTTACATTAGTAAATAATATATTTTTTGTCATTGTCCTAGAATAATATTGCCTACACACTTTTGCACAATAAATATCATTCACATTTTAAGTTAGACTCAGACGAAAAATATGCATTTGTTATTTTAGGAATTAGGAAGAATTGTAACTTCTTAATCATTACGAAATCACATGATATTTTTTGTCTTTAAAGTGTATTGATGTTTGAATTATGACATTATCTTTTCAAAAATCAAAACACTATTAGGCTAAAAATGGGGTCATGATTGATGATTGATGATATTGTGTCTCGAAACGATTCTAATTCGCTAGATTATAATTTAATAAGAATGTATTTTCTTTGAACGGTAGCATATTACAAGCGAAATCTAGGTAGGTGCTAGCATAAAGAAAACAATAAAAAAATTAATAAGAATGTATTTAAACTTTAAAGTTTTAAAATCTTTTAACTTTTAACTTTCTTTTAATAGAAACACTAAATAAAAAATTTGGTACGTATAAGATTTTATTTTTATCTTAAAAGTTTTGTCTGAAAAATAACACTAATTAGGTGTTAGTTTAGCCGATTAATCATTTAACCCCAGTTCATTGATTAGATGACATCAAACGTTTTTTACAACCTTGATATATATATATATATATATATATATATATATATGAAAAGTATTTCAATTAAATAACCATTTAAGTAACATAAAGAGTTCGAGAGTTTCAAATAAATATGGTTTAAGATAGATGACCTATCTTAAACCATATTTATTTAAATTACTTGCTTTATAATATATATATATATATATATATATATATATTCAAATGAGAACATTTCTTATTACGAGAACAAATTTGAACTACTAATTTCAAATATTAGAAATTTAAAATTTTATTAAAAAATATTTCATATTTAAGAAAAATGTTTATATTTGTCACACACTCTACACATACTCTCTCTCATCTTAATACCATCATGATGCCGCCCAATAATTTTCTGAACCACCATTACGCCATTGCCGGACAACCGTTACGCCGCCGCTAGAAAAACCGTAACATCGTCGAAATGTTGTATCTCCGCCGCCGGAGCCTCCATAACATGTTATGCCTTCTAACCGTTGGAACAGTGGAAACACCAGAACGCCTGAACCACTGGACAAACGCGTTGTCACTCTCCATATCTGCTAACTCCATCTCTACTCCTCCCATCATCGGAATCCACGATCTATAAACCGTATGAGTGCCCTAAAACGACATACCTCTGTTTTATGATTCCTCTCGATTCCAATATGTATTGGAGGAGTTATCGACTAATATCCCCTGCTCTCTCGATTTCATTACATCATTTGCTTGTTTCTTTCCACAAGCAACTGCAAATCTCTCTCATCTAGGTTCGTTTTTTCTTGTTCCGTATGCAATTGATTTTCTATTTTTATTTTAGATTAATGGCGAAGAATTTGAAGGTTTAATGAAAACATAATCGACTCCAAGGTAACCCATTACATCATCCAGGTTCGATTTCATTATATCATCTGCTTGTTTCCCCTTTCCGTCGCGCCACAACTAGCCATCGATTTGATTTAACTAATCCATCAGCTTCTCTCTATTCCCCCTAAGGTATCCCTAAATCAGACAATTTTCTAAAGTAATATACTTCTTGATCTCTCTTTCTACATAATTCTTATATTTATGAGTATGTTAGCATCAAATACTTCTAACTTACCATGTCTGAGAATCAAAAAAACTTAGGGGATTTTCTGTACCTATTTTACATGAATTGCTGATCACGTTCATACACAGTCCTTTGGTTTAAACATATATAAGGATCTTGATTCACTATTAATGTAGGTTCTAGACCAAGCAATGCACCGAGATTGAGGACAAGTTGTACACGATTACACAAAAGAAGAGGGGGTATATCACTACCAATATTATTTGATCTTTTACTATCAATCACAGGTTATGATCTTTGAAAAATTATTGATTTTCTTCATCAATTTTCTGCTAAACTAAAAAAAATACAAAGGATAGAAGATTAATTGCTTATATATATTGTTAATCTTATTGCTTTAATTAACTTTTGTGTTTTTCCTATTATCAGTTGGACATGTTTGGTACCAAAAATATACATAAACTTCTATTTTAGTGTAATCATTTATAGATGCATCGACATATTTCCTGTTTAAAAGACTTGCTTCTCTTTCTGCAATGTGAAAGTTGGAGAAACTGGAATGAACTATTCAATTAAGACATATGAGTGAAGTGATTTGATTTGTGATTAATTTATTATATTTTGGAATGCATTCCCTAGAAAAAGTGTATTTTAGAAGCTTATATTAATAACTTTGATGGTGCTAGTGATTAAGCTTAAAGACGAAACTCTAATGATCATGATTTGTCTTCATGGTATTAATAGCTATGATGGTGTTAGTGATTAATATCTAGGTAGAAACAAAACATCTCGTGTACTTAAAATATTATATCATTAGCAATTTCACTATTTGCATCCTTTACTTGTTGTCTTATTGCATAAAGATAGATATGGAATGTCATGAATGTTGTAATTCGAGCTACTCATAAATTGCCTGTTTATTACTTGTTGTCTTTTGCATGTTTATTACTTGTTGTCGTTTGCATTTTTATTATTGTTGTTATATTGTTAGCTTTCTTGGGTGGGTAATTGATGCATTAGACTAGGATGGTGTTGGTCTGAGTACAAATATTGAAAGAGGATGTTTATGTATCAAAGAGTTGATCTTACTCTTAACTCTTAAGACATGACTAATTGTATATTTCATTTTTTTTGTATTCTTGTGGGCTTTAACACTGTTGGTGTTTAATATTTTGTTAGTGCTAGTGATAGGTTTTAAAAACTAAAATAGTCTTGGAGCATTTCAAGCTACTTGTAATCTCTCAATTCTTAATATGTCAATTTGTTATTCGCTTCGTCCAAGTTCAAACTTTAGTTTTTCAGGATTGATTGATCATATTAATATAAGATTTTATATTTTGTAAAAAATTCGGTTTTTAGTTTTTGTTTTTGAATAAAAATATGGGTCATTGGGTGGACATTCATAGAGGTATACATATTGGATGGCGATCCTGGTGCAATGTAGGGGTTTGATCACCAATGCATTGATAGAGAGGGATGACGGTAGTGCCTAGGTGTTGATTTATATCCAACGTATTCTGATGATGGAGAAGTTAATTTGGTGTTGTTTCCAATGGAGAACAAGGTACACGTAGCTACATTATAGTTATCATTTTTTTTCATGAAATCACTTTTTCCATATTAATCATATATGATTAAATCCATATAATCATATATGATTATACGTATCCAATCACATATGATTTATGTGGATACGATTCATTATTGCGTTTTCGATTTAATAGTCGTTCTTCGTCAACTTTAATCATATGTAATTAAATACATATAATCGTTTGTGATTATATGTATCCAATCACATATGATTTGCGTGGACAATATTCATTTTTGCCTTCTTGACTCAAAAATTGTTCTTTGTCTACTTCAATCATATGTGATTAAAAATACTTAATCAAATGTGATTATATGTATCTAATCATATATGATTTTATTTGGATAAAAACGAATTTTGTCTATATAAATCATATGTGATTAGATATACATAATCACATGTGATTATATAAACGGGAACAAATATTCAATCAAGGACGTAAAAACAAATCATGTCCACATAAATCATATGTGATTAAATGCATATAATCACATGTGATTAAATACAGAAAATCAGTTATTCAATCGAAACCGCAAAAATAAATATTGTCTACATAAATCATATCTAATTAAATACATATAATCACATGTGATTATATGTATCCAATCATATATAATTTAAGTGGATAAGATTCATTGTCACATTCTCGATTCAGTAATTGTTCTTGGTCAACTGTAATCATATGTGATTAAATACTTATAATCACATGTGATTAAATATATGAGAAAAATTATTGAAACAAAAAATAAAAAATGAATATTGTTCATGTAAATCATTTATGATTGGATACATATAATCACATGTGATTATATGTATCTAATCACATATGATTAAAGTTGACAAAAAATAATTATTGAATCGAGAACGCAATAATGACATATGTAATTAAATATATCTAATCACATTTGATTAAATACATGTAATCACATGTGACTATATATATCTAATCACATGATTTATATGGACAAAAAAGAAAATTATCCATATAAATCATATGTGATTAAATACAAATAATCACATGTAATTATATACACATAATCACAGGTGGTGGTGATGGGTGGTGGTTGTGTGTAGTGATATTTGGTGGTGGTAAGTGGTAGGTGGTGGTGGTGAAGGGTGGTGGGGGTGACATGTAGGGCAGTGATTAGAGTAGGTGCCAGGTGGCGGTGACAAGTGGTGGTGACGGATGGTGAAGACGGGTGAAGGTGACAGCTGGTGGTGGTTAGGGTGGTGACGGTGTATGTTGGTTTTGGTGGGTGATGGGTGGTGGCGACGGGTGGTGGGTGGTGGTGATAAGTGGTGGTGGTCGGTGGTGATGGGTAGTAGTGGTGATGGATGGTGGAGGGGGTGGTGGTGATGGGTGGTGGGTGGTGGTTGGTGTTATTGGCAGGTGGTTGTCATAATGGTGGGTAGTGGGTGGGTGGTAGTGATAGGTGGTGGAGGTGGGTGGTGATGATAGGTGGTGGGTGTTGGCGGGTGCTAGTTTTGGTGGGTGGTAGGTGGAGGTGGTGGTGACGGGTGGTAGTGGTGGGTGGTGATGGTGGTAGGTGGTGGTGGATGGTGGTGGTTAGTGGTGATGGGTGATTGTGGTGGGTGGGGAAGGTGGTGATGGGTGGTGGAGGTAGGTGGTAATGGTGGTGGCGGGTGGTGGTGTTTGTGGGTAATGGGTGGGGGTGGTGGTAGCAGGTGGTGGTGGAGGTAGGTGGTGGTGATGAGTGGTGGTGTATGGTGGTGGGTGTGGTGGTTGGTGGTGGTGGCGGGTGGTGATGGTGGTGGCAGGTGCTGATTGTGGCGGGTGGTGGGTGGAGCTGGTGGTGGTGGGTGGTGATAGGTGGTGGTGGTGGTGGCAATGAGTGATTGAGGTGGGTGGGGGTGATGATGATGAGTGGTGGAGGTAGGTGGTGATAGTGGTGGCAGGTGGTGGTTTTGGTGGGTGATGGGTGGGGGTGGTGTTAGTGGGTGGTGATGGTGGTGGCGGGCGGTGGTTTTGGTGGGTGGTGGTTGGTGGTGGTAGCGGGTGGTGGTGATAGGTGATTGAGATGGGTAGGGGTGGTGGTGATGGGTGGTAGAGGTAGGTGGTGATGGTTGTGGCGGGTGGCGGTTTTGGTGGGTGATGGGTGGGGGTGGTTTTGGTGGGTGGTGGTGGTCGGTAGTGATGAGTGGTTGTGCATGGTGGTGGCGGGTGGTGGTGGTGGTGGGTGGTAGGTTATGGTGATGGGTGGTGAGTGGTTTTGGTTAGTTAGTTTTTTAATTGTTTGTAACAATTGATTGATTTTTATGAATATTATATATATAGACACACACACACATGGTTTGTGTGTATACATGTATACATATATGTGTTTATATCTTGTTCTCCTGACCAAGGATGTTTCTACGCGTTGGTGTCGAGTGGTCCCAAGAAAGGTAAATGGATTTATTTGGCGAGTTATGCACGACCGTTTGCCTCATAAATTGAATATGTCAAAGAAGGGATTGGAGTTGCAATCCATTGCTTGCCCGGTTTGTAAACTCGATGTAGAATCAGTCGAACATGTTTTGTTTTTGTGTGAAGTGGCTTCAAATGTATGGCGTCTTGTTTCCACCTAGTGTAATATTTCATTTCCGACTTCTATATTGATTACTGAATGATTGTCGTGGATTGATGATTTACGTTGCTCCAAGGAGAAGAAAGAAAGAATGGAAGTGATAGTTTTAACAACTTCGTGGTTTATTTGGAAATTTAGAAATAATATTGTCTTTGATTCCTGCAAAATGCGGAAAGAGAATATTTTTGGTAGTATAGTTCTTTATTTGTTTTCGTGGTTTAAGTATAGACGTTCCAATTGTATTTGCTGGAATGATCGGTGAAAAATCCTTTGTAATTTTTCCTAGCAATTCGCTAGTTGTGTGTTTTTATAAAACTTGTTGTTCATTTTTTTTTGTTTTTCATATATAATCGAATGATATGAAGAAAATCCAATCGCAATGTGAGAAATATATATGGTGCGTTGTCCATCTCACCACTGTACAAAATCGGGTGCGCATGTGTGGGTGCATACAAATCGGGGATTGTACGTGTCCTTCATACTTGATAGCAATGAGTAGTGAGACAAAAGGAATAAACAGGAAGAGTATATTAATTTTGGAATTTCTGTCGAGTAAAGATGTATTGTCCCGTCGAAATATTTTCAATCAGTTATTCAAACAAAATACATAATGTTGCATCATTTCAAGGTTTCGTGAAAGAAATGATGTCATAATTTTGACAAGTTAAATTTTCTTATAATGTGAAAAGAAAATCTACCCAAGATAAATAAATAACAGAAAGTGTCGGTTCTATCGGTACTATACCTAATAGAAAACAAGAATGTTCATATGTGAATGAAACTATATTGAATTTAATTATTAACCTTCGTGGAGTTGTTTAATCCAACATATATTTTTTGGTAACATGTTTTACTTGACATACCATTAAATAAACTTATATTATTAGTTAATAAACAACACGTCCTTTATTAAGGAGAAAAATGCTTCAATTTTGTTGATCAAAATAAATGTTGTTTTATGGGAGGACGGATTTTTTTATTAAAAAACTAACAGGTCGTTAGAAAAACACTCATTACAATAATATCTATCTCATTCATAATCTATCTATCCCTCAGTAAAATCAATTTCTCAATAATAATCAAATACCTCAATATAATTCATATATTATATATCATAGATAACATAGATATCATACATGTCACAATTTTAATACAAATAACTACTCATTAAAGATCTATCTTTCAATGCGGTCTATCTCTCGGTTACAATCTATATCATCAAAGATCTATCTCAAAAAAAAGTTTCTAACAATAATCAATCTTTCATATATTATTCAATTACTCAATAATAATTAATCATATAACTCTTGTAAAGTATATCACAAATAACACATCAATATATATTAGAATAGTGTTACTCACCTTGGTCAATCAGTAGACTAATTACACTTTTGATTTTCATCATTTGTTGCCAATCAGTTTGTCACATTGTAACACTTAGTCATCATAAAACAAGTCCCTTAAAACCTATCAAGTCACTACTAGGTATACTCTATGACCAATCGTCATAATAATAATAATCAAATTTCATAATATAACCATAATAGGCTTAACCCGTAAGTCAGTGGCTAAATCTGTCATAATGGGTAATTTTCAAATATTAGGGATTACAACCCTCATCAATCAAACTCGATATCTAATCATAAGATTTTCTCACTAGTCTCACCAACGGGTTCATAACAACTCCATATCACAGATACCCGTTGTTAGGGTCAGGATCCTTACAATATTAAGGATCCTCAAATATCCAGGATCCTCAGCTATCTCAGGATACCGTTATTATTTTAATGTTTATAACGGTAATATTTTGTCTATAATTAACACGTGTGCAGAAGCAGTTAAGAGAAGACCAATTCTCAATGAAGAATCGTCTCAACAATGCTGAAGACCCGGAATACTAGGTCAAATAACGTTCATGAAGCTGGACATAGAGGATTCCATAAATATCGGACATCTTGTTGGCTGGATTAGACTATAAATTGACACTTGTAATCTGCACACGACACACTGTTCTTTAGTCTAAGCTCACTCTACGATTTCCTTTACTCATTCTTACTAAGAATTCACTGTAATCTTTATTTTATATCAATAAAATCATTAAGGCAGGTGATCATTATCACCTCCCATGGTTTTATGCCGGAGATCCTAGCAAAGATCAAGGGATTTCCTTGTAAACCGTTGTGTCGCTTTCTTTTACCATTTGCTATTACACAATCTGAACATTATAGCCTCTCATTCAATTTGGTTGATTAGTACTTGTGTAATTTTTTACCAAAACAATTTGGCGCCCACCATGGGGTCGTGGTGTTCAAAATCCTCGAAAAAAATCATGTCCACACAGCCGCTCATTTCTTCATCCTCTGTTCCTCCATTCTACCCAAAACCTACCACCTCCTCCGAGTGGGCTCCCCTACTCAGAGGAAAACACTCGACACTTCCAAGAAAAGCACCCCCTCAATCGCTAATCCAGGATGTTTGGCATCCTAAGGGCTCCAAGATCCAACTGCCTCAGTCACTACCGCAGAACTTTTCGCTATGATGAGGAAAATGACGCAAGAGGTGACCCAACAACAGGAGGAGAATAGAGCACTACTTAGAGAAGTGGAGAGGATGAAGACGGAATATCAGAAATCCCAGGAAACAACGCCCACAGTTGTGCAACCAACGATCCTAGACTTCGATAAAGAGGATCCTCAGAAAATCGCTAGAAGAACACGATTCCTACTACAATTACGTCACCCTAGGGGGCAACTATGGATAACCGAGCGTCCATGATCAATGATCTCAATGAGCCTTTCAACACTCCTAGAAACCTTGATTCTAGTAACTTCTTAAACAACAATACTATTAATACTAACTATACTAACGTCGATGAAGGAATAAACCCTAACATGGCCAGGGAACTCCAACATTTAAGACAAATGATCTCCAATGTACCTGGAGTGGTCCAAAAAATACTAGAAGCGTCTCATACAAGCCACAAGATCTCGAGATTTGCTCCAACGATAGCTGATACCGAAGTTCCTAAGCTCTTCCAAACTCCCAACATGAAGCTATACGATGGAACCATAGATCCTGAAGAGCATATAGCCCAATACAGAGAAAGGATGGAGATCATTCTCATGGGTGTATCTTTTCAGTCTACTTCATAGGAATCTATCCTATAAATTTTGCATTTTAACTGCATCTCAGCATGTTCTACTAACTTTGACTTGGTTCTCTGTCATTCCTAACAGCAACATTTCTTCTCATACAATACTATGGGTGTATTACTTCTTCAACTAAGCATTCTACCTTACTTAGACAAGTAAGTTACTTAGCCTTTTACCACTAAATGACTTAATTCACCATCTTAATCATGTATGTTAAATTCGGCTTAACACACAATGGAACTTCCGTAAGGATGTGATAGAAGTCAATCGTCACTCAGTATTATTAAATACTAAGTCTAAACATCCTGTATAGGGTTACTACTTGAACTACATACTACATCAAAATGTTTAGGCAAAGTCTTGACCTATTGAGTCTGAAAACTTAATTAGCCTTTCCTTTGATCTTCATTTATTTCTTCTACATCTTGCACAACATCAATTACGATACCGCCGAAGTATTGATCACCATCTTCGGTTCTTCCGACTCAATAAACAATCACTGCTTCAATCTAGACAGCGGTGGAACAACTTCATAGATTGCACCAACACATTTATCTCGCCCAAATGTGTTTCAACTGCACATCATTCTTCCAAAGATGTTATTATTTCATCAAACATACTTTAAATGTACAATACCACTTTGTAGGTATTAATATACTATTTACGATAACACTTCATAAATATTATTTTGAGTAAATTACTGAAATCATCCCTATGGCTTGGTGAAAATTGCATGTTTGGTCCCCTAACGTTTTTTTGCACTCGGATCGTCCCTATGGTTTGATTTTGTTGTGTTTTTCGTCCCTATGGTTTGTTCAAAATTGTACGTTTGGTCCCTAACTTTATGTACATAAGGGACGAAAAACGCAACAAAATCAAACTACAGGGACGATCCGAGTGCAAAAAAAAAGTGAGGGACCAAACGTGCAACTTTGACCAAACCATAGGGACGATTTCCGTAATTTACTCTATTATTTTACGATATCCCTCGATCATTTATCTATAAAATTATCGATGTCAACTATTATAATTCTCTTTATCACTTCGAAAAGTTTCTTATCAGTTATAACACGGAAATTTTAGAATCTGGAATACTTAAAATTTCTTCTTCCAGACCAAGGTCGGCAACATACCTTAAACTTTCTCAAGTAATAAAAATATAAGTAAGCAACCTAAGGCATGCTATATTCATTTATCATTTAGCACATATTAGAATATAAGACATATATCCTCTAATATTCTAGTGCTTGTGTCCATTTAGGTATTCAACCTAAAATATACTAGATACACGTCGTATCATCATCCCTTAGCAATCCATGTTTAAGTTTAGAAATTCTCAAAATTCCTTGTTCACTTAAACTAATTCTCTGAAAATTTTGAAGTAAGTTAATATTTTAGAATGCTAGGGTTTATCACTACCCAATACCCCACTTAAATCATTCCTATGGTTTGTATCCATATACTTACAATGAATCCGTTCATATATTGAACTTCTGACGGTTTAAGTCTAAATACCAATCCGTGGTATTTAGTTCACTTAAACTACTGCTCTGATACCATGAATGAAAGGACCTCTTTCATGCTTAACATCATATTACTCCAAAATACTCCAAAACATGCTACATGCATATTTATAAACAATATTTTACATTGATAGTTTAATTACAAAAGACTCGATACAAACCGAATAAGTTTTAGTATATTACATAACTACCCAGGAAATTATAATTTTATACATACACGATCACTAAATACAAAAGTAATATTATTAACTATTCTAAATCTTCCAACAGTATGTGTCTATACTCGATCCTTATTACCTGCAATAGTCAAACACTGAGAGGGATAAGCGGTGACGCTTAGTGAGTTCAATAATAGATACAATATAACTTTATGCCATATATATATATATATATATATATATATATATATATATATATATATATATATATATATCAATGTGGCAGAAGCAAAGAGGAACAAGGAACAACAAAGGCATATGTGAATCATGTGACAAGCTTTCCATATCAATCGATGATTTGATTCAAAGATATACAATCAATGAGACATAACAATTTCAATACTTGATATACATCAATAAAGCTTCGGCCGAAATGGCACAAAAGACATACAATTTCTGATTAACATTTTGGTAGATTTTGCTAGCTTTTAACCTTATCTAACCTTCTGCCAATGCCATAGTGGTGGCAGTCATTCTCTTACGACACATGCTCTACACGGCCAGAGGCTACATACCAATACCACTGTGAATCTAAGTCCTTTCACTGATCACATGGCCAAAGGTATAACTTTGCTATAAAAAAACACGAAATAATAACACAGGAAAATAACATGGAAAAGCACATAGCACATATAAAACATAACATACAATTGTTCCTATATATTGAACTCACCGTGAAATAACCGGAGGTTAAAATAGTAATTTGGACAGCACTTCGTTCCTATGAATAACTTTCTTCGATGAAAATCGAGAACTTTATTGAAAATCGGGCCTTGCGAGGGTTGAGCTTCAAACCGAAAAGATAAATTTCTCAGGGTCTTCGGGCACTTTGGAACATTTTTCGGGGGTTGGGTATGATCCCGGGGCTTCGGGGTATGTTGGAATGGTAAAAAAGGATTTAGGGGTGAAAATTGTGAATTTTCCAAAATATAACCACGAGGGTTCACACCTCCCTTATATATGGTGCGAGGCTTCTGATCCGGAGAGAAGGAGGGAACACGCGTCACATGCGAGGGGGGGGGGGGGGCAGGCGTTGGTTGTGAAGGCGAGGGCATGTGGCGGTCTCAGACTGGGCCGCACCTTCGGTGTGAGGTTCAGTGACACAGGTCGGACCTCGGTGGCAGCTGGCTTCAAATGACTCATCAAGTCGGACACGGGGAAGGCTCGCGAGCAAGGGCAACGTGGCCGAACCCTGGCCATGTGAAATTCCTCGGATTTTGTGTCCTGAGCTTCAAAAATCCATAACTTTCGCATACGAGCTCCGTTTCGACGTTCTTTATATGCACGCGTAGGCGAGATTATACTCTACAACTTTCGTTTAGACTCCGTCGGCTAATTTTGACTTTATTTTTAATATTATTATTTTCACAGACCGGGACAGGAAAATCCGTTAAAAATTCATAACGTCTTCATCCGACGTCCGTTTTTGTCTGTCTTTTTACCGTTGTACTACTATTGAAGAGACCTTCGATTCTCGTTTAGGTTGTGTCGGCTAAAAACCACTCGATCTTTATTTCAAGTTTTTAGATGTATATTGTTATATTGAAACTTAGAAAAATCATAACTTCCTCATATGAAGTCATATTTTGACGTTATTTTTATGAAAATTCTCAGTTTAACGAATACTACGACTTTTATTTAGATCACTAAAGCTAAAAAGTAGTTTATCGAAAACTCACTTTTTATGCTAAATAGTGTTTTGCCGGTTTTTGTCGCGGATCTTCGATTGGTCATAACTTTTTCGTGATAACTCGGATTCTGATGAGGTTTTCGCCTAAGTGTTTCTAACGAGATAATCTACAAATTTCAATAACATTATTTTTATTTATTTCCAACTTTATATTTTCGTTAATTTCAATAGTTAACTTTTGATTGGAATCTCATAAGACTTCCAATACTTTCCAAATAATTCTAAACATAGTTTTACTTCAATTCTTTATAAAACTATCTTGTTAGAACTCAACACTCAAAATCATATATAAATAATATTCATTTTTAAACGTTACACGATAACTGAACGTGTATGTTACACTTTTTCATCTATTTCTAAATATCTAAAGGTTACGGATCATCTCAATTAGTTAGATTATTAAGATTTAGTAGTTTAATGTTTCTTTTCATTGTTCTAGAACAAATTTTAGCCATGTATGGCTAAACCCTGGTTTTTTGTTCTGCATAGATTAGTCCTTTTTTTATGTAGTCAATCATTAGACCTGGTTTTTTATTTGTGTTTCTATCTAGATTTCTCAGTTTTGCACTTAATGAATGTTTGACTTTGATTCTTTTTAGCCTGATCATCTAATTAGGGTCTAATCAATCTAGTGAATCAGTTAATAGAGTGCATAATTATTCTTGTCAACTGGTAATTAGTAATAAGTATTAGATTTCTTGTTGGGATTTAACTATGATATAAACTGGAATTACATATCTTTATGCTTCCAGGCTTGTGAGAATTATTAGATATTGCTGAGAATTTTACACAAATCTTAATGCAACTTTTCTGATTTAATTAAAGAGCTTGTTTAATTAGATGAGTAAAAAGTTAGGATTAATTGAAGAGCTTTATTTGGTTAACTAATTAGGTAAAAGAGAATGTACTAGAGCTTATTAGTTGTTCTCAGTACCAGCTTAGATAGAACGCATCATGAATAACCCGGTCAATGTTGATTGCATGATAAGGAAAGTCGCAACAAAACTGAATTCGTTTTTATTCTTGAATTTTATTAGGTCTGATTTTTTTTTAATTAATAACCAAAACTCTCCCTTTTTATTTTTTTTATTAAATAAATAGTATGCGCCTTACGAAAAACGACATTGACTATTAGGTTGTGTCCCTGTGGATTTGACCCTGCTTCCATATGCTATCCATTAGTGCATTCGAGCATTGAAAATTTAATTTTCTTAAATCGTGTGCAACTACGGTTTAAGAGTGTCACGTCGTGACAATCTTACGTACTTCGATATCGACACGTATTGTACTCTTCTACGACGTGTCTCACTGATTTGACTCATGTCACATTGTAACCATGTATGCCTCAGGTCGTGAGGGTGAATAGACTCTCGTTTTGACACGTATGAATCTTGAACGTTTCGATGACTCATCACTCTTCATCTCATGACAAGCTCACTCTGACGCCGTGACATATTCAATACAACATCGTGGAGAACATTCATCCATGTCGTGGGATGCAACAGTTTGACCGTTGACTTTGACCTCCGTTGACTTTCTCAAAATAGCAATGTAATTTCATCTAAACTTCAAACGGTCATAACTTTCTCTTATAAACTCTGTTTTGCACGATCTTTATATCCATGAAATCATCTCAACAAGTTCTACAACAGTACTCAATTATCCTTTACTAAGTAGCATTTCTGAATGTAAAGTAACTCCATGGCTCTATTTCTCCTACTCGCCTCATATCATTTTATATATTCTAAAATGATACTTGGTCACGAAAGAAAGGTATTACACGTCTTCTCAAAACCTACCTTAAAAATAATAAGTGGATTCATATAAGCCTTGCTCCCCGCCACCACCTCATTAAGAATAAACGAGCCGTCTAAAACCTGCCATCCTTTGATGAAGGCAGACTGCTCTACACATGTCTATATGAGGTTATGTCAACCAAAAGAGCTAACTCATTCATGTCTAACATCATACGTCCTTCGCCAATATATTCTCCTCCTCGCACCATTGATAATGACTTTCTACACCCTCCTAACCATTGTGATTGGTTGCCTCTTTTGGACATGTTTTCTTGATAATAAAAAAACATTCCTAATGAATTTATGATTGACATGTTCGATCATCATATCTAAGAATGGTCTACCTTACTTCCACCACAACATACACATTTCCCCTACTTCCATCTTCCTTTAAAGCTCATTCTTAATGAGCTAATATTTTGATCCATACAATATAGATGTGGTTATTTTTATTAAGATTAAATTTCATGAACGGTCCCTATGGTTTGGAGTAATTTGCATGATTGATCCCTAACCTCTTTTTTTAACTCGAGAGGTCCCTCCTATTTGTTTTTGTTCCGCTTTTGGTCCCTACTGTTTGTTTTTGTTACGCGCTTGGTCCTTGTCTTACTTAAAAACACTATTATTTAAATAAGGAAAAATGGTGGGGTAGGTAAGGTAAGGTGAGTGTGGTGGGATTGAGAGTGTGTTTATTTAAATAAATTAAAAAATCAAGTGCAAAATAGTCTTGTTAGGTAAGATATGGACCATGCGCGTAACAAAAACAAACAGTAGGGACCTTCCGAATTAAAATAATAAGTTAGGGACCAAACACGTAAATTACCGTAAACCATAGGGACCATTCGTGTGATTTACTCTTTTATTAAATGTGTATGATATGTATATTGTATCATTTATATTCTTGTGTTGAATGGATTTTATCGTATAGTCTAGCTTAGCCATGGCCCTTTCCATACCGTTTTTTCTCACTTTGTGTGGGTTATAGATTACTTTTTAGGAAATTGAACAAATCACAAGATATCATAACGATTCTTGGCATGCTCTCTTTTCCAATCTTAACCTCCTCCCTCTCTACATCTCTCTTTCATATGTTTGTGAAACCCTATGCATTATTCTCATTCATAATATCTCTATTTCCTATTCTATTTTATGGAAACTCCAAGAAACCCTTTGGTATTTCCAAGACCAAACTGTTATATTGTTGTCTCTCAATCTTAATGAATTGAACTATGATGCTTTGAATAAATTGTTTGAGACATGATGTGTGAGATTTGAAAGAATTGTTCAAAATATATTGTATGAGCTTTGAAAGAATTGATGTAGTCAAGCTATGGCTCTTTCAAATGATTTTTAAATTACTGGAAATGGTGTGCGAAGAAAAAAATGGTATATAGCTAATTATGCATGAACCTTTAGGATCACATAATAAAAAGTAAAAACCATTTAAATTGGGTAAATTAAATAATATATTTTTAATGAATAAATTTATAACTATTTATTGATTAAAAGGAAAATAAATAAATAAAAGAGTTTAAAGGTTTGTATCGATCGGATACATTTCATCAATAATAAACAAAAACGAACTAAACTAAGCAAATAAAGAACATAAAAAGTAAAGAAACAAAGAATTCTCCAAATTGTTTTTCACTAAGAAAGGGGTTGTTTTCACCAAGAAAACGGGTTGTCACAAAGGCGGTCACCAAGATGATTACATTAGGTTTTCACCTTAATGTTGAATATATACTAATCTATACAAGTATATCCCTTGATTTAACGGATTGTATCTAATATATACTAAGAATCGATCTTTATCACAAAGATATATCATCTGATATCTATTCTATACATATTTGTATAATTACATAATATACAAAGGTTACATTAGATTATATGACTACATGCTGACTCTGATAAGGTTTAAGGCGCTACCGCTGACCCTGATGCTGGTACTGGTGCTGGTGGTCAGCGTATAGAGTGTTTCACTCATCAGATCATAAGGTGTGACCTTAAAATCTACCGCTATCTGCTGATGTTAAAACTAATCTTCTTCTTCAACTCGTGCTCCCCATGAGAGTAACATCGAAACTTTAAAATTCTATAGGTTTAGCGAATACTCTCCCTGAGAAAGTGTTTGACTCTTTCCATTTTTGATTACCAGTAGTAGAAACAACATTTATGAGTTGCAACAAATGGATAGATGACGAGTTTGGCTCTGGCTCCCCCTTTGCTTCTCACATTTAGCAAGTCGCTCCCCCTTTTTGACATCAACAACAAATGTGAGACTGGTGGAAGCGATCTGTGTATCAAAGTTGCAGCTTGTAATCTAGTAAAGTTTGTGATTTCTCCTGATAGTGTGGGCTTAAACTACCATTCACTGACATAGTGTTGCGAGATTTCATCAGCATGTGGTTTCATATGCTGACTCATTAATCACTTTTATTAAAAGAAAAAGGCAAGAGTGGTATGATGCGTGTGCTAAGTTGTGGTGTTTTAGCTTAACCATTGGCATAGCTTTTTCAAGCTCTCATCAGCTTATGGTACATTATGATGAATCATAAAGCTTTAAAGAAGAAAATAAGGAGATAGTGGATTGTTTCGGTCATGCTGAGTTGGAATCAGCATGAATCATCAATAATAATAACCCATCAGCAAGAAGTGGTTTAATCCTTGCACCATAGATTTAGTTGCAATGTAGAATCAAAGATTCACTGTCAATTCGTTATGATACCATGTCATACCTTAGACTAGGAGGTCAAGGACATAAATAACCCTCTTTCATTTAAAGACCAAACAAGTAACTCTTACTCTGATGATTGTGCAATCAGGGTAAGCCACTGGGTTATGCTCAATGTTTCAACATAGCATGAGACTTGATGCATACAGAAAGCATGCTTCCAAGGACAGATTCAGACAAGATGATTAATTAAAAATAGACACCCAAGCCTTTCTATAAATTTTTATTTGGATCAAGAAATCTCACTTAGAAGGTTTAGACGATGCTAGAAAATCAGCGTGAGAGGTGACTCAATGTAATCTTAGCAGACGGTCTCGCTGATGAGATACTTAAAGAGATTTAGGAACATACATCAACATGCTTCTAGGGACGATTATTTGTCAAAAGTTACATTCTTGGATTAATAAGTGTCATTGTCAAATCTTAAGATTGGTACAAAACAAAATAAATAATAATATAAACAAAAAAGTTAGTCAAACAAGAAAGTGATATTTTAATAACTTTTTTTGAGGTTCTTTATGTAGCTTTTTTCAGAAGAATCAAAAACGCATAAAATCTTTTGAATAAAATCTCAAAAGGAGAATCTTTTGAACTAAATACTCATTAATTAATTTCCTTTCTTCGAAATATCTGATCTACAAATCTAGCTATAAAAAAACACAATCAAGAACAAACATATTCATATACAATACACCTTGCTACAAACCAAGAGTGATGAATCCATTTGTCATTGAGATATTACAGATGGATTCTAAGCTTCATGTTCACCAAGAGCAAGAAAGGAGCAAAAAATAGTCTTTGTAAACAACGATTTAACTGGCTCAAATCCATGAAACTGTCATGTTAACAAGATCAACACAAGGGAATTTGAGGTTTTATCGGATTATGAGTCAGTAGATGAAAACAAGACTCATTGCATTGATGTTTGCTACTTGCATCCACAACAACGGGTGGAGGAGAGACAAAGTATTGTCAACAAGAAGAAGACTTGATTCCAACATTCTTGTCAACAACTAGAGCATTCAAAACATTCTGGATGGCCGTAGCTCTTTCTAACTCTAGAAGGAATATGTGCAAATAAATCAAAGATAGTCCTGAAAGATAGATGATATAGAAAGAAAATATTTTACTTATAAACACTAGAATCGCGGCTTAAACAAACTATGTAAAGTTCTAAATAAATAATAAATGCAGCACTTGTTTTTGTGTTTTTTTAAAAGCAAAGAGAAGCAATGTTAATTCAACCGAGTTAGAAAACAATTAAGTCATTGAAAACATGCCAAGATCTGCAAGCAATTTGTTTAGAGTCTTCTCGTCTAATGCCTTGTTGAAAATGTCAGCCAACTGATCAGTGGATGGAATGTAGAACAACTCCACTTTTCATTTTTAAACGATGTCCCTAATGAAGTGATGACGGATATCAATGTGCTTGGTCTTGGAATGATGCACTGGATTCTATATCATCTGAATGGAACTGGTGTTGTCACAGCAGATGGGAGTCTTTGAGAAGTTTATACCATACTCTAGGAGTTGATTATGAATCCATATAATCTGTATACAACACCCTCCAACAACTACATATTCAACTTCAACTGTAGAGCAAGACATTGATGTCTACTTCTTGCTGGACCATCTCACCAATCTTTCTCCAAGCATTTGAGCCCCTCCTGAAGTACTTTGATGATCAATGCCACATCCACCATGATCGAAGTCAGTGTATCCCACTAGCTTAAACTCAGAATCACGAGGATACTACAACCTAAGATTGTGTGTATGATTTAATTAACGAAAAACCCTTTTTTACAACAAGATGAGATTCCTTAGGACTGGCTTGATAATGAGCATACAATATGGTAGCAAACATAATGTTAGGATGGCTGGCAATAAGATAGACCAATGAGCCTATCATTCCTCGATACAAAGTTGCATTCACATCAATGTTATTTTGATCAGTGCCAATAGACACCGATGAGGACATTAGAGTCTTTGTCGGCTTGCAATTAGAAAAACCAAACTTCTTCAGTATGTCTGCAATGTATTTTGCTTGACAAAAAATACCAGTTAGTTGTTCAACATGCAAAACTAAAAAGAAAGTTAGTTCACTCATCATGCTCATCTCAAACTTCTTAGCTATGATCTCAACAAATTCTAAACTTCGATTCTCATAAGTGGATCCAAAGATGATATCATCAAAATACACTTGAGCGAGAATGATGTGAGATCCTGATTGTTTGATGAGCAAGGTGTTGTAAACCTTTCCTCGTTTGTATCCGCTTGCAATAAGATAGCTCGCCAATGTGTCATACCATGCTCTAGGTGCTTGCTTTAAGCCATAGACAACTTTATCAAGACGATATCCATGATTTGGAAACTCTTCACTTTCAAATCCTAGAGGTTGCTTTAGAAAAAATCTTCTTGAAGTTCTCCATGTAATAAAGAAGTCTTAATATCCATTTGATAGAACTTGAAGTTCTCGTACAAAGCAAACGCAAGAAATAGGCGAATTGCTTCAAGTTTAGCAATAGGAGAAAATGTTTCATCATAGTCTTGACACAAGTCTTGCTTTGTTTCTTATGATGATCCTATCTTCATCCACCTTATTTATGAATACCCAGTGAGTGCCAATGATCTATTTTCCTTGAGTTTTGGAACAAGAGTCCACACACGGTGACGTTCAAATTCATTCAGCTCATCCTGGATAGCCTTGATCCAGTCAGCTTCTTTCAAAGCGGCAACAAAATACTTTGGTTCAATCATCGAGACAGAATTCACAAACATACATAATTTGGTGCTAACTCTACTACGAGTGAGAATCCCAGAATTTACATCTCCAATGATTTGAGATTCAGGATTTTCTCTAAGAATTCAAGGATTAGAACATTCATTCGTTTTATTTGGAATAAAATCTTCTTGATTAGATGCTTCAGCTTCCTCAGAGATAATAGGCTGGTCTTCAGAGAGAGGTTGTGAGTTGATAGTTTGATCAATATTAGGAACAATAGGCTCAAAGTTATTTGGAAAGAATTCAGGAACAGGGTCTGAAGGACAGTAAGTAAGTTCATTTAGAATTGATGAAGGGTGCTCAATTCGGTCATGAATGAATGAGGCCTCATCAAAAGTGACATAAGCAGTTTCCTTAACAGTTTGTCTTGAAAGATTGAATACCCTGAAAGCCTTGGATACACTAGAATAACCTAGAAACACTCCTTCATCAGCTTTAGTTTCAAACTTCGAGCACTGATCTCTTTGATTCAGGATGTAACAAACACACCCTAACACATGAAAATAAGAGATGTCTGGTTTCCTTCCCTTAAGTAGCTCATAGGCAGTTTTCCCATGATGCTTAAAAATGATTGACTGGTTTTCGGTATAACATGTTTTGTTGGCATCCTCAGCCTAAAAAGGAAAAGGAAGAACAATTTCAACAACCATAGTTCTTCTAGCTTCAATGAGTGTTCTGTTCCTTCTTTTAGCAATGCTATTTTGTTGGAGAGTTCTAACAACAGAGAAATTCTGGGAAATTCCTAAGTTTGAGAAAAAGTCTTCTAGGGAGGAGTTTCGAAACTCAGTTCCATGATCAATAGATAATTGTCTGACTTTGTGATCATAGAGAACTTCCCATTAACAAGAGTATACTTCTTCCCAAATCTTGAATTAATCGGGGACTGGTCCAAAGAGATCCATGTGGAGGAGATGAAGAGATTTGATATAGGAAGAACATGACTTTGGCTTAAATGAAGACTTGGTTTTCTTTCCCTTTTCACACGCTGATCATAGCTTTTCTTTGACAAATTGCATCTTAGGAATTCCTCTTAGAAGCTGATTCCTATAAATCTTTCATATGTATTTTAAAATGAGATAACCTCTTGTGCCACAACCAATTTAGATGAGACCGAGCACGTGTAACATCCCAAAATTCAAAACCAAAAATAATTTTTTTTTTCATATTAATTAAATCATCAACCAAACGTGTTTAGTAAAACCAAACGGAATTCATATTGTAATCATAATCATCCAAAACACATCAGAGTCAAGTAAGTGAAAAAGTCACGGTGTGTACGATACGATCATCCTAAGTTCTTCCCATTTGATCCGGAAGTACCTGAAACATAAATTGAAAACCGTAAGCATGAGGCTTAGTAAGTTCCTCAAAATACTGCATACCATACATATATGCCAACTCAAGGATGTACCAGATCAATTTCACCCCCGAGTCTATTTCACCCTCGAGTCTATTTCAACTTATATGTCAGCACATGGCTGTATCGGGTCTATTTCACCCCCGAGTCTATTTCAACTCGTATGTCAGCACAAGGCTGTATTGTGTCTAATTCACCCCCAAGTCTATTTTCACCCCCACATACATATAGCAAACATGCACACATGCATACAGCACATATAGCAGGAGTCACAAAGACTACAAGTACATGCAATCCCTAGTGTCCTACAGTATAGTGAGTAAACTCATCTCAGTCTGTTGACAATCAATAGATGCTCGGGCTTCTGAACCAGAGAATCCCTGCACAAACCAACCAAATAAAACCCTAATTAATAATTGGTTCAGAATCGATAATCGAGAATCTAGTTCATTGGTCGAACACCCAGGGTAAAAGACCATTTTACCCTTTCCTCACTTGACCCAATATGCAAGGCCCAAACTCAATAGCACTAAAAGCCCAATAGTAGCCAAATTTCCTAAAGGTTACCCAAATTCCAATATGGGCCCAAATCCAAGAAGTCCTAAAGCATAAAAATGGCCTAAATTCTGAAAGGCCAGTGGCCTAATAAGGCCCAAAGCCCTAATAGTCCAAATATGGCCCAAAACGCAAAGCCAAAGCCTAGGCCTGGTACGTTGTGTTTACCAGACGTACGCTAGATGTACTAGGTAGTGTGCCTAATCGGGGACTCAAACGCGTACGCTCATCGTACGTGCCCATTAAGCACTTTTTCCCTTAAGCACTTAATGTTTGCAACCAGACGTCCAAACTTCATATTCAAGCCTTGGGGAACGTCTTAATTCACAAAGTCATTAACTTGGAGCCTTTTCATGGCCCCAATGAACTCAAACCCTATATTTAGCATTGTAGTTTCATCAAATGGACATAAACACATACATGGTTGATCCACAACCATCAAGATGCTAACTTTATGTACTAGGGACCTCAGAAACATCAAGATAAGCAACTCCTAATTTCTAGAGTGGAATAAACCTACTAGATCTTATTCATAGGACTAAAAAGTGACCAAAACTCCATAAAGACTAGATCTAATCATACAATTAGAAAGTTCCCAGATTTATACCTCAATGAAGCTGGAAAAGATGAATAGAATTTGGATCTACAAGCTCTCCCTTGATTAAAGCTCCTTCTTCAAAACTCTTCTTCCTCAAAGCTCACCAACATACACTAAAACACACATAAAGAGGGTCAAATCTTCTCTAGAGGGGCCAGGGTTTCAAAATGAGGCTCAAAGGGTAATGGAGGCTGAGAAATGAGGGGATCATAGGTCATAATATTGCTTAAATAGGGTCGAAACCCTAAACTTTAGGGTTTGTCCCATTGGTGCGTACACCCATCGTACGAAAATTAAGCCTAGTGTACTCCCACTTTTCTAAAAGTGGCAACAATGACCCTATAGGGACCAAATTAGCAAAATGTTTACACACCAAGGGTAAAAAATGAAAACTACCTAGGATCACGTGTTACATCACGAAAAAAGATGCAACAACGAAGAGAGTTATACTCATGGTTGGAAATACTCCGCCAGAACTGGACATCCATAATACCGAGATTAAAATCCCGAACACATCCAAGTAGGAATGGTATGAAAAACAGAGATTGAGTCTCCACTTCGGTATAAAGCCCCATCCGCCAAGCGAATTCCCGAAGACTACATTCCCTATAAACACCACCCAAGCGAAACACAAGTGCCCGGTTGTAAGTAAAGTCAATGGTGCGTTCCTCGAAGCATACGGTAGAGAAAAACTCCACCGATAACTCCCGGTACACGGGGTTCTTGAATTGCAAACAAATTCCTCCACCCGTGACAAGTGAAAGAAAATTGATCCCCTTCGTATGTTTTCGTCCAATAGCGTTCCAATTCAGCAACCATTCCCACACCACCGAGCCATCCCCAATCGATAATTGGAGCTATCTCAAATTCCCTGTTGTACAACCATCCCAACCGATTTTCATATGTAGTCAACAATGGTCGGGGAATGTTTTGTGGAAACTGATATAAAGGATGTATACTCGCCACATCAATCGGATTTTCCTCCTGTGGAATAGCCCTTCGAGGTCCCATTTCTGCATAAAAAATTAAACCAAAGCAGCAAACACCCAAAACATTAAAAAAATAAAACAGATTGCCAGAAATCACGACGTAGCCAAGCTCGCCACGTCGTGGACCGCAGTCGGGAAATCAATATAGATCGGTTACTTTATATGCGATTTCAACCAAAAATAATGCTTGGGGTTTGTTCCTATGGATATTTAAAGGACATGCAACCTAGAATCAACAACTAGTTTCAACCAATTTCGTGAATCTCATTATTCACATAAACCCTAACCATGAAAATGTAAAATTGTAAGAAATAACTACAATTAATGGTTAGAATACATACCAAATGGAGTTATACGACAAGAAATTCGAAGGATTTGGAATACAAATTAAGAAATCGGTTGTGGGGACCCTGTTGTTTCCGTTCGTGAGGCAGCATTCAAATGGGGAATGGGGATTATGCGGTCAAAGGGTTTTAAGAAATGGTCCCCCCCCCCCCCCCCCGGTGACTTTTTAAACGCCACGCCGTGACTGGCTTTGCCACATCGTGGACTTTGAAAGATTATGAGCTGTTTTTAAAAAAAATTCATCTGATTTCGTAATTACTCTTTAACCACGACGTGGCTCTATCAGACCACGACGTGGCATATGCCTGATCGCAAAATTTTTGTAAAATCACTCATTTTAACTAACTACTTTGCATTTTATTTATTAATTAAAGCTCCCCACAGCTAATTCTTTACTAAGTATAAGATATTAGACGATGAGTTGATATCTTTCCTAATTAAAAACTCAAAAATTAAAAGAAAAGAAAATGCAAACCAAGCTCGGGTTGCCTCCCGAGAAGTGCTTCTTTTTCTTGGAGTCTTGAGCTGGACTCCGTGCCTCTTACGTTGAATCCTCTGAAGAGTCCACCACTAAGATCTTTTTTTCCTTGAATCGCCTCTTGTAAGCTTGAACTCGCCTTTTGTATGCCTTCTTTGAATTCTCTTTTTTAGCTTTGACCTCTTCTTCAAGCTTGCGTTTGGTCCCTTTAGTTTCTTCCTTTCACTCTATAGCATCCTCCTCCTCTTTCACCACCGGCTTTGTCACCCTTGAAGTAATCTCCTCTTCATCACTTGTCATCTCATCATCTTCTTTGCTCACCCAAGAAGGTGGACTCTTGTAAGATATGACTTTAACCAAATATGGAACAGATGCCCTCGATTTTGTTCTTTTGACTTGATGAACTGCCTTGATCTCTTCTTCCATAAGCTTTTCCAGTTCTTCTAGTTCATTGTCTTCATTAATTGTGAACACCTCTTCTTGAACATGATCCTCTTGGAAGTCATCTTGTATTCCAAAAACTTCGTGTTCATCTCCAACCCTCAAAGTGAGCTTAGACTCATGAATATCAACAAGAGCTCCAACAGTGTTAAGTAATGGAAGACCAAGGATAATTGGGACATTGGGGTCTTCCTTCATATCCAACACTACAAAATCTATTGGAAATTTTTTTTTTCCAATTTTCACCAAAATATCCTCCACTATGCCCCAGGGTTGTGTCACTAAACGGTTCGCCATGTGAATCGTCATTTTTGTAGCCTTCATCTTCTGAATTTCCAATTTTTGATAAAATGAAAAGGTATCAAATTAATGCTAGCCCTAGAATCGGCTAAAGCATTAACCTTCATTTTATTACCAAACTCACACGGAAGAGTGAGGCGTCCAGGATCCCCCATCTTCTCTGGTGTCTCTCCCAACACAACTTTTGAGCTTTATTCACTTAGAACCACCTTAGACTGCTTCTTTAATTGCTTGCGAGTGTCTATCAAATCTTGCAGTAATTTCTGATGCTCGGGAATTTTGGATAAGGACTCGACAAAGGGAGTATTAATCGGGATCCCCTTCACATGCTTGACAAACTGTATATGCTCCTTCTCCATTAGACTAAGTGCAACTCGGGATGGAAATGGAAAAGGCGGCTGATAAACCGGAACAGGTTCAAAGACTTTTTGTTCAGACAAGAGCCACGTCATGGCGAAGCTGTTTCAGCAACCCCTTCACTTTCGAACTTTGGCTTCTTTGGTTTTGGATCGGGCTGCTGTGGTTCTTCTTCCAATGCCTCCAGGAACTCAGAGATTGCTTCTTCTTCAGTATCGATGGCCATTACATGAGATTGGGTCTTTACTTCAGGATTCTTCGGGGACAACTTTTCATGAACCAGAGTGGCTAGTTGACCAAATTGTACTTCAAGGTTATGGATGGAGGCTTGCTGATTCTTTATTAAAGTTTGTTGTTCCATAATAGCAGAATCAGTGGCATCGTGTCTCTTTTCCGAAGCTTCCATAAACTTCATCAATATGGTCTCTAGATCAGGTTTCTTCTCAGCCGATGGCTGCTCTTTTTGATAGAAGACTTGCCCTGTTTGCCTATACTTCTCTTCTTTTTGCTTCTTATACTCTTCATATGGCAGCCACTCCTTCTTTGGTTTCCTCCAGTCCTCATCAAACTTATCCCCATTCGAGTAGCACACTTGAGCTTTTCTGCTCCCAAACTCGTCTAAATTGCAGTCCTTGGTCAAGTGTGGACCACTAGATCTCTCGCAACCCACTCTTATGGCATCAATTGACTGGTCCATTTGTGTTATCATTCGATCCAAATTATTCAGCATGGCCATTACAGCTGCTATTTCTTCAGTTTGGGCCCCTCCACCGCCTTTGATTCCATCTTGCCTAGGGTTGTGGTATTCGCGAGAGTGCTTTGCGAATTCTTCAATCAGCTCCTTGACCTCCCTTGGATTTTTCTTTGTCAAAGGTCCTTGAGAATCAAGGAGTTGTCTCGTCATAACGTTGACCCCATCATAGAAGATTGACATCTCTTGTTGCACATTTAGATCATGCTGAGGGCAATTTCTGAGCAAGCCCTTGTACCGCTCCCATGCTTCGTATAATGACTCCCCCGGCTGTTGCTCAAAGTTGGCTATTTCCTTCTTGAGTTTGGCTATCTTGGATGGCAGGCAAAACTGGTCTAGGAATTGCTCACGCATTTGAGCCCAAGTGGTAATTGTACCCGGTGGAAGTGATTTTAACCACCCCTTAGCAGCTCCTTTGAAAGTGATGGGAAGCATCCTAAGCAAGACTGTGTTTCTATTGACATTTGGGACATTGAAGTAATCCGTAATGTCGTTGACTTCATCTAGATGCTTAAAAGCATCCTCATGATCTTTCCCAAAGAATGGGATATCCTTCAGTGCAGTCAAGATGAATGTGGCAGTGGCAGGTATTGCGGGTTGGACTAAACCAGGACCCACATCTTCTCGGATCCGCTTCTTGTAAGCTCCCATGGACATCTCTTCAATTGCTGCCATCTCGTTCCTTGGCTCGTTCTCGGGTTCGCTCGTATGTTCTTCAAATTCGGGCTCGGTATCGTATTCAGATTCGGTTTGGACGGGTATTTGATCCAAGTGCTCAAAATTGCTCTTATGCTTTGAGGATGAACTTGACTCTCATGTCTTCTTTCCCAACTTCCTTGAAAAAGCTGACTTGAATTCTTGTAAGGGCGTCTTTTTCTTGTGAATTGCAGACTCGGGATCTTAAAGTGGTGGCACCAAGGGTGTGTTTGAGCCTCTGGTCATGAACTCCTGCAAATAAACTAAATAAACAAGGTAAAACTGAACTAAAATAGAAAAACTAACTAACAACTAAAAATCTAGAGTTCTAGGTGTCCACATCGTGGAACGTATCTGGCCATGTCGTGGACTCTGTGACTAAAATAAAAATTAAACCTTGCTGAAAAATTAACTTTTTGTGGGTTTTACTCCACAAGAAAGATCGATTAATTTAATGCAAATAAATAAGCTAAAAACTAATCCGTTCCCCGGCAACGGCGTAAAAAACTTGATGTGCACGAAAGTACCCACTAATTTTAATATTTATAACCTAACAAACTTAAACTAACTATGCACTTATAGGCAGTGTACCTAGTCAGATTACAGTATAGCTTGGGTAAGTCGGGTGTCGATCACAGGGAACGGTGTTACTAATTAATTTAGTTACTATTAAATTAACCTAATTATTAACAAGTTTAAAAGGGGTTTTATCTGATTTTACAAGATCAGACGAACTTAACTCAAATTCAATAAGTAAAAACACACTCTTGTCTAGTTTGAATCCACTTCTTCCTTATGGCTAGCTAATGATTATGGATTATCAAGTTGGTTTTAATTGTATTAGTAATTTAGTTCTAACTTTACCAATAATTAACTAATTCATGTCAAACCATGTATGTTCACACACAATTAAACACAAAACTAATTATGAATGTAAATATGCTATGTAAGATTTGTTATATAAACGCAATTATAGTCACAATACACGTTCTCTGGCACAGCTAAGCTTATTTACTCTAATTACTAACTAAGATTGGTCAATCCTAGCTCTAACAATTCAATGTTCACTAAATCATTAGGTAAACAAGTTCATGCAGTTAATGGTCACTAAGCTACACAGAACATGCAATCAAGCAATTAGAGAAACAAACATAAGCATGCTAGGTTATACAAATCAAACACAAGCAATTTTACCAACTAAATAAATCCATAAAAATTGAGCTATTCATAAGTTAGAAGCTTCATCTAGCTAAACAAGAGTAGCTAGATTCAGCTGCTCATCATAGCAACTAACAAACTAACACAAATTGAAGTGATAGAAAACATGTTCTTAATTAACTAAAATATGGACCGTTACTCTTTTTGGTGTTGAAAACCTTTTTCCAGAACCTTTCTTCCGCTCAAAATCGCCTTCTGGAACTCCTTTCTTTAGCCAAAAAGTCCCCTCTTCGTAATGATCAAGAATGCTTAAATAGCCTCCAAAATCTCGCGCCACGTCGTGGCTATCCAGGCCACGTCGTGGGCTCCAAGTTATCCTTACCGGGTAAGGATTCCTCCATAATGCGATCTTTATCTTCTAGAATTCTCATGCCACGTCGTGGCTGACTTTGCCACATCGTAGGTTTAGTAATTTTCGTGGATTTATTCATCTCTTGTGTTCCAAGTCTCCCATGTTCTACATATTGTCACTTTTGGTCCCTCTCTTCGAAAATCCTTTTAATTGACTGAAAATAACAATTTAAAGTCATAAGTACCATTATTCTAAACATATTATCAACTTGTTAATAAAAATGTACTTAAATATTGCCTAAAAATAGGTATAAATATGAAAATATCAAAATACCCCACACTTAGGCTTTGCTTGCCCTCATGCAAATTTAAACTTAACCCTTAATTACTAACATCACATAGAACAATCCGACTCCAGCTCAGCTATTATGCCAAGACCTCAACGCATGCATTTGTGTCTAAAATTTTCCTAAAGTACCCCCCATACTTTAAATACTCACAATCTAAACACTTTTTGTTAAGGAAACAACGCCTTCTATATCACCTCCAAGAATTTTCTCATATTGATCCGAAATCTGAGAATTCATAATTCTTGTAACATTATGGTGAGAAGAAGCCTAGTTTTTTAAAATAAGTTGAATGCTTCTAGCATGATCAACAAAATTTTCTTTTTTAGAGTGAAGAAAATTGTTGGTCAACGAGATACAAGTGTTTTTCTTTTTTAAAAGAGAAAGAGATTTTTCGAAAGAGGAGAGTTTTGATTAGAGATTTTTTAACTCAAATCTAAGAGAAGATCTTTCTTTATTTGGTAAATCGAAACATAAGTGATCAATCGTGGCGATTTTTTCGATGTTTTCATCAGAATAGTTAACAATATTTTTTACTTGATACGTTGAGGTTGCGTCCCATTCCTTAAGGTCTGTACCAGCTTGAGAAGGATCAATGTCAAGAGTGTCAATGCTGTCATTTGATGTGTCAACGTGAGATTCAACGATCTGGGTCATGAGACACTTACCTTTTGAAGCTTCGTCGTCTGAGAGGTTTTCATTTTCAAAAACAGATCATAGTGTGATCATCATCTCTTGAGCAGTTGAGCAGTTTTGAACCAAACGATACACGGAATAAGGAAGTGAGTTTCCAATGGCAATTCTCGTCTTTACATCGAGATTCATCACACTTTTTTCATCCTTGTTGTATCCTGGCACTTATTTCCTTTTTAGCTTACTATCGGATGCACCATCATTATATGATTGATGCATAACGACGATGGGACCTTTATTGATGATGTCAAGCATGTCAAAGTCCATGATCTCGAGAACATCCATGGCTATTGATTTCCAAGTAGTGAAGTTAAGTTCATTAAACGGAGGAATCTTTTGCAAGCAGTCAATTTTGGAATATAGGAGGTCGACATAATTCCTTGAGTGTATCAAAAACTTGCTATGATACCAATTAAAGGTTTGTATTGATTGGATACACTTCATGTATAATAAAAAAGAACAAACTAAACTAAGAAAATAAAGAAAAAAAAAGTAAAGAACACGAAGAATTCTCCACAATGTCTTTCACCAAGAAAGGGGTTGTTTTCACTAAGAAAACGGGTTGTCAAAAATACGGTCACCAAGACGATTACGTTAGGGTTTCACCTTAATGTTGAATATATACTAATATATACAAGTATATACCTTGATTGAAGGGATTGTATCCAATCTACACTAAGAATCGATCTTTATCACAAAGATATCAGATATGCTATCTATTCTATACATATATGTATAATTACCTAATATACAAAGATTACATTAGATTATATGACTACATATTGATGTGTATAAGGCTTGAGGTCCTAGCGTTGACCCTGACGTTGGCGCTGGTGTTGGTGGTCAGCGTGTAGAGTGTTTGACTCATCAGATCATAAGGTGTGACCTTACATAGTTTATTTTGTAAATTTAATAAAATACTTTATTAAATAAAGTTATTTAACTAACTAATAATCTATTTTATTAATGGGTTGGGCTATTAAATTGCTAGAATAACTTGGGGTTAGCCCACTTGGCTAACATTCCGTCTAATAAGGTGTTCCTAACAAGAAGATATTGGGTTCATTTCTAGGCATATATGAAATTGTCGTTCTGAAAAAAATGCTAGAAAAATACTTGTAAAACTCGAACCAACACTTTACATATATAAAAAAAATAATAAAGAAATGGAAAAATGACTTATGAGGGTAACTACCTCTTATGTTTGTTCACATGTTGGGAACTTTTTTCTTTGTACACATATAGCTAACTTACTTGTTTTACGTGTTCACATTATACAACTATTACCGACTATCACCCGTTTTACCCGGTTGCTTCTAATTACATAAGTTAAAAATGATTGTGTGGCGTCTTATATGTTCATTACACCCCCTTTCTCATTTAATTAGGATTTTTCATTGCAACTTATTCCAAAATCTTTTCCCGATTACCGTTTTCTCATAAATCAATCGATCCAACAAAGGAGGGGATTTAGGGTTTGCACTTGAAGCGTGGATTTGAAATCAACAACTGTAGCACGTCAGAATCATCTAACGGTAAGTATCTGACATTATATTTTCATTGCAATGGATTATTTGCACCAAAACCGTTAGTATATTTTGACCCTACAAAAGTGTGAGTCCGTGGTGTGGATTTTTGTGGCATGAACTATAGAGAATTTGTGTTGTGGGTTACAAAGTTGAACAAAGGAAACTATGACAATTTGTACTACTATAGTAGAAAGGAAAGCTTGGTAGAGGGTATTATAAGAATCGATAATGATGCTAATTTTTTTAGTTTATTGAAGATGGTTATAGTCCTAGGAATAAGCAAAAAATGAATTTGTACATTGACCACCAAAACGAAGCTATTCTATATTGGGCTGATAAGGAGGTGTTAACCGGAGATGAAGGGCATGAGTTTGATATACAAATTTATGATATCATGGAATATAAACATGAACCTGATGAAGAGGTGCATACTTTTTTGACAAAACTATTGGTGGAAATTTTTTGAACAAGTTGTCAGGTATACCCATTCCTAATACTAATGCATAAGTAAGTGATGACAATAAAGTCACTAATGAAGTTGATGAGGTTGTGTTACTTTTCCGTGATGAGAACCAAGAATGGGATAATATGGACCCAATTTTAAGTATGAAGTTTTTTAACCTAATGGAATTAAAGTTATGTCTAACCAACTATGAAGTCAATAATGGGTATGATTGATGTTGAAGTTGAAGCTAACATTGCAGGAGAAGAAGAGGTTCAACGGGACATTGAAGGAGAAGTAGAAGTTAAAGATGACATTCTAGGAGTACCTACACTCTAATTTAGGAAGAGGACAAGGAAAACTTTAGAAAGAATTACAAATATTATGCCAGGGAAGAACATAGGGAGGAAAGTTGGAAGTAATAGTGAACACCTAATGGAGATTTGATGTTAATGTCTTGTTTAGCTTTTGGCAAAACTTTTGGTATGCATGTTTTGAAATCTTGGGTCTTTTAATAGCTTTTGGCATGTTAGGAAAAACTTGACACATTTGGCACATCTTTTGGAACACATCTTTTTCGATGCATGTTTGAAGTTTTTAGTCATGTAAGACACTTTTGCACATCTTTTGTAATATCATTTGTGATGTTTAACATCTTTAACAATGTTATTTAGATGTTTTTATCTGATTTTTATGTCAATTACATTATGGCAATTAAACTTTTATGCCAATTACATCAAGTAACAAGAACACATGATTTAGTCATAGTACATCCAAATTTCATTACATTCAAAACTTCGTGAACTACATGATTTATTAATAATACATCAAATAGGATACAAGAACACATCAAACTTTCAAAACTACATCTTTTAAATAAAAGAAAAAAACACAAACAATACAACTTTGTGAGTAAACAACATCCAATTCACTTTGTCCAGTTCTTATCTGAAAACCAAATGAGAGTTCTTCTTTTGTTCCAGTTTCATCATGCATATGCTAATTTCATTTTCCAATGTAGAAAGTTTCAAGCTAACATTGCAAGTTTATCCCAATTTCTCTTCTCTTATACCATCTGTTATGCATTCATATTCATCCATCTATTCCCAAAATTTACATTTTGGAGTTATGCCACTCTTCAAGAAAAGAATAAAAACGGTTAAATTTAAGTGAAAGATGAAAAAGAAGCATCCATTAGTAATAACTAAAAAAAAATTGGTTTACCGGTGCGTTTTGACACCCACGAAACTTTCTTCCAAGATTGGTGGAGGCTCCTTGAAATCTTCACGAGAGATGGTTCCTTACAATTACATGGATGGTCAGTTTGATATTTGTCACTTCGTTTGAAAGAGAAAGATGAAGCAAAAGAAGCCATTGTTGATGTCAATCTAGGGCTTGATTAATGAATGAGCTATATATCACCCTCTTTATAATGCAATGATGTGTATTATGCCACGTAGATGCCACATAGCATAATGTATATGACAACCAAGCCTTCAATTAGCCACGTCAGCTGTAACATACGTTAGCCATTAATAATGGTATAATGTGAACACATAAAACAAGTTAATTGGCTATATGTATACCAAAAAAAATTGCCAACATATGAACAAACATAAAAGATAGTTATCTCCGTTCTAAATCAACGTCACTTTTCTCTTACCTTTTTTGTGAATGATGGTTTCAAGCAAGCCAAAAGAAAAAAAAGATCAACTTTTATGTTGGAGTGTCTAGCAATATTATTTCCAAGCTTAATATGGATATTGATAGAATCATAGAAGTAATCTATCATAATTACTATTTTCTGATACCAACAATCCCTACATTTATATTACGGAGTGTTGGTGTTTTGTTTCACTAATTATATTTAAGTATAAAGGGGTTGACTTGTTGACCAAAATCAATCTTGATGAATATTAAACAAGGAAGGTGCAGAGTGCATACTTGTTTAAGTTTAATCAAGATTAAAAGTAGATTGTCATTTAGGGGGCGAAACCCCTGAATGAACGGGGGTCAGGGGGCAGCGCCCATGGGAGTGGGGTCCAAGGGGCGGCAGCCCCTAGCAGGGTCCAAGGGGCAGAGCCCCTAGCTGGCGTCGAGCTATATTAAAAATGCATCATAAATCCAAATTTAGAATATTTGATGCGTTTTTTTGGCTTGGTATTAATCCTTATAGAAAACTTAAATTTATGACAGTTTTTTATTGTTGCCAAACTATTTTATGACAGTTTTGATAGTTTTCAGACAAAGGAGGCATTTAACCAATTTTGGTCAGTTTTTTGGTTCTAACGAAATTTATACATCCCATTCTCTATTCTAAATCTCTTCTAAGTCTTATCCAATCAAAGATTAGGGAGTAGCACCCAAATACTTTGATTTGATAGTGAAATCACAATTCTCAGAATATCTAAGTGCCTTTATTACCCCGAAATTCTAACAAAAATCAAAATATTATGTGATCACGGCAAGTGGCGATTATGTGAAGGATATGACAAGCAAGTTTGACAAGTTGAACAAGTTTGAAGGGCAAGATTTTCGTAGATCGTAGAAGAAGATGCACTTTCCCTTTACCACTCTGAAAGTGGTGTATGTTCTGAGTACACCCATGCCAATCTTACCAGAATCTATTGAAGATGAACCTCTAGAGGCAACAAGAAGGAGATCAAAGTGGGAAAATGATGATTACATATGTCGTGGTCATATTCTCAATAATATGTCTGACTCTCTGTTTGATATCTATAAAAATCTCAAATCTACAAAAGAACTGTGGGATTCTCTTGAATCCAAGTACATGGTTGAAGATGCTTCTAGCAAGAAGTTTCTTGTTAGTAACTTTATGGTTTACAAGATGATTAAATCTAGCCATGTTATGGAACAATTCCATGAAATGTTAAGGATTCTGGGACAGTTTTCTCAACACAATCTGAAAATGGATGAAGCCATTTTTGAGGCTGTGATCATTGACAAATTGCCCCTTCTTAGAAGGATTTTGAACACAATCGGAAACATAACAAAGAGGAATTGACTTTGACTCAACTTGTAAGCCATTTATAGATTGAAGAGTCCTTAAGGACTCAAGAACTTGATAACAATCCTAAAGGCAAGAACCAAGTTGGTTGCTCTTCTGTAAACATGGTGGAAGGAGAAAGTTCAAAGAATACCAAGAAGTCTAATGGAAAAAGGAAGTTTAAAGGAAAGGATGACGATTCTTCCAACAAGAAGTATAAATTGGTTTGTTGGAATTGTAACAACCGGGTCACTTCAAGAAAGATTGTTGTCTTCATAAAGTGAACAAGGATGGTGCTGGACCAAGTGGATCCAAGGATTCAGAAAAGCAACAAGGTCAGATTTATGTTTTCATGCAGAATTCTAAATATATTCAGAATTATATTTATGTGATTTCTGAAGCATTTTTTGTGCAAGATGATAATGTTGCATGGTGGGTTGATTCGGGAGAAACAAGTCATGTTTGCAAAGATCTATATTGGTTCAAAGACTTTCAACCAATTGAAGATGGATATGTTGTGAAGATGAGAAATGTTGCAACTGGACCAAGAAAGGGACTAGGATCTGTTTTACTTACCTTCACTTCTGGGAAATGTTTGTTTTTGAACAATATTTTATATGTTCTAGGGATTCGTAAGAATCTTGTGTCTGAAATTGTATTAAATAATTGCGGTTACAAACAAGTATTAGAAAGTGACAAGTATATCTTGTCAATACATGGTTTTTTTATGAGATTTGGATATGTATGTAATGGAATGATTAGGCTTAATATTAATTATCCTTCTATTGATAGTTATATTTTCATGAGTTCTACTAGTACTAGAAATAATTTTAATAAATATGAATTATGGCATGCTAGACTAGGACACATTCATTACAAGAGATTAAAAGACATGTCGAAATGACTTTAATTCCTGCTTTTGATATGCAAAATAATGAAAAATGTAAAACATGCATGCTAACTAAAATCACTAGACAACCTTTCAAAGATGCTTTTTAGGGAAAGCAAGGTATTGGATCTTATACATAGTCATTTATGTGATTTCCATACAACACCTTCCCTTGGAAACAAAAAGTATGTTGTTACTTTTAATGATGATGCATCTAGATATTGTTATGTCTATTTGATACATTCTAAGGATGAAGCACTTGATAAATTTAAAATTTATAGACAACAAGTTGAGCTTCATAAAAATGAATTAATAAAAATCTTGCGTACTGATAGAGGTGGTGAGTATTATGATCCAATTTATTTTGAATCAACTGGAATAATACATCAAACCATAGCTCCTTATACACCACAACTAAATGGTGTAGTTGAAAGGAAGAATAGGACTTTGAAAGAAATGGTTAATTCCATGTTGTCCTATTCTGGATTAAGTGAAGGGTTTTAGGGTGAGGCAATGTTAACTGCATGTTACATCTTGAACATAACTCCAAATAAAAGGAGTAAGAATACTCCTTATGAAATTTGGTGTAAAAAGGTACCAAATTTGAGTTATCTCAAAGTTTAGGGTTATAGAGCAGTTGTAAGGCTCATTGAACCCAAAAGGAAAACATTGGATGAAAGAGGTATAAATTGTATCTTTATTGGATATGCTGAGCATTCCAAAGCTTATAGATTCTATGTTTTATAATCTAATGACTTTGTGTCTGTGAACACTGTTATAGAGTCAAGAGATGCTATCTTTGATGAAGAAAGATTTATATCTATACCTAGACCTAGGTACATGATTCAACTGTCTTTCAGCAAGAACACAACTCAAGCTGGAGATGATTCTGGTGGTACAAGTTATGTGCCTGAACTTAGAAAGAGTACTAAAGCTAGAAAAGCTAAATCTTTTGGATCTGATTTTCAACTATATTTAGTTGAAGGAACAAGGGATGAGACTATGTCTCAACATCAATATTGTTTTAATATTGAGGAGGATCCAAAGACTTTCAGTGAAGCTATGGCTTCTAGGGATGTTTATTTTTGGAAAGAGGCAATTCATGATAAGATTGATTCTGTCATGCATAACAATACTTGGGTATTGTCTGATTTACCTCCTGGTTGCAAGGCATTAGGATGTAAATGGATCCTCCAAAGAAAAATGAAAATGGATGGCACAATTGATAAGTATAACGCCAAATTGGTTATCCAAGGCTTTAGACAAAAAGAAGGCATTGATTTCTTTGACACTTATGCTCCTGTTGCCAAAATTTATACTATTAGATTATTCTTAGCTCTTGCAACTATACATAATCTTGTGATTCACTAAATGGATGTCAAAACTGCATTCTTGAATGGTGACTTGGATGAGAAAATATACATGAAACAACCTGAAGGGTTTGTGATGCCTGGAAATGAAAACAAAGTGTGCAAGTTGAAGAAATCATTATATGGTTTGAAAAAAGCACCAAAAAAATGGCATTAAAAGCTTGATGATGTTGTCTTATCTAATCGTTTTGCATTAAACCAAGCTGACAAGTGTGTATATAACAAATTTGATACTTCTGGCAAAGGAGTCATGATTTGTTTATATGTAGATGATATGTTGGTTTTTGGTACTGATTTAGAAGAAGTTGAGAAAACCAAGAAATTCTTATCATTTAGTTTTGATATGAAAGACATGGGGGAGGCTGAGGTAATTCTTGGTATAAGAATTAGAAAAGGAAACAATAGGATTTCAATTTCTCATTCTCATTATATTGAGAATATATTGAAAAAGTTTAACTTTGAGAATTGTTCTCCTGTTAGCACTCCTATTGATCCTAGTCTTAAGCTTCTACCTAATAAAGGATCTCTAGTGTCTGGACTTGAATACTCAAGGGCTATTGGGTGTCTAATGTATTCCATGATTAGTATTAGGTCTGATATAACATATGATGTGGGAAGGCTTAGTAGATATATTAGTAATCCTAGTTCACATAATTGGCAAGCTGTGAGCAGAGTATTCAAGTATTTGAAAGGTACCATAAATTATGGTTTAAATTATAGTGGATATCCTTCTATTTTGGAAGGTTATTCAGATGCCAGCTGGATTAACAACTTAGAGGGTCACTCCTCTACCAGTGGTTGGGTGTTTTTCTTGGAGGATTTGTCACTTCTTTGGCATCCAAGAAACAGACTTGTATTACTAACTCAACCATGGAATCTGAGTTTGTTGCATTGTCTGTTGCTGGTAAAGAAGCTGAGTGGCTAAGGAATTTGATTTATGAAATTCCATTATGGCCCAAACTGATATCTACCATTTCTATTAGATGTGATAGTCCTGCAACTTTGGCTAAGGCTTATAGTCAAGTGTACAATGGAAAGTCTAGACATTTAGGTGTTAGACATAGCATGATTCGTGAGCTCATCATGACTGGTGTGATATATGTGGAGTTTGTAAGAACTCAATTGAATTTGGCTGATTATCTAACTAAAGGGTTTAACAAGAAATCTTATGTACAAGGCGGTTGTATGGATGTGTTTAAAGTCCACTTAAAATCTTTTATATTGAGATACCCAATTCCCATCTAATGTAATATTAGATGCTGAATTCAATGTGGAAGGCTTGATATTTGAAGACTGGAACACATTTTATCATCATCCCAAGGTATGTGTTCGGTACTGCAAGTTATGTAGGTTGAAGTTTTATTTCTTAATAGTTCTTTGAAAAATTGCATTTGCAGGTGCAAGAATAAAAGAACTACCTATATAAGCATGAAGTTTAGCTGCTTCAAGAAGTTGGGACTTGACTTCGATATGCTTATTGAAGGATAGGACATAAGCTAGTAAAATATAGTGTCCAATTAGAACTTATGAGAATGTAAATTGTTGTGTGTATTATCTTCATGTATTCACTATGAATAGAAAGTGTTCAATCCTTAGTGACACCCTAATATTCGAATATTTTGAATGAATAATATACTAATGTGAAATTCAATCGTCACGACATTTCATTTATGCATTGGTTTGTTTTTGTTATGTTTTGTTTTAAGTTAATCAAGATTACACTTAAATGGGGGAGGTTTGTTGGTGATTTGTTTCACTAATTGTATTTAAGTGTAATAGGTTGACTTGTTGACCAAAATCAATCTTGATGAATATTAAACAAGTAAGGAAGGTGCGGAGTGCAGACTTGTTTAAGTTTATTCAAGATTAAAAGTAGATTGTCATTTAGGGGCTAAGCCCCTGAACGGACGGGGGTCCGGGGGCAGCGCCCCTGGGAACGGGGTCCAAAGGGCAGAGCCCCTGGCTGGGGTCGAGCTGTATTAAAAATGCATCATAAATCCAAATTTAGAATATTTGACCCATTTTTGGCTTGATATTAATTCTTATAGAAAACCCGGATTTATGACAGCTTTTTACTGTTACCAAACTGTTTTATGACAGTTTTGACAGTTTTCAGACAAATGAGGTATTTAACCAATTTTGGTCAATTTTTTGGTACTAACGAAATTTATGCATCACATTCTCTATTTCGAATCTCTTCTGAGTCTTATCCAATCAAAGATTAGGAAGTACCAACAAAATACTTTGATTTAATAGTGAAATCACATTTCTCAGAATATGAATGTGTCTTTATTACACCGAAATTCTAACATGGAGTCGAATCACCCTATGGTTGTGATTGTTGGTATTTACAATTCTAATTGGCTCCGTTTTAGAAATTAAATTTTTAAAATTGTATTTTCTACCGTTGTATTGATTCATTAATTTTTTTGAGCAAAAAAAAATTGTATCATACAGACTTTTAAACTATTTGATCGTGTTATTTAAATTATTTTTATTGTTTTTTATTTCGTTGTTCGTTTTCTCGGTAAAACAAGTTCAAATGAAATTTTGATTTTCTTAATGTCTTAATGATTATTTAATCACATTGTTTAAATTACTTTGACTGAAAAAATTGATTTTTTTTTCTTAAACATTTTAATGATTTAGATAATTTTGCTTTTTAGAAAATTATTATAATAGTTATTATTTTATATTAATTATGTAATAACAAAATCATAAAGTCCGTTACATGATGTTTTTGTGTTCATGAATTGTTTTGCCAAATAGGATTTTTTTTTGGTTGCTTGATAGTTGTTTTTTGGTTAAACACAATAACACATAGTCGTTTGGTTGGTCAATTACTTAATTTTGTGCTATATTGTAATAGAAAAGTTTAAATTATGTTTTTATTTTATTTTATTAGATTCTATATATTTTTGCTACTCTCATTTTTGTGGTTTGCTTCTGCTTCACACTTATGGTATTAGTGAATTCTAAAGTTGACATCAAACTCGTTATTTGTTATAGAAACTTATATGGTTGTGTTTGTGGTTTTTGTTTATCCTACGTAACTTACTTCCAACGATTTGAACTAGAACCCAAAACCCATGAATTGAAACTGGAAATCTGAAAAAACCAAGAACCCGAAACCAAAAAAAAAAATGAATAGTTTTTAAACCCCTACCACTCCAAAAAAAAAATAATAAATAAATAAAATCGTCGAGCTCATCAAGTTTGTTCAAGTTCTATGGCGCTTGGCTGTGATTTTGGGAATAAATTCTAACTATGAATTTTTGTAATTAAATATAGTAATTTGATACGTAAGGGAAAAAAAATAATGATTTAAGTACGAAGGTTTAATAGTAACAAATCTTGTTAATTTTGAAAGATACGAAAGCTTAAAAGCAATCGATCTTACTAATTTTGTGACAATTGGTGAATCCAAAAAGGTGCAACCTTCCAAACTAGAAATTATAGAAATATGCAAGATTGATTTTAAACAACAATTCTCTTTTTGTATGGATATATTTTTTGGTTAATATTTTACTGTTAATTGCGATGTTTGTCATATTGTCATTATTGTGATTTTAATGGTACAAGCTAGCACATGATCTCTAAAGTGATATATTTCTTCATCTACATAGGTAGGTACATTGATGATTATAATATATATGTACATTGGTCGTACTTTTATAGGCTTGGTGTGTCTAACATTTTAAATCCATTTAAATCCAAGCGTATAGATTGGTCTAATGTCCTTTGGATCAACTTAAAAATACTTAAAAATAATAGTTTGAGTTATTGATAAGTCACAATTTAAAGCTTATAGAGTGATCAGACTTCTCATTCTCTATATATATGGGACGAATTACTATATAGATTATTTCTAAATCAAACTCATTGTCACCTTTTTATCCATGTACCTTGATACAGTATATATATTAAAGTCTTGATCAATCTATTTTCCCGACACTGTGGTAGCATCTTCTCTTTGTCAATTATGTCGGTTGATTGGATTGAACACATTAATGAAAGATCAAAGGAAGATCTAAGTCACAACAAGTGAAACCCTAATCATGTTGAAATCAGTTTTTAAGAGATCGAAAACTAACTCAACAACTTATTTGATAGATTTGATATTTGATAATCAATAGAATACCAACAAAATGGATGACATGAATACAAACAACAACGGGTCAAAGATGAAGCTATTTCGTTTTAAAAGTTACAAATGTATTGTCTAATCTGTATTATTTAAATAAACACATAATTATTCATAAAAATTGGGACATGACAAAACTTTTACATCGTATGAATATATAATTTTAATAATTTTATATGACTTTACGGATTTATGATTCTTTAATTAGATTTACCTACAATTTGTCGTTTGCTGGAAAATAGAAAGATTTTAGATCTACCAAGTCACAGCAAGGATTGAGTGTTATCTATTAAGCACGACGATGATCAATTATAACGTAATTATGAGTGACAAACACAAATAATTAGAAGATGTGATACCTTTTTATTCCATTTCTGGTCATTGTGGTTAATAGAGATTATTGAAGAATTTATTATAGTCTTATTATTAAATTATAAATTATTTATTTCTTAATTCATAAAAATTTTAAACTTCATCAATTTTCTCCCAATCATTACCTCAAAAAAAAAAGACCATGGAAAACAGGACATCAAAGTGCAGTCTAGATTATTTAAAAAGGCACATAATTATTTGTAGAAATTCGGATATGACAAAACTTTTACATCATATCAATAAATAATTTCAATTATTTTATACGACTTAAGTGGTCTTTTCATTTCTTTAATCAGATGTTATCCACAATATATTATTTGATGGAAAATGGAGAAAGATATTATATCTCTATTATAACTGTTGGAGCTTGCGAGCAGCGATTGGGTGTTATCTACTAGGCACGACAACGATCAAATCAAGTGTGACTATTAGTGCAAAAAACAAATATTTTGCATATATGATCACATTTTCATGTCTGTTTATTATAATTAATTAAGATTTTTAAAACTTTAATCATAAAAGTATTTAGATTAAATTTTTTATTTTAAAAAAGTTGAGTAATCTAATCAGCCTTTGAAGACATTAAATAAACAATTTTTTTTACATAATAACCACTCACTTTGGAGTGCTTATTTCGGAGTAAGGAAAAATAAGTCAAGCACAACATTGTAGCGCGGGTGTGTATATGAGGACCACACATGAACATGAACATGAACGTACTAGACAAAGCATTCCAGACAGAGGTGATTCTGAAACTCTTGTAACCTAAATATCAAATATTTTGTGTGTTTTCTAGCATAGATTCAACAATCATCTACTGATTAATTAATATACGTGCATTTTAGTAAATAAACGATTTTATGTAATCTGAAAAGTGTAAAACTTGTCGTAAATACCATATTTAATGTAATGTTGTTGTTATCTTTGGCCATTATTACCATGCAAGTAGCATAAAATCATATAGTAACAGTACACGGTGGGTAAGGAAGTGTAGGTTACATATTTAATATGAATCCAAAATGTGATTTATGAATCCAGAATATGAAGAACTACTTAGGTACATCTGGAATATGAAAAACAACTCCGAAATACGCAAAATGTTGTAAGAGTGTAACAATAAAAATCTCAAGAAATTTAAACTTTTGAAATCAACCCAAATTCATAAATTGTTTACAAATCATAGTTTTCAAAACATTTTTCCAACATCAGAATCTCTCGAAATCATAAGTGATAAACAAGAGGATGTGTATGGGTCACGCCTTCGCCTTCCCTCGATCATCCAATGTACCTGAAACCACAACCAAAAACTGTAAGCGAAAGCATAATGAGTTTCCCCCAAACTACCAACACATAAGCAAATAACATATACAATAACATGTAATGAGTCCACAGCTAAAAGACTGGATTACCCCAGAGTCCATAATATAAGTTTGGCTTGCCCTCAAGGCCCACATCTTATGTCCGGCGTGCTCCCTGACCAAATCAGTCATTCGACTGATTTACCCTTAAGCACTCAGTACAAGTCGGGAACACCACCCGGTCCTTAGCTCGTATCTGGAATGCTCCTGAGCCCTTGGTATCACTCTGGTATGCCCTACCCGACCCTCAACTCATAATTGGAATGCTCGAGGATTTGTTGGCTACCGCACGAAGCACTACGACCTCAACCCAATACAATATATCGACATATAACATATAACAACACATACATATAATCATGAAAACAGAATCACAGGTAGTCCTATAGATATACCAGACTAGCATATCGATAACTAGCATAATCATGCGTATCTATTCCATACTCAACATATCAGCGAATAGTTGGATATCAAACCAAGAGGCCGGCCTTGGTGCCTTCGATCCGTAAGTACAGTGAGGAACACTCACCTTACAAATTGGACAAAAGCTGATGAGGTCTCGACTCCGAATCTCAGCCTCAACCAACACCTGACCATCCAAGTGACCAATCACAATCAAAATCCCAAAATACCCTTAAGGTAAAACTTGGTCAAAGTCAAGGTCAAACTGGTCAAAATCCATAAATCAACCCAACCGAATCAACTCAGCAAGCGTATGTTGGGTGTACTCTGGAGGTACGCTGGGCATACTCCTACGCTGACCAAAACAAGGTCGTTGATTGCGTATGTTGGGCGTAACCCCAAACTATTTATTTCTTCTATTAAGTGCTTAATACAACGTCTTAACACGTCCAAACGCAGATCCAAGGTCAAAATGTCATAAGGAGTCATAAAGCTTCCAACTTTATGACTTTGCACGCTCAATAAGTGCTTAACCCATAAAAACCCAACATCTTAATGCCTTAAGACTCTCCATAACATGCATGGGACAAAACCAAACATTGGGACTCCATTTTTATGACTTAAGACCCCTCCTAGGTTCTGAAAGGACAACTTAATGGCCAAGAACATGCCATGCTCAAGATCTAACATTTTAGGACCAAAAAGCATCATTAAAACACCCATTTCTAGATCTATATGATAGAGGGTTAAAGTTTCAAGCTTTATACCTTAAAAAGGTGGCAAATTATGCACACATCCCAGATCCAAAGTGCTTCACTCCTCCAAGATGAGCTTGGATCCCTTCCTTCTTCTTCAAAGCCGAAAAATACACATTCTTAAGCTTGGAATGGCTCCAGAAGGCAATAAATTAGAAAACTTTGAAAAGTTCAAAGAGTTTAAACATGAAGTAGAGAATCAATTAAGCAAGAAGATAAATATACGCCGGTCCGATATAGGAGGAGAGTATCTTAGTATCGAGTTCCACGACTACCTCAAGGAATGTGAAATAGTTTCACGATTGACTCCTCTAAGGACACCACAACTTAATGGTGTGGCTGAGATGTGCATTCGGAGCTTATTGGACATGGTTCGTTCCATGATGTGTCAGGCTACTCTTCCCATCTCCTTTTGGGGATATGCCTTAGAGTCAACCACCCATATCCTCAATCTTGTCCCTACTAAGAAGGTTGCCAAAACACCTCACACGATGTAGAGAAGGAAAGTTCCCTCGTTAACGCATATCAAAGTATGGGGTTGTGAAGATTTCGTTAGACAGGAGACTCATGAAAAGCTAGAAGCCGGAAGTGAGAAGTTTATTTTCAATGGCTACCCACAAAAGTCTTTTGGATATTTATTCTACAGACCTAGTGAAAATGTGGTCTTTATAGCACGAATAAGAGTCTTTCGTGAGAGAACTCATATGCAAATAGGACAGTAGGAGCACTAATGACCTTGAATAGATGCAAGAGTCAACCAATGTAGGAACTTTAGAAGACACTAGCACTCAACCAGAGGAAGAAATTCCAGTTGAGCCATTTGGCAATTCATTACCTCTTCATCGTTCCAGTAGAGTTAGCATACTACTAATGTTCTACGGTTTCCATATAATATCAGAAGGTGATACATTTATCAGTGATTAAACACTGGTAAAATTAGATGACCTTCTAACTACAAGGAAGCGATGGTAGGCCCTGAGGCATCAAAGTGAAAAGAGGCAATGGACAGCAAGATTAAGTTCATGTATGACAACCAACTTTGGAATTTGGTTGATCAAGAACTTAGTCAAAAGACATTTGGTTGCAAATGAATCTTCAAGAAGAAGACCGATATGGATGGAAATGTGCACATAGTCAAGACACAAATGGTAGCAAAGGGCTTTACTCAAACCCCAGGGATTGACTATGATCAGACCTTCTCACTAGTGGCCAAGATAAAATCTTTTAGGATAATGCTCGCCATAGTTGCCTTTCATGATTATGAAATTTAGTAGGTGGATGTCAAAACTGCTTTCCTTAATGGGAAGTTGGATGAAGATGTTCACATGAGTTAGCCAGAGGATTTTGTTGATGCAAAATTTCCCAATAGAGTGTGTAAGTTTGAGAAATCCATCTATGGATTTAAACAAGCATCTCACAGTTGGAATCTTTTCCTCCATGAGAAATTAAAAGATTTTGGTTTCTCTAGAAGTGAGGATGAGTCCCATGTGTATATCAAGGCTAGTGGGAGTATAGTAACTTTTCTAATATTGTATGTTGATGACATACTATTTATAGGAAACGACGTTCCAACCTTGCAAGAAGTGAAATCTTGGCTTGGAAAGCGTTTCGCTATGAAGGATATAGGAGAAGTTGCCTATATATTCAAGATAAGAATTTTAAGAGATAGAAAGAAAAAGACAAGTTGGACTTAGTCAAAGTATATACTTGGAAAAGGTAGTAAAATGGTTTAGTATGGAAAATTACAAAAAAGGAGAGCTACCTATTCAGAGCAATGCCAAATTAAGTAATTATATTGCTATAATTTACAAATTGTTTGTGCATTGGTGTTGCGAAAACGTATCAATAACTTGATGTTATAAAACGTAGTGTCATGTATAATTTGGTGAGTAAAGGATATAAGCATATAAGTCAAAGTTTATCCATTCCTTTTTCCCTAACGGGAAAAAGCAATATCTTTGGGCCCCTCAGTGATTTGGTGTTGACTTATAGTGGTGGGCCTAGCCATGACTAAATTGATGTGTTTAATTAGAAGTCTTATGTCGTCATCACAAATCAAAAATCGGGAAAAAATATTTTAGACAATGATATTGATTATAATCCATGTCTCATGTCTATATGATATCTCGTAGAACGAATGAATATTTAATCACTTATCATAGGACCAATGTCTGATTAGATCAAGTTCGACGGTTGCATTGGAAAGCACAATTTGCTATTTAATTTGGGAGTTGTAATTTAGTTATAGACTTATCCAAGTTGGAGACTGTTGGATTATGTGTCTAAACCACTAACTAAATGATTATAAATTATACTTATTAGCAAAGTCCTTTTGGGCCGCCTAAAACCTAGTAATTGATTGGAATGCTTTTCTGGAGAGAAGTGACGATTTGTTAATTTATTATATGATTAATAAGTTAATTAGAAGTCAAAATAAATATTTTATTAATATGTTTTGAGAAAAATATATTAATTAGAAATTATATTATTTAATTAAGAATTAATTGGAATTAATTTTGGGATTAATTAGATTAATTAGAAGTAGAAGGACTAAAAGTGCCAATGTCCAAAAGTTGAACATTGATTGATTCTAGAACCTCCATAGGAGAGGACACGGTTCTATAGGGGTCAAGGGAGCTTATCTAGGGGTTCTAGGAAGCTTATGATTGCTTGGGGGGAAAGAAAATGGTTAGAGTTATCCATAAGGAAACCTGCCTTTTATACACCTCCTTAAGCCCTATAACTACCCCAAGGCATGGGATTTTTGGATTTCACTATTCCAAGAGATCCTTAGAGACGAAAATCATACCTTCTACTCCTCTTTCTTCAATAGCCTCAAACTGTTAAGGTGTGGGTGTGAGCCAACAGAGGCATGGAATTTCTGGTGTTGGCTTTTTGAAGTTCTAAAAAGAAGTATTACTAGTTTATTTATAAAAGTAAACTAAAATGTATGTTTTCTATTATCCTTTCTCCTAAATCGAAAATATCAATATACTCTAGGGTTCTTAAATTCAAATTGTTGTTTGCATATCATAGTAAGAACATAGATCCTTTAGGGTGTATGTGAACTTAGAGTTTTATGTTTTCCGCCAAAAATATGTTTTTTGTTACCTATAAAACCCATCAATAACTGATACAAGAAACATAAACATAAACGTAATCAGTAAAGACCTTACAATATCTTATTCTACTAATGGCCTTTATCTCCTCGAATATCTCATCAAATCACTATCCATGTACCATTGTATTATAATTTATTATTGTTTTTTTATTTTAAAGGTAACAATATAATCATTTGTATATAGTTATTTTTAAGTGTTGTTGTTTTAATTTATTTTAAGCTACTTATTTGAAAACTTTTAACGATTATAAAAATATCTTTATGAAATATTTTAGTTAAATTGAGATTATAATTTAGTTTTTGCATTTAACATTACAATTTATCAATTTTAACTACTCACAAAATATTCTTTGGGTTTTTAAGTGGAATGAAACTTATATTTAAATTGACACTCTAATGTTGTATTTAAATTAAGAGTTTAAGTATTTTTTCCAAACTGTTCAAAAATTGTACCATTAAACTGATAAAGGTTTACATACAACAAAATATTAAATCTAATAAATTAAGTATAATATGTTAAATGTTAAAGACATAACTTTATAAATAGAAGTAAATATATTATTTTAATATTGAAATTTTGTTTATTTATGATTACACTTTAAGTTTGATATTTATTCAACTTTATTAACCAACTTATAATCATTATTAGAAAGACTCTATAATTTATCACTGCATTTAACTATTTACAATATATTCTTTGAATTGTTTAAGTTCAACTAAAATTTATATTTAACTTGACCCTATAATGTTATATTTAAATTAATAATTTAAGTATTTTATACAAATTGTTCAAAATTTGTAACTTTAAAATGATAATGAATTACATCCAATAATATATTAAAACTAATAAATTAAATATAATATGTTAAAAGTTAAAAAAACATAACTTTATAAGTAGAAGTAAATATATTATTTTAATATTGAAATTTAGTTTATATATGATTACACTTTATGTTTGATATTTATTTAACATTATTAACCAACTTAAAATTATTATTAGAAAGAAATTGAAAATTCATGGGAATTTCAAATGAATGTGGTAAAAGAAAAAATGCATGAGAGTTTCAAATAAATGTGGTGAAAGGAAAAATGCTTCTTTTATAATATACCAAGCGAATACCCGCGCGTTGCGTAGAAACACCTATATAGTTGAAGTCTTTACAAATATTAGTTTTTTTTTAATATAACAACAACATTGTCGTTGAATTTGATATAATAATTTATATATTAAATTGATATAATATATTGATTATTTTGAACTATATGATAATATATACATCTATTATAACTGTATAATCTCAATCGTTTGAATGACTTCTACCCGCGAGTTACACATGAATAAAATTAAATATAATATATGGTTTAATGTTATTTATAGTTGTTGTTATTGTTAATTAATTTTTTAAAATTTTTTTGTTTAATGTTTTAATTTCTATCATTATAATTATTTAAAAATCAGACATTGTTTTTTGATTTTAAATGTAACAATATAATCATTTATATAGAGTTATTTTTTACTATTGTTATTATAAGTTATTTTAAGATACTTAGTTACAAACTTTTAACAATTATAAAAATATCTTTACGAAATATTTTAGTTAAATTGAGATTATAATTTAGTTTTTGCATTTATCACTACAATTTATCACTTTTAACTATTTACAAAATATTCTTTCGTTGTTTAAGTGAAACTGAAATTTAGTTTTTGCATTTAGCATTACAATTTATCAATTTTAACTATTCACAAAATATTCTTTGGGTTTTTTAAGTGGAATGAAACTTATATTTAAGTTGACACTCTAATGTTATATTTAAATTAACAATTCAAGTATTTTGTTCAAACTGTTCAAAAGTTGTAGTTTTAAACTGATAATTGTTTACATACAACAACATTTTAAATCTAATAAATTAAGTATAATATGTTAGAAGTTAAAAACATAACTTTATAAGTAGAAGTAAATATATTATTTTAAAATTGAAATTTAGTTTATTTATGATTACACTTTAGGTTTGATATTTATTTAACCTTATTAACCAACTTATAATCATTATTAGAAAGACACAATAATTTATCACTTTTAACTATTTATTTAACCTTATTAACCATCTTATAATTATTATTAGAAAGAAATTGAAAGACCATGGGAGTTTTAAATAAATGTGGTGAAAGAAAAAATTAATGAGAGTTTCAAATGAACATGGTGAAAGGAAAAATATTTCTTTTATAATATATGATAATAGGTGAATGCTTGCGCGTTGCGCAGAAACACCTATATAGTTGAAGTCTTTACAAATATATGTTTTTTTTAATATAGCAATAACGTTGTTGTTAAATTTAATATAATATTTCATATACTAAATTGATATAATGAATTGATTATTTTGAATTGTATGATAATATATACATCTATTATAACTGCATAATCTCAATCGTTTGAATTACTTCTACCCGCGAGTTATACATAAATAAAATTAAATTTAATATATGGTTTAATGTTATTTATAGTTGTTTTTATTGTTAATTAATTTTGTTTTAATTTATTTGCTTAATGTTTTAATATTTATCATTATAATTATTTAAAACATCAAACATTATTTTTGATTTTAAAGGTAACAATATAATCATTTATATAGAGTTATTTTTAACTATTTTTATTATAAGTTATTTTAAGCTATTTATTTGAAAACTTTTAATGATTATAAAATATCTTTAGAAAATATTTGAGTTAAATTGATATTATAATTTAGTTTTTGCATTTATCACTAAAATTTATCACTGTTAACTATTTACAAAATACTCTGTGGTTTTTTAAGTGGAACTGAAATTTATATTTAAGTTGACATTGTAATGTTATATTTAAAATAACAATTTAAGTATTTTTTCCGAACTGTTTAAAAATTGTAGCTTTAGATAATGATTTACATACAGCAACATATTAAATTTAATAAATTAAGTATAATATGTTAAAAGTTATTGACATAACTTAATAAGTAGAATTAAATATATTATTTTAAAATTGAAATTTAGTATATTTATGATTATACTTTAGGTTTGATATTTATTTAACCTTATTAACCAACTTATAATCATTATTAGAAAAACACTACAATTAATCACTTTTAAATATTTATAGAATATTCTTTGGGTTGTTTAAGTTAAATTAAAATTTATATTTAAGTTGACATTGTAATGTTATATTCAAATTAATAATTGAAGTATTTTATACAAATTGTTCCAAAATTATATCTTTAAAATGATAATGGTTTACATCCAACAATATATTAAAACTAATAAATTAAGTATAATATATTAAAAGTTAAAAAATCACTTAATAAATGGAAGTATATATATATATATATATATATATATATATATATATATTATTTTAATATTAAAATTAAGTTTATATGTTATTACACTTTAGGTTTGATATTTATTTAACCTTATTAACCAACTTATAATCATTATTAGAAAGAAACTGAAAAGTCATGGGAGTTTCAAATGAATGTGGTGAAAACAAAAATACATGGGAGTTTCTAATGAATATGGTGAAAAAATATATTTTATTTATAATATAATATGATATGATGAAATGATATGATGAATAATATTGATATTAAGTTTATACGTTATTACACTTTAGGTTTGATATTTCTTTAATCTTCTTAACCAACTTATAATTATTATTAGAAAGAAATTGAAAAGTCATGGAAATTTCAAATGAATGTGGTGAAAGGAAATATACATGGGAGTTTCAAATGAATGTGGTGAAAGAAAAAAATACTTCCTTTATAATATAGTATGATATGATATGATGATATGATATTGAAATTAAGTTTATATGTTATATTTATTTAACCTTATTAACCAACTTATAACTATTATTAGAAAAAAATTAAAAAGTCATGGGAGTTTCAAATGCATGTGGTGAAAGAAAAAATACATAGGAGTTTCAAATAAATATGGTGAAAGGAAAAATATTTTCTTTATAATATAGTATGATATATATATATATATATATATATATATATATATATATATATATATATATATATATCATACATACTTATAAAGCTAGCATTTTTTCTTGAATCTCATGCATTTGAAACCCCCTTTTTTAACTTCTTTTCACCACATTCATTTGAAACTCCCATGACTTTTCAATTTCTTTACAAAAATATTATAAATAAGTTAAATAATGTTCTATAAACAAGAAAGGGTGTTTTATTACAATGTCTTCATCCCACATCGATGGTGAGAGTAAACAAGAGAATGTTTCCTTTTCTATAAATAAGAAAGGTTGTGAAATGTTTCAAAGGGACCAAACCATGAGAACTTCCTCATGCCTACCTTTGTAGGATGTTGAAGGTATTATTTGGTGAGATTGTCTATATTGGCAAGTGTCTAGTTAACTTTTAGAATTCCAAAAATGGTTTTGAACCGAATTTTTTCAGGTTTAAACCGTGTTTCAGTTACAAAAAAATTTATGTAGTTGGGTATATTTAGTTGAACCAGAGCAGGATCAATTTGGACCGATAAATGAATCATTTTCCTTTCACAACAAACATTTGAAACTCCCATGATTTTTCAAATTATTTCTAATATCATTATAAATAAGTTACATAATTTTATATAAATATAAAAAAGCATCTACCTAAATCTAAAATTATAACTGTTTGAAAAATCATTTTGATTCAAAAGCACGAAATGTATACAAACCGGGTTTCACTAGAAAAAAAATATGTAGTTTGGTATATTTAGTTGAATCGGTCCGAGTTTGATCTATTTGGACCATAAAAGAAGCATTTTCCTTTCACTACTTACATTTGAAACTCCCATGATTTTTCAAATTGTTTCCAATGATATTTTAAAAAAGTTACATAATGTTATATAACTATAAAAAAAACATCTACCTAAAAATAAAATTATAATTGTTTGAAAATTCGATTTGATCAAAAGCACGAAATATATACGCAGATTATATTTTATAAATAAATATTTTTTATAATGAACTTTTGAATCTTGAAAATACATATAAGCAAACTTTCTATATTAAGTATCTAACTGAATTTTATGATTTTAGAATTGAACGAAAAGTTATTCAATAAGAACTTACTTTTTTGGATAACAACTTACGAGATTATAGAAAAGTGAAACTATTTAACAATAAAGAAAGGGTAAACAAGAGAAATTGTGTTTTACTAAATAAGTTGAATAATGTTTTATTAACAAGAAAGCGTGCTCTATTACAATGTTTCAAAGAGACCAAACCATGAGAACCTCCTTATGCCTACCTTTTTAGGATGTTGAGGGTATTCTTTGGTGAGATTGTCTTTATTGGCAATTGTCCATTTAAGGCTATGTTTGGCGGACTAGCTGAAAAGCTAGCTGTTAGCTGAAAAGCTAGCTGATGGCTGAAAAGCTAGATGTTAAATAAAAAGCTAGCTGATAGCTAAAAAGCTAGCTGATAAAAAATAACGTTTGGTAAAACTAGCTGAAAAGCTAGCTGAAATATATAAAATTACATAAAAGGACATGTAAGAATATGTGTTTCTATAATTAATTAAGGGGTATATTTGGAAAATTTTAAAAAAGCTCCTAAAAAGTTAATCTAAGTAGCTTTTCAAAAAGCTAGCTTATAAGCTAGCTTATCAGCTACTTTTTGGCTTACCAAACACGACAACATAAAAAAACTCGAAAAATAAGCTAGCTTATCAGCTAGCTATGGCGCGCCAAACACAGCCTAAGTTTTAGAATCCCGTAAATGGTTTTAAACAAGATTTTTTTAGGTTCAAACACAGTTTCAGTTGAAAAACCGTTATGTAGTTTGGTATATTGAGTTTAATCGGCATGAGTTTGATCAATTTGTACCGATAAAAGAAACATTTTCCTTTCAGCACATACATTTGAAACTCCCATGATTTTTCAATTTGTTTCTAATAATATTATAAATAAGTTACCTAAACATAAAATTATAATTGTTTGAAAAATAATTTTGATTAAAAAACACAAAATATATACAAACCGGGTTTCAATAGAAAAAACGTTATGTAGTTTGATATATTAAGTTGAATCGGTCCGAGTTTGATCAATTTGGACCGATAAATGAAGCATTTTCCTTTCACCACAAATTGTTTATAATAATATTATAAATTACATAATGTTATATAATATAAAAAAAATCTAGCTAAACATAAAATTATAATTATTTGAAAAATCACTTTGATTCAAAAGCACGAAATATATATTCGATTATATTTTATAAATTAATTCATTTTATAATGACATTTTGAATCATGAAAATACATATAAACAAACTTTCTATATTAAGTACCTAACTGAATTTATAATTTTAGGATTTAACAAAAAGTTATTCAAGAAAACTTAATTTTTTTATAGCAACTTACGAGATTACTGAAAAATGGAACTATTAAACAATAAATTTTCTGGATAATGTTTTATTATTATTATTTAATATTTTATTTAACAAAATAAAATTATTGGCAAATAAAGAAATGAGTTTAATTAAAATGTCTTCATCCCACATTGATCGTGAGATTGAACAAGAGAATGCATTCTCCTCTATAAATAGAAAAGGTTGTAAATATTTCAAAGGGACTAAGCCGTGAGATCTTCCTTGCATCTAACTTCGTAGGTCGTTGAGTGTATTCTTCGGTGAGATTGTCTTTGTCGACAAGTGACCAATTAAATTTTAGAATTTCGAAAATGATTCCCGTATCTTTTGGATTTGGATCGAGTTTAATAAGGATCTGAGTGTCTTCTGGATGAGTTAGGCAAACTCGCTTCCATTGGAGGCCGGGTTTAAGTAACATGCCGAGTATTTGATTGTGTTAGCCAAGTTTTACAACCTTGTATATAATACAATTTAAAGTTTTAACCTTATAAAAGACGTCACTATTATCATATGTTCTACATAATTATGGTAATATTTATGATACAAAACATTTTTTTTTACTATTTAAGATAAAAAGTTGTCTCTATTATCATATGTTGTACACAATGATAAAATTTAAGATAGATAAAAAGATGTCTCTATTATCATATTTTTTTACATAATGATAATATTTAATATAAACGTTTTAATTTAATATGAAATTATTATTTAATAGATAACAATAACGATTTATTTATTTTTAAAAATTATTTATTTTTTCTATTTTAATCATATAACTTTGTATAAGCAAAACAACTTCAAGTTCCAACCTTATCTCTTATAATATAGTTCAACATAATAACAATACTAAAAATCATTTTTTAATTTTTTTATGAAATTATTATTTAATTGTTAATAACAATGATTTAGTTATTTTTAATATAAAATATTTTTTTATATCCCTCGCAACGCGTGGACTTCCACCTAGTATATATATAAATTTGCGTAGGGAGTTTGTGAGACTTTTTACTGTTCATTTGCTTTCACCATGAGCAACCTACAAAACACTAAATTCAACTCTATTTTTACCAATCATTTTCATATCTATTTTGCTGAATATTACATTTTACACCCTTTAGCTTTGTAACAACTTATAATTCCTATCATCATACTTAGGTTCACATCCACTTGAACTTAATATATATGTTATTTATTAAGAAACAATTGTTACAGTGGAAAAACAATGAGTGCAATAGCATATAAGTGATAATCAAAATTGAGTCCTATGTAATCACACCGCTTCCACCACATTTATTTTTATTTTAATTATTAATCTATAGCCTATCACTACTAGAAAACTGGATAAATAGCTACAGCATAATCCGTAGCCATTCCGTAGCTATAAGCTGATAGCTACGGAATTGCTACGGAAATATGGTTGTAGCATAATGGCCCGTGGATAAATTATAGCTACAGATTAGCTACGGAACCGCTACGGAATAGCTACAGAAAATTCCGTAGCTACCATAGCTACGGAATACCTACAGAAAAAAATAGCTACGGTATTTCTACGGAATCACTACGGAGCTAAATAGCTACGGACCTAAATAGCTACGGATCCAAATAGCTACAGACCTAAATAGCTACGGAAATCTGTAGCTATTCCGTAGCTAACTTCGTCTATTTAAAAAAAAAATTAAAATTTTCCAATTTTTTGTCAAATACCATATTCAATTTACATTATTAAAACAACAAAACAGCAATAGCAAAATAGCACAAAATAGCAAAATAGCAACAACAACAATATCACAAAACAACAACAACAATCTGCAATAGCAAAAACAGCACCAACAATAGAAAAAATAGCAGAAATGAATATAATCAAGATCATTGTACAGCTGATGATCACGGGCTTCAATCTAGAATAAACCAATTGTAATTATTAAAAATAATAAATAATAAGAAGAAACTTAAACGTTAATAAAGGTAAAATTGCACACCTTTATATTAAACAACATTGAATAGATATCTTACATCTTAGGAGGAAGTCAAAAGGACTAAGTGTATAAAGAGCACCAAGAAACAACTACAAACAAGAAATAAGATTCAACAATTCCTTCAAAACTTAGCACCAAAATACATGTAGTCATAATAAACAAGTAAATGAAAGAATGTTGGTATTTCTTAACTGCAACTAAAGCAATCTGCTAAGATAATCAATAGGTCTATCAGGATCCATCATTGCTTGAAGCAATCTCTTGACAAATGAAGTAAACTGAAGCACTTGTTGTCAGAAGAAGTCAAGAAACTCACAATCATCAGATTTCTTCAGAATTGCTTCAAGAAGAAAAAAATTAGGGAAAAGACGAATAAATAAACATAAAAGAACAAGAAACAATGAGCATACTATCATAGAGACATAAAAGGACTTACACTTGAAGCCTCATACCCAAGTCCTGTAGAAATGTGCAATAAGATTTGCGAAGATGAGTCTCCTTCTTCAAATCAATTCCATCTGATCTTGATGGTGAGTTTTCTTCTATTTCTTTCCTAGAAAAATACCATCGACCACCATTTTCCTCCACCTTATTATCACATTGTTTCTGGGGTCCACCTACATGCATTCTAGAATGCATCAGATCACTAGACATCATAGTTTCCATTTGTGTCCCCTGTGATATCTGCTGCTCTATCCAGGAATGAATCTGGAGTTCCCTCTAGTTAACAGGATACATAGCAATCGCCATCACCTACCTGTGTTGGAAGTAACTTCAATACAAAACAAAAAGAAAACCATATGACCAGAATAATCTAAATAAACTAACATCAATTTAATATGTACTAACATGATCAATGTATATATCACTGTTAGATGCATAACATAACTTTTTGTGTAACACTTGTAGTTATGATGTAAATGAATGGGAGTTACTGCATTCACATGTGTAAAAATGTGCAAACAAATAAGATCGAACCTAAGTATCTTGAAGGTGGATGAATGAATCTTACCGATTGAATAGGTTTGGCTGACGAATAAGCAAAGTTAGTCGTTGATTGAGCAGGTCTGAACCTTCGACTAAGCCTACTGGTCGAACAAAACGATGACAGGAGCGATTGAAGCTTCGATTGAACAGACCGATTGAAGCTTGTTATGGTATTTATGGTTAATCGATAACGGCCTAATGGGAGCGATTCAAGCGGCAGTGGCGGAGGGGAATAGCTGAAGAACGACGGCAGTTGCGGAAGGTTGTGTCGTTGGCGGCACCGGTGGACGCAAAAGAGAACGCCGACCAGAACGTGAAATACGAAGAAGATGAACAGAGGTCTTCGGAGGTTGACGTGAGATATGCTCCAACTTCAAACCCTAGAATGGAGTGGAAGGCAGAAAACGAGAGGTGTGAGAGATGGGAGGCGCGACCTAATTAAGCGGGAGAGCAAAAAATGTAGCCGAATATTTGAGGGATTAAGCGGGAACGCAAATTTGGGGAAGTCCACGGAAAGAAGACAGGATCAAAAAGGAAAAAAAAAAAAAGAGGGGAGGATGGAACTCGGGTCTAGGACTTATATGAGTATACAATGAGTATCTTACCATTTGGCCGGGCATGCCACATCCGTTAATCAGGGCTCCATAAACGCATTTAAATGATACTAACTTCCTTTCATTTCCTTTATTATTATTATTATTATTATTATTATTATTATTATTATTATTATTATTATAGGAATTGTGAGCTTTGTCCCGCTTTTTTTCTTTTGTGTACTAAAATTGGAGAGTAGATAAAAAAATATTATAAATATAACCCTCAATCTTAACAAAGGGCCAAAAAATGTTTGGGGCTGGATTTGAATTCATGTTTCGCACGTATATAACACAAAGTCTTACCAAACCGACGGGTATGCCACGTCCTTACTCATTTAGTTTCCAATTAACTTTATCTTCTATACAAAAAAATTAAGAATAACAGGTTTGGGTAGGAATCTAACTCAAATCTCGGAGGTAACTAACCAATACAGTTACCACTAGGCTGGGTATACCACATCCTTCATCTATTAGACCCCTATTAGTTTTATACACTTTCGTTTTTCGATTATAATTATTATTATTATTATTATTATTATTATTATTATTATTATTATTATTATTATTATTATTATTTTCAATATTCGAGTCCTAAAACTTTTTTTTAGATCGTTTTATTTTTACGTATTTAGAAAACAAACAATTAAAAATCATACTAACGTCCATAGTGAGCTAGAGTGGTGAGAAGAGCTAGAGTAGTGAGAAACCCTAACGTCCATATCAAGACTTCTAAGGATACAAGAGGACTCGGCGATGATGGTGATGGTGATGGCGATAATGATGATGATGGTGGTCGTGGTGGTGATGATGGTGATGGTGATGATGATGATGATGATGGTGGTCGTGGTCGTGGTGATGATGATGATGATGGTGGTGGTGATGGTGATGGTGGTGGTGATGGTGATGGTGATGACAACGATAATGATGATAATGGTGATGGTGATGATGATGGTGATGGTGATGGTGATGGTGATGGTGATGATGATGGTGATGGTGGCGGTGATGGTGACGGTGGCGGTGATGGTGATGCTGATGGTGATGATGGTGATGGTGATGATGATGGTGATGGTGATGGTGATGGTGATGGTGATGGTGATGGTGATGGTGATGGTGATAACGGTGATAGTGATGGTGATGACGGTGATGATGGTGGTGGTGGTTGTGGCGATGATGATGATCATCATCTTGATGATCATGATGATGATGATAGTGGTGGTGATGGTGATGATGATGATGGTAATGGTGGTGATGATGGTGATGATGATGATGGTGATGATGATGATGATAATGATGATGATGATGGTGGTGATGGTGATGATGGTGGTGATGGTGATGATGATGGTGGTGGTGATGATGATTATGATGATGATGGTGGTGGTAGTGATGATGATGATGATGGTGGTGGTGGTGATGGTGATGATAGTGATGGTGGTGATGGTGATGATGGTGATGATGGTGGTGGTGGTAGTGGTGGTGGTGGTGATGATCATGATGATGATGATGGTGATAATGGTGATGGCGGTGATGATGATTGTGGTGTGATGGTGATGATGATGATGATGACGATGATGGTTGTGGTGATGATGATGGTGATGGTGATGGTGATGGTGATGATGGTTGTGGTGAAGATGATGATGATGATGGTGACGATGGTGTGATGGTGGTGATGGTGATGATGGTGATGATGGTGATGACGATGATGGTGATGGTATGATGGTGATGATGGTGATGGTGTAATGGTGATGATGGTGATGGTGTGATGGTGATGGTGATGGTGATGGTGATTGTGATGGTGATGGTGATAGTGATGGTGATGGTGATAGTGATGGTGATGGTGATGATGATGATGGTGATGGTGATGGTGATAACGGTGATAGTGATGGTGATGACGGTGATAGCGATGGTGATGACGGTGATGATGGTGGTGGTGGTTGTGGTGATGATGATCATGATGGTGGTGGTGGTTGTGGTGGTGGTGGTGGTGATGATGGTGATGGTGATGATGGTGATGATCATGATGATGATGATGTTGATGATGATGATGATGATGTATATGAGTTTGTGAGATGTATGTGAATGTATTCATAAGCATTATAGTGTTAAACCACTAAACGAGCAATGAATATCGTATGTGCACACGACTTTATAAATGATATTAATAGCTATAAATTTGTGAAAATATAGATAATTATGTATAATAGAGGTGTGAAAAAAACGGAGCAAAAAAAACGACGTTTGGTGCCCGAAAAATCAAAAATAAGAAAATTCCGTAGCAAATTCGTAGCTAATTAGCTACGGAATTCTAACGGAAAGCATATTCCGTAGCTAATCCGTAGGTAATTACCTACGGATTAGCTACGGAATATGCTTTCCGTTAGAATTCCGTAGCTATTCCGTAGCTAATTAGCTACAGATTTGCTACGAAATTTTCTTATTTTGGATTTTTCGAGCACCAAACGTCGTTTTTTTCGCTCCGTTTTTTTACACCTCTATTATACATGATTATCTATATTTTCACAAATTTATAGCTATTAATATCATTTATAAAGTCGTGTGCACATACGATATCCATTGCTCGTTTAGTGGTTTAACACTATATTGCTTATGAATACGTTCACATACATCTCACAAACACGTATATATACACATATACACGTACACATATACCACAACTCATTCATGTATATATATATATATATATATATATATATATATATATATATATATATATATATATACAAACATAATCCATCAGAAGTTGGAGAAAAGTATAGGCATTACAATGTTAAACTGTGAAACGAGTACTTGATCCCGAAAGGGCACACGACTTTATGAACGATATTAATAGCTACAGGTTGGTGAAAATATAGATAATCATGTATAGTAGAGGTGTGAAAAAAAACGAAGCGAAAAAAACGATGTTTGGTGCCCGAAAAATCAAAAACAAGAAAAATTCGTAGCTAATCCGTAGCTACTTAGCTACGGATTAGCTACGGAATTCTAACGGAAAGCATACTCCGTAGCTAATCCGTAGGTAAATAGTATATGTAGGTATTCCGTAGCCATTCCGTAGCTAATTAGCTACGGAATAGCTACGGATTAGCATCTGTAGCTATTCCGTAGCTATTCCGTTACTAAATTAGGGCATCCCATTCTGTAGCTGATCCGTAGCAATTCCGTAGCTAATTAGCTACGGAAATTTTCCGTAGAAAAAAACCCCATGTTTTCTAGTAGTGTATTGATTCATCAAATTTTGTTCATAGCCACTCCTAAATATTTAATAACTTTTGAATGCCGAAACCCCCTTTATCTTAAAATGCTGCTTCCGCCCTTGGGCCCAAGCCTTTTTGGGTTTAGAGTTTATCTATATATTCATATGTAATCTTCATTTGAACATCAAACAATAATATCAAAAAGAATCTGTATTATAAAAGTAAAGTGTACTTGTAACCTTGTTTCTTTTACCCATGTGTAGTTTCTTGCTAGATGTGAGGTTTTTAATATTATTAGCCATTTCCAAAAAAAGAAAGGTAGTTAAAGATTGTTAATGCTTTGAATATACTACGGTTTCATTGAATCTCAAACTAGTTAGCCGATCTCTGGTGATCAACGAATGGAAATTGATTGGGTCTAATCGAGCTATCTTCATCATTATTTATGTGGTTTGGTTAGTCTTATACTATTATTAAATTTCATACATGGCCCCATTAGTCACTCTTATTACTTTAATCCGTCTTAGAGTTAACATTTGCAACATATCTATATCTACAATTATGAGTGTGTAGAAAAAAAATGCCACAATATTTCTCCCTAGACGCGTTGTCTTCATATACCCGTAAGCATCATACCAATCAAATAGGAAATGTTGACGTTAACTCACCCATTGTCTCAATCTGATACTACTTTCTTGGCTTTTCTGTTCTTCAATAATAACTTTTATAATTTGCTTATAATTTAGAGGAGAAAACATGCTATGTATTATTTTATTTTAATTAATTATTGTAGGGAAAGAGTTATATTTAAGCAATACATCTTTCCGTGCACGGAGAGAGCGATGTGTTTGGGGGGTTGTGGAATGTGTTATGTGGCGTGCTTCTTATTAATTATGTGACTGCCCCCTCCTCTGTCTTCTTTCTAACGCTACATCAGTATTATCTTTGCCATGCAATTCCACCCTTTTCAAGAATACCATATTTTCTTATAAACATATGAAGACCATATGATTTAAAAGTATAACATCGATTATTACTGGTTTATATGCAACTTCAATTTATTAAACATGGATGCGTAGAAAATGAGCGCTTTCTCGGTGGTTTTGTAAGTTAGTGATGAAGTGGGGGATATTAAAAGGAGAGTGGTTAGAGGCCATCTATAAAAGGAGTTGATTAATATTTATTATTATTATTATTATTATTTGTTTTTATAGGTTATTTTATTTGGATTTCCGAGGAGAGAGTCATGGTGTCATATATGAAATATAAATGTAGTTTATTTATCAAAATACAGGGGGTGGTATTGTAAATTTCTTCTCATATGCTCACGTGGTTGGGAGTGGTCCATTGTTTTCATAATTGGTTGGTGTCAAAATGCACTACTTGCTATGACCGCCCATCATAATGTCTACCTCCGAATTACACCATCTTTTAAATTTTATTTATGAAAACAATAAAAGTTGCAAAAGAAATTAAGAATTAAATTGTTTAATTTAAGGATCTATCAAATGGTGGTGGTGTCTCAAAATGGATCCAGACGCCTTATAGTGCAATGATGTTAACTCCATTTACAAATGTGAGAGACACGCTTCTTCAAAAATTATAAGAATGAACTATTGTGGATATTGAAAAGAAATCACAAAAATTGAGGTCAATTTTAAATCATATAATATCGATTTGCATGTTTTATTCGGTAGAAGAATCGGAAATAGAAGCATGTGTCATTTTTGGTTCGATAAGTGGAGATGCAACCAACCATTCAAGGAGTATTTCCTAGACCTGACAAAACATGACACGACACGAACCCAACATGAAATTAGCAGGTCAGGGTCAGAGATTTCGACACGTTTATGTAAACGGGTTGACACGACACGACACGATAATAAAACGGGTAGGGTTAGGGTCAACACTTTCAACTCGAATATGAATCGAATATGACCGGTTTAATTATGTATTATTTATTATTAATTTCATATTTTTATAAATGGATTATATGTTATAGACTTGTAGTGAGTCAAACTCGATAATTAGAAGTAATATTCAAATTTTCAAAGTTACTTAATTTTAGTCATCCTGACCAACTATCTCTTTTGCTCCCCAACTTTAACTCTTTTCATTTTTTCTTCTAAACTAACTATAAATTTTGTCATTTCATCTCATAACTTCGGTGTTTCACTTTTCCTTCTTGCCTCCACAACTCCTACTTTCCAACCTTTAAAATATTTCAACCCGACATGACACAACATATTTACAAGGTCTAAACCTTAACCCGAAACCCGACATGAAAATAAACGGGTTGACACGACACGACACGATAATTAAACGGGTCGGATTAGGGTCAAGCCCTTTCAACCCGTTTAATGTCTTGAAACGATACGAACCCAACACGACACGACATGTTTGCCAAGTCTAGTATTTCCTAACCTTTTTGCACTTGAAAATGCAAAATTTTGTGTTTTTAGTGACATGTACTCATTGGTGAACAACTGAGTGATTTGGAGATGAGATTGAATCCGTGAACCAAGGACGTCATTAGAAATATGTTAATACTCATGGGAATAGAAAGGTGAAAAATCAAACAAGTTCACAATGGAGTCACCACGTTATCTAGCATCGAGCGTGTTCTCAAATCCGAAAACGATGTATTTTCCTTGGTTGAAATCGATACCACTTAAAATCAACACTTTTTGTTGGAAGCTTTAGCAAGATAGAATACCCACAACAATAAACATTATCAAAAGGGGTTTGACACCAATACAGACCACATGTACTTTTTGTCATATAGAAGAAGATTCCACTTTGCACTTATTCTTCGAATAAAACTTTGCAACTGAGGTTTGTGATAGAATTCGCACTTCGGGTTCACTTGTTTAAACCCAAGAGATATTAGATCTTTATTCAGTGCAGACAATCTTATTGACAAAACCAAAAAGGCGACAAATCACACTCACACGATTCTAATGGTGTATTTATAGAATCTTTAGAGATCAAGGAACGAAGTAATTTTCAAGAAGGCGAAATTTTGCCCTATGAAAGTGATAGACCAAACTATGATGATAACTTTTACGTGGATAAAACATAGAGCAAAGAAGAACTCTCTTTACCGGAAAAAATTGTGTATCGAGCCTATTGGTTGCTATGATGTTTTCTCTTTACTTAACTATTTATGTGTGTGTATATATATATATATTTTTTTGGCTAACTCCTTGCTGGTTTTGTTTTAATACACGTCTCTTTTTTCCCGTTCAAAAAGAGTTACCGATTATAAAGTTTATCAACAGAAAGTCCTCAATTCATGAACTAGGATTGACTAAGATATTACTTCGGAATTTAAATTTGACGAAGAAACTGTATTTGGAAATGAGAAAAATAGTATTCACTAGGTTTCATGGGAAAGAGTAACTGCTTCCAAGGAACTTGGTATAGTGGTTGATGAATCTATGAAAATGATGAATATTTCACTACTAGCTAAATGGTGGAACAAGGAAGAGTTTGTTGCTTACAATCTCAATATAGAATGTTGCTTCAATTGCGTGGTTGAAAATAAAGAAAACTCAAAATTCTGGATCGATACTTAGACATGGGATATCTCTATGAAATGTACATTCCTTAACCTTAATTACTTGAAACACATGAAAATTGTTCTAGTCTTAACATGTATCGCTTAAGGATGTGAATATTACTTGGAAATGGAGATGGAATTGGAGACTTGCGACTAGATTGAAAATGATGGAGTTAATTGATTTTCTTGGAATTTTGGGAGGTACAAATCTTAACAACAATGAAGATGCTTAGAGCTGGCCGATGAATTAATATCTCAGAGACCTTTTTGTTAATCGGTGCGCAATATACTCAACTTAAAGGCTCGACGATTTGCTTTTTACTGAAAATGTGATGTGGGTTGTTTCATATTATCATATACACATATTCATTCATTGCGGGCTAGTGTTTCTTATATCGGAGGACACCATTGGACTTAATACTTGGATAGAAGCTCGACAATCTCCATAATGCCTCCACATTACAACATTCATATAGGAACTGAATATTACTAGAGTTATTGTTGTTGATGCCTTAATGGGAAGTGCCATGGGGGCGATATTTTCCCAATATACCATTTTGAAATTTTATTACTTACTTTAGACAATATACTTCATCTAAACGTATGCCTTATAAAAACAACGCTTAATTAGAACAATCAGACCCTTAGAATATTGGTTATGATGTTCAAATCCATTTAAAAAAGGAAGTCATATATGTCATGTGTTATGAGGTATTTGGAGACCGGAAATGACAATAAAAAGCAAACGCTAATTATAAAATGAATGTAGGACTAAAGAAACAAAACATGAGAAGGTTAAACTACAATATTTAAACCAAAAGATCTTTAATGTAAATCACATATAATATTTACTTAATAGCATTTACATCCCTTGGACATGGATTTAATGCATGTGTTCAGTCGTCTCACATGTAACTATAATCCGTGGAGCCATGCAATTTTAATGTAGATTCTCGTCATTTATTTATTGAGCTTTTTGTGATTTTTTAAACCCATAAGTAACATAAAGAAATGGTTTCAACATAAATACATTTTAATTACTATTATGATATTAAAATACACACTAACTTTTACCGTATTGCATACTCAAATTTCTATCAAACTTAAATCAGCTTATATCGATTAAAAAATCAACAATGATTTGTTAGACAAACACATGTGGGAGAATCTTCCATTCTTGACCTTTAATGTAAAATATTTTATTTTTTTCTTTCTTCCTTTGGCCTTGGATAATTATTAGCTAAAAGTTTACCCAGAGTTATTTAAAATAAACCCACACTAGCCTAAGTCTTGGAACGCATTTACATTTGGTGTATTTTAAAATCTTTAAAATCTTGGCTCATTTATTTGTATTTGTTCAAGTGAGAACTGAAAGCTAGTTAGTTGGCATCCATGTGATTAAGTAATTTAGGCAGCTTTTGCACACTACCTCTGATCGATCATCATATATTGCACCACCTGTTGTTTATATACCTCTAAGACAATGCAACAAATTTAAATATTTTATATACATACTTTTATATATATATATATATATATATATATATATATATATATATATATATATATATATATATAGAGAGAGAGAGAGAGAGAGAGAGAGAGAGAGAGAGAGAAAAACTAGGTTCAAATATGGATTGACATCTATTGTGTGGACAATGTTATTATGTGAGAATGAAAAAAATATGTTGTTTGATAATGTGAATACATCTAAATCTTACACAACTATAGGAATTATCACTCATTCTCACTAATTAAACCGTCAATAAGGTTATTATAGATTTTTATATTATTTTCATTATGTCAGAATGTTTATCGAGTCGTATTCTGTAAAAATGAAAATGAGTGCAAAAGTATGTGTGAGAAAAAAATGAATAATAATTAGTGAGAATGCATGGAAATGACAATCGTTGTGTGAGGTTGAACGTATTCACATTAGTAAACAACTTATTCTCTTAGTAATTTTCATAGAATAACACTGTCCACACGTCTGCACAATAGTTGTTCATCCACATTATAACATCTCTCTCTCTCTCTCTCTCTCTCTCTCTCTCTCTCTATATATATATATATATATATATATATATATATATATATATATATATATATATATATATGTATGGAAAAGTGAATATACCTTACAACAGGATATAAGCTTAGGTACTCAATCCATGTATACTACGCCGTGTTGCATTATATTTTCATTTGTAATCGTTCAAGGTCCTTAATTTTCAACCCATAACCTTATTTCTTTCCAAAATTTTCAAAACTTTGTCATTCATATGTCTCTTACATCATTTTCATTTTCAACTTTAATAAAACAAGTGATAAACACTTTTGTTCTATATGTCCTTTAGCCAAACAGATGAGGCTTCCTTTTCCTTCTAAAAATCATGTCGCAAGTATTCCTTTTGAACTAATTCATTATGATATATGAGGACCATACCATTTACCAGAATGTAAATGAAATAGATACTTTGTTACTATTGTGGATGACTACACCAGATTTACTTGGATATATTTGGTGAAACATAAAATGAAGTTTAAGTGATACTCCCAAGGTTCTTTCACATGATGGCTACTCAATTTGAAACCAAATTAAAATTAAACAATTTAGATCTGATAATGCAAAAGAATTAGCATTCATATATTTCTTTCATTCTAACAGGGTTATTCATCAATTCTCATGTGTTGAAAGGCCAGGACAAAACTCTATTATTGACATAAAACATCAACATTTATTAAATGTTGCTCGAGCACTTTTATTCCAATCCAACATTCCTAATATATATTGGTTTGAATGCATTTCATGTGCTACTTTTCTCACTAACAGAATCCCATCCAAAACTTTGAAACAAGATACCCCATATGAGAAATTGTATCATAAACAACCTGATTATTATAGATTTAGAACATTTGGTTGTCTTGCTTTTGCCTCTACCCTTTTGAGCAACAGAAAAAATTCATACCAAGGGTAAATGTTGTGTTTTTCATGGTTATCCAATTGGCATGAAGGCTTACAAACTACTAAATATGGAAACAAAAGAAAATTTCTATTATAGGGATGTTGTTTTTCATGAATATATCTTCCCTTATCATCATTCTTCTCGTAAAGGTCAATCTAATCCTTTTCATCAAATTGTTATTCCTTCTGTTACTGATGATGGTTATATTGATTGTCCTAATGCTGAAGGTCAAAATGATAATTCTTCTATGGAAAATCATGATGATAGTTAACCATCTGTTCAAGAAATACAATTACATGTTCTAGAATGTCTTCTAGAAACACTAGAACTCAAAAAAACTCCTTCTTACCTACAAGATTACCATTTTAATCTTATTAATAGCTCTTCTACAGATTCTAGTAAGAAATCATGTACAAAATACCCTTTATGTGATGTGCTTTCATATTCCAATCTTTCTTCCACCTATAAATCATTCACCCTTGTCACTGCAACTGATTATGAACCACAAACTTATAATGAAGTTGTTCAAGTCACAGAATGGTTTCAAGCCATAAATGAAGAACTTACTGCTCTGGAGGCTAATAACATTTGGAACGTTGTTCCTTTGCCCAAAGGAAGAAAAGCATTAGGTTCAAAATGGGTGTTTAAAATAAAAAGGAAATCTGATGGAACATATAAAAGATAAAAAACAAGAATAGTTGCCAAAGAATTCAATCAACAAGAAGTTAATTTTCCAGACACTTATTCTCCTATTGCCAAAATGGTTATTGTAAAGCTTCTTCTTCTTAATTTGGTTGCTCAACACAATTCGCTTCTTATTCAATTTGATGCGAATAATGCTTTCCTCAATGGTGATTTAGAAGAAGATGTTTTGTAACATCCCAAAAAGCCAAACTAAAACTTTCATTTTTTTTAATATAACATCCATTTTCAATAAGGTTACATTCTGAATAAATCATTTGTTCATAAACCAATATTCAGAAATCAAAGTTTTAATAAAGACAGTGTGGAATCTCGAATCATAAAGCTTTTGATGTGTGTGTGTATAGTCAGGCCTTCACAATCCGACAAGTACCTGCAAAATGTTTAATCCACAACTATAAGCACAAAGCTTAGTGAGTTCTCTAAATATCTCATACACCACAACATATAACAATAACTCTGGAGTTATCAACAATTCTGAATATCACACACAACACACAATATAACATCTATAGATTTCAGCAACCCTAAGGACTAGCAGCAGTCCTTATGGGCTCAAAACATGCCCTTTGGATCAATAACACACCTCACGAGTTATCAGCAACCTTGGGGACTACTAGCAGTCCCATGGACTTACGGCAATCCAGGAGTTATCAATAACCCAATTCACATACATCAACAATCAACAGATAAGACCCAGCTGGTCAATACATACTACCAAACAAGTAAGTATATTGAGAGGACTCACCTTTCAAGTAGCAGCTAAACACCATAGCTCTCACCCGACAAAGATTGATCGTACGTGGCACTTAACAGCAATAAAGAGCACCCTCTCAGTCTACACTCCAAAACCATCAATTTGACCAAAAGTCAACCCATGCCAAAAGTCATTGGTTAAAGTCAAAGTCAACAACCCATAATGCCAACTATCCAGCCTCACGTCGTGACCAGACCTTGATCACGTCGTGAGAGTCCACTCGGTCGCATTCGAACTCGTGTCGACCTAACCTAGCCAACTTAGTCAAGGAAAATCATCTAAGCTGACCTCACGACGTGAGCAACATTTTGTCATGTTGTGAGCCCAAAAAAGCTCAGTAGAAATGGGGCCATTCAATCCTTACATCGTGGGACCCTATGCCTCACGTCGTGAGCACAATCTGAAGCCACAAATCCAACGAGTTAAGTCCTTAATCCATTAATACTTTTACTCTAACTTTCTAGAAAGTCCTATAACTTCAATTCATAATACACTTAAAAGTCAATGCTTTATGGACATGTATGTCTAATACATGTTTAGATCTCATTTGGGACCAAAATTGTAGAAAAGGTCATCCAACTTTCATGTAAAGATTCGGACCCGACCATTCACTAGATCTGAACTTCATGACACTCTAAGGACCCTTACAACCCATAAAGTTGCAAACTTTATGGTTTCCATTCATTCAAACTTGCTCAACAAATAGAAGAGTTGGACAAAACTTAGATCTAACCATATGCAACAATAAAGGTGGAAGATTTGACACTTACAAGGGTCCAAAAACAATATGAGGTGATGATAATGTTGATTCCTTACAAGCTCCACCAAGTATATCACTTTCCTATTCTTCTTCTCTTCAAGCCAAGAAAAGCTCCAAAAAGCTCAAGAATCAAGCAAGGAACGAGGGTTAGGTTTTTCTAAGGTGAAAGGGTGTTAGAGACTGAAAATGAACCCTAGAAATGGCTTAGAGAGGCTTAAATACAAAGGAAATCCTAAAAGATCATATGCTTAGGCTGCAGTGGTTCTCATGTCTTGAGCCTCTATGTCTAACGTTGTGAGATCAGCCCAACATATAATTTTCATTTTAACCCATGTTACGTCGTGATCACTCAAAGGTCACATTGTGAGACTCCATTTCTTCAAAACATCGACCTTTTGATACCTTAAAACCCTAAATCAATCCTTCCAGGAAAACAAGTGTTACATGTTTACATGAAATTACCTCAAGGATATACTCCTATTGTTCCTGTTTCACAACAAAGCAATTTAGTTTGTCAATTGCAAAAATCCTTATATGGATTAAGACAAGCTTTAAGGCAATGTTATTCAGAATTTTCATCATTCTTACTTTCTCAAGGTTTTACTCAATCTAAAGTTGATTACTCTTTGTTTATCAAAGGAAAAGGCAAGAATTGTGTTGCTTTATTAGTTTATGTGGATAACATAGTTTTAAAATGTGCTTTGTTATATCACATAAATGTAGTAAAATAAGTTCCGAGCAAATAGTTTAAACTAAAATATTTGGGGAAATTACAACATTTTCTTGGATTAGAATTATCTCGATCATTAGAAGGAATTTACATTTCTCAAAGACAATATGCATTGGATTTATTGGAAGAAACTGGTTTTCTTGCATCTAAAGCAACTCAATATCCCATGGAACCTTCATGCAAAACATCCAATTTTGATGGTGCTTCCTTGACAGATCCAACTCGTTATAGAATATTGATTGGTCGTTTAATGTATCTTAATATCACTCAACCTGATATTACTTATGCAGTTAATCATTTGAGTCAATTTGTCAGCAATCCTCGATTACCACATTTGTAGGTTGCTAATCATCTTTTGTGATATCTGAAGCTTAATCTTGTTCAAGGAATATTTTTATCTGCTAAACAATCCTTAAAAACTCAAGTTTTTTTTAATATTGATTGGGCTGGTTGAATGGATACTTGTAGATCTGAGATTGGATTTTTCATTTTCATTGGTGATTCTATGATATCTTGGAAATCAAAGAAACATAGCATTGTTTCTCAATCATCTACCGAAGCAGAGCTACTGCCATTGCTAATACTGAGATCATACAACTTCATCATTTGCTATCAAACTTTGGAGTTTATCAAACCGAACCCACTTTTCTATTTTGTGATAATTAATCAGAACTCAAGTTAGCATCCAATCCTACATTTCATGAGAAGACGAAGCATATAGAGATTGATTTTCACTTCATACGAGGTCGGATTTTGGATCATACCATCAAGGTAATGCCAATTCGAATGACCCATCAGTTAGCTGGCGTTTTTACCAAGCCACTACCAAGACACAAGCTTTTACTAATCACATCTAAAATGGCTTTGAAGAATATTTTTCAAAGCTCATATTGAGGGGGATAATAGCTAACTCCATTAATGATCATTTGTATTTTTTGTTAGTTTTGTTAAGCAGTTATCATGGTTTAGTGTTTGTTCAGTTAGAACAATGGTTTGGATAAGTGATTAGTTAGTTAGTTAGTTAAATTAATTAATTAATTATGTTAGATGGTAGTGAGCTTAGAGTTTGTATATATAACTTAATCTTTCTCTTAATGAATTAACGAATCATTCTCTCTCTCTCTCTCTCTCTCTCTCTCTCTCTCTGATAATAAACAAACTAATGTACTTTGGACTTCAACTAGTACATTGAGACAACTTCTAGCCGAACATCATCAATGATATTTTATATGTTCAAAAAGAAACACAAGATTAAAGAGACTTTTGTAGGTTTTGTAAAAGAACTCAAAATCTTTATGATTTTAGACGAATCGAAATCCTGAAGGTTGGATTCAGGCGTGTTCTTTGTAATTGTAGCTTCGATATATAATGGTTTATTGGTAAAAAAATGGCGATGTTTGATTCCTTTTTATGGAGTATTTTAAACAAATAAAACACATGGATAAAGGGAAAATCAAAAGGGTTAATGCTTTACATTATTTAAAAGTATTACTATTAGTTTACATCCCGTCTCAAGGAACAAGAAAATTAATGAAAATCTATGGACAAACTGATATAGTTTCATTCACATAGTTCGCTTCTATGTTTGATAATTCTGATTGGGGTTTTCGTTCACATAGTTCACTTCCCTAGTTGTTGGTAATATGATAGTGGTTTATAGGAATCGTTGCAAGTAATTCGATGGAGTTTAGACCTTCCACAATGGTCGTTTCAAAATTTCTTTGCAATGCCACTCACCAAAAAGTTAATGTCATTTGTACTTCATCTTTCAATTTGTGAAAGCCTTGCAAGTGTTATATATTAATATTTTAATCAATAATATGGTGCCTCTAAAGGAAATAGGGGCATCTACGTTTATAATCAACATAATAAATTTTCAACCATTTGTTATATATTAATTATTTAATTAATAATTACATTCGATGTCCACATGATATTTGAAATGGCTTGCAAGCACCATCACCAATGTGGATTCTATAAGGTGGTTGAGGATGGATGAGACAGTCTTCATATCTACGACGATGAAGGATGCAGTCATAATATTAGTGACGATGGGGTTGGCCGGTTAGGGATGAGGGGGGAAGGAGAAAATTGGGATGATGAATAAGGTGGACATGGTAACCGAATATGAAGGCAATGACCATTTTTAAAACATATAAGTTGAGAGGTATTGAAATATTTTAGGGTATATATGTAACGTCCGTAGATCCGGGCTAGTTAATTTAGAGGCAAGAGGAGTCGAAAACGACTTTTCGAAAAAAGATTATTTAGAATAAATAATCTTAACCAAGTTGTAGAATATGTCACAAGGTTTCCGTACATATAAAGAACGCCGAAATCTGAGTTATAACGAAGAAGTTATGACCCGTCGAAGTTTTACGGCAAAACCGGCACGGCACCGGAAAGCGTAAATAGTGAATTTACGATAGAGAGAGTTTTAGCCTTAGTGATCTGAACGAAAGTCGTAGAAAGCGTTAAACCGAGAACGTCCATGAAAAGAACGCCCAAATCTGACTTCGTATGAGGAAACTATGATTTTTCGAAGTTTCAGCTCAACAGTGTACAACCCGAAATTCGAATATTAGATCGAACAGTTTTTAGCTGACACAACCTAAACGAGAATCGAAGATCTCGTTAATAGTAGCGTAACGATAAAAAGACAGATGAAAACGGATGTCGGATGAAGAAGTTATGAATTTTTAACGGACCAATCGTGTCCCGGCCTGTTAAACAATATAACTTTTAAAATAAAGTCAAAATTAGCCGACGAAGTCTAAACGAAAGTTGTAGAGTACGTTCCCGCATTCGTGTGGATATAAAGAACGTCGAAAACGAAGCTCGTACGCGAAAGTTACGAATTTTTAAAGTTGAGTGTGCAAATTGCGAAATCTGATGCGAGATGGATGATGTGACCTCATCGCACCCGTCCAATGAGTAGTACTTTCTTACGAGTACAAGTGAGTTATACTCAGTGAATAGAACTTTAGCATATGTCATTTATCCGAGAGCCCGGATTAGACACAGTCATTGTCCCTAGTCCGAGAGTATGGATTGGACATAGTCAATTGTCATTAATTTGGGGGTATGGATTAAGACATAGTCAGTTGTCCTTAGTCCGAGAGTATGATTAAGATATAGCCATTCGTCCCTAGTCCGAGAGTATGGATTAGGCATAATCATTCATCATTAATCCGAGAGTATGGATTAGTCATTCGTCCCTAGTCCTAGAGTATGAATTAGGCATAACCATTCGTCATTAATTCGAGAGTATGGATTAGTCATTCGTCCCTAGTCCGAGAGTATGGATTAGGCATAACCATTCGTCATTAATCTGAGAGTATGGATTAGGTAAAGCCGTTCATTTCTGATCCGGGCTTATGGATTAGGTAAAACGGTTAATCTTAAGTTTAAGAGTATGGATAAGTCTTGTTGTGAGGATCGACGGGGTGGGATAAGAGTTGCTTATACATATAAAGTGAAATTGTATATTTTGTGAGTTCTAAATTATATATATGATATAACATTGTGGGATTGAAATCCCTATGTACTCACCAGGTTTCCCAACCTGACCCACTCAGTTTATTTATATCACAGGTGTTGATATGAAGTCACATTACACTGAGAGATTTAAAAGAGATGTAGATCACTAGTGTGAATGAATGTAAGTTCTGTTTATGCTTATGTTTCTGTATTGACGGTGACATCCCAGATGTTTTAAAAGTGAATAAAAATATATTTCTTTAGAAATGATTTGATAACGCAATTATAATGTTTTTCTAGGAACAAATTCTGCAACATTTTTATTAAAAAAGGTACTCTGATTTTTATAAAGCATAAACAAAATCGGTCTTTTTTGGCCGTAAAAATGGGGATGTCACTATATATTTGAACAAATCACAAATTTGGCAATATTTGGTCAAAGTATGTAACAATTCAAAAGTTAGATTTAACTTATAAGGTCGGGCGGAATGGAAGCGGGAAAGGGTAGCATGAAGCTTCCCGCAGGGCGGAACACCGCACCGTCGGTGAGGGAATGGGTGGCGCGGGAACCGGTGAGGGAATCCCTTGCCGCGTTCTCTCTCCCTCAACAATTGGTGGAAATTTGTTTTTTTTTTAACTATCCATTTTTGAACTGTAATTTTTTTTTACCAACGACTTTATGCATTAAAGCTCATTCTTTTTACCCTTTAAAACATCTATAAATACTCATAACTATTTACCTTCAATTAACATTCAAACAAACCTTCTACAACCTCTATTTTCTTCAAAAAAAAATGACTCCCGACAATCAAATCACGACTTCCGATCGAAGGAAAAAAACTCATGTTTCGAGTTTAAGCACACCTACTCGAAACATTTCTCATATCGATTCATCATCACAAGGAGTTTATCGTCCCCTACTCGATGCTCCCATTCAATCTCCATTACAATTTCAATACCAAAATGTTAGATAATATTACCCGATCCGAGTTCCAAATGTTACTCCGCAAATGTTTTCAAACTTTGTTGTTTTTCCCGATCAACATTCGCCAAATCAACCTCAATTCCTAACCCAACCCCAAACCCAAACCCAAACTCAAACCCAAACCCAACAACAATTCCAACTTGCCGATGAGTTGGATGATTCGGCAGAAGAAGAGATGGTTCCCGAAACTCAACCCACACCACCCCCACAACGATGTAAAGGGAAAAAAACAAGTGTGCGAGGGTGTCGCACAACCAGGATGACAAAAGCCGACAGCATGGCTTCCACAAGAAGAGCTAGTTTAGGTAAAAGCTTGAGCTGACATTTTTGAGGATTGATTCATGTAAATGCACAACTGGGAGAGCATTTTTGGTTACGCATTTTTAGAACGGTTTCGGGAGAAGCTAGAAAAAGGTGACGACTACCGTACGAAACACTAACTGAATTCGAAATTTCGAGAAATAGCAAGGGGGTTTCAAAAATAAACGGGTTGTACAACAACCTAAAAATCCAACGAAAAAGCGTCCAAGGCAACGAATAAATACTTCAAGAAGCTTTGCAATTTTACCTTGAGGAAGTCGGAAAACCATTCAAGTGGCATGATTGTTACAAAATTATTGGTTCGATGTCCTACGTGGAAAAAATATGAGCAAGGTTTTATTTTTGGAATCCAACAATCAAAGCGAACGAAAACGGGCTCTAGTGGTTACACAACTTCCTCCGATGCTCAGGTCGGTCTAGATTTAAATCAAGACGACGAACTCGAGCTAGAAGAAATTGTCCGACCGATGGGTAGGGACAAAGCAAAGAGGAAGGGAAAAAGGACTTTCTTCGGGTGCATCGGATTTCAGCATGGACCTTGACGAAATGCGAAAAATAACAATGTCGTTTGATCGATATAATCTTAATTTCTCCAAACGTTTGGCGTTCGACAAAGAAAAAGAAGAAGCAAGGTAGAAGGAACGGGCGGGAAGACAAAAAATGGAGGATATGAAGTTCTTGATGGAAAACACCGATCATCTCTCGGGACTGGCTCTCCAGCTCGTGATGAAGAAGAGAGAAAAAAATATGATTTTTTTCCGTAGGTTGTTGGTTTGTTTGATATTTTTGTTTGTTTGTTTTTTTTTTTTTTTTTTTTTTTTTAATTTTCAACTTTTTTAAATGTTAGGTTTATTGTAATTTTTATTTTAACTAATGGAATGCATTTTCTTTTTAATTAATTTTTTTGGTTGTTTTTAATTTAAAAATTAAATCATAAAAAATAAATTAGTTTTATTTAAAAAAAACAAAATAGTGAGGAAAGTTTCCCATTCTTTCCTTAGTTTTTAGATGAGAAAAAAGAAAAATAAAGTTTTTAGATGAGAAAAAAGAAAAATAAAGGAAGAAATTGTGTGACACACAAAAAACTAGGGAAGTTTCAACTAATAGCGTTTTTGATATTTACAAACCATATGGACTAATCTTGAACTTATTCTCTAAAATATATTACGATAATTACAACCTTTATATATTCATATCATTATTACCAAAAGCAGCATAATTTTTTAACTTAACACATTTAACGTGTTGAAAACAACGTACGACCAAAATTAAACTATTTTCATGCATTTAAATCAAAGTCGTCTTCTTTAATAAAACAGATAATCTCATAAAGCACATATTCAATAAAATATTTTATCATTTGGATCGACATCTATAAACCTATCATTCCCAATAGCAAAAAAATGAATCTAAGGAGTAAAGGTCATGCTTGCACTGAAAAGAAAAGCGCGCACGTTAGTCCATGATGGCGCACAAGAAGCTCAGTGTCACCTTCTCCTTTTTTCTCCAATTGTAAAATCCTTGTTATGATACTGTGTATATATATATACAAACACAAACCAAATCGCATCTATTCGGTTACAGAAACATGGGACTGTGCCATCATCTCTCTTTCTTTCTTTCTCTCTCTATCTCTCTGGTTTAATTAATTGAATTAACAGGAAGAAGCATACAGTTGTTGAGGAATTAGGCCCCCTTCCTCTTTCTCTCTCTGTCTCCTTAACCACACACACAGTTGGGTGTTCATATCTTCATCGCTAACGCTCAATTGGGTGTTCTTTTTTCCGACTTTCTTATGCGTATATATGATTCCCACAAATCGAGGCAGGCACTTTGCTCCTGAAGATTGGATTTTTCAGGGCTGAGTACAATTGCTTTCGGCTTTTTTCCCGCGTTTAGTTTCAGTTTAGGTAATGAAGCTTTCGTAATTAATACTCCTAAAAAGAATGAATTTGATTTAGAAGAACAAGAAAAAGAAGACGAACGACCCATTCCATTAAAGGTCTGGTTCATCTGTTTTTATTTAGCCTCTTCATTTAATACTCTGTTTTTTCTTTTGACGAAGTTTGATTTGCTGTTTTCTGTGATGTTGCAGTGTACATTAATGTTAAGTTGTTGTAATTATCTATAAAGATGAATACCAGAGTAAAGACGAACTTGAGACCCATGAAAACTTCAATCAAAGATCCAAAGGTAATTCACTAATTCAGTCATTTGTTATTCAAAATGCGTGATTAGTCTTTTTCAATCTCACTCGATTATCTTCTTCAAGTCAATTTGATTGAAGAAATTCGCAAATGGGTTTTCGGATTTGCATCAATTCCAATCTGGGTTTTTGATCATGATCCTCAAAAGTAATTATGGGTTTCTGTGAAGTGTTTTTCACATAATCGAAAAAGTTGGCCACTTTAAATCTTATCCACAATAAGTGTTCGATGAAATTCTTGTGTGTGACTTTCTTTAGCGCATTATGATTCTTTTCTTGTTGAAACCGATTGCAATGTTCTTTACTTACTTTTTTTTTTTTTTTTTTTTTTTAATAAATATTAAAAAAAAAGGTTGATACGCAAATGCAAATGGAGGTCGAGAAAACAAGCACAAACACAACCACTACCAGAAGAGGATCAGTGAGAGAAAGAAAAATGGCATTGCAACAAGATGTACCTTGCTGTCACCATTGACTTTTTATTTAAATTTTTTGAAAGTATTCGCTAAGTAGGGTATTCAATGTAATATCTCAATTATTGTATTATCATTAATATTATTAGTATTTTTTTTTTAATTTATTTCAGGTGGAGAAGCTAAGGAAGAGACTTAGACATGAAGAGAATGTTCATAGAGCTTTAGAAAGAGCATTTACAAGACCTTTAGGAGCTCTTCCACGTTTGCCTCCATACCTCCCTCCTACAGTTAGTTTTAAATCCGAATATTAACTATTTTTCGTAATTAAAATTCCATTTTTTTTACAAAATTGTAATTTTGAATGTAGACATTAGAGCTTCTAGCAGAAGTTGCTGTTTTGGAGGAAGAAGTTGTGAGGCTTGAAGAACAAGTGGTTCATTTTAGGCAAGGTTTATATCAAGAAGCTGTCTATATTTCATCATCTAAAAGAAATCTTGAAAATTCACTTGATTTTCAAGAATCAAGTAAAAACAAGTCATCCAAGTTATCTCCTCAAATTGAGACCAATTCATCAACAACCCTTGTCGAAAACCCACCTATCATTTCAGGTAAACTTTTTTTATTTCCTAAAAGGTAACTATTTGGTGAAAAGAAATCTTATTTTTTCTTTTTTTAATAATCTTGGTGGAAAAAGAGAACCAATCACCAAATGCCACGAAGAACAAACACCGATCTCCAAATCCCAAATCTCATACACCAGCAAAAAAATCAGCAGTTGATTCTAAGTTGACAGCGAAGCGTTTAGATCCTAAAAAATTACAGGTGAATTTAGTTTAAATTCCTCAATTTATATTTAAAAAAAGGATAATTATAAAAACGATATGACATTTAACAAATTCACAATTTTTTTTAAACCATTTTACAAAATTACTACCAACTTCCCAATTGGTCAATTACAAAATTAAAAATGATTTTTTACGAAGAAAAAAAATCCTAATTATTTATTTGGGAATAATTTCAATTTTCATTTATTTCTTTAGGTTTTTTGTGGTAGATATAGATATCATTCATAAATTATTTTGCCAGTTGGGCACAACTTATGTTGTGAAATCGGTCGTCATTTCGTGCTATTGGTATAAGAAATAGTAAATTATAAAATGTCACATCATATCATATATGATGGTTATTTTTATGATTATTCCCTTGAAAGAATGTATATGCATTTAATGATTTTATTTTGTTTAGTTTGAAGGTAAAGTAATGGAGGGTGCAAATGTAGAGGGAAAAACCAGTTTAATTCAAGAAAAAGGATTATTATCACGAGACGATGATCCAAATAAGATTTCTGAAAGTATTTTAAAATGTTTGATGAACATTTTCATACGAATGAGTTCAACAAGGAGTAAAAGTACAACAGAAATGCCACATTCATTGACATCAAATGAAATTATGAAAGAAACAGCATTTAAAGATCCATATGATATCTCTTGTGAATTTGAAAAAAGAGACATTGGCCCATATAAATATTTATACGCCATCGAAGCAACCTCTATCAACAAAAACCGAACAACAAATTCTGTGTTTTTAATACAAAGATTAAAGTAAGTCGTATTAATTTTAAATTCTTTACTTTATAAACCAATTTCTAATCCTATTTTTTTATTATAATTCTCTAGGCTTCTACTTGGGAAACTCGAATCAGTAGATCTAATGAGTCTCACCCACCAAGAAAAACTTGCTTTCTGGATCAATATTTATAATTCGTGCATGATGAATGTAAGACTTTCCATTTTTTTTTTTTTTTGTAGATTTGATAAAAACAATTTGAGAAATACTAATCTTCAAATTATGCAATTTGTTAGGCATTTCTTGAAAATGGAATACCGGAAAGTCCTGAAATGGTTGTTCAATTAATGCAAAAGGTATTGTAAAAAAATATATATATTACATTTATGTATATAATTAACATTATATAAATTGTTTATTATGTGTATAAAATTATATAATTGTTCCCTACTCAGGCAACAATAAATGTTGGGGGACACTTTTTAAATGCAATCAGCATCGAACATTTCATATTGCGACTTCCTTATCATTCAAAATTTGTAAGTTAAATTCCTTTCATGGTCCAAATCTTTAATGAAAGTTTAGTTTATTTCTTTTTTTTACTTTTTATATATAATTTTCTTGAAATTTATCAGACTTTCGTGAAGGGAGTAAAGAATGATGAGATAACTGCAAGAAGTGTATTCGGTTTGGAATTATCAGAACCACTTGTAACCTTTGCTCTTTCTTGTGGAAGCTGGTCCTCCCCTTCTGTAAGTTGTTGTAGATAAGGCTCATTAATTAATCACATTCTTTGTTAAAAAAAAATGAAAAAAGGTCGCATCCTTTTATGAAATCTTAAAAAAAAATCACAACTAATTCATACCCATGATTTAAAAATGAAGGTAAGAATCTACACTGGCTCTCAAGTTGAAAACGAACTTGAAATTGCGAAAAAAGATTATTTACAAGCTGCGATTGGGATTTCAACAACAAATAAAATGGTGGAAATTCCAAAACTATTGGATTGGTATATGCTTGATTTTGCTAAAGATATGGAATCTTTATTAGATTGGGTATGCCTTCAATTACCAAATGAGGTTGGAAAAGAAGCAATGAAGTGCCTTGAGAGAGGAAAAAGCGTGCCACTTTCACATTGTGTTAGAGTTATTCCCTATGAGTTTCAATTTAGGTACCTTTTGCACAAATAATTTTTTTTTTGTCCTTTAAGATTGTTGAGTATAGATTTGTAAACAGGTTTATAGCATAAAATGGAAGTAGATATATATATAATCCATTGTAAGTATTATTCAAATTTATTTAATATATTTGGATTGAACAAGTTTTTTGTTGAAGAAATTCATGAAGATGGCATATATTAAATGCGTACAATGTGAATCAGTGTTATTCCCAGGTCCCATTTTCGCCTTGAATTCATTTCATTCTTCATAACAATCACCCATATCCATGTGTCAGCTCTTTTAATATATATATATATATATATATATATATATATATATATATATATATATATATATATATATATATATATATATATATATATATAATCAAATATTAGATAGAGAAATCACTCAAAACGATGTGACGATTGAGAATTGATATTCATCTGATCGACACAGTATAAAGCAGTCTATCAACATTAGTGTCGGGTATGAGATATAAGATATTGAGAAGATAGAGATGGGTATGGGAAAAGTAAATGATATATGGTGATGTTTGGTTGAGGATTAATGGTAAGTATTATGATAAAGTGGCTAAAAAGAAAAAGGGAAAGGGAAATGGTGGTGGTCCTTGGTGCAAGGACAAAGATAGAATTCTACTACAATGACAACCCATGTAGCCATATTGAAGCAAAGAACAAAAAGTGGTGTGTCTTTAAATATTTTTTTAAAGGAGTAGGGTATATCGTACTGTTCTTTCGTATTCAAACATAAAGTGTAGTAATTTTGTTTATTTATTTTATTTATTGTAATTTTGGAAAGAAGTAGGATGGGTGGTTGCTGATTCATACTCCAATGGTGACACAAGGTTACACATTTAAAGAAAATGGTACTTTGTGCTTGTCTTACTTCAAGTTTGATGACTTGTATCATATGCCATTTTCTGCATCTTTGTCATTATTAACATAAATGAAGGAGAAAAAATGTATATATACATAAAATTTTATTGTATAGTATTTGTGGAGCAAACATCTAAAGTTCATATTTATAAAACAAAAACCGTATATAGATTTGCAAGATACCTATTTTAAAAAATTATTTACACCATGTGAATATAAAACTATACACATCATGAATTTGATTGTTGAGTATATGGAGAACGATGCTGGTTTAAGTTTGATTTTTGAAAGAGATGGGTTTTTTTTCTAATTAAGAAAAGTTAGATAAATTGGTATTTGTTTTAGGGTAGCTCTTATAGACTCATACCATTAAATTTAAAGAAATGCTTGCTGGAATCATTTATGGTTTCCTGAATATATACAAACCAAACAAGATAGATCGCTAGACTATTTTTAAAGTAACCACACAATGAGGCTAACTGTCACAAAAAAAATACAAAATATCCGAAAAAAATATTTACATATAACGTATAATATTCATGTATTGAATAATTTTCTTTCATACCCATCACCCAAACATTATAAACATAATGACCAATCGACGAGAAAGTTTATTAAAATACATAAACCTAAGATACAGAATACATAGACACAAAATAAAGTGATAAGTAATATAGATAAAAGTATAATCGTACAACACAAAAATATGAAATATGTAATTCACAAATTAAATATGAATGGATGATGATAGAATTATGTCATATAGCTCAAATGGGTTTCGTGGGCTCGTGTGGTTGTATTGTTTGTGACATATAGTGTTGGGGTTTAAAATGGCAAACATACAATTAAAGATGAGAAGAAAAGAAATAAAGAACATGCTAATTATTGGGGTTCACATGTTCAAAATAATCGTGTTATGTTAACATGACAATTAAAGAGATTTTTTTTGGTGGAATGATACAATCCATTGACCACTTTTTAAAAGGCCAATCAATAATTAATTGTTTATAATCAGTTTTTTCGGAAAACAATGCAATTTCAGCCAATAAAAATATTTAAAAAATTAATTAGGGTGTCCATATTGCAATATGATGTGTCTTTTTAGCCAACCCCTTCTGAACCTACTTCTTGAATTTATCAATGAAAACTACCTTTTGGCCTCTAAAATTTATTCGTCAGAATCTACAGATTATGGAATCTCTCTAATGGAGATCAACTTCAGTATCAAACTCCACAGCTCAACATATTTTACATATTCTTGCCAAAATCAATAAAAGAGACTAGCTAGACAGCTTGAGATTATGTTATTTTTTAGACCTATTATTGTGTTCTCGATATATTTATGTGTGTGTGTTTGTTTGTTTTACTTTTGGTTGATGTATTTTTTTTGCTTATATGAGTGGTCGTTTATCTTTGCAGGCTTACTCATTTTCTTTTCTCAACAATATGGGTTTTATTTGAACTCAAAAACTATAAATTATTAGGAGAGGATCTCAACGATTTAGTGAACAATGTTGGATGAATTGATTACACAAGTATTATATATGGCAATCGGATTTTGAAGCCCAAGGACGATGGGCTTTTGTTACAATTCCTACACCAATTTGTCCATAAACACATTCAGTTTCCAAAATAAACCATATCTTGTTTTTCTTTTAAAATAAGGTTAATCTTATAAAATTTTCTTGATTAAATTGCAATTTTTTTCTTTTTGAAAAAAATAAAGTTAATATTTAATCCGGAAAAAAATATAAAGTTTTTATGAAATTAACCTTTAAAATAAATATATGTGATTATGTTTTTGCTTATTAATAACTATTATAAAATATAATGATACTATTTTGATATATAAATAACTAATGAAAATTTAAATATCTTACCAATAATTAAAACAACTGCAATTTGAGCAAATGCTCGATCATCCTCAATGCTAAAAAAACATTATAAACATAAAATATATCCTTCAATACTAAAAAATCATTTATTTTTGTATCTATTAAAACCACTATATTTTTTAGTTAAATTAATGTTTTGCATCCATGTTATTTTGAAATGACAAGATTTTATAAAGAATCTAGCAAGGTTAGAGTACCACTAGATGTTGTTTGTTTTTTTATGGCAAAATGTCTGCATGCTACAAACTATATATATAAACATCTATAGTAGAAGAGGTGTACCAAACGTCTGTAGTATGAAAAAAAAATTGTTTGGTTTTTTAACATCTGCACGCTACTAAAATAAACAAAAATTTAAATAAACTGATTTTTTAAACGTCAAAGTGAATTTTTAATATTTTTACGATTTTGTTATAAATAATTAACAAATACTAGATCAACTTTTATGTATTATTGTATAAAAAGTGAAAATAAAAATTGTACGAGTTAACATATATATTTGATAAAAACGAACAATTTTGGTCGCAAAGTTATACATAAACATTGTAATTAGGAATCAAAGAATTTTCTATATAAATGGATAAAAATAAATTTTGATTTTTTCAATTAAATCAATTACAAACGTATCATAAATATTTTCCTAAGAAATCGATGATACTGTATTAAATAATGCTTTATAAAATTTGGCACAAAAATATAAGAATATATTATGATTTTTTTTTCATATTTATATAAATAACTTCAACGACCATTATTATAATAAATATTTATATATAAATTTGTCAAAAATATTATGTTTGTGTCATCGAACCTTTTTTATAAAGTATTTTAATTTTTTTTTCAAATTGTTTATCATTAATAACATTGGAATAAATATAAATTAAAAAAACTAAAAAAAAATAAAGATATATGTGTTTTTAGGCTAGAATATGTTTGAAGACTTTGTTTCACATATGTGCTAAAAATAGGGCGCACAAACATTTTTAGATTTACAGTCTTCAAAAAAACAAACAGTCTGCAAAGACTAATGTCTACGCATGGTCTACGCGACGTAGACAGAAGAGGTCAAGAAAATTTACAAATAATACCTTAGAAGATCTAACATTTTCTCAAATTGCCCATAAGGTGTCTTCACAAACACGTATACCAAACAACCATATGTTTTCTATCTTCCACCGTGGCTTAATTATTTGTATCGAACCTATTTTAAAAAGAGTTTCTCTTATCCAAATGTCATTGTAAAAGTATTCTTGTTATTACCTAATTTTCCTCCTTAATAATTGAAAATACTTTTGTCATTTGTCTTTTTCTCCTTCATTTTGATACATGTCATTTTTTAGGATTTTTAAAATTGTTATTTTCCATTTGTCATTTTTTGGGAATTTCAATTTTCTAAAAATAAATTTCCAAAAAATTCTAATGGGTTATATATATATATATATATATATATATATATATATATATATATATATATATATATATATATATATATATATATATATATATATATATGTAAAGTTATCATTATATTAAATTGATAATAAATTTTCATAAATGCTCCAAACAATTTGATTTTTTTCATAAATGCTCCAAAATATTACACTTTGTTATGGAAAAATATTATTTTATAAAATATTTAATGTTTATATATTCATATTAATTTTTTTAAAAAACTCGTGTAATACACGGGTTTCACATCTAATTTGGAATAAAAGGAATACAGGTCTAATTACATTATATTGCTAGTTAATTATTCAAAATTATTGATTGTCGATCGTTTCCTTTTAAAGGAGAAAATACCCATCGAGGTTGTATTACATTTTTTGAAAACTAATAATTAAATGTATAATCTCTTGACAAAACTGCAAAAATAGTTTCTATGGTATGAATTTTTTTAAGGTTTAGTTTAAACCTTGATTTTTTTATCTTTTATTTTATTATTATTATTATTTTTGGCTTCGTGGTCTTTTTGACCATGTTTGTTGGTGATTTTGGTCCTTTGAAAAACTAAAAAGACGAAAATGCCATTCTGATATACTTTTTATGTTTTTTTCTATTTAAATTAAAATTTTATCAATTAGAAAAATTGAGGGCCCACCTCTCTCTCTCTCTCTCTCTCTCTCTCTTGGATAATCACCCTATTAGATCCGTTCATCTCTCATTTGTTTAATCCCTAGGTTGGTCACGTGAATGTTCACACAAACTTGTATATCCGACATTGTAACGGATAAGAAAAACACAAAAATCACCACTCATCCCTTCCCTTTCATTTTTCAACAGATATAAAGAAAAAAAAACAAACCCACCTTGATTCCATCTTCTTCTTCAACAAACTCACACCTGTATCTCCATATTTCCTTCTTCTTCAAATGAATCATGGGTTTTTTTGGTTCATAAACGAACTCGCACACACACACACACATCTATTTCATAAAATAACTCGCGCACACACACACAAATCGATAGTTGTAGATATGTGGGGTTGGGTTTTCTCACTTTGAGCTCTCAGGAATAAACTTTGAAATCAAATAGGAAATCAAATCTGAAAAATTAGTCAAATCTGAAAATGTAGTTACGGATATGCAGGTATGTTCTTGAGCTCTTTTCTCTCTTTTCAGATGAAAACGTAGTTGTGTGTGGGTATGTGAAATCGAATCTGAATACTTCATGTGTCTGTGTGTGAATTCGAATCTGAAAACCTAAACATGTGTGGGTGTATGTATGTATTTAGTCGATTATGGAAAACAAACATATTGGTGTGTATTTTAAGAAAATGTTTATGTCAAGGTGTTCTTGGGTGGATTTGAACTCTCTTTCTTCTCTTCAAGAACAAAATTAAAATTGAACAGGTGATTTTATGAATGAAAGGGTTGCTTTGGGTTCACCAGATCTAGATACGATTTTTGTTCTTAGGTGATCATCAGATCTGGATACGATTTTTGGTGAAAGGGTGAAGAAGATGAAGAGCAAAAACTAATGATGGTGTTTGGTGGTAGCTTCAGTGATGGGTATGGTCGGTAATAGAGAGAGAGAGAGAGAGGTGGGCAATTTTTTTATTTTAATCATTAAAATAAATAAATAATTATTAGATTTTTAAAAAAATGAAAGAAAAATTAAAAAGACAAAATTGCAAAAATGATCCCTATGGTATGCAAAATTTTGGGGTTTTAGTCTAAACCCCGAGTTTTTTGGATTCATGGTCATTTTGGAGTGGTTTGTATGTAAAAATAGTCCATCCAAAAGTTGAAATGACTATAATACCCTTGGGGTATATATTTTTCATTTATTTTCATTTTTTTTAAATTTAATATTTATTTATTTATTTTAACAATTAAAAAAATAATAAAGGACGCACCTCTCTCTCTATCACTCTCTCTCTCTCTCTTTCTTCCAACACCCACGAACACCTTCATAATCTCAAGAACACTCAAAAAGATATTCATGAACTTAAGAATATATTCCACAATCACCACCCTTTGACCACCGTCTACCTCCACCACCAGCCGCCACCACCTTAGTCTACCACTACCACCGTCTTCCACCTTCATATATGGTTCCACCATTACCCATAATCCCCTTCCCCTCCATCATTCACCTCCTCCGACAACCTCTTTTCAACCATTTCCGACAACCGTTCACCTCTGAACATGACCATTGTTCACCTCCAACAAACACCACAGTTCACCTCCGCCAACAACAACCAATCACGACATCCACCACCATTGTTGAAATCTAATTCTAACCTCAAATCAAAACCAATAGCTTAAACTTAAAATCTAACATGCAACTCAAATCTAAGCATGATAACTGAAATTAAAAAGAATTTACCACCTGACTTCAAATCCCATCTCGATTTACATGATTAAAACAAGAATAGGCTTGTTGAACTGATTAGAATTTTGAAACTCGTATGATGAAGGTTCAGACCCAGATACTTGGAAGGTTGAACCATGAAGTTGATAAAGGAAACAATGTTCTAGGGATATAGGACCATCGATATGATATTCAGAGATCAATGAGGAGAAGAGTGATGAACATTGTCGCTGCTTCCTGCGATTGATTTATCCCAAATGATGGTGGCGGTGGCGTTAGATTTAGGGTTCTAGTAGCATCTCCGGTAATAGGGTGGAAGATGATTTTGATGAAGGTATTATCATCAAGTTTGGTTTCATTTGATGCAGATGGTAGTCCCAATGTGTGGATTTTTCTATGGAGGTAGATGTGAAGAAACACAAGAGAAGATGAAGCTGGTGATTGGGTTGTGGGTGATCTAGAGAGAGAGAGAGAGGTGGGGCCCTTCATACTTTTTAATTATTTAAATAAATAAATAAGTATTTTATTAAAAAAATGAAAGTAAAATAGAAAATAAATACCCCAAGCGTATTACAATAATTTTAGTTTACCGAGGGACCAAATATGCAACCAAACAAGCTCAAAAGGACCATGAATCCAAAAAACTCGGGGTTTGGACAAAAACCCCAAAATTTTGCATACCATAGGGACCATTTTTTCAATTTTTCAATAAAAAATAAATATCCCAAGGGTATTACAATAATTTTAGTTTATTAAAGGACCAAATCTGCAACGAAACTAGTTTAAAATGACCAAAAAGCCAAAAAAAATCAATGTTTGAAATAAACCCCATAAAAATTGCAAACCATAGAGATCATTTTTGCAATTTTGTCTAATTTCTTTTTACCTACTTTTAACCTTGTTGGTTTAATTACCTTATATTGCTTTTCTCAATATGTTTTGTAGATTTCACATATTATATATATACTAGGCGAATATCCGCGTGTTGCGCAGAAACACCGATATAGTTGAAGTCTTTACAAATATATATTTTTTAAAATATAAAAATAATGTTGTTGTTAACTTTGATATAATAATTCGTATACTAAATTGATATAATATATTGGTTATTTTGAATTATATAATAATATATACATCTATTATAACAACATTATCTTAATCGTTTGAATGACTTTTATGAGCGAGTTACACATGAATAAAATTAAATATAATATATGGATTAATTTTATTTATAGTTATTTTATTGTTAATTAATTTTTTAAAATTTATTTGCTTAATGTTTTAATTTATGTCATTATAATTATTTAAAACATCAAACAATGTTTCTTGATTTTAAACGTAACAATATAATCATTTATATAAAGTTATGTTTAACTACCGTTATTGTAAGTTATTTTACGCTACTTATTAGAAAAACATTTAATGATTATAAAAATATTTTTAGGAAATATTTTAGTTAAATTGAGATTGCAATTTAGTTTTTGCATTTATCACTATAATTTATCACTTTTAACTAGTTACAAAATATTCTTTGGTTTATTTAAGTGTAACTAAAGTTTATATTTAAGTTCACACTGTAATATTATATTTAAAGTAACAATTTAAGTATTTTGTCTAAACTGTCCAAAAGTTATACCTTTAAACTGATAATGGTTTACATACAACAACATTTTAAATCTAATAAATTAAGTATAACATGTTAAAAGATATAACTTTATAAATAGAAGTAAATATATTATTTTAAAATTGAAATTTAGTTTATTTATGATTACACTTTAGGTTTGATATTTATTTAACCTTATTAAACAACTTATAATCATTATTACAAAAACACTACAATTTATCACTTTTAGCTATTGAAAAAAATATTTTTTGGGTTGTTTAAAGTAAACTAAAATTTATATTTAAGTTGACCCTGTAATATTATATTTAAATTAATAATTTAACTATTTTATACAAATTGCTCCAAAACTGTATCTTTAAAATGACAATCGTTATATCCAACAATATATTAAAACTAATAAATTAAGTATAATATGTTAAAAGTTAAAAACATAAATTTGTAATTAGAAGTAAAGATATTATTTTAATATTGAAATTTATTTTATATATGATTACATTTTAGGTTTGCTATTTATTTAGCCTTACGAATCAACTTATAATTATTATTAGAAAGAAATTGAAAAGTCATTCGAGTTTCAAATGAATGTGGTAAAAGGAAAAATGCATGGGAGTTTCAAATGCATGAGGTTCAAGGAAAAATGCTAGCTTTATTTGATATATATATATATATATATATATATATATATATATATATATATATATATATATATATATAATATTGAAATTTAGTTTATATATGATTACACTTTAGGTTTGATATTTATTTAGCCTTATGAACCAACTTATAATTATTATTAGAAAGAATTGAAAAGTCATTGGAGTTTCAAATGAATGTAGTAAAAGGAAAAATGCATGAGGTTCAATGAAAAATGCTAGCTTTATAATATATATATATATATATATATATATATATATATATATATATATATATATATATATATATATATATATATATATATATATATACTCCATCCGTCCCAAAATTATAGTCCATCTTTCCTTTTTGGTTTGTCTCAAAATAATAGTCCACTTTTAAAAATAAATAACATTTTTACCAAAATACTCCTTCATTATTAGTTAACCAACTAAGCATTTAATGGAAAATTAAATGCAAAGTAAGGACAAAACTGTCATTTTATTATATAAAGTTAGTGGTAATTAATGTTTTTTCTTAATCTGTGTGTTTTTTGTCTGTGGACAATAATATTAGGACGGAGGGAGTATTAAAGTGGGTCATGACTTATGAACAATAATTTTGGAAGTTGTGCAGATTTGATCATTTTATTTATCTCAATAATCTAGTATGGTCCTTGAAATACTAACAGGACAATATCATCTTCATCTAGGAGTACACAGTCACCGTCTCTCCAATGAATTCCTTACACAGTTGCTGCCTCCCACCAATTTCTTTTTCTCACAGTTGATTCTTCTTTTTCTTGGCCTACTTTTTCCATTGATGTAGAATGCTAAAACATCGACGATTTGTCGTCTCCTTCCTAGACCCCTCCACCGGCTCTTTCCATTTGGGTTTCTTCTCCATCTGTTATACTGTTATCGTCTTCCTTTTATCTATCTGCTACAAGTTATACCCAAATCTTTATTTGATTCCTTAACATTAACTAGGTAATTTTGGAAAGATTAGTATCTATTGATCTAGTAGATTAAAAGATCAGTAATGATGTCTCTCTTCGTACAAAAAGGAAGAACCCTAACTTCTTGCAGTAGCCTCGAACCATGTCTTGACTTCCTTCATCATCTTCGACCCCCTCCTCCAAAAGCCACCACTACTTTTTTTCCTGCTCGGAGTATACCATCATCGAGCCCAACACCTACAAAGAACGACCCGCATATCGATTAAAGAAGGAGGAAACCTGTGTTATTTTTGTGGATTTGATTTGATTAAGAGGCAAGAAATGAGGTGGGTATCCATACGCATGTTGCATCGATACAAATAATGGGAAAGGGGTAATTGATTGAGAAAGGGAAAGAATAAGACGTCTCCTTATTGCTGCCACAATGCCAACTGCCACCAGCGCCTTAACGATCTTCACCAAGCGAACACCATAATCTTCAAACTAGGAACAAATTTTGGAATTACCAAACCGGGTTTTAATTAATGTCATTGTATGTGGTACTCTACTCATCTCTACGTCGTTCCTCTATTCCTCAAAGGCCACTAATCATATCTTCACCAAAATCGTTTAATCATTGGTTTTTCTTTTGGATTTTAGTAACAAATCTATAATCCACTAATTATATCTTCACTGATCTTGTGACATCCCCATTTTCACGGTCAGAAAAGACCGATTTTGTTTATGCTTTATGAAAATCAAAGTACCACTTTTAATAAAAATGTTGCGGAATTTAATCCCAAAAAACCACGATAAATACGTTATCAAAGCATTTCCGAAGAAACGTATTTTATTCATTTTAAAACATTTGGGATGTCATCGTCAATACAGAAACATAAGCATAAACAGAACTTACATTCATTTACACTAGTGATCTATATCTCCTTAATCTCTCAGTGTAATGTCACTTCATATCGGCACCTGTGATATAAATAACCTGAGTGGGTCAGGTTGAGAAACCTGGTGAGTACATAGGGTTTTCAACCCACAATAATATAATTATTATGTTTAAACAATCAAACAATCCACCCAATTACTCATCCCCATTATCTTCTTTAGTCTTAAGGATCTGCCCTAAGAATCAGCTATTCCTCGTTCATTCATTCCTAAGGATCATCCTAAGGAATCGACACGAAGTCCATCGTTGCCACGGTTTACACAACGGGCACTAAGTCTGCATAGTCGCCAGGGCTTAGGCACTAAGTCTGCATAGTCGCCAGGGTTTAGACACTAAGTCTGCATAGTCACCAGGGTTTATACAACAGGCACTAAGTCCGCATAGTTGCCAGGTTTTGGCACCAAGTCTGCATGATCGCCAAGGTTTAGGCACCAAGTCTGCATGATCGCCAGAGTTTAGAGTACACCGGGTGAACACATCGTTCACAACACCTACAGGTTGCGAGCCTACTAGTGTTCCATTGGATTGTCTAGAATAGTCCGTGGTTGTCATCCATACTCTGCTAGATGATGGGGCTAACATTTGGGAACAAGGCTTCTCACATCGTCCACCTCTCACCCTTACCTCATGGTCTATATCACCTTTCAACTCATCATCCAACTCATATTTCATCTACCCATGTTTTACCCAACATATTATGTAGATATAAATGCATATACAATTTAAATCATATAAAACCTGTATAAAATCGTTCATTCAACATAGATAGCAAGTATACAGATAATATGCACACATAACACGTAATTTATATAAAATACTTCATATCTATGTGTAAGATGAAAGTAACTATGCACTCACTTGATAAGGTGGTGACTCGATACTCGGACATCGCTTCGTTTACTTTAAAATAATTTCTTTCGACGAAACCTAGTATTATTACCACTAGATTTTAGTTTAATATTTACCGTTACTAATTATTAGTCTTATTATTATTATTATATAAGCGTTTAAACAATACTTTCCAATCACTATGTACAGACAGGGCCAGACATAAAACACCGGAGGGCAGGACCATTTTGGCATATATCACTTTTGAAATCCAACAACCCTATGTGGCCCTTTAAACCAGATTCCCCGTACCGCGAGTAGTTAAAAAGATATTATAATGACACTTATATAAGTCATAATAATAGCTCAAATATTTATTATAAGTTCATAATAACAATACTAATTTTAAATATAAACTATATTTAAAATAGGGTAAACATAACATATTTACAATGAGATTTTAGCTAGGAGTCGGGCTCTGCAGGGGCAGAACTTCGACGCTGAATCTTTCTAAAAAAGATTCGTGCAACGTTTCAGCGCTCACCTTACTATACTAAAACTACAGAAAGAGAAGTCGAATCACGAGGGGCCGAAATGCTCGGGGGGATAAGAAGAGAAAGACTCTTGAATCAAGAGAATGGTGCAAGAAATATGAGATCTAGAGGCTCTTATTTATACTAATTGAATTTTCAAAAACTACTCTCCATAATTACTTAATAACCTTATAGTTATATAAAGGGAAATCTGCGAAAAAGTCCCAATATTTTAGGCCAGTTTACGATTTAGTCCCAAATTAAATTTTGTTTACAAAAAAGGACAGATTACTGGCTAAAACTTCGGATTAACCCTTCGTGGCCGGTTTCATATATTTAGCCGGTATCTCGTTGTAACGCCCGGGTTTCAGGGCTAAGCATTTTTGTCAATGTAATAGTCTAGGTCAACTCTTGTAACTCTTTATTTGAAGTAATAAAAATGAAATATTTGAGTATTATGTGAATTATGTGTATTTATGTGCTTATAATTTAATTATAAATGTATAATTAATAAATAATAAAAATAAGCGTCAAAATTAAAGTATAAGATAATCCCAATATCTCTACATAAAGTTGTAGAATATGTCTCAAGGTTTTCGTACATATAAAGAATGCCGAAATCCGAGTTATAACGAAGAAGTTATGACCCGTCGAAGTTTTACGGCAAAACCGGCACGGCATCGGGAAGCGTAAATAGTGAATTTACGATAGAGCAAGGTTTAGCCTTAGCAATCTAAACAAAAGTTGTAGAATATGTTAAACTAAGAGCGTCGATAAAAAGAACGCCCAAATCTGACTTCGTATGAGGAAGTTATGATTTTTCTAAGATTCGGCTTAGCAGTGCACGACCCGAAACTCGAATTTTAGTTCGAGCGGTTTTTGGCCTACGCAACCTAAATGAGAGTTGAAGATCTCATTAATAGGAACTCAACGGTAAAAAGATGGACGAAAACGGAGTTCGTATGAAGGAGTTACGAATTCTTCGCGGTCATTTAACAGTCTAAAGGCCTCCTACTGTTAAATTTGAGATCGGTCAAGAATAAGCTGACGGAGTCTAAATGAAAGTTGTAGAGTACGTCTTCACATACGCGTGGATATAAAGAACGTCAAAAACGGAGTTTGTATGAACGAGTTACAAATTATAATAACATATTTACGTATTAAAATAAAGTATAAATCATGTATACGTACACATATATATACATATGTATATATCATTAGAAAGGTATCGACGATGCGGTCATTATAAGACTAATGTTGAGTTCTTTCGACATTAGTTTAGTACAAATATCATTAAATCTATTTATAATAGTATTATAGAGGGGTGTTTAGTTGTTTATATAACTAAAAGGTCATTAAGTAATTATGGAGGGTAGTTTTTGAAAATTCAATTAGTATAAATAAGAGCCTTGGGCTCTCATATTTCTTGCACCATTCTCTTGATTCAAGAGTCTTTTTCTCCTTATCCCCCGAGCATTTCGGTCCCTCGTGATTCGACTTCTCTTTCTGTAGCTTAGTATAGTAAGGTGAGCGCTGAAGCGCTGCACGAATCTTTCTTAGAAAGATTCAGCGACGAAGTTCTGCCCCTGCAGAGCCCGACTCCTAGCTAAAACCCCCTTGTAAGTAAGTTATGCTTACCTTATTTTAATATAGCTTATATTTAAAATTAGTATTGTTATTATGAACTTATAATAAATATTTGAGCTATTATTATAACTTATATAAGTGTCGTTATAATATTTTTTTTTTAACTACTCGCGGTACGGGGAATCTGGTTTAAAGGGCCGCATAGGGTTGTTGGATTTCAGAAGTGCTATATGCCAAAATGGTCCTGCCCTCCGGTGTTTTATGTCTGGCCCCTGTCTGTACATAGTGGTTGGAAAATATTGTTTAACGCTTATATAATAATAATAATACTAAGACTAATAGTTGGTCACGGTAAATATTAGACTAAAATTTAGCGATAATAATGTTAGGTTTCGTCGAAGGAAAATAGAATCGTTAGAAGCAAGCGCTGCCCGATTTTGGAATCATCACCTTAACAAGTGAGTGCATAGTTACTTTCAGCTTACACATAGATATGAAGTATTTTATATAAATTACGTGCTATATGTGTATATTATCTGAATACTTGCTATCTATGCTAGATGAACATTATTATACATGTTTTCAATGATTTAAACTGTATATGTATTTTATATCTACGAAAATGTTGGGGTAAAACATGGGTAGATGTAATAGCTGATGTGTGATAAAATGATGAGAGGCCTCGATGTTGATGTTGTTGTTTCTGTCATCTAGCGGAGTATGGATGACGACCACGGACTCTTCTAGACAGTCCAGTGGAACGCTAGCAGGCTCGCAACCTGTAGGTGTTTGTGAACGACGTGTTCACCGGTGTACTCCATCCCCCACATGGTTGCCTTTAGGACATTTATTGCTGAGGAATCCCCTTAGCAGTAGTGTCCGTCCCGATGATGATCCTTAGGCTAGGTCCCTTATGATAGGTGTTTAGGGACGTAAAGTGAGGATAACGGGAACGGGTAATCGGGTTATTGTTGATTGAATTAATAAACTTATTTATTGTGGGTTGAAAACCCTATGTGCTCACCAGGCTCCCAAGCCTGACCCACTCAGTTTTATGTATTACAGGTAGTGGCGCATGAGCATAGGTGTGATGTTTTGGACGAGGGATTACGGATATAGGCCTGTAGATATGAAATAATGTAGTAAGGCTTATATTGTACTGTTTATGCTTTTGATCTGTACGAACATGACATCCCGATTCTTTTAATGAAATACATTTCTATGGAAATGCTTTTGATAAATCTTTATCATATTTTTGTTTTGGGACAAATTCCGCAACACTTTCATTTAAAATGTAACTCTGATTTTTAAACAAAGCATAAACAAACCGGTCTTTTCTGGCCGTGATTTTGGGGATGTCACAGTTGGTATCAGAGCATTAGTTTAAGCGAACTAGGAATTTGTAGGATTTCTAGACTTAAACTTAGAATGCTAAGCGATGATTGTGAGGTGTGAGCACTAGCTTATTTTAGGAATTGTGCCTAAAATGCTTTTATGTGCTAAATGCTTTGTGCATAATATGCTGTTAATTGTTCGGATCTATGGTCTGTTGCCGACCGGATCTGGAAACCTTATGTGTTTAGAATTCTAAACGTACGACTACGATATTAGAACTAGCATGTAAACGTTTCGGAGTGATAAGGACGATTTAAACGTCTATCCTAAATAAAGATCTAAATTCACCTTATTCGGTGTATAGATCAAGATGGCAAGGACTCGTAGCGGAAACGTGAACGCGAATGGAGATAGGAACCAACCCCCAGTGGTTCAACAAATACCTGTTGTAGAAGAAGTTGCACCTGAGCCAGTCACGATGGCCGGAGTGCAAGCGATGATCCAGGCTATGTTGGATCGTCAAATGGAGGAAACTAGACGTTTGCTCCAGCAAAATCGAGAGGAAGGCACTATTCAAATCGAACAGCCCGAGTTGAACGAAGGGCAGACTGAGGAAGGAGACTACAGTGGAACTGTTGGTCAAGTCAACCAACCAATAGTTCAAGAAAATAACCAAGATGACGGATTCGAGAGAAATGGATGCAAGTACAAGGATTTTCAGACTTGCAAGCCATCGACTTTCACGGGAAAGGAAGATCCAATCGGAGTCATGGATTGGATCTCGGAGATGGAGTTAGCTTTCATGACATGCGGTTGCAGAGGGAAGCTACAGACCACGTTTGCAGTGTGTCAGTTTCGAGGAGGCGCTGTACGTTGGTGGAATACTTTGGGGAAGACTTTAAGCCCCAACAAACCCTTGGAACTGACATGGGCAGAATTTCTGGTACAATTCAAACGAAAGTACTGCTCAGCTCAAAACCTGCTCGAGCTAGAGAACCAGTTTCTAACCCTAAAGAAGGGGAGCATGTCAATCGATGAATACACGAACAACTTCACAGAAAAGATGGAATTTGCCTTGCGTCTTGTTCCGGATGAGCTGACGAAAATTGATAAGTACGCAAAGGGATTACCATGGGAGTACGCGGTGCTAGTGCGTCAGGCACCTACTTTGGAGGCAGCTATCTGGGCTGCCAAGTCTGTGGAGGATATGATTAAGGGAAGAGCTGCCAGCAAAGTCGAGGTTGGCGAGAAAAGGAAATTTGACGGATCCTCAAGGTCCAGTAAGAAGGGTAGATTCTCGAAGTCTGGTTCGAGAGGAGGAGGATCAAAAGCGAAGTGGTGTGACAAGTGCAAGAAAAAGCACTCTGGGAAGTGTGACGGAGGGGTCACTTGTTACAAATGCGGAAAGCCTGGGCACTATGCCAATGAATGCACGTTCACTAAGAAGGTCTGTTATGAGTGCAACGAGGAGGGGCACATTTCAAGGGATTGCCCGAAGAAGAAGGAGACGGGAAGACCCAACATACCACCGAAGCCGAAGGCAAGAGCCTTCCAGATGACGCTCGAGGCTGCAAAGGAGGCAGCAGACGTCGCTTCAGGTACCTTTCTTGTAAATGGTTTGCCTGCAAATATACTATTTGATTCCGGAGCCAACTACTCCTTTGTATCACATAAATTTGGTGGGAAATTAGCATTGCCTGTAGAAAAACTAGATAATGCCCTGATTGTAGAAGTTGCCAGTGGCAAATTCGTACCTGTTAGTAATCGTATTAGGAACATCGTCATTGACCTAAACGGAAACGAATTCCACGAAGAGCTATTACCCATAGAGTTAAACGGTTTTGACATCGTTTTGGGTATGGATTGGCTTAGCGCTAACGATGCTGAGATTCAATGCCGAAAGAAGATAGTAAAGGTGAACCCACCCGGAAAGGAATCATTTATGGTGTACGGGGACAAACGCAGAGTGAATTCTGGAATCATCTCCCTGATGAAAGCCAGGAAATGTTTGTCAAAGGGATGTGCATCATACTTGGCATTCGTAATCGATGCCAAGAAGGAGAAGAAAGAGGTGCAGAATATACCGGTTGTGTGCGATTATCCGGAAGTCTTTCCCGAAGATCTTCCCGGATTACCACCTGATAGACAAGTGGAGTTTCGTATAGACTTGTTACCAGGAACAACACCGATAGCAAAGGCACCTTACCGATTAGCACCGACGGAGATGAAGGAGCTTATGACGCAACTTCAGGAGCTGTTGGACAACGGTTTTATTCGACCTAGTTCATCACCCTGGGGAGCTCCGGTGTTATTCGTGAAGAAGAAAGACGGAAGCATGAGGATGTGCATAGACTACCGAGAGCTGAATAAGGCAACGGTGAAGAACAAGTATCCATTGCCGAGGATTGATGACCTATTCGATCAGCTGCAAGGTTCGAGCTACTTCTCAAAGATCGATCTTAGGTCAGGATATCATCAGCTGAAGGTGAGAGAGCAGGATATTGAAAAGACTGCATTCAGAACAAGATATGGACACTACGAGTTCTTGGTTATGTCATTCGGACTAACCAATGCTCCCGCAACATTCATGGATTTGATGAATAGGGTTTGTAAACCATTCCTCGATAAATATGTGATAGTGTTCATCGACGACATTCTCATCTACTCGAAAAGCCAAGAGGAGCATGGCAAGCATCTACGGGAAGTATTAGAAGTGTTGAAGAAGGAGAAGCTTTTTGCAAAGTTCTCCAAATGCGACTTTTGGATACGGGAAGTCCAATTCTTGGGTCATGTTGTTAACCAGGAGGGAATAATGGTTGACCCGCAAAGATCGAGGCTGTAATGAAGTGGGAACGTCCAAAGAGTCCCACGGAGATTCGAAGCTTTCTAGGATTAGCTGGATATTATCGACGATTTATCCAAGGCTTTTCTTCGATAGCTGCTCCATTAACAGCTTTGACTCATAAAGGAGCTATGTATACGTGGAGTGAGAAACACGATGAGGCATTCGAGAAGATAAAGAAGAAGTTATGTGAAGCACCGATACTTTCTCTACCCGATGGAGTCGAAGATTTCTCGGTTTATAGTGACGCTTCTGGAGTCGGGTTGGGTTGTGTTTTGACCCAAAGAGAAAAGGTGATAGCATACGCATCTCGACAATTGAAAGAACACGAAAAGAACTACCCCACTCATGATCTGGAGTTGGCAGCGGTAGTTTTTGCCTTAAAGATATGGAGGCATTACCTCTACGGCACGAAGTGCAAGCTCTTCACTGATCATAAGAGTCTCCAGTATCTCTTTAATCAGAAGGAGTTGAACATGAGGCAACGACGCTGGCTAGAACTTCTCAAGGACTACGATTGTGAGATACTTTACCACCCAGGTAAAGCAAATATTGTTGCTGATGCTCTCAGTCGGAAAGTCAATCTGGAAAGGAAAAGGCCAAGAGCGTTAAGAATTGAAGTCATTTCGACGATTGTTGAAAGTATCAGGAAAGCTCAAGAAGAAGCTTTAGAGAAAAATGACCGAAAGGAAGAACGTTTGGGAAGAACGTCAGTGTTCGGTACAAACAGTCGAGGACTGAAGGTATTCCAAGATCGAATTTGGGTACCTAAGACGGGAGGAATAAGAGATCTTCTGATGGAAGAAGCACACAAGACCATGTACTCGATTCATCCCGATAGCACTAAAATGTATAGGGACCTAAAACCCTACTACTGGTGGCCGACGATGAAGCTCGATGTTGCGAAGTATGTGGCCGAGTGCGTAACATGTGCGAGGGTTAAGGCACAACATCAGAAACCGTATGGGAGTTTAGAACCCTTACCTGTACCCATGGGTAAATGGGAAGACATCACCATGGATTTTGTGACTAAACTGCCCAGGACGAAGAACGGTCACGACATGATTTGGGTAGTCGTGGATCGTTTCACCAAGAGTGCACACTTCATAGCAGCCAACGAGAAATGGTCTATGGATAAGCTCGCAAATGCTTACGTGAAGGAAATTGTAAGACTTCACGGTGTCCCTCTTACGATTGTATCAGATCGTGATAGTCGTTTCACGTCAAGGTTTTGGAGGAGTCTACAAGAGGAGTTAGGTACAAAGTTGTGTTTGAGTACGGCTTACCATCCGCAAACTGATGGTCAGAGCGAAAGAACGATTCAGACGTTGGAAGATATGCTGAGAGCATGTACCCTTGAATTCCAAGGGAATTGGGACGAGCACTTACCTCTGGTAGAATTTTCCTACAACAATAGTTTTCACTCGAGCATCAAGATGGCTCCTTATCAAGCCTTGTATGGGCAGAAGTGTCGTACGCCGTCTTGTTGGCTTGAAGCCGGAGAGAAGCAGTTTATGGGCCCCGAGATAGTCCATGAGACTGCTGAGAAGTTGAAGGAGATTAGGGAAAGGATGTTAGCAGCCCAGGATCGTCAGAAGAGCTATGCTGACAAGAAAAGACGACCGATAACTTTCAAAGTTGGGGATTTCGTTTTGCTTAAAGTCTCACCGTGGAAGGGACTTATACGATTTGGGAAACGAGGAAAGTTGAGTCCAAGGTTTATTGGACCGTTCAAAGTTCTTCAGAAGATAGGGAACCAAGCTTACAAGCTGGAATTACCCGAAGAACTCAATGGTATTCATAACACCTTCCATGTGTGTTATTTGAGGAAATTCACGGGAGATGTTCCCGACATAATTCCAATCTCAGAGTTAAGGATGGATGAGAATAAAAGGCTGATCGAAGAGCCTGAGGCAATTGTTGACCATAAGACTAAGAAGTTACGACGCAAGATGGTCGACTTGGTGCTAGTCCGATGGAAACATTCGAATGGGCCGAATCTCACTTGGGAAACAGAGGATGACATGATGAGTCGCTATCCACATCTGTTTGCTGATGCATGATTCCGGGACGGAATCATCCTAAGGGGGAGAGAATTGTAACGCCCGGGTTTCAGGGCTAAGCATTTTTGTCAATGTAATAGTCTAGGTCAACTCTTGTAACTCTTTTTTTGAAGTAATAAAAATGAAATATTTGAGTATTATGTGAATTATGTGTATTTATGTGCTTATAATTTAATTATAAATGTATAATTAATAAATAATAAAAATAAGCGTCAAAATTAAAGTATAAGCTAATCCCGATATCTCTACATAAAGTTGTAGAATATGTCTCAAGGTTTTCGTACATATAAAGAATGCCGAAATCCGAGTTATAACGAAGAAGTTATGACCCGTCGAAGTTTTACGGCAAAACCGGCACGGCACCGGGAAGCGTAAATAGTGAATTTACGATAGAGCGAGGTTTAGCCTTAGCAATCTAAACAAAAGTTGTAGAATATGTTAAACTAAGAGCGTCGATAAAAAGAACGCCCAAATCTGACTTCGTATGAGGAAGTTATGATTTTTCTAAGATTCGGCTTAGCAGTGCACGACCCGAAACTCGAATTTTAGTTCGAGCGGTTTTTGGCCTACGCAACCTAAATGAGAGTTGAAGATCTCATTAATAGGAACTCAACGGTAAAAAGATGGACGAAAACGGAGTTCGTATGAAGGAGTTACGAATTCTTCGCGGTCATTTAACAGTCTAAAGGCCTCCTACTGTTAAATTTGAGATCGGTCAAGAATTAGCTGACGGAGTCTAAACGAAAGTTGTAGAGTACGTCTTCACATACGTGTGGATATAAAGAACGTCAAAAACGGAGTTCGTATGAACAAGTTACAAATTATAATAACATATTTACGTATTAAAATAAAGTATAAATCATGTATACGTACACATATATATACATATGTATATATCATTAGAAAGGTATCGACGATGCGGTCATTATAAGACTAATGTTGAGTTCTTTCGACATTAGTTTAGTACAAATATCATTAAATCTATTTATAATAGTATTATAGAGGGGTGTTTAGTTGTTTATATAACTAAAAGGTCATTAAGTAATTATGGAGGGTAGTTTTTGAAAATTCAATTAGTATAAATAAGAGCCTTGGGCTCTCATATTTCTTGCACCATTCTCTTGATTCAAGAGTCTTTCTCTCCTTATCCCCCGAGCATTTCGGTCCCTCGTGATTCGACTTCTCTTTCTGTAGCTTAGTATAGTAAGGTGAGCGCTGAAGCGCTGCACGAATCTTTCTTAGAAAGATTCAGCGACGAAGTTCTGCCCCTGCAGAGCCCGACTCCTAGCTAAAACCCCCTTGTAAGTAAGTTATGCTTACCTTATTTTAATATAGCTTATATTTAAAATTAGTATTGTTATTATGAACTTATAATAAATATTTGAGCTATTATTATAACTTATATAAGTGTCGTTATAATATTTTTTTTTAACTACTCGCGGTACGGGGAATCTGGTTTAAAGGGCCGCATAGGGTTGTTGGATTTCAGAAGTGCTACATGCCAAAATGGTCCTGTAACATCTCAAATTTTTCAAACAAATTTTTCATTTTTAAAACATAATATTTTCCATTAAAAACAAGGCATAAATAGTTTAATTATTCGGTCAATACAATTATTCAAACTCCCAAGATCCTAAAACAATCTTCAGTGTGTATCGATCATGCCGGCGCCTTCCCACGGTCCTCGCTAGTACCTGAAATACATACATACACAACAACTGTAAGCATAAATGCTTAGTGAGTTCCCCAATATACACTTACACACATACGCCTTTCCAGGCCCTGACCTTCTGGTCCTCATTACAACGCCTTCCGGCCCATAACATAATCGCCTTCCGGCCCATAACATATTGCCTTCCGGCCCACATATCATACATAGCACATATAACACCTAACTTACCACATTTAGCATACATATCCACATAACACTTAACTTACCACTTATAGCATATATATCCATATAACATATTCGACCTTCCGGTCACACAGTCAAACCCTTCCGGGTACAGTATAGTGAGAAGACTCACCTCGTAAGTGCTGAAAGCTAGCAACTCCTGAAATCACTCGCGCACCAACCAACGAGCTACAATCCTCCTATAACATTACATAACTCATTAACACTCATATCATCTAAGTGTGACTATCCCTAAGAAGTCAGACTTAGGTCAACTCTGGTCAACGGTCAACGGTCAACTCGACTGGACTCGGCGAGTACCATGGCGACTCGGCGAGTCTAGTCGTCCTCACAGATTCCTGAATATTCCCTTTCTACTCGTCGAGTATACCTCTCGACTCGACGAGGTCCTCGTGGAAGAATCGCGGGGCCACCCCGACTCCACTCGCCGAGTCTGATGAACAACTCGGCGAGTCCCAGCACATCTTCAAGCTACTCGCCGAGTCTGAAGAACAACTCGGCGAGTCCATGCCATGCAGACGAGTAACTGCTTCCTGGGATAGGTCTCGTCCCGAAGTACAAATGCATGGGACCTTCTGGACCTTTAAAGGTCCTAATACAAGACTATAATCGTGGGGTAACAAGGCATTTCTTCATCAAATCACTAAATGGGTTCTATAAACCCTAATTTCATAAATACATCAAGGTAACAGATTTGGTCCGAGTTATTACCTGGAAACGCACTCTCTGTGTCCCCCAAATCTCAGAACTCAATCCTGCTTGATATTCCTTTAGGCGAATCCCCCTTCTTCTTGCTTAACCAATTCTTCCAAGTTCCAAAGCTTTCTCCCTTGCTCTAGGCGTCCACAGCGATTAGGGTTTCTCTCAATTGACCAAAAGACTGAAAATGACGGCCTAAGAGGCGTTAAATACGATCCAAACTGAACGGTTAGGGTTTCTGCTGAACAGCGTCGACTCGCCGAGTCCATAACTGGACTCGTCGAGTCCAGCCGCGGACCCGCGACCAAGTCCGCGATCCTACTCGGCGAGTCTAGGCTCCAACTCGCCGAGTCCCCTCTTAAATCACCCCAAAAACATAATTTTAATAATACCTGAGATTCCGGGCTGTTACAATTCTCCCCCACTTGGATTAGACTTCGCCCTCGAAGTCTCATTCTGCAAATAGTTCCGGATGCTGCTCCCGCATTTCACGCTCCGGTTCCCAAGTCATTTCTGATCCCTTACGGTGTTGCCATTGAACCAACACCAGAGGTACTTCCTTATTCCTCAGAACCTTGATCTTCCGATCCCTGATAGCCACTGGTCTCTCCGCGTAATTCAGGCTCGCATCCACCTGAATATCCTCCAATGGAACCACTGCCGACTCATCGGCTATGCACTTCCTCAACTGCGACACATGAAAAGTGTCATGGATCTGACCCAACTCCGCTGGCAACTCCAAACGATAGGCTACCCGGCCTACCCTTGCAACCACACGAAATGGCCCAATATACCGGGGCCCCAATTTGCCCCTCTTCCTGAATCGAATCACTCCTTTCCAAGGAGAGACCTTCAGGAGAACGTAGTCGCCGACTTGAAATTCAAGCTCGGATCGGCGCCTGTCTGCATAACTCTTCTGTCGGCTCTGGGCAGTCAATAATCTTTGTCTCACTTGTTGAATCTGCTCTGTCGTCTGGAGTATGATCTCCGTGCTGCCCATCACTCTCTGTCCCACCTCTCCCCAGCAAATGGGGGTCCGACACCTCCTACCATACAACAGCTCGAAAGGTGGCATACCAATGCTCGAATGATGGCTGTTGTTGTAGGAGAACTCTGCCAATGGTAAGTACGCATCCCAACTACCCCCGAAGTCTAACACACAAGCTCGGAGCATGTCTTCCAGCGTCTGAATTGTCCGTTCGCTCTGACCGTCTGTCTGGGGATGGTATGCGGTACTAAAATGCAATTTAGTACCTAGCTCCTCATGGAATTTCTTCCAGAATCGGGAAGTAAAGCGCACATCACGGTCTGACACAATCGAGATCGGCACCCCGTGCCGAGACACCACCTCTCTAACGTATATCTCCGCCAATTTCTCCGCCGAAGAACTCTCACTGATGGCAAGGAAGTGTGCACTCTTTGTCAACCTATCCACGATCACCCAAATTGCGTCAACTCCCCTAGCAGTCCTCGTCAATTTGGTGATAAAATCCATAGTAATCTGTTCCCACTTCCACTCGGGGATCTCCAATGGCTGTAACTTGCCATGCGGTCTCTGATGCTCAGCCTTAACCCTACGGCAGGTCAAGCACCTCTCAACGAACCATGCCACGTCCCTCTTCATACAGGGCCACCAATATTCCTTCCTTAGATCCAGATACATCTTTGTAGCACCGGGATGGATCGAGAATTTCGATTTATGAGCCTCTTCCATCAACGTAACACGCGTACCGCCCACGAACGGCACCCAAATCCGACCCCGAAACGTCATAAGGCCTCGACCATCCTTGACAAACTCTGAGACTAACCTCACAACCCGCTCCTTCTTCTGCATTTCTGGTCGCACAGCCTCAGCCTGTGCCCTACGAATATCGTCCAATACAGGAGTCATCACGGTCAGTCTCAAGCACACATCTCGCAATGGAGTGCTCTCCGCCCTGCGGCTCAATGCATCGGCTACCACATTAGCCTTGCCTGGGTGGTACAGGATCTCACAATCATAATCCTTGACCACATCCAACCACCTCCTCTGACGCATATTTAGGTTGGGTTGGTCCATCAAATACTTCAAACTCTTATGGGCCGTGTATATCGTACATCGAACCCCATACAAGTAGTGGCGCCAAATCTTGAGAGCGAACACTACTGCCCCCAGTTCTAAGTCATGCGTGGGATATCTCGCCTCATGAGGCTTCAGCTGCCTCGATGCATAAGCTATCACATGACCCCTCTGCATCAATACTGCACCCAATCCCGAAATCGATGCGTCGCAATACACCACGAAATCTTCCATCCCTTCTGGGAGAGCTAATACCGGGGCTTCGCACAATCTCTGGCGAAGTGTCTTAAAGGAGGTCTGCTGCTCGGGCCCCCATGAGAACGTAACACCCTTCCGGGTCAATCTGGTGAGTGGCACTGCGATCTTGGAGAAATCCTTGATAAATCTCCGATAATACCCTGCCAACCCAAGGAAACTTCTGATTTCAGAGGGTGACTTCGGCACCTCCCAACTCATCACCGCCTCAACCTTGGCCGGGTCGACCAATATCCCTTTCTGATTAACCACATGTCCTAGAAACTGGACCTCCCACAACCAGAATTCACATTTGGAGAACTTTGCATAAAGTTTCTCCGACCTCAATACCTCAAGGACCTCCCTCAAATGCTCCTCATGCTGCTCTCTCGATCTCGAGTACACCAGAATGTCGTCGATAAATACGATCACCGACCGATCCAACATCGGTCTGCATACCCTGTTCATGAGATCCATGAACACAGCCGGGGCATTGGTGAGTCCAAAAGGCATCACCACAAACTCATAATGCCCATATCGCGTCCTAAATGCTGTCTTCTGAACATCCTCATCCCTTACTCTCACCTGATGGTAACCCGACCTCAGATCGATCTTGGAAAACCAAGATGCTCCCTGCAACTGATCGAATAAATCATCGATCCTCGGCAACGGGTAACGGTTCTTGACTGTTAGCTTGTTCAACTCCCGGTAATCAATGCACATCCGGTGTGAACCATCCTTCTTCTTGACGAACAAAATAGGTGCTCCCCATGGCGAGCTGCTCGGCCGAATGAATCCCTTTCCCAGCAACTCCTGGAGTTGCGAAGACAGCTCTTGCATCTCTGGAGGTGCAAGACGATAGGGCACTTTAGCAATAGGCGCTGCCCCCGGCACCAGATCAATACTAAACTCTACCTGCCTCACCGGCGGTACTCCCGGCAACTCCTCGGGAAAGACATCTGAAAATTCGCGCACCACCGGGACTTCCTCAACTGACTTCGGTCTCTCGGAAACCTTCCGCGTATCCATCACATACGCCACAAAACCTTTACAGCCCTGCCGTAGACACTGCCTCGCCCTAGCGGTCGAACAAAAAGCTGATCCCGAACGGGTACCCTCGTCGTACACCGAAAGAGCTCCCCCTCTAGGGTCTCGTATAGTCACCAACTGACGCTCACAGTCAATGACAGCGCCGAACCGGCTCAGCCAGTCCATGCCCACGATGACACAGACATCCCCCATCGCGATAGGAATCAGATCAATTGGAAATCCAATCCCGAAAATCTCTAGCACACATCCCCGAAGAACCTCCGTAGCACAAATCACCTTCTCGTCAGCTATAGAAACTTTCAAAGGTCGACTCAACGACTCACGACTAACGCCGATATGCTGACTAAAGGCCAAGGACACAAAGGACCTACTCGCACCCGAGTCAAATAACACTAAGGCAGGCACAGAGTTCACAAGGAAAGTACCTACGCGCATGATAATATAAGCATAACATATCGACATTAAATAAATACATGAATTACAACATACCTGCCACAACATCGGGCGCAGCGCGGACCTCCTCCGCAGTCAGCTGAAAGGCTCTCCCACGAGCCCTCGGGGCCTCGACCTTCACCGGTCGAGTCTCAGTAGTCCTGGCAACAGGTGCAGATCCCTGACGAAGCTGAGGGCACTCGACCTTCCGATGGCCGGTCTGGTTGCAATGAAAGCAAACCATAAATCCCTTGGGACACTCCCTAGCAATGTGTCCCTCCTTGCCACACTTGTAGCAAGCACCGGCTCGACACGCCCCATCATGACCCTTACCGCACTTTACGCAAGTGCGGTTCTTCGAACCTCCCGTCCTCGAATCGGCGGACTTGATCCGCTTGGCTGCCGGCTGTGACTGAGCCGGTCGCCGGTCTGCCTGCTGAGACTCGGCCTCCTCCCTGGCCTGAGTCTCTAACTCGATCTCGCACTTCCTGGCATTCGCCTGAAGCTCAGTAAAAGTATGGTAAGTGGAGTTTGACACAAACTCCCGGATCTCCCTCCTCAGAACACCCAAGTACCGGCTCATCCGAGCCTGCTCTGTGGCCACTAGCTCAGGGCAAAACATCGCCCTCTCGTGGAACTTCCGCGTGATCGCCGCCACCGAATCAGTACCCTGCTTGAGGGCTAAGAACTCCTGAACCAATCGTTCCCGCTCCACCGGGGGAACATACTCATCCCTGAACATGGTAGTGAACCCCTCCCATGTCACTGCCGCAGTCTCTGCTAAAGTGAAGTTCGCCGTCACGAACTTCCACCAGTCCTTGGCTCCCAGACGGAGCTGGTTCAAAGCGAACCGTACCCTCAGGTGCTCCGGGCATGAACAAGTGTAGAAGCACCCCTCTATATCTGCGATCCACCTCATCGCAGCAATCGGATCCTGCGTCCCATCGAACTCTGGTGGCTTCGTGTTGCTGAACTCTCGGAACAGCAATGAATCACCCCCCTGTGGCCTAGCAGCGGCCACAGCTGCGGTAGCTGCAGCGGTTGCAGCCTCAGTCAATGCGGCGTACCGCTCGTCGAACGTCTCCATAAGGGTGGTCTTGATAGACCCAAACATCTCCGGGATCTCAGCCCGGATCGCCGCCGCCACCTCCTCCTGAATCATCTGACGAATAGCCTCGTCACTCACACCGCTCGTACTCGCCCCGTGCCGCGGTCTAACCATGATATCTCTGAAATACAACATAAAACTATCAGAGATTCTACCGAGTATAATCGTACTCGACACGCAACCCTACTCAGTCCCAGATATCCAGGGATTCTTACTTGGGCCTCCCACTGACCCGGTGTCCTCGGTAGTACGGGCCCAATACTACCGACCACACCGCATCAATGTTCATCCCAAGTCCTCCTCCCCAAACTCCAGATAGTGAGTACTCTACTTCTGATACGCTCTATCTACCCGCATACTAGCAAAGCATCACATATAGGCAACTTCCCTAGACTAAGGCATCACAAATCAGGCCACTCTAGTCCTATCATGAATACCTAGTCTTCTAGCATGCATAACAATTCATATCATATAATATTGTAAGGTATTTTGGGGATCTTTTACCGTTCGGGCGCTGACTGATCGTACACACTGCTTCTTTCTTGCTTACCACAAAACCATTTACAAAAGTTTATGCCTTTATTTGAAAAGTTTCCTCAAATCCTCGGTTTGAGTTCAGTTACCCCCGAAGGTGCACCCGAATCCCTCAAACCAAGGCTCTGATACCAATTGTAACATCTCAAATTTTTCAAACAAATTTTTCATTTTTAAAACATAATATTTTCCATTAAAAACAAGGCATAAATAGTTTAATTATTCGGTCAATACAATTATTCAAACTCCCAAGATCCTAAAACAATCTTCAGTGTGTATCGATCATGCCGGCGCCTTCCCACGGTCCTCGCTAGTACCTGAAATACATACATACACAACAACTGTAAGCATAAATGCTTAGTGAGTTCCCCAATATACACTTACACACATACGCCTTTCCAGGCCCTGACCTTCTGGTCCTCATTACAACGCCTTCCGGCCCATAACATAATCGCCTTCCGGCCCATAACATATTGCCTTCCGGCCCACATATCATACATAGCACATATAACACCTAACTTACCACATTTAGCATACATATCCACATAACACTTAACTTACCACTTATAGCATATATATCCATATAACATATTCGACCTTCCGGTCACACAGTCAAACCCTTCCGGGTACAGTATAGTGAGAAGACTCACCTCGTAAGTGCTGAAAGCTAGCAACTCCTGAAATCACTCGCGCACCAACCAACGAGCTACAATCCTCCTATAACATTACATAACTCATTAACACTCATATCATCTAAGTGTGACTATCCCTAAGAAGTCAGACTTAGGTCAACTCTGGTCAACGGTCAACGGTCAACTCGACTGGACTCGGCGAGTACCATGGCGACTCGGCGAGTCTAGTCGTCCTCACAGATTCCTGAATATTCCCTTTCTACTCGTCGAGTATACCTCTCGACTCGACGAGGTCCTCGTGGAAGAATCGCGGGGCCACCCCGACTCCACTCGCCGAGTCTGATGAACAACTCGGCGAGTCCCAGCACATCTTCAAGCTACTCGCCGAGTCTGAAGAACAACTCGGCGAGTCCATGCCATGCAGACGAGTAACTGCTTCCTGGGATAGGTCTCGTCCCGAAGTACAAATGCATGGGACCTTCTGGACCTTTAAAGGTCCTAATACAAGACTATAATCGTGGGGTAACAAGGCATTTCTTCATCAAATCACTAAATGGGTTCTATAAACCCTAATTTCATAAATACATCAAGGTAACAGATTTGGTCCGAGTTATTACCTGGAAACGCACTCTCTGTGTCCCCCAAATCTCAGAACTCAATCCTGCTTGATATTCCTTTAGGCGAATCCCCCTTCTTCTTGCTTAACCAATTCTTCCAAGTTCCAAAGCTTTCTCCCTTGCTCTAGGCGTCCACAGCGATTAGGGTTTCTCTCAATTGACCAAAAGACTGAAAATGACGGCCTAAGAGGCGTTAAATACGATCCAAACTGAACGGTTAGGGTTTCTGCTGAACAGCGTCGACTCGCCGAGTCCATAACTGGACTCGTCGAGTCCAGTCGCGGACCCGCGACCAAGTCCGCGATCCTACTCGGCGAGTCTAGGCTCCAACTCGCCGAGTCCCCTCTTAAATCACCCCAAAAACATAATTTTAATAATACCTGAGATTCCGGGCTGTTACAGGTCCTGCCCTCCGGTGTTTTATGTCTGGCCCCTGTCTGTACATAGTGGTTGGAAAATATTGTTTAACGCTTATATAATAATAATAATACTAAGACTAATAGTTGGTCACGGTAAATATTAGACTAAAATTTAGCGATAATAATGTTAGGTTTCGTCGAAGGAAAATAGAATTGTTAGAAGCAAGCGCTGCCCGATTTTGGAATCATCACCTTAACAAGTGAGTGCATAGTTACTTTCAGCTTACACATAGATATGAAGTATTTTATATAAATTACGTGCTATATGTGTATATTATCTGAATACTTGCTATCTATGCTAGATGAACATTGTTATACATGTTTTCAATGATTTAAACTGTATATGTATTTTATATCTACGAAAATGTTGGGGTAAAACATGGGTAGATGTAATAGCTGATGTGTGATAAAATGATGAGAGGCCTCGATGTTGATGTTGTTGTTTCTGTCATCTAGCGGAGTATGGATGACGACCACGGACTCTTCTAGACAGTCCAGTGGAACGCTAGCAGGCTCGCAACCTGTAGGTGTTTGTGAACGACGTGTTCACCGGTGTACTCCATCCCCCACATGGTTGCCTTTAGGACATTTATTGCTGAGGAATCCCCTTAGCAGTAGTGTCCGTCCCGATGATGATCCTTAGGCTAGGTCCCTTATGATAGGTGTTTAGGGACGTAAAGTGAGGATAACGGGAACGGGTAATCGGGTTATTGTTGATTGAATTAATAAACTTATTTATTGTGGGTTGAAAACCCTATGTGCTCACCAGGCTCCCAAGCCTGACCCACTCAGTTTTATGTATTACAGGTAGTAGCGCATGAGCATAGGTGTGATGTTTTGGACGAGGGATTACGGATATAGGCCTGTAGATATGAAATAATGTAGTAAGGCTTATATTGTACTGTTTATGCTTTTGATCTGTACGAACATGACATCCCGAGTCTTTTAATGAAATACATTTCTATGGAAATGCTTTTGATAAATCTTTATCATATTTTTGTTTTGGGACAAATTCCGCAACACTTTCATTTAAAATGTAACTCTGATTTTTAAACAAAGCATAAACAAACCGGTCTTTTCTGGCCGTGATTTTGGGGATGTCACACTCGTCTTTTTTCTTTAATTAATCAAAATTTTGGGGTTTTTTCATTAATTAATCAAAATTTTAGGGTTTTTTCATTATTTATTACCAATAAACAAAAATATTTGGACTTTTCTGAAGATTACCTTTAAACTAATATATATTATATGATCTAATTTAATATGTACTATTCCATGTCTTCTTTCTTATGCTGTTGTAGGCTCACCGTGTGTTTTTATCGGTGTCGTCAAACCCAACAACAAAAATCTCACTCACAAGCCTTGTTAACTCCATCGATTTTCCAAAATTATCCATTTATAACTCTATGATCATATTTCAATCTCCAAATAAAGAACGGAGAAAATCCTTGTTGATTATGTGGATGTCCGTATTACCTAACCATGACTTAAATCGTGGTTCCAACACTTGGATGTTCCTGTTACCTAACCTTGACTTGAATCCTATTTCAAACCCATACACTATTCGCATTGTCCATAGTGTTGTTCACAACAAAATACGAATCCCACATGGTTTAACCACTGATACCTTGGCTCAAGTCTTACATGACCATTGTTTCCTTACAATAGGGCTTGAAAACCATGAAGAATGAACCATTAAGCTTAAAAAACTCAACATAGGTAAAAAAATCAACTCAATATTATGTACTGAAAACCATGAAGAATGTTAACTCTAATTGTATAAAAAATGTCAACAAGCTATCCATCTTAAACTATTAAAATATTAATTTGGTATACCTAAGAGCTACGGTTCCAACACTCAGATGTTCCTATTACCTAACCATGACTCGAACCTTATTTCGAACCCATACACTAATGGCATTGTCCAAAGTTTTGCTAACAACAAAATACGAATCCCACATGGTTTAACCATTGATACCTTGGCTCAAGTCTTACTTGACCCTTGTTTCCTTACAATAGGTGTAACATCCCGACTCCCATGTATAACATTTAATTAATTTTTATTCTTGTTGTCTGATCAACTTGAGGAGTTGGAGGCCACAACTCGCTGAGTAGAGAGTGTTAATGATCGCGTAATTTCTAGAGTCTACTCGACGAGTTGGAGGACCCCAACTCGACGAGTAGGAGTTGAGTGTGAAAACCCTAATTTTCAGGGTTTGTGTCCTATTTAAAGGACCTTAAGCCTTCATTTCCGCCTCCCTTATCATCTTAACACTTTGAGAGAAACCCTAATTGAGCTATATGCTTGTAGGAGAGAAAGAGGGGCTAATATTGCATATTGTAGTGCATTTTTTGGAAGAAGGTTGAGGAGAAAAAGGCTTGGGACGAGAAGGAGATCTTGGATCCATCAATAAGATTGTGTTCCGATCTTTATCAAAAAGTTCATAATTTGTTGGTTTTTGTCTTGCCAAAAACTAATGCATTCTGGAAGCCCCAAACAGACTAAAATGTAATAATGACAATTGTTGTAATGTTACGTTTAAGTCATAATGACAATTGGTGTGATATTACAATAATTGTCATTATTATGTTTTAGTCTATTTGGGGCTTCCAAAATGCTTTACTTTTTGACAAACAAAAAACCAATAAATGATGAACCATGTGGGATTCATCTTACGTTGGGGCTTCTATAGTGTTGTAAGGAAACAAGGGTCAAGTAAGACTTGAGCCAACGTATCAGTGGTTGAACATGTGAGATTTGTCTTCTATTGTTAACAACACTATGGACAACGCCATTAGTGTATGGGTTCAAGTCATGGTTAGGTAATACGGACATCCACGTAATCAACAAGGATTTTCTCCGTTATTTATTTGGAGATTGAAAGATGATCATAGAGTTATGAATGGATAATTTTGGAAAATCAATGGAGTTAACGAGGCTTGTGAGTGAGATTTTTGTTGTTGGGTTTGACGACACCGATAAAAACACACGGTGAGCCTACAACAACATAAGAAAGAAGACATGGAATAGTACATATTAAATTAGATCATATAATATATATTAGTTTAAAGATAATCTTCAGAAAAGTCCAAATATTTTGGTTTATTGGTAATAAATAATGAAAAAACCCTAAAATTTTGATTAATTAATGAAAAAACCCCAAAATTTGGATTAATTAACGAAAAAAGACGAGATACCGGCTAAATCTGTGAAACCGGCCACGAAGGGTTAATCCGAAGTTTTAGCCGGTAATCTGTCCTTTTTTGTAAACAAAATTTAATTTGGGACTAAATCGTAAACTAACCTAAAATATTGGGACTTTTTCGTAGATTTCTCTTATATAAACAACTAAACACCCCTTTATATTACTATTTTAAATAGATTTAACGATATTTGTACTAAACTAATGTCAAAAGAACTCAACATTAGTCTTATAATGACCGCATCTTCGATACCTTTCTAATGATATATACATATGTATATATATGTGTACGTATATATGATTTATACTTTATTTTAATACGTAAATATGTTATTATAATCTGTAATTCGTTCATAAGAACTCTGTTTTTGACGTTATTTATATCCACACGTAGGTGGAGACGTACTCTACAACTTTCATTTAGACTCCGTCGGCTAATTTTGACTTTATTTTTAAAGTTATATTTTTAACAGGCCGGGACAGGATTGGTCCGTTAAAATCTCATAACTTCTTCATCCGATGTCCATTTTCGTCTTTCTTTTTATCGTTACGCTACTAATAATGAGATCTTTGATTCTCGTTTAGGTTGTGTCGGCTAAAAACCGCTCGATCTAATACTCGAACTTCGGACTGTACACTGCTAAGCCAAAACTTCGAAAAATCATAACTTCCTCATACGAAGTCAGATCTGGACATTTTGTTTATGGGCGTTCTTAGGTTAACATATTCTACGACTTTCATTTAGATTACTAAGGCTAAAAAGTCTTCCATCGTAAATTCACTATTTACATCTCCCGGTGTCATGCCGGTTTTGCCGTAAAACTTCGCTGGACCATAACTTCTTCGTTATAACTCGAATTTCAACGTTATTTATATCTACGGAACCCTTGAGACGTATTCTACAACTTGTTTAAGATTATTTATTCTAAATAATCTTTTGTCAAAAAGTCGTTTTGACCCCTATTATCTTTAAATTGACTAGCCCGAATCTACGGGCGTTACAGATATCATTGCCCCATGATTTCACTAACTAACCCCAAGGTAAGGCACTTTTTTTTTTTAAATTGGGCAAAAGGAAAACAAAGGGAAAACAATCTCATGATGGATACAATTTGATTTTGGTGACGAAATCATTAAATCAAATATGTTTATTACCAGGTGTGTTTATGGAATGTAACTTTCTCTATTAATCGGGACATGCTAATCTATATCATATGGTTTTAACTTTCACCATGTAACTTTTTTGGAATGTATATTCGTTACTGAATAGGTCCATGTCAACACAATGTATGGGATTAACGGTGGCTTGACTAGAAGTATGAAGTGTAAACATGTTAATACCTTAGATTTGTTAATGTGGTTGCACTATCTTGATGTTTTAAGAAGTTGAGATAGAAGTCAAAAAAACTTGATTTGGATGGACTTCTCATCAGTTGTGGGGACTACTCAGATACAAATGCTTTCCTCTAACAAAAATTTATAGGTATGTGATGTTTCGATTTTGCTAAAACAAGTGAGTAATGTTAGTGCTTAACATATAGATTGCCAATAAATAAATATTTTTATGTACGTCGGATAGTTACCCAAAGGAACTTTTATACTGTTTTCAAGATATCGTGAGTATAGAAAACATATCTTGTGGCTTCATTAAAGTATAATCGTGCTTTCATATCAAAATAGGGAAAATCTCATAAAAACCCTATGTTTTATACTCCAATGCTTAAAAAAACCTTTACATAATTTTTTTGTATAAATCAACCATTATTTTTTCTAACTTCGATTGTTTTCATGCTTTGTGACCGGTTAGCCGTAAGCTACCAGTAACATAGCTTACGTGGCGTTAAATTGGATGAAAAGGGTTAAAATGATGATGTGCTTTTAAATCTTTTCAACGTTAAAAAAGTGTGTGTTTCATTCTCATCTCCGGAAGTTGTTCTTCTACTTCTTTTCAGTTGGTGCTACATCTCGAATGGTGATCCATCATATTGATCTTCTTTTTCCTCAACTTCAAGCTATAAAATCATATACTTCAAGCTATAGAATCAGATACCTCATTTGAGAAGGGGTCCTACACAAATCGTATTTTCCTTTCTCAAATTCTTCATGAGAAAGGGTCGATTTGAAGTTGAAAAACGAGACCCTCCTTCACCTAAAAAAATCAATTCGCCATAAGGGTATTGTTCATGGCTAGATTCCAGCACCTGCTTTGCAGATGACAATAATAGTCTTTTTTGATCATTGATCAAATGTCATCCTTGAACCATTTATATTTAAGGAATCAACATCAACTAAAGGAAAGAGAAAATCAAAGAGAAAACTAGCAGCCAAGCTTGATCGATAAGCAGGATGTGATGTCCTATCTCTGGTGGTACACTAGCCCTTATTAACATGAGAGCTTTATGCATCAAACCAACACTCAACTTGATCAATAAGCAATATATGAACACTTAAAAGCAAACTTCTTGAATCTAAAGCAGGTTGTGCAAGAAACTCTTGTAATGTAAGAACTTCCTTTTTATCCCATTCAAGATTGTAACTTCTGACTTCACATCAAGAAGTAAAGTGACTCTTACACCGGGAAGAACACAAAGTCTTCGGCTCATATCAATAATAGAATCCAATTCCTCTTCTTGCTCGAGAAGAACCACAGTATTCAATGAAAGCTTTCAAGCGATCAAAGCTAGTGAGATGTATTCAACATCTTTGAAATCGTTGCAAATCAGGAGAGAGTTAGAACTTCCTTTGCAGAGATAGCTCATGGCTAGAAGGAGCTCCGGTTTGGATCCGACTTCCAATCCGAACCTGAAAGAGGAACCGAATTTCACAATGTCCTCAACGACGAACCAGTCATGAATGCATTTTACGGGATAAACTCCCTGGTAATGGGAGCCGTATTCATGTAACTCGACGACACAATTAAACGCCGACTGGATCGACTCCAGGCGGTTCTTGAGGACGTCGAGAAATCGGATGATGAGTGGAAGCGGCAGGTCGAGACCTCTGGTCGATTTCGGTTCAAACGCCTTCTTCACAACCTTCAGGAGATCAATCTCCTGATGGTCCATGGTACCGGAACCATGTGGACGGACGGTGACATTGCCGGAGGAGTTAACAGAGAAGTAAGGCGCACCCCATCCATTAATTCTGTAGAGAGCAGCGGAGAGCGGAGTGATTCAGTGACCAATGGGTGGCGGATGACACATGGTTCTTGGCAGTCAATTGAAGAAGAAATGGAAGAAAGAAGAAAAATAAGAGAGAGAGAGAGAGAGAGAGAGAGAGAGAGAGAGAGATGATACGTTAGAGAGAGAAGAGGGAAGCTTCATTCTTAAGCGGTGTATTACACGTGCACCATGAGAACGGGTAACTGCATAACCAAGATATGTTACACGGTTTGGTAAATAATAATGGTTAAATCGTACAAAAAAATATTAGAAGGGTTTTTTTAAGCTCTCACTTATACATGATATAGAATATTGTTTTTAGTTACAAGAGATATTGTAGAAATTGTGTTACTTTATGATTATCGCGAAATAAACATTTTCTATACTAACTTCAATTTATCATTGTTAGATGATAGAATCGACTTTGTGATTGAAATGTACTATTTAAAAAAAAAAAAAAAAAAAAAAAAAGGAGTTCTTTGTTTATTCGTTGATTACATTTTCACAAACATGAAGTTGTCCTCCCGTCGCTTTCGCTTCTAGCATTCGCTTCCCTGGGGTCAATGTGTGTCTATTTCTTCTGTTTGCCAAAATCGTAAATTAATAGCCACAAGTAATCATTTTGTATTACTTATTGAGAGTTTTACCTATACGCTCAAAATTGATGTAACACCAAAGGTCAATTAAGACATGTTAGTAACCAAAGTGATCAACATAAGGTTTCACTTTCAAAACTTTTCAAAATGTATTCATAATTGCTTTAATGAGTTTAGAAATAACTTCTTCTACTGAAAATTTGCATTAATCTGAGCAACTTCCCAAGGAACAAATGGTTTTGGGTCCCCTAATTAATGTCGATCATTTATAAGACTTCATCAGCTTCATAACGGTATTGAAGCGTCAAAAGCTGATGCATTAGTGACGATAATTTCCTAAACAAACGAGCGAAGAGGCCAAGATGAAATGAAGCCCCCTATAGGACTATAACTCTATCTCTCTCACTCTTTGAGTTTTCTTATGAGAAATTAAATATCCTTTTATTTTTGTTCCTACAAATCTTCCTACCCAATTAAATGATTACATATATCATTTTATTATATTTAGATATCATTAAATGAACATTAAATGTGACACATGTCATCATTTAATTGGATAATAAGATTTTTAGGAACAAAAAAGTAGAAGGATATTTAATTTCTCTTTTCTTATTTCTAATTGTCTAATTTTTCAACTGATTTGTTAATCTGTTCTGATTTCTAATTCTCTAAATTCTACAAGTTCAAAATACTGATTTCTAACATCTATACTTCTAAAGTTCCATTGTTAACTGAACTGATTTCTCAATCTCTATAACTCTATTCTCATATCTGAGTCTGAATCTCGATGGTAAGTGAAGTATGTTAATCACTTAATTTTTTTTCTCATGTCTTAAGTTTTTTGGTATTTCAAGTTTGAGTTAGTTTGAGAAAGAATGAAAGATGTTGAAGATGAAGAAGCAATGCATGAGCGACACCATGAGTATGATATGAGCGAACTCTTTTGAAGGTTATTTTAATTTCAACTTTTATTTCATGGGTACACAATTATTTATAGAGCCACTTTAGTTTTGTGGTCTTCTTGATTTCTGTTACATGATCATTTGCTAAAAAGACTAATTTTTATGAGTTTGAAGGGTATTAAGGAGTGAATTACTACGAGGATTTTGAATTTTGTATGGCTTCAATATTTTGTTAGATAGATGTTGCTCTTTATTATATTTTATGGAGTATAAGTTACAATTCAATCTAGGTATCCAAAATTGGTTGTGTGGTTATATTTTGTTTTACTAATAATTAATAAAAGCAATATGAAATTGTGTTTATGATTAGGTTGCTCAAGTTATTTCGGAAGTTTGATTTGGCCCAACTTCATGGGCACAAAAGGCAAAAGCTAGTAAGTAAGAATGTGTGATCAAGTTCCTAAAAGCCCAACTAATGTGGTGAGGCATGTTCCTCGAAAGGAGTGGGGTAAAAAATTGAAGAGATATTTGGAAGTTTGAAATGAGATCGAATAGGCTTTGCTTCATTTATACAGTTACATTATTCTAATACAACTGTTAAACCTCATACTTCATTGATTTTAATTATTAATTCTTATTTTAGAGCAAGTGGCCACCATGGAAAGAACTCAATCCTTTGATGAAAATAGCAACAAGGAATGCAAGGAGAAATACAATGATTAAAAGAGTAATTGAGGATAATACTAATTGATAATATCCATATAAATTAAATACAAGTATCCTATATATGTACATACAATAAGCCAATAACAAACTTAACAACAATAGCCGAGTTCAAACCACCTAAATCAAACTTTCTTGCTATAGTTGAAATCAATGTTTTCCGGAGACATTTTGCACATCTTCCTACGCATTGAAGGACAGTCCTCCTAAAATGCCTTGTTTGTATGGCAAGTATGTTTTCTTCTTCATGTCATTCGCAACTGCCCTGTTCATATTGTAATGTAACTCGTGAGCCGACACCTGTCCTCTTCTCTTTGAAATGGATCCAGATTTGGATGAGTTACTAAAATCTTGATCCTGTTTCCTGAAGATGGTTGAGTATTTCTTCAAAGGGTATTTGTCCATTGCTCTCCCATCTGAAGCACTTCTGAACAAGAACAGATCCCTGAAGCTCCATTTTCTCGACCCATTTTCCGACGAACAATCAGGAGTACTTGACGACACTGAAATGGATGGTGGTTTTGTATCCATGGCTATTGGTTGTTGCTGACGACGATTATCTGAGCCCCCGATTGGAGACATCGATCTTGTTCTTCTACTTCTCGATGAAGGTAAACGAGATGAAGATGGAGAAACGCCTCTCTCTCGTCCTCTTTCTCTCTCTGTCGTCTTCTCTCGGGGAGGATCACCGGTCTTGATTACACCACCGTGGAATAAATCTTCAGCCGAGATTGAATCCCTGGGGAGATGGAAACTTACATCAAATGAAAAATCATCTTCGAATAAGTTTGCGGATGCCTTCGGAACGCCGGGTTTCTCTTCCCAAGCAAATGGAACGGTGGCAAGAGAACTGCTCCGGTGAGTTCCTGCGGAGATTAACAACTCATCGAAGCCGCAATACAACTCTGTCAGTCGTGTGGGGCTCGACGGAGCACTAGTGTAGTAACCGCCGGTGCATGATGAAGAACTGAAGTCGAAATCCATGGTTGGAGCAACTTCCATGGTGGTAGGTATGTTTTAGAAGAAAGTGAGAGAAACATCCATGGAGGGTTGATGCTTTATATGTCAAAGGAAATAAGGGATACGACTGAAGAAGGAGAGAAGAAGGTAAGGGAGCCAAATAAAGTTGACTGAATTTAAAACTAAATAAAATAGAATGGAGATGGAAGTCTAAATTGTCGTCTTTGTTTTTTAGTAAGGGAAACTTTGCCTTTCCTGTTGTTTGTTAACGTGGGGACTACAAGCATATCAATTCACAATTTTTAAATATCGGCAATACGAACAAAAGTTTAGAATATCATTTAAATGAATCATTGAGTATTTATTTGTTTTATTATATTGATGGCACAAAATTTCACCATCATCTGCTTTTATATGATTTTTTTAACAAATGAAAAGAAAATATATCTGTTTGATCTCGGACATATATAAGGTTTGACAGATTGATAAAAAAAAATGTATGGTGTAAATAATAGAAGAGTAAGTAGATAGTGTGATAGTGTAATTAAGGGACATGGAGGTTAAACATGTATGTTTTGATACAAAATGCATTACCTACGCAATTCGATTTGCCGTTTAGGGCATCCACAATACATTGAAATCTCTATATTTTAATGGATTGTCATATCATTTTTCTGTATCCCATACAACTCAATCACTTTTTTTTTTACAATGCATTGAACTCTACAAAGTTCAATAGAAAGTTACAAAAACTAATTTATAGTATGTATTTAAGATTAAAAAACTTTCATTTTTCCCATTGAAGAGTTCAATGTTCATTGAACTCTAAACCCATTGAATGTCAATGTGACATCTCACTATGATAGACTTTCATCCATTAAATAACAACTAGACCTGCCACCTCATTTAACCCTCCCATTGAACTCACCATTGTGGATGCTCTTAACGAAAATGTAAATAAAAGGAAGGGACAATCTAAGAGCATCTCCAATGGAAGGGTTTTTTTTTTTTTTTTTTTTTTTTTTTTTTTTTTTTATATAACTTATTACTATTGACTTTTTATAAATGAACATTTATTCCCATTAGAGCACACCACATTTTTTCTTATTTTTATTGATCATTCAAAATATATTAAGTGGTCAATATATTTTAACTTTTTGTATATTTTACCCCCTCACCTTTTAATTATATTTTAATTTACATCTTTATTATATTTTAGTTTTTAATTAATTTATTAATTTAGTAGTTAAATTGGTTTGTCAATTTATTTAATTTATCTATCAAATATTTTGTGACATCTTATGAACTTATAGAGGTATTATCAAAATGTGTTTAATACAATATGTGTTTAAAAATGACTAACTAAATGGAAGGGGTTATATACAACACTTTAAATAGATATGGATATATTAGTTAAATTTAAAAAAAAAAAAAAAAAAAAAAAAAAAAAAAAAAAAAAAAGCTAGTGGAAGACATTAACCATTGGAGAGACCATTTATTTAGAGGTTAAAGTTAATGGAATTGTGACAATAATTTTAAGCTATAGAATAGATCAACCATTAAAGATAGAGATATTTTGAGGCAGGAAGGAATGGTGCTACAAGAACCGCACTATCTCCGCTGCTACATAGGCGTTACATCACATTTTACCACAAAAATATGGTTCCTTGTCACACCCATAGAATGATGTCATACTTCTTTTTTAACAATTTAATTTAAACTAAAACTTTAATTTTAATAACAAACATCACATATTATTACTTCAAAGTAAAAAAAAAAAACATTACTCATATTAACACATTAACATAAAACAATACTTCTTATTTTTATATAATAAAAAAGATTCATTATTATTAACAAATTCATTATTATTTAGATATGTATATATTAAATGAAAAGAAAACGGAAAGTAAAAAAAATAGACAAAATTATAAATTTGGTCCCTATGGTATTCAAAAAACTTTGGATAGGGTCCAAAAAGTTTTTAATTTGTATGGAAGGTCCAAAATCAAAGTTTTTCTGGATTTTTAGTCCTTAATACACTTGAAAAGTCGAGTTTGCCCTTTTCATTTCTTTTTCTATTTTATTTATTTATTTTGATATTTAAATAATTAAAAATAAAAAATAAATAATAAAAAATAAAATTTCACCAACCCTCTCTCTATATACAGCCACCACAACACACACTCTCACACATACACACTTCCGGCCGCTTCATCTTCAGTCGCCCACTTCATCTTCTCCGGCCATGGTTAAATTTTCTTCCAGGCTTTCGGTTCACATCATCTCCTCTTCTGGGTTTTTTATTTGCACGAAGAGGGGTAGGATCAGCAACCAAAAACCCCTGTAACTACAGGAATGGAGATCAAATTAGGGAAGCCGCGAGCTTTAGCTTCCTGAGTCGTTGGTAGAGGCAAGGTAAGTGACGAAGGCTTGGTCTCACTGGAGAGAGAGAGAGAGAGAGAGAGAGAGCCTGTTGCTCTGAATCCTTCAATTGATTTCTTCTTGTATACCTTAATCATTTGGTTTACTTACAGAGCTTCACAATCTGATGTCTTGCTAGGAATCGTCTTTATGCCTAAATCTTCAATGTATTCATATGATTTCTATAAAGAATAAGCATTACAATGTTTAATTAAAGGCAATTGATTCACATATACACTTTCGGTGCATCTACTTTCATAACCTTCTTTTAACTTCAGCTTTACAACTTCAGAATAATTTTTAAGGACTGAGATTGAACCTGCAAACCATCACAGTTCTCCTCCCACTCATCCATTACAGTATATAAGTCTGATTTGCATTCCCGATAGTGAAACAGAAACCTATTCTTGAATTTTAACAAACAGAGAGAGAGAGAGAGAGAACAAACCCAGTCGGTGTTCTTCGGGTAGAGTTTTGTATGTGGTTTTCGTTTCAAATCTTGCCTTTTCCATCTTCCTTTCGGATATGGAAAGAACAAACCCACCTTCAAGCATAGTAACCTTTTTGTTCATGTGTAAAATTGGAGGTGGGAATTGTAAAGCTTTTATCTTGATGCAACCTTTGAAGATTATTAAGATCGACATTTTACAATCTGTGTTTTAGAGAGAGAGAGAGAGAGAGAGAGAGAGAGATGGGTAAGATTTTATTTTTTATTTTTTTTAATTATTCAAATACCAAAATAAATAAAGAAAATTGAAAAAAAAATGAAAAAGGATAAAATCGACTTTTCAAGTTTTTGTGGACCAAAAACAATGAAAAACCTTGATTTTGGACCTTCGGTGCAAGCTAAAAACTTTTTGGACCCCATCCAAAGGTTTTTGCAAACCACAAGGACCAAATTTGCAGTTTTGTCAAAAAAATAGAAAGCGGAGAGAAAAGAGTTAAGTTTAGAAAAAGAAAATTAAATACCCATATTGGAAATAGAGGTTATAGTATTTTGTTTTAATATAAAAAATATTTAAAAAAAAATAGATTTCTATATAAAAATAAATGAGAGAGAGAGAGAGAGGTGCGACCAAATTTTGGCACACTGTAGCTAGACCGCACTCTAGACCACACACAGAGGGCAGTGTACCCTTGTCACAGTGGCGAGACCGCACCTCCCTCAAGCCTAAGGTAGCACGCAAGTGGCCACATGATGTTTAGGAATATATATATATATATATATATATATATATATATATATATATATATATATATATATATATATATATATATATATATATATATTGGTTCTAATGATTTTGTTTTTCAATTTAACCACTGGAACAATTATTACTTGCAATTTAGCTTAATTTTCAGGTTAACACAAACAATAAAAGGTTTTGTTGGTTAAATTGTAAACAAAATATTAAAGATAATTTTTCTATCAATATGCCAAAATATAGATACTTTTTTTTCAATGTATAATAATTTTTTTACCTAAACTCTTATATATTTTAAGATTAAGAGGGTGTTTGAGATTTCTTTTTGAAACTCAAAAATATTTATTTGGCAAAATGATTTACTGACTTATGGTGATGAGAAATGAATTTTTTAAAAATTATTTGGATTAGCTTATGTGGTGAGGAAAAGTCAATAAGCCAATAATTTCTTATTTAAGAAGTGTTTCTTAAGTTATAGTATATGTTTTAAAGGGTATTTGACATTTACAACCCAAAAAGTTATAACGAGTTTTGAAAAGTTAGAAATCATAACATATTGAATTTTTTTTTGAAACACCTTCTAAATTATATTATATTTTTTTTGAAACAACCATTACAATTTGTTTAATTTTTAATATATGATAATAAATACATTATATTTCTATTTAACAAAATATAAAAACCGATTAAAATATAAAAATATATTGTTATGAAATGTATTTGTCACTTTTTGATTATATAACTAAATCAAAACTTAATATGAAATATGCATCTATACACCAAATACTTGGTTTAAAACAGTGTATTAATTCATCCATAGATCAATAAAGAATATGCAAAACAGTATTGTCTGTATGACAAAGAAGTTCTATTAATGCGATAATTCAACAATAAGTATTCTTAATTTATATAGATTACATGTTACAACTACTTAATATACACCAACCCAAATGAAGATTTTCAATTAAGTACTAGGTATGGGGATGTATTTCATATTAAATTTTGGTTTAGTTCCATCATAAAAAATCGATGATACAATTCATAACAATATATTTTTGCATTTTAATCGACTATTACATTTATTAAATATAAGTGTAATTAAAAAATGGTATTTATTTATAATCATATATTAAAAATCAAACAAATTGTAATGATTACTTCAGCAAAAATAGATTATAAATTAATCTTAAAATAAATAATGTTTCAGGGCTACTTGGTGGCCACTTGGCCATCACATGAGGTCGTTATTTGCTAGTTCTTAGCCCCCTTTCTCTCAAACGGTTTTCTTGAAGATCGAGATTGTTGTTTTTCAATGTATTTACTAAATTGATTTATTATTCAAATATTTCATCTTGGGTTAACTCTGGAACAGATGTAACAAACCTAAACACACATATCAATTTAATACACCTACCGATACACATTATTTTAACAAATCTACTTAAACATAAATACACATACCAATTAAGAAACTTAAATATGCATATCAATTTAAGAAATTAAACCATATACATTCAATTTAAAAAAGGTAAATTGACTTATCATTGTAATTATCTTTTTGGTTTGTTCATGTAATACCTGTCTTTCGTAACCAAGTATCATTTTAGAAGATATAAAATGATATGAGGTGAGTATGAGAAATAGAGTGTGCAGTTACTTTAAATTGATAAATTCTAATTAGCAAAAGACAACTGAGAATGTTGTAGAGCTTGTTGAGAGGATTTCGTGCATTTAAAGATCGTCGAAAACATAGTTCGTACAAGAAAGTTATGGTCGTTTGAAGTTTAGTCGGAAGTACGTTGCTATTTTGAGGAAGTCAACGGTCAACTCTTGACCACCAGGACGTGGTGGTATACTTTTCACGATGTGGCAATGAGTGAGTCGTCACGACATGTGTCAAACGGAGAGCGACACGTGGCAATTTGATTCCCATGATGTGGCACAAGTCGAGTCGCAAAGACACGTGATGGGATAATGTCACACATGGAGAAACCATACTACATTTGATCGCCACAACGTGGCACACATAGGCCACGACATGGCGATGCCCCAAAGTATAAAATTAAGTGTTTTGAGTCATTTGGGAGAGTTTTAGATGCGTTCGATCGAGGTCCTGCCGAGAATCGTATTTGGGGCATTATATAGGAGGAGTTATACTGATATATAGGAGATACGAGGTCAAGTACGAGGTCCGTTAAGGCATATTTTACCCCGTTAATTAGTAATTTCTATATTATATTATTTGTAAGATTTGATAAACCCAAGTATATTAATGGTATCCATGATATGGTGCTGCTACAAACTCATTAGTAAGACCAGTGAGTAAATCTTACGATTAGAGATTTAGTCAAGGTTGTAAGGGTTATAAACCCTGATATTTGTGAAATACCCATTATGAGAGGTTTAGTTGATTGCTTGCGGGTTAAGTCTATAGTGATTAATTATGAGATTTGATTCGTTTAATGACAAGAAGTCCCGCAGGGTAGCTAGTAATGAATTGTGACAAGTTTTGAGAAATTTTTTATTTAATGATTATCTTGTAACGCTTGATTCCGGTATAAGTTTATTTCTCCAATTGTTTATAATACCTTTCGGACTCGACGAGTTGAAAGCTTCACGTCGAGAGGGTTTTGGCCGCAGAAATTAATGAACCAACCCGGCGAGTCGGGGTGTCCCAACTCGGCGAGTTGGCGGATGGGAAGGGAACCATAATTTTTAGGGTGTTGAACCCTATTTAAAGGCCTTAAGTCCCGTGGCTAGCCTACTCACCAGCCTCCCCTGTCCGGAAACCCAAAATAGCATGTATCATCTTCTTTTGTGAGTGTGTGAGCTTGTGGAGGGCCTTAGGTGTTGATATTTTGTGCTCTTTTGATGAAGATTGGAAGATTGGAGGTGTAAATCTTGGAGGGAAGACTTAGATCTAGAATCTCCCCACTTGTTACAGTCTCTTGGAGGTATCAATTTTATACCTTGCTTTGTTATCATCTAGATCTCTTTGTTTTGGGGTTTTATCTAGATTTTGGGATCATGGTTAGTTTGCTTAAGAAGTTGAGTGTTCCAGGGGTTTTTATGTTAGATCTGACCCTTTTATGGCCTCATTTGGCTTAAAGTTGCAAGCTTTTCTAAGTTCTAGGTCCCATTCATGCAATAAATCCTTTAATAGCCCATCTTGGACCCTAGATTTTCTTTCTAGCATGCATGGACGTAAAGTTGGAAACTTTACGTGATTTCCTAGCCTTTGGATGCCATATCTACATTTTGGGAGTTTAAGGGCTTAATGGGTCAAGCCCCACTCTAATGAGTCTAGGGTTTGGGTTTGGCTCATTATGGTGGTTCCTAAGGGTAAAGTTGGAAACTTTACCCATCTAAACTTCATTTTAGAGGAGATCTGTGATTTGGAGTTCCTAGATTCGGTGGAAACAGATTAATGCATTAACTTGTTGGATTTATGGCTAACTCAGCGAATTGAGAGGATGTTTCCCGATCTGTGCAGTTAATGGAGAAACACGACGAGTTGAAGGACAACTCGGTGTGGTTTGGGGCATTTTAAGTTGCACTTAAGGAATTGTTTAACTTTGACTTTGACTTTAATCTTTGACCAATTTTAACTTATAAGGGGTTTTGGGGCATTTTAAGTTGCATTTAAGGAATTGTTTCTGTTAAGGGGTTGATTAGAGCTGATACTCAGAGTTGGGACCTAGTCAGCTATCGTTCAATATTCAAGGTGAGTCTTCTTACCACACTCATGGGTTGAAGGCACCAAGGCTGGCTCATTAATTGTTATGAGATGATTTGTATTGGAGTATGTAATTATTTGCTATTTGATCTATATGTGGACTTATGTGTAGACCATGGGAGGAGCCCATGGCATTTGGCAAGACCATGGGAGGAGCCCATGGCATTTGGCAAGACCATGGGAGGACCCCGTGGCTCAGAGATATAAGACCATGGGGGTACCTTAAGGCATTCCAATGAAGACCATGGAGGGAGTCCATGACAAACTTATATGTATGTGTGCATGATATTATGTGATTTTATGTTTTTATTTTTTTGGAAAACTTACTAAGCGTGTGCTTATAGTTTTGGTGGATGTTTCAAGTACTTCTGGTTCTAAGGGCTAGGGTCCGGCTTGATGGTGCTGCATGCATTCTCCAATATTTCTGCATCTTTTTTTTGATACTCTGATCTTTTGAAACATTGTGGCTATGTAATGGGATTATTTTGGAAACAATTGTGGTTGATTTTTATATGTATAAAAGTTAATTTTTTTTTTTATAAAATGTGGGTTGTTACAAGTTGGTATGCGAGCCTTGTTTTGAGAGATTCAGGCACACTCTTGGGGTGTGTCAGAACTCAAACTGAGGAAACGCTAAGAAATTGTTTTTCAAAAAGAAACCAAAAGTTAAATTTTTTCTGAAAAAGATTTTTGTAAGAAAAGGGGAGAGTGCAATGCGCGTAGTTGGCTAAGCTCAAGTAAGTGTTCCTAATGTTTTAGCCATGCTATATATATATATATATATATATATATATATATATATATATATATATATATATATATATATATATATATATATGTGTGTGTGTGTGTGTGTGTGTGGAAATTGATGTTGAATGGATTATTTGCTAAGTGTGTGCTTTCAAAGTTCTACATGCTTAGGATTGCATAGCCCTAAAATGAGGGAATATGTCTTATTCTTGTTCCTTGTCTGGTTGTGGTTTAGGGTAGAAGCTTTATTCGACAATTTATGTGATTCTCTTTGTGTATAACTTGCATCCATAGGGCAACCTGCTATGACCGATTTGAGTTCTGATTTGATCGGGCTTGAGAATCCTAGAATAGTTTAGGATTTGAGTTAGTGTTTTATTATTGGGTCATGATTTGTGGTTGGGTGATTTAGGGATATCAGGTATGGCCTTGAGGAAGGTACATGTAGGTGTGAAAGGTAGTATTGGACCCATACTACTGAAAGCACAGGACCTATACCTGAATCAATGACAGACCTGATAGCTCTTAGGAGTCCAGTGAAGAGGAATCCCTTTCGAATAATTCATCATTGTTATTTGTGATATTTTTAGTTGAGGATCATTGTTATTTATGATATTTGCAGTCGAGGTTACTCGTGGCATCCTTGACGCTACCTCGGTAATCTTTGGTACAATCAAGGAGGGCATCATGGAGATCATAGAGGAGCAGCTTAGGTCTTTCTGAGTTGAGATTGTTGCAAGCCAGATTGGGGCCCGAGTTCCCTCTTTTAGGGAGTTCAAGATCTGTGGAGCGCCAAAGTTCTTTGGGGCGAGGGATCCCATCACTATTCGACGCTGGATGGCAGACATGGAGAATGCCCAGCGCATGAGATTTTTCCCCGATGTAGCAAACGTGGGGTTCGCATCTTGTTTGTTGAGGGATCGAGCATGAGACTGGTGGGAGGAGGTTACCCGCGAGGTGGGATCAGCAGGTGTGGCTAAGATGTCTTGGTAGGATTTTGTGAGGAGGTTTGATCAGGAGTTTGCATCATCCATTGAGGTGTAACGTTTGGTGAGAGAGTTATAGGATTTACAGCAGACTACCGAGATGGTGGCAGAGATCACAGCCAAGTTTCGGGAAGGGGCATTATTGGTCTCGTAGTACGCTGCAGATGAGGAGATGAAGAAGACGAAGTATCATTCCATTTTGAGGGATGATATTCGGGATTTTGTGAGCTTTTCGGGGTGCAAGACCCTGAATGACATGGTGGAGAAGGCCCGGGAGTAGGAAATTGAGTTTGAGCTCTGCACGAAACAGAAGTCGGAGTAGGTTTAGGAAGCTGTGGGTCAGGATAAGAAGCCTGAGACCTCTTATCCTCCCAGTAGGGGCCAGCAGGACCATGACCGATGTGCCAAGTGCAGTAAGCCGTACAACGGAGACCAAGAAGGGCTTGATTTGTTTCCACTGCAACCAGACCAGTCATTAAAAGGTCGATTGTCCGAGGTTGGATAGAGGAGGAGGAACGGTGGCGGCGCCTGCGCCCGCCATGATGAGAATTACTGATGGCCTCCCGATCAAGAAGGAAGCTCATGCGGTGAAGAGTCATGTATTTCAGTTGATTACTGAGGAGGCCCATGCAACACGAGACGTCGTGACTGATATGTGATCTATTTCTGTCTAGTTTATCTTGTTATTATGCTTATGTTGTTATTATTTCATATAGGGACCTTTATGGTCAATGGTTTGTTGGATCAGATTCTTTTTAATTCAGGGGCTACCCGATCATTTGTATCTCTTGCACTCAACAAGAAGTTTCTAGATGCTCCGGGGACTTTGGATTCCCCACTCGAGGTGGAGATTGTGAATGACCGCACCGTGAGTTCTACTTGGGTATTTCGGAGGAGTGTTCTGAATATGTATGGGGAGAGGTTTACTAACGATTTGGTTCTGATTCCTTTATGTGGTTTGAAGGTGATCATCGAAATGGATTGGTTAGGGACCAATGGGGCCATGATAGATTGCGAGCATCGGTTGGTGAGAGTTCGAACCCCAAGTGGGGGAGAACTGGTTATTCATGGAAAGAAATCCTCACATGGACCAGCTCTCTGTTCGACTGCGAGGGATAGGAGACTCCTTCAGCAGGATTGTTCTGGGTTTTTAGCTTATGTTTCAGATACGAGGGTGGAGGCCACACCAAATATGACCAGGGTACCGACTGTGTGAGACTTTCTCGATGTATTTCTAGAGAAGGTGTATGGGTTACCTCCCGAGAGGCAAGTGGAGTTCCGTATTGATTTAGTGCCGGTAGACTGGGGAGGCAGGAGTTGTCTATGCAGCTTCAGGATCTGCTAGACCGAGGATTCATTCGTCCGAGGAGTTCCCCTTGGGGAGCACCAATCCTTTTCGTGAAAAAGAAGGATGGGTCGCACAAGATGTGTATTGATTATCGGGAGTTGAACAAGCTAACGATGAAGAACCGTTATCCGATTTCGAGGATTGATGATTTGTTAGATCAGCTTCAGGGTGCATCTTGGTTTTCCAAGATTGATCTTCAGTCAGGGTATCATCAGATGAGGATCAGGGATGAAGACACACCGAAGACGGCGTTCAAAAATTGTTCTGGTTATTACGAGTTTGTGGTGATGCCATTTGGACTCACCAATGCTCCAACAACATTCATGGATCTCATGAACCGGGTTTGCAGAACAATGTTGAAACGGCCTATGATTGTTTTCATTGATGATATTTTAGTTTATTCTAAGACCAAGGAGCAGCACAAGCGACATTTGAGGGAGGTGTTAGAGACCTTAAGGAGGGAGAGGCTTTATGCCAAATTCTCCAAATGTGATTTTTAGTTGCGTGAGGTGTAGTTTCTGGGGCACATCATTAACCAAGAGAGTATTTTGGTAGATCCAACCAAGATTGAGGCAGTAATGCGTTAGGAAGTTCCAAAGAACGCTTCCGAGATCCGGAGTTTCTTGGGTCTAGCACGGTACTATCGGAGATTTATTTAGGATTTCTCCAAATCTTCGTACCTGACCCGTTTGACCAAGAAAAGTGTGATTTTTCGGTGGGGTGCAGATCAACAATCGGCTTTTAAGACATTAAGGCAGATATTATGCGAGGCCCCGATTCTAGCTCTACCCGAGGGATTGGATGATTTTGTAGTGTATTGCGACGCTTCAATTTCGGGGTTTGGAGTTGTTCCGATGTAGAGAAGGCATGTGATTGCTTATGCCTCAAGGCAGTTGAAGACTCATGAGGCAAATTACCCTACACGTGATTTGAAATTGGGGGCAATGGTTTTTGCGCTCAAGATTTAGAGACATTATTTATACGGGATCCGATGCACCATTTTCACCGATCCCAAGAGTTTGAAGTACTTGATGGATCAGCAGAATTTGAATATGCGACAGAGTAGATGGCTGGATGTGGTAAAAGATTATGATTGCAAGATTTTGTATCATCCTGGAAAGGCCAATGTGGTGGCCGATGCTTTAAGCCGTAAAGCGTCAAGTGCTCCGATTCGAGATGTCTGCTTGAAGATGACAGTAATTTCACCTTTATTGGATATGATTAAGGATGCACAGGCGGAGGGTTTAAAAAGGGAGAAGTGGAAAATTGAGCGGATTCGGGGGCAAATTCCTTTGTTTTTTGAGATAGTCGGGGGTTATTGACTAAGTGTGGTAAAGTTTGGGTTCTACCATTTGGGGGTTTGAAGAAAAGGATCTTAGAGGAGGTGCACAAGTCCAATTTTTCTATTCATCCAGGGGCCACGAAGATATGATAAGACCTGAGATTGAGCTATTGGTGGCCCTGCATGAAGCGAGAGGTTGCGTGGTATGTGGAGCGGTGTTTGAGCTATAGGAAGGTCAAATCCGAACATCAGAGGCCTCACGAAAAGGTCCAGCCGCTACATATTCCCATGTGGAAATGGAAGAGATCAGCATGGATTTTATCACGAAGTTACCTAGGACGGTGCGGGGTGTGGATTCCATTTGGGTTATAGTTGACAGGTTAACTAAGAGTATGCATTTTATTCTGAATTCCAAGATTATCTCCGCTAAGAAATTAGCAGATATTTATGTGCGAGAGGTAGTGGTCAGCCACGGACTGCCGATATTGGTGGTCTCGGACTGCGATGTTTGTTTCACCTCCAGGTTCTAATGGAAGTTCCATGTGGAGTTGGGTACTCAATTGCATTTCAGCACCACTTTCCGCCCCCGGACCGATGGTCAAAGTGAGCGAATGATTCAGACACTCGAGGATATGTTTCGGGCACGTGTATTAGACTTTGGAAGGAGTTGGGATACTTACCTTCCACTATCAAAGTTCTCATACAACAATAGTTATCATGCTAGTATTGACCGACCCCCATTTGAGACGTTGTATGGTTAGAGGTGTAGAGCTCTGGTTTGTTGGGGTGAGGTTGGACATAGAGTTATGGGAAGCACCGAAGTAGTGTTTAAGACTACTGAGTTGATTTAGTAGTTGCGTGATAGACTGAGGGTTGTGAAGAGTCGTTATAAGAGCTATATTGACCGACGTCGATCAGATCTTGAGTTCCAAGTGGGTTCTTTTGTGTTGCTAAAAGTGTCACCATGGAAGGGTGTCATTCGATTTCGGAAGAGGGGAAAGTTGGGGCCCCGATACATTGGATCATTCAGGATCTCCGCCTGAGTTGGCAGAGTTGCTTATCGGTTGTATATTCTATTCGAGCTCAGTCAGATCCATAACACCTTCCATGTGTCCCAGCTCCGAAAGTGTGTATCAGATGAGACTGCAGTTATTCATTTGGAGGATACTTAGATGGATGACCGCCTGAACTATGTTGAGAGATCGGTGGAAATATTAGACCGGAAGATGAAAACCTTGAGCAACAAGGTTGTGGAGCTAGTGAAGGTGCAGTGGCAGCACCGCAAGTGGTCGGAGTGGACTTGGGTGCCCAAGGAGGAGATGAGGGAGCATTACCCAGGATTGTTTGAGACAGCGGACTTCGAGAACGAAGTCTGATTCAAGTGGGGGAGATTTGTAACGCTTGGTTCTGGTAGAAGTTTATTTCTCCAATTTTTATAATTCCTTTGGGACTCGACGAGTTGGAAGCTTCAACTCGGCGTGTCGAGAGGGTTTTGGCCGCATAAATTAATGAACCAACTCGGCGAGTCAGGGTGTCCCAACTCGGCGAGTTTGCGTCTGGGAGGAAATCCTAATTTTTAGGGTGTCATTCGGTCACTCGCCTAGCTCGCTCTTATAGGATTTTGAGTCCTAACTTTATTAAGAATCCGACATGTTTTAAAGACTTAAAAGTGATTACTCAATTTTTGAGTCTAATGCGAGTTGTGGTGAATACCGGCGATGGATATGTCATACCCCTGGGAGATGATGAGCAACCACTTGGTCAAAAAGGGGGGCAACCAAGGCAAAGGGGAAGGCGAAATGTTAGAGCTCGTGGGGAAAGAGGCCAACAACAACACCCACCTCAACCATTTGAGGGTGGGTACCAACCGACCCATTCCAAAGTCGGGTTGGTACTTATTTGGACAATCTCCGTGGGGGTGTTAATTATCATAATCAAGTGATCAATGTTTTATTTACACACATTAATGTTGAGCGGCCACCGACCATGCTACATCATTACCCGTACATTCCGACAAAGGAGGTGTTGTGGATGACGCAAGGAGATGGAGCCAGGACGAGTGGAGCACGAGAGGACGACGATGATTATTTATTAAGTTTTTATTTGGTTCATTTAAAACTTGTTACCAAACTATGTGATGGATTTTTTTTCTTCTTTCCATAATTTATTTGCTTTGTTGTAGATTTAGTAGGACATCATCAGAGAAAATTGAGATAATAGAGATAAGAGCGTACGAGAAAAGTCGTGTCATTTAGAGTTAATAGTCGAAACCCATGATTTTTAATAAGTGTGGGGTCAATATTGTGCGAGAAAAGAGATTAGAGATAGATTCTAGAAATATTGAGTTTTGAGAAGAATGTTAATTCATTAAGGAGGTCAAATTAACATTACTTGCATGGAAGAGTCTAGTGTTGCATGGGATGTTCCAATCCGAACTCAAATGTTTAATTGAGCCAACATATTTTATAGTATATTTGTGGCTTCCCAGGCTTTAGTGAAAAACCATGAGATACGGAAGATAATCCAGTAGTTTATATGGCATAAAGGTTAAAGTTAAGCTTCTTTGCTTAAGCATGTAGGAATTGAGTGAAAAAGAGAGATATTTAAAAAAAACAGATAGAAATTACCAATAGTTGTAAGAATTTTGGAGCAATCAAGTATGAAGATCAAAAGATCAAAATTCTTAAGAATCAAAAAGTTGAAGATACCAAAAATCAAAGATCAATTGCTCAAAAAAATGAAGAATTCCAAAGAGCTCCATTGTGGTATCAAAAGTTGTAATTTTTCTAGATTATGTATGCTTGGGTAGCTTAACCAAAAATACCTCGAGGTTAAGAAAGATTTCTGAGGATGGATTCGGAGGGTTGCAAAAATGAATGTCGTATAAACTAAGGGATGAAGTTCATAAGGATTGTGAGTATTTAGGATTGAGAAGTTGTTAGGATCTTTAGACACAAATATATGCATTAAGGTCTTGGTATAATGGCTGAGTTCAAAATGGATTGTCTTATGTGATGTTGGTGATGAAAGTTTAATACGTTTTTATTTGATATTGCCATATTTATACACATTTTTACGAAATATTTTATTATATTTTTATTAATATTTTGGTTAATTGTAAAGATTTATGATACTTATTAGATTAAATTGTATTTGCAGCTAAAAAGGACACTCTTGAAGATAGGGACCATAATTAACAAGAATTAGAACTTTGGAGGGTGGAAGCTTAAAAAAAGAAAATTCCAACGAAAAACCCAAGGCACGACGTGTCCATCAACATCACGAAGTGGAGTGAGTATTCTCAAAGATAAGTATGCGGGAAGTCAGAATCGTTGTCCGCTAAGGATTTATACCCTAGTCACGACGTGAAATCCTTGTTCACGTCGTGTAGCACGACATTTCCAAAACTATAAATACTCATTCACTTTTACGATTAAAAGAGGCTTGGGAGGTTTTTTGAGAGTTTTCTGGAGGAGAATTATTCAAAAAAACCGAATTTGAAGTCCATATATCAAAAGATTGAAGAACAAATTCATTACATTGGTTTGTTTACTTTAATCTTGTCAATTTATGTGGAGATTTCGTCTATGTTTTTAGCCATGAGTGGTTGAATTTAGTTGCTTTCATTTAGCTAGATGAAGCTTTAACTCTATGGTTTAGTTTATCAAATTATGGATTTTAATAGTTGGTTTTGAGCTTGTGTTTGATTATCATTACCTAGCATGTTAATATTTGATACTTTGATTTCTTGAATTCAGTTTTTTTGTAGCTTAGTGACCATTAAATTACATGAACTTGTTACTTAGTAGTTTAGTAACTATTAAATTGCTAGAGCTAGGATTGACCAAATCTTAGATAAGTGATAAAAGTAACTAATTTAGTTGTGTTGGAGAACACAAATTATGACCATAATTGTGTTTATTAAGATAAATCTTACATAGCTTATCTATATCCAATAATTGATTATGTGTTTACTTGTGTATGAACATACATAGTTTTACATGAATTAGTGAAACATTAGTAAATATGGAATTGAATTGCTAATAACATAATATTTGATAACCAACTTTAATAATCCATAATTAGTAGCTATCCATAGAGGAGAAGTGGATTCGAACTAAAAGGAAGTGTTTTTAGTAGTTGATTGAAATCGTTAGTTAAGTGATTAAGTTTGTCCGAACTTGAAAAATCGGATAAGAACCATTTAAACTTTTGCTTGCTTTTAGGTTAATTTTTAGTAGTTAAATTTGTTAATTAAATCCATTCTCTGTGTTCGATACCCTACTGTTAGTGCTATATTATTTGCGAGAAGGTACACTTCCTTAAATCCTAATAATTAGGTAGATAGTTCGTAAAACTAATAAGTGTAGTAATATTACATATCAACCATGTTATTGTGTGCGCTTCGAGGTAGTTGACCTCATGAGGCAAATTATCATACTCACGATTTGGATCTGGAGCGGTGGTTATTACCCTCAAGATTTGGCGTCATTGCGTATATGGAGTTCGGTGTACCATATTTACAGATCATAAGAGTTTGTGTTATCTGATGGATCATCCTAACCTGAATATGAGGCAGCGTCGTTGGTTGGATGTACTCAAGGATTATGTTTTCAAGATTCTCTATCATCTAGGCAAGACCAACATGGTGGCCGATGCATTGAGTCGGAAGGCGAATAGGGCATCTTCTTGGGGAATGTGTTTAGTTGTGAATGTTGTATCTCCATAGTTAGATTTAATCAGAAAGCCACAAATCGAGGGGATAAGTGAGGAAAACTGGAAGAAGAAGAAATCAGGAGCCATATTCCCATCTTTATCACCGATACTCGTGGATTGTTGACTCAATATGGTCGGGTTTGGGTTCTAGTTTCTGGTGGGTTTCGGCACACGTTGTTGGAGGAGGTACACAAATCCAGGTTTTTTATCCATGTTGGTGCAACGAATATGTACAGGGATTTGAGACTTAAGTATTAGTGGCCCATCATGAAGAGGGATATAGCTTGGATTGTGGAGCGATGTATGACTTATCGGATGATCAAGGTCGAGCATCAGAGGCCTCATGGGAAGCTGAAATCCTTAGAGATCCCATGTGTAAGTGTGAACATATTTGATGGATTTTATCACCAAGCTTGCAAAGACTTCCCATGGCATTGTCATTATATGGGTATTAGTTGACAGGTTGACTAAGAGCGGCCATTTGTGCTTATTTAGGAGAGTTCATCTGCATAGAAGCTTGCATACATTTTTTTCAGAGATGTAGTTTCCCGACATGGTATACCGGTATTAGTGGTTTTCAATCGGGATGTTCGTTTTACTTCTAGGTTTTGGAAGAGATTTCACAAGGATTCGGGCATACAATTACATTTTAGTAATGCATATCAATATATCCTCCCCGGACTAACAGACAAAGTAAGAGGATGATTCATACCTTGGAAGACACGTTGAGGGCTTGTGTTTTGGATTTCGGTGGGAGTTGGGATACATATTTACCACTGGCAGAGTTCTCTTACAATCATAGTTTCCATGCTAGTATCAGTATGCCTCCTTTTAAGTTGCTCTATGGGAGAAAGTGTAGGACTCCAATCTGTTGGGGCGAGGTGGGATAGAGAGTCAATGGGAGAATTGAGATAGGATGAAAGATGACATAACTCATTCAAAAAGTTAAACAGAGACTGCAAACAACATAGAGTCGACATAAGATTTATGTTGACATACGTCGATCTGAATTGGAGTTCCAGGTTGAGGACATGGTTTTGTTGGAGGTGTCGCCTAGGAAAGGCTTTATTCGTTTTCGGAAGAAGGGAAAGTTAGGCTCCCATTTTATTAGACTAGTCCAAGTGATTGTTCGGGTATGCGAAGTTGCTTACCGTTTGGATCTACTCAAGGAGCTTAGTCAGATCCACAACACTTTCCATGTTTCCTAGTTTCGGAAGTGTTTAGTATATGATTCAGTTGTGGTACCGTTGGACGACATTCTGGTAGAATAGAACCTGAATTATGTAGAGAGTCTGATTGCAATTTTGGATAAGGTAGAAAATTACACAATAAGGTGGTGAATCTAGTGAAAGTGTAATGGCTACACCGGAGGGTTCCAAATGGACTTGGGAGTCCAACGAGGCAATGCGCAAGCACTACCAAGAGCTTTTTGTTGTAACGTATTTCAAAGATGAAATATGGTTCAAATGGGGGAGAATTGTAACATTCATGTAAGGTAAGCATTAAATTTACGCATGGTTTAAGTTAACTTGGGAATTTAGAAAATTTTCCCTTCCACGGCACGGTGGTTGTCGCACCATGACGTCTTGTTTCCACATCACTACGTCATGGCGGTTGTTTAACGATTGCGACACAACCATTAAAGACTAAAAATTTTCTTTTAATAAAACATTACTTAAGCAAAACCATTACTTAAGCAAAACCATCAATCTAAACATAATCAGAGTGTTAATTTCCAAAACACAGGTTCATTATCAGAGTAAAACATTCCCAGGCTGTCTAATCTATGGTGTGTGCCATGCGATCACCCGGAGCTCTTCCCTCCGCTACCGGAAGTACCTGAAATGTAACACCAAGATTTCCAAAAACAAAATTTTCATTTAATTAATCAATTTGATATTAAAAACACTTGTTTAAAATCTTATTCACATTCGAATTACAAAACGTAGTTTCATTTTCATTATAATAGAAGGCCAGGATCCTCCAGAACACAACTCTTTCTTCAGTGTGTACAATCGAACCGTTGCCATCCCGCGTTACTGTAAGAACCTGAAACAACATAACATAAACAACGTAAGCACGAAGCTTAGTGAGTTCCCCAATATACCTTACGCACATACGCCTTCCGGCCCGGACCATTCGGTCCACATAACATTGCCTTCCGGCCCGGACCATTCGGTCCACATAACATTGCCTTCCGGCCCGACCTTCCGGTCCATGTGTCTCAGGGGACTTCCGTCCCTGCTGGGTAAACCTTCCGGCCTTACCCACGCCGACCTTCCGGTCCATCACACATCATATCGCCTTCCGGCCCATAACATATTCGCCTTCCGGCCCATAACATACATAGCACATATAACATATAACATACCACATATAGCATACATATCACATATCATATCCGACCTTCCGGTCACACAGTCAAACCCTTCCGGGTACAGTATAGTGAGAAGACTCACCTCGCGGTCACTGGGAGATAGCAACTCCTGAAATCTCTTGCACTTGATCCTCCGAGCTACAAGCTCCCTGTCTCATCATATATCTCTTTTTAATACTTCTATCTTCCACGTTAACTGACCCTAAGAAATCACACCAGTCAACTCTGGTCAACAGTCCATTGTCAGCTCGACTGGACTCGGCGAGTTCCCTGGCGACTCGGCGAGTCTGGTCGTCCTTCAATCCTCTAAGATTCCCCTTCTACTCGTCGAGTATCCTCTTTGACTCGACGAGTCACTCCTGGAAGAATCGCGGGGCCACCCCGACTCCACTCGCCGAGTCTGAAGAACAACTCGGCGAGTCCCAGTGAATCTTCAAGCTACTCGCCGAGTCTGATCATCCGACTCGGCGAGTCCACGCCATGCAGTCGATCAAACTGCTTCCTGAGATACATATTTTCCCGAATATACAAACATAGGACCTTCTGGACCTCTAAGGGTCCTAATACAAGGTTATAAACATTGGGTAACGACACAATAATCCGTCTAATCTCCAAATGGGTTTCACAAACCCTAAATCCATGCACACATTCACATCACAGAAAATAATCCGAAAGGTTACCTGAATCATGCACCCTCAGTGTCCCCAAGCCTCAAAACGTGATTCCCTTGCTGTCCCATTAGCCAAAACCTTCTCCTTCTTGGACAATAACTTCCTCAAACCACCAATGATCTTCAATCCTTGCTCTAGCCGCTCCAGTCGCCTAGGTTTCTTCCCAATCGATCCAAAGTCGTGAAATGACGGCATAATAACCCTTATATACGACCCAATACTGAACGGCTAGGGTTTCCGCTGAACAGCGTCGACTCGCCGAGTCCATATCTGGACTCGTCGAGTCCAGTCGTGAACCCGCGACCAAATCTGCGACCCTACTCGGCGAGTCTGGCTCCAACTCGCCGAGTCTCCTCTTTAAAACACCCCCAAAATGCAACTTAACAATACTTGAGATTTTGGGCTGTTACATGAAACCAAAATTGAAAACCGTAAGAACGAAGCTTAGTGAGTTCCCCACCCTACCACATACCATACATAACCACATACTGAACATACTGGGCCACGCCCGCTATTCTAGGCCTTGCCCCTACCTCGGGCCTCGCCCGCTACCTTGGGCCTCGCCCGCTACCACGGCCCCGCCTGGCTTCGAGCCCCGCTCGGATACAGATCTGTTTCACTTAGGCCTCGCCTGTCATAGGGCCTCGCCAGCTAACATATAATAGCACATAATCATACTACAAAACATAAGCTAAACATATACAATGGATCATGTCCTAAGGCCTCGCCTATCCTGGGCCTCGCCCTTGTCCTGCTACTGATGAGACATGGAACCCCGTCCATGCTCCTACTGATAGTGAGATACGGGCCCAGCCCACACTCACTCCTTCCCTAACTTGGGCCTCGCCCCTGCTATGCTGCTAATGAGATGTGGAACACCATCCACACTCTGCTATCGGTGAGATACGGGACCTTGCCCACGCTCACCTCCCTACCAAGCACATACATATATCAAACAGACAACAAGTATAAACTATCATAGAAACCAATCCTTGGGCACCCGCCCGCTATCATTGGACCTCATCCTGAATATCATACTAGCATACTGTGCCTAGGGCTAACCCCCGGGTCTTCTACTCATAACTACATGGGCCGGCATTGTGGCCTTAGACCCATTCACACAAAGGGAGACTCACCTGCACTGGCTGAACTGGCTGATGAACCCACTAGCTGCTGGACGGCAACTCTCTGAACTTCAGCTCCACTCGCTCCCCGAACTACCAATATCAAAGCAACGCTGAGTCTGACTGACCCCCGAAAGACAACCAAGTCAAATTTGGTCAAAGTCAGAGTCCTGGTCAAAGTCAACCTTCCAGGTCAACCCTACTCGCCGGGTCACCCTATAGACTCGCCGAGTTCATATGTTCAGAGTCCTTCTATTCGCGACTCGACTCGCCGAGTCAGTCCATGACTCGTCGAGTCTATCGATTTCCGAGTCCTGACATGTCCAACTCACCGAGTCTCCATTCGACTCACTGATTCGAGCCTTAACTCGAAGGGTTTGGGGTTTCGCGACCTGACTCGCCGAGTCCAAGAACAGACTCGCCGAGTCCAAGACAACATTCAACAGACTCGCCGAGTTGTTTATCCAACTCGCCGAGTTCCTGCCAAACTTCATCTGACTCGACGAGCTGTTCATCCCACTCGTCGAGTTCCTCCAAATCTTCATGCTACTCGCCGAGTCCACTCAAAGGACTCGCCGAGTCCATTCAGATCTCCATACATGCAAAGGAATTTTGAGTCATGCATGGACTCCAAACTGTAGATCTACCCTTCCCAAGCCTATTCCTCACGTAAAGTTGCAAACTTTACGTGTAGAGAAGGAGATCTAGGCAAAATACACCATACACTAGGGTTTAAGGCAAAGAGGCTTCATAATCAACTCTAGGGCTGATACTTTATGCTTTCCAAGACCAAAATATGCTTAGATCTGAAGTAGCAACTCCAGATCCAACTTCTAACTCAAATGGACAACTTAATCATGGCTAAAAAGCCCCAAAACTCACAACCAAAATAGATCTATAGGGAAAGAAACGACTTAATACCTTCAAATGTATAGAAATATCTTCCCAATCCCAGATCTATAGCCCCCTTTCTTGCACCCTCAAGATCCTTCTTCCTTTCCCAAGTTTTAGTGCACTCTTCAAGGCAATAATTGGCTCAACAATGGATATGGCGGCTAGGGTTCGATGTTCTGGGTGAAAGAGGCAGTAAAGGAACCCTAGGGGAGAGAATGAGACGTTTAAATAGGCTCCAAGTCCCGAATTTAGGGTTTTCCTCGCACAGACCAGACTCGTCGAGTCCCCTTGGCCGACTCGCCGAGTCGGTCACTTACTCCTCGACCCGGATCCCGCTCGGACTCACCGAGTTCCTCCTTGGACTCGTCGAGTCCCCCCTTAAAGTTAGGGGTTTCATTCCTTTCTTGGCCTTCAAAACTTTGGGTGTTACAACTCTCCCCCACTTAAACTAAACTTCGTCCTCGAAGTTTGCTATGACCCACCACCTGCGATCTGCCTCCAAAATCTCACCAATTGTTCCAACACCAGCTGCCTACCTTCGCTGGCCTTGCGCTTAGTCATTCCGGCTAACACTAATATTTGCGGATAATAGACTCGGGTCACCCTGACCTTGAACATCCTCGAAACACAACTTACTCACCGACAATCCTTCTGGTACTCACCGAGTACTGCACTGAACCTATAGGGGTTCACCCCTTCTTTCCTTGCGCAAATTCCTTGTCTGCCTAAGGCAAAGCTCCATAACCAACTATTTCCTTTGTCACTGTGAAGGTCCTATCCTTCACCAACTCCATCACCCCCGCTATTTCCAGTACGGGTCATCACCGTCAGTAACAACTGACACTCCTCTCTGTCAAAACTTAGTGCCGAGCACCCCTCGATTCAACTAACTGAATTCCACCATACACTGCTTACCCGCAGTACTACTGACTGAAAATTCTGCTATTCCTTGTCTGCCCCCCAGACGAACTGAGACCACCCTGGTCCCTACCAACCTTTCGGTGTCTGGATTACTGGCTCCTCTCGGTAGCTAGTCCCAACACCACCACTAGTCGCTCCCAGCGACTTCCGAAGAAACTTCGACCACCTATAACTGCTCAATCTATTCTGCCATTCAGGCACTACAAACCTGGGATCCCTGATCCCCTAACTTGACACTAAGGTCCCTACCAGGTCTCACCTGCGCTGCTAAAACTCACGGGCCTCACCCACGGGTCCCATCCGCCTCAAACCTTCTAGTCCCACTAGTCTAACCACTCTCGCTCGGTCCTCGCCCACGGGTCTCACCCAACCATACTACTGAGCAACCTTACTCTCAGGTCTCACCTATACTGCTAATCTCTTACGGGCGTCGCCCACGGGTCTCACCCAACTATATCCTGGAGCGGCCTCTCCCAAGGTCTCACCTCTCTAGGGCTATACATGCAAACTCCCTATCATTCTCATCCAATACCCATTCCTGATCCCTATCTGATCACTAGGAGATAAGGGCCTCGCCCCTACTCCGCTAACGAAGCTACTAAGGAATGCTACGACCTACCCGTAGTCTTACAACACTTCTACCTCTGACTGCTAGTGAATGCTATGGCTGCCCCGTAGTCTTACATCACTTTCTACCACTGACTGCTAATATGAAGGCACCCATGTGCCATCAGCTCTCAAGATCCTCATTCCGACTCCCTCGAGTCCTACGGGCGATCCACACCCTGAATTCCCAACCACGTACTAACCATTACCATCACACGCACTAGCTGATGGGGAGTTTCTCAAACTCCCAACCCTGAAACCCTCAATCCATCAAACGTTGAACCACTTCTTTTCCTTCTCGGAGGTCGCGCACTCATTCTGGGTCTGCGTGCTCCTACCTTTGCACACTCGGAGGATTCTCCCCCACTTCGATCCTGCTTACCCCTTGTTTCTCAATACTCAAAAAGAAATCCCAATCCTTGCTACCATTCCATAATCAATCTGCTGAGGAACCCAAGCTTACCATAGCTAGGGATCTAACCAATCCATCTCTAACACTATACAACTCCGATCTAGCGAGACATACCAAGCCCCTCCCAAGCATGCTACAGTTACTGCATCCTATGTAACCTTCTCCAATAGGGCACATCGCCTCACTACCAATCGAATATCCAAGGTATACAGATGGCATATAACTCGATCACAAATCAACCGCTCAAAAAAATAAAATACTCATACCGATAATGATGCAGAACCATAACACTATAATCATGCACAATTAAAAGGACTGAAAACAGAAATCGCATACCTGCAACGTCCGATGCTAATCGCGCCTCTAAGGTAGTCATCTGAAAAGCTCTGCCTCCTACCGCAGGCGCCTCTGCACGGCCCTGACGGCCGTCTGTGATCCTCAAAGTTACAGGGGCAGGTGCCATCACCCGTCCTGCTGAAAACAAACTGGGGCACTGGGCCTTCTTGTGGCCCCGCTGGTTGCAGTGAGAACATAACAAGTCTGATCCCTGTGAGGTGGTAACAATACAATCCCTGCTGAAATGACCAGTCCGACCGCACTTGAAACAGCCAGACTCACCACCGCTGCCACTCCTGCACGCGCCCCCGTGCGCCCTGCCACACTTCCCGTGTCGACTGTGGTCCTGATAATCCCTCGATCTCAAATCCGATCCCTTGGGCCTTTTTCCCGAACCTGCAGCTACCTGAACCTCATCCAGCTTTCTCTTCCGGATCTGCTCCAAATTAATTTCCCTTTCTCTAGCCCGAGAAATCATATCTTCCAGCGTCTTACAGCTGGATCTGCTCACGAACTCCCTGATGTCATCCCTCAACATCTCATGGTATCGGGCCTTCTTCATCTCCTCATCCGCGACATACTGTGGTACAAGAAGATCCCTTTCCCTGAACTTGGCGGTGATCTCCGCCACAGTCTCAGTCGTCTGCGTCAAATCCTGAAACTCCCGTGCCAACTGTTGCACCTCAATAATCGGCGAAAACTCCGCCCTGAACCTGGCCGAGAAATCGCTCCAAGTCATCGCGTCCAACGCGGCATCATCCCCTAAAGCATGACCAATCTTCTCCCACCAATCCCTCGCTCTGTCCTTCAGAAGACAGGAAGCGAGTCTGACCTTGTCCCCCTCAGGACACCGGCTCGTACGGAATGCGTTGGCAACATCAGCCAACCATCTGCTGCTAGCGATGGGGTCCCTAGCCCCATGATAATCTGGTGCCCCGCAAGCCCTAAACTCTCGAAATGTCAAGGTACGTGCTCCCATCAATGCCATCATCTCAGTACGCAAGGCTCCCAACCTCTCATCCAAAATCTCCAATATACCCTCCTTGACCCTGCCAAAGATCACAGGATTCTGATCTAGAATACTGCGCGCAACCTCGGCGGATATCAACTCCCTCATTCACTCCTCGAGCTGCTCAGCTCCTGAGCCCGAGCCTGATCCCTCTCCGGTGCCTGATCCGCCCACTGGTCTTTCTCGCAATGTCACCATACTGAAAATATAATACATCCACTATCAGAATACTCATCACTGCTGCGAGACCAAACACACTCCCTACTAGGTTCCCGGTCTTATCTCGGCCTTTCCCGAATCGAGTACGGATCCTCTGCTTTCAGTAGTACGGGCCCATACTACCTTCCACATCTATCCGTACTTTCCTCAGGAATTGCTTTGACTCCACCAAGTCCCTTACCCACTACTACTGCTCCCAACACTATCTCATCCTAGGCTTGACCTAGGGAAACCTCTGAATCAACTCAAACCAGTCCTCAGTTGCTAAAGGTCTCCTTGTGATGCCAATTAGCCATCACCTGGATACCATCACATGTGACGAGGCTCAGATAATCCTTCAAGTAAAAGACTCGTCCCTACAACGATTGGACTCAAACAAGAGTTGCGCAATAGGACCAAATCCAGCACTCTGAGATTATTCAACCCTGATCACATGTGACGTGTCGTATCCACCTAATGGCTAACTTTCATCACTCAGAATCCCACAATGCACAAAGCAAGCAGCATTCAGACAAGGGAAAATCTAACCACAACATACTCAAGCAATCATATCCACATAGCAAGAAACTGAACTAGCATGCAACACAAACTCATAGATCCACACAAACTCATAAACTCAGGCATAACCTAAACAGGCTATCCTGCTACTGTCTAATCAGCACTATCATGCAGCTCAAAACACATATAATAGGCACATAAGGCATCATCCTTAGATCCTTAGTCCTAATCTAGCATGCTGTTCTATCAACTGATAATCATAACATAAACTTGTATGGGTATTTTGGGGTACTTACTTGAGCTCGGTTGATTGCATGCACCACACCCTTTTTCTCTTTTCAAAGTTCTTTTCTTTCTGAATTATTTTTGCTTTTCTAAAATAGTTTTCTTTCTCAAAACTCTCTTTTTACAAAACTGTCTTTTCATTTTGAAATCTTCCATACCAATTCCTCGGTTTGAGTTCAGACACACCCGAGAGCATGTCTGAATCCCTCAAACCAAGGCACTGATACCAACTTGTAACGTCCCAAAATTCAAGACTAAAAATTTTCTTTTAATAAAACATTACTTAAGCAAAACCATTAATCCAAACATAATCAGAGTGTTAATTTCCAAAACACAGGTTCATTATCAGAGTAAAACATTCCCAGGCTGTCTAATCTATGGTGTGTGCCATGCGATCACCCCAAGCTCTTCCTTCCGCTACCGGAAGTACCTGAAACCAAAACTGAAAACCGTAAGCACGAAGCTTAGTGATTTCCCCACCCTACCACATACCATACATAACCACATACTGCACATATTGGGCCACGCCTGCTATTCTGGGCCTCGCCCCCTACCACGGCCCCGCCTGGCTTCGAGCCCCGATCGGATACAGATCTGTTTCACTTAGGCCTCGCCTGTCATAGGGCCTCACCCGCTAACATATAATAGCACATAATCATACTACAAAACATAAGCTAAACATATACAATGGATCATGTCCTAAGGCCTCGCCTATCCTGGGCCTCGCCCTTGTCCTGCTACTGATGAGACATGGAACCCCGTCCATGCTCCTACTGATAGTGAGATATGGGCCCAGCCCACACTCACTCCTTCCCTAACTTGGGCCTCGCCCCTGCTATGCTGCTAATGAGATGTGGAACACCATCCACACTGCTATCGGTGAGATACGGGACCTCTCCCACACTCACCTCCCTACCAAGCACATACATGTATCACACAGACAACAAGTATAAACTATCATAGAAACCAATCCTTGGGCACCCGCCCGCTATCATTGGACCTCGTCCTGAATATCATACTAGCATACTGTGCCTAGGGCTAACCCTCGGGTCTTCTACTCATAACTACATGGGCCGGCATTGTGGCCTTAGACCCATTCACACAAAGGGAAACTTACCTGCACTGGCTGATGAACCCACTAGCTGCTGCACGGCAACTCTATGAACTTCAGCTCCACTCGCTCCCCGAACTACCAATATCAAAGCAACGATGAGTCTGACTGACCCCCGAAAGACAACCAAGTCAACTCTGGTCAAAGTCAGAGTCCTGGTCAAAGTCAACCTTCCAGGTTAACCCTACTCGCCGAGTCACCCTATAGACTCGCCGCGTTCATATGTTCAGAGTCCTTCTATTCGCGACTCGACTCGCCGAGTCAGTCCATGACTCGCCGAGTCTACCGATTTCCGAGTCCTGACCTGTCCAACTCACCGAGTCTCCATTCGACTCACTGATTCGAGCCTCGACTCGAAGGGTTTGGGGTTTCGCGACCTGACTCGCTGAGTCCAAGAACAGACTCGCCGAGTCCAAGACAACATTCAACAGACTCGCCGAGTTGTTCATCCAACTCGCCGAGTTCCTACCCAACTTCATCTGACTCGACGAGCTGTTCATCCCACTCGTCGAGTTCCTCCAAATCTTCATGCTACTCGCCGAGTCCATTCAGATCTCCATACATGCAGAGGACTTTTGAGTCATGCATGGACTCCAAACTGTAGATCTACCCTTCCCAAGCCTATTCCTCACGTAAAGTTGCAAACTTTACGTGTAGAGAAGGAGATCTAGGCAAAATACACCATACACTAGGGTTTAAGGCAAAGAGGCTTCATAATCAACTCTAGGGCTGATACTTTATGCTTTCCAAGACCAAAATATGCTTAGATCTGAAGTAGCAACTCCAGATCCGGCTTCTAACTCAAATGGACAACTTAATCATGGCTAAAAAGCCCCAAAACTCACAACCAAAATAGATCTATAGGGAGAGAAACGACTTAATACCTTCAAATGTACAGAAATATCTTCCCAATCCCAGATCTATAGCCCCCTTTCTTGCACCCTCAAGATCCTTCTTCCTTTCCCAAGTTTTAGTGCACTCTTCAAGGCAATAATTGGCTCAACAATGGATATGGCGGCTAGGGTTCGATGTTCTGGGTGAAAGAGGCAGTAAAGGAACCCTAGGGGAGAGAATGAGACATTTAAATATGCTGCAAGTCCCGAATTTAGGGTTTTCCTCGCACAGACCAGACTTGCTGAGTCCCCTTGGCCGACTCGCCGAGTCGGTTACTTACTCCTCGACACGGATCCCGCTCGGACTCGCCGAGTTCCTTCTTGGACTCGCCGAGTCCCCCCTTAAAGTTAGGGTTTTCTTTCCTTTCTTGGCCTTCAAAACTTTAGGTGTTACAAAAATTTAGGTTGCATTTGGATACGTATTATGGAAAATCTGGCATCAAATTCGATTTCATTCAAAGGATTTGGATGTAGTTATAATTTGGTGGATAGGTTTCATCCAATCTAGTTTGGTTAAAATCCGAATTTTGATCGGATCCGATCAGATCCATTCTAATCGGATGTTCGATCATGTTGTGTATCTATACTTATCAATGAGCCTAAAAGTACCCACCATAATGGATTAAACTATATTATTATAAGATTATAAGATATTATGTTGACGTTCAATGGATATGAAATTTAGTGGTCACTGACCTCTCCGGTTAATGGAAAATGCAACTTTTCAATAGTTAAATATGTCATAAATTAGATTTTACAAATATGTTTTGTTGAAATTTATATATATCTAAATTTTTTTGGTAGAGTTGTTTAAAGAACAAAATGATAATACGTAAATCTATTAAACTCTTATGACTTCAATGTATTGTGGATGATCTATATTTGTTCCCTTTCTATTTTTGGAAATTGAAATATGATCTTAGCGCACAAGAACTATATAGATCGATTGAATTCATATTACAAAAAGAATTAGTCATGCTAGTAGAAAAGCTAACCATACGACCACATAAGACGAATGACAAAAAAATATATAGATCGATTGAATTCATATTACAAAAAGAATGACTCATGCTATAGAAAAGCTAACCATACCACCACATAATACCTTAGATATCATGGGTTCGAATCTTGAATAACTATAATTACATGTAAGTTGACTAAATTCGTTGACTTAGTTTAAAGGTATGATAGCATCTTTGATCCACATTATCCACCATGTCTATTTCAACGAAGTCGTTTGTTTTGAGAATCTTCTTATGGATTGAACGAGAATCTTCCCAGAATTCCTTGCTTGTATGGCAAATATGTTTTTTTCTTCATGTCATTAGAAACTGCCCGGTTCACCGTGTAATGGAGTTCATGAGCCGATACTCGTCCTTTTCTCTTCGACACTGATCCAGAGTTCCTGATATCTTGATCATGTTTCCTGAAGATAGCTGAGTATTTCTTCAATGGGTCTCTATCCATTGCTCTCCCTTCTGAAGCACTTCTGAACAAGAACAGGTCCATGAAGCTCCATTTTCTTGAACCATTTTCCGATGAAAGGCCTAAAGGAGTGGAAGAACTCGAGCTGATGGGAGGCATCATGTACGTAGCCCTAAGTTGTTGTTCCCGCCGTTGATCTGAGCTCCCAAGTGGTGACAATGATCTCGTTCTTCTACTTCTTGAAGAAGGTAAACGAGAATAAGAAGAGCCCCTCTCTCTTCCTCTTTCTCTCTCTTCTTTCTTCTCTTGCAGGCGAGTCTGAGGATCGACTGTCTTGATTACGCCGCCGTGGAACAATTCTTCAGCCGTAACTGAATCCCTACCGAAATGGCAACTTACATCAAATGAAAAATCATCTTCAAACAAGTTGCTGGATGTCTTGGGAACCCCCGGTTTCTCCTCCCATGCAAATGGAACAGCGGCAAGACAACTACTGCGGTTAGCACCGGCAGCAATCAACAGCTCGTCGAACTCACAATACATATCCGTCAGTCGATTAGTGGGGCTCGAGGGAGCACTAGTGTAGTAACTGCATCCGTCTGATGAAGAATTGAAACCGAAATCCATTGCTGCTGCAATGTCCATGTTGTTGTGTTTGTGATGAAATTTAGAAAATCAGCCATGGATGATTGATGGTTATAAGTGAAAGGAGTAGGATCAAGGAAGAAGATGAGAAGGTGCATAAACCCAAATAACGTTGACTGAAAAATAAGGAAGTCTAAGTTGCCGCCTTGTTGTTTAATTAGTTCTTATAGCGACGTTTCTGTTGTGTTGTTTCTTGGAATATTATAAGGTATTCAAGAAGCTTATCATTTATCAATTTTAAATTGGAAATTTTTAAGTAGGAGAAATATATTGATATATTTTAATTTAATTGAGAGAACATGTTTATTTAACCGTTATCTGGTTAACAGGATGTTGTGACAATCTTGACTTGTAATTTAACGTTTCGAACGTCACACCATAATATTTTAGTATGGTAGAGTGACAATCTAATATATATCAAGATTTTTTTTCTTTTTTGGAAATACATATTTTATAAATTTTAAAATTAGGTAAATATATCTTAGTTAAATTTTGTCGTGTAGATGTTTAAATATGGTTACTACATATCAAACACCATGATATCATATAGCAAATATATTCTTTTTCATAATTATATATAACTATATAAGTATATTTTCACATTAATAACAAGCTAAACAAATTATTCACGATTAAATGTATAACATTAATAAAGGTAAGCAACTTACTCACGACTTTTTTTTTTATCTATAATCGTATAAGAGTTACGTTTGCGCCCTAGCACTATTGTCGTCGATAGTACAAAAACACCAACAAATTGTCTATCCCTCTCTTAATCAAATATTTTGTTTTATAAACGTAGATAAACATATTTCTGATATTGAATGTAAAATGGATATCGGTGAAGGTAAGAATTATGAAGAAGTGGTGAAAAGATTGGGTGTACCACAAAAATCAAGTCAACAAATTGTCTATCCCAATCTTGGCTTCCAAATCCGCTTTCTTATATCCTACAAGGCTACAACTTGAAAATCAAGTCATAAAACCTAAAACGTACCACAAAAATGTGTATAATTCCAAGATAACATGCAAGGCATATATATATATATATATATATATATATATATATATATATATATATATATATATATATATATATATATATATATATATATATATATATATATATATATATATATATATATATATATATATATATATATATATATATATATATATATATATATATATATATATATATATAAAAGGCAATAGTTACGGGACAATCCGTAAGTATTCAGTAGATATAAGGCAATATCTACGGATTTGCTACGGAAAATGACATGTAGCACAAATGTTTGTGGGAATTTATACCTACAGATTTGCTACGGCTTATTCCGTAGGTATAATACCTACAGATTAGCTACGGACACTAATTGCTACGGAATGCCTACGGATTACTGACGGGAGGCAAGTTTGACTAAAGTTAACTAGTTTCCTACGGAATGGTTACGGAAATACATAGCAAGCCCACTTTGACTAACATTGACTTTATTACCTACGGATTTCCTACGGCTCACATTACCTACGGATTTTCCGTAGGTAATTACCATTTAGTTAAAAAAAACAACAAAAAATTATAAAAAAAAAAAATCTTGTTCTTTCTATAAAAAAAAATAATAAAAAAATAACCATTACATAAAACTTATAGTAATATTGAAATTCAACCACAAAACAAATAACATTATAATAAAACTAATAAACTTAAAAAAGTATCAAATACAAATACATATTATTAATGAACATTGTCTAATTTCTAAATATTATTAAAGGAGAAACCTTATGACATCATTTTAAATAATATGAACCATTGATTGTATTTTAGTCTTATTTTTTTCACCATTAAATCAAATTGCTGACATCGTCTTCCTCATATGGAATGTATTTAATTTCAATAAATGATTTCCAATCGTTAAACAATAACTTACATTCGTTGAAATGGAATGTATTTGATTCCAATAAAAGTTTTTCATATTTTAAATCTTGAATTTCAGTTATACAGATTTTAATATGGTCAATTTTAAAAGCATATTCCTAATAAAGTCATTTCAATCAAGACATTAATATCAACAATTAATATAAACTTTGTTTATATTAGTAAACCATTAATAAAAAATCTATTTTTATTAGGAAATCATTAATACCAAAAAATCATATTCAAATTATCACATACATATACGATTCATCATTGAATCCGCGGCTCACACTTATTTTCAATCGTTTCTTTTCTTCAAACTTTCTCCTACAACATCATTCTTATTGCTTATAACTTTCATCATCATTCTCTGCTTCAAACATTTGCCCTTGTGCACCAGAAGGTCAGTACCTTCTTTCGTTTTTTATATTTTTTTCAATTATATTTTTGTTCCTATATCAAATATATGTATTCATATATTTCGATTTTTTTTGTCACAAATTACATGAAACCAGTTAACTATTTTTCTGAAACTTTTCAAATAAATAGGAAAAGATATTACGTACCTTTAACAAAACAAAAATTAACTATCTTGGGAACTTACATTAATTACGAAAATGTTACTTTTATATATTAGAGATGATTATGATTTTCTTTTAATCTTTATGTCATAAGAATCCAGTTAATTTTTGCATGATTTTAAAATATCACTGAAATTATTATGATTTTGTATATCATACCAACCTACTTTTTTATATTTATATAGTAACAATAAAATTTATAAATTTACACAACAAATATACATATTTCGAATTCTGTAATATTATTATATTTTACAAAATACAACTCTCTACAAAATAGTTTTCGCCAGTAATTTCATCCATAATTTCACCAAATTTAAATTTGTAATTTCTTTATATAAATTTTTCTAATGATCCTGATTTTTCTCCTCCAAAAATATATCAAACATTTACGTTTTAGATAATGTTGTCTCATTATAATTATTACTTTCCAAAAATATATCCGTTTAATGAAGAATTTAATTTAATGAAGGAAGTAAATGTTAATTAAAACGAGATATATTCCATAATTACTACACGAGTTTATTAAAAAAAATTAATATCAAGGTGTAAATATTAAACATTTTTTAGCACCTGGTTCCTGGTACGTACTCCATGTAATTAACATTTTTAAAGTAATGCATTTTTGCCTTGGACTCGGCGAGTTGATGGACCAACTCGCCGAGTAGGAGCGGGATAAGACGCGGGGACTGAACTTTGAACTCGGCGAGTTGGTTCTCGGACTCGGCGAGTAGACCTGTTTGGGCAAAAACCCTAATCCGAGTGTTTGCACCTTATTTAAACGCTCTATCTTGGCCTCCTTTGTCCCTAACACTTCCAGAGAGCTGAAGAGCGAAACCCTAGCCCCCATTTTGTTCTTGAGATTGATTTTGGCTTTGTGAAGAAGGTTTGGAGCTTAAAAGAAAAAGAAAGAGGTTGTAGTGTGCAAGGAGGGGAGGTAGATCCGAAATCTACACTGCAAGAGGCTTCCATTCAGGTAGAAAAGCCCCTACCTTGATCACTAGTTCTTTAGATTCCCTTTTGTCCCTAAAATAGTGGTTTTCAAGCCCTAAAACACCATACTCCTTGTGTTTGTGCTTAATGATCCGAAAGGACTTTAGATCTAGACATTATGGACGTATTAGAAGTATAAAGTTTATGTGGTTGGAGTGATTGAGGTCCCCATTGGGTGTATGACCTCATAAAAAGGTTGGATTTGCCTTTTGGAGCTTGTAGGGCCATGCATGCACGTAAAGTTTGCAACTTTACATGATAAGCATGCCCTAGGAACATAGATCTATGGTTTTGAAGCGTTGCATATCTCAGATTTGGTCTATATGGGAAATGGGTCAAGGGAAAGGGACTCGGCGAGTCCCAAAGTGGAACTCGACGAGTTCTATGAAGGTGGCCTTAGACTCGGCGAGTTGGATGAACAACTCGGCGACTCCTATGAAGATTGCCTGGTACTCGACGAGTTATTCTTCAAACTCGGCGAGTCCGATGAATTGTTACTGAGTGAGAGGGGTATAAGTGTTGGCGGTCCAACCCTTCGTATCTGCACGCGGAATTAGCAATTTAGCGTGTAGCAATAGTCCCATAAACCCAAATCCTCAAAAAAGATGCTCTGGTGAGGATTTGGAAGCGAGCAGGAGATCTGCTCGTGGGGACTCGGCGAGTTGTTCTTGGACTCGACGAGTCGGGTCGCGAGTCGGTTCAATCGTCCCAAGTAGTGAGTTAAGGGTGACTAAGTGAGTGGGAGTGAGTGGGAAGAAGGACTTGTTGAGTAGGACCGGTTTAGTAGGAGAAGGACTCGGCGAGTCAAGTCAACTGGAAGTTTACTTTGACCAAGGAGTTGACCTTGGACCAGGGGAGGGTCATTCATTTGACCTAAGGGTATTTATGAGTGTCTAATCTATGTTCGTGATTTATAGCCGGAGGATTACCGGTTCAGCAGTCAGGCGCTCAGCAAGCACACTTTCAACAGCTACTTTCGAGGTGAGTTACCTTCCAGTAGCAGTGGGTCTAGAGCCACAATGTCGGCCCACCAGTAGGAGTTGTATGATTAGATGACTGTCTCTGTGATATTCATCTAGGGTTTCTACTACCTGTGTTATGTTTATGTGCTAGTATGATATGATGCTATGTGCTAGTGACAGTAGAGGAGATAGTCTCCAGTTTACTGGTCGATAGGGCCGAAGGGGCAGTCATGCCCAGCCATGCTAGATAGATTATGTGATGTGTGTTATATGGTAGTAGTAGGGGGTGAAATAGTCCCCTAGCATCCGGTCGAGAGGACCGAAGGGGAGACCAGCACCCATATATGCTAGTTAGTATCCGGTCGAGAGGACCGAAGGGGAGGCCAGCACCCAGATATGCTAGCTAATATTCGGTCGAGAGGACCGAAGGGATAGGTCGGGCACCCAGATATGTCTGACAATATATGTTTGATATGTGGTTATATGGTATGTGGTACAGTGGGGGAACTAACTAAGCTTCGTGCTTACGGTTTTTAGTTGTTGTTTCAGGTACCTCTTCAGCCAAGGGGAAGGAGCTGGCGCGGTAGCGGCATATCACACACACGCTCTTGTTTTTCCGCACTATGAGACATTCTGGGATTTGTACTCTGATGTTATTATGATTTACGTTTTGGTTTACAGACACGAGACATGTTTTATTAAATGATATGGTCGAATGATATTTTGTTAGAAACATTTGCAAATCACTTAATTAAAAATGAAATTTTTGGCCCGTATTTTGGGGTGTTACACATTTTTAAAGTGAAATTTCAGAATACATACAAATGATGATGTTGTACAATGAAATATAAAATTGAATAGACTGAAAAAAAAAAAAAAAAAAAAAAAAAAAAAAAAAAAAAAAAAAAAAAACTATTAAGACGGTCAATCTTGAAAATAACATAGTTATGAAAAATTATAAACTAAGATAAAAATTATAAGATATTATGAGATTTGTAAAAAGTACAATTAGTAAAAAGCATTACAATTATTAGAAAAAAAAATAAAACCGTTAAGATTAGTAAAAATATAATATATAAACTAAATTATCACAATAGTAATGAAATGCCATTATTTGATATTTCATATAATTGAAAGATATACCAAATTACATTGATGATATACTAAAATAATTCAAAGTTGCACCAAAACTAGTTCAAAGTTCTTGCGAACACCAAATAAATAAGAACAAACATAAAAGCTAACACTTATATTCATAATCAATTTAAAATAAACCAATCATGATTTAGAAAAGAATCTTCATTGATGATATATTAAAATTAAATCCACATAACATTTAACATTCTATAAATTATATTAAATGACTTTATTTGAAGAAATGAAATAGTTGTTAATATTTAATGCAGTGTAAAAACAATATATTGATTGATAATATATGTTTAAATTAGGTAACCTTATTATGGAAGAAACGTCTAATTAAAATGTTTATAATTATATAACAAAATCATAACTATATAAGACAAGGAAAGTCGTTCAACTAATAGAACAAAAAATATTGTCTACAAAGAGGTCCTTCAATGATTATAGATATTTATCGTTTTCAATATATTTTCTACATATTTCAATAATACCAATAACCATATATTTTTTTTATAATCATTATGCAGTATTTGTATATAATTATATGTTTTTTTATGCGTTTCTCGCGTTTAACGCAGGCTATAATCTAGTAATACATTAAATGTGTCCAATAATACACATTCAAGGTGTCAACTACAAATGTTTAACTAAGTGCTTACAAACATAAAATTAAGAATTATTTGGTCGATTACTTGGCAAATTATTGGGTAAGTTGAATCGATAAAGGCTGACAAATGTTCTTCAATTTGAGTTTTGAATCAAAGGCCGCCAATTGTTCCTGTTTCAACACACCATAATCAATGATCACAAAAACAGATCCCAAATGAATTAAAACTATTTTACTCACACATTCAAAACAATTAATTAGAAATAATGTATGAAAAAGAGTCTTACATGATTATGAGCTTGCTCTTTATCAAGAGACTCATCATCAAATTGTTCCTTTGCATGTTGTCCACCTTCCTATAAGCATTTTCAGAAAAACTTAATCCACAATTAGCCCCACATGTACCCTTACAAAAGCACTTAATGTTGAGCCTGTAAAGTTATAGATAATAAGGACCAATAACAAATTGTTCAAGTTGTACCTAAAGTGTAATTTTGATCTTGGGAAATTGTATAAGAAAAGTAAAAATATGACCTAACAGGTTCAATTGTCATAAATTCATTCCTATTAGTACTAATTGAAGTTGAAAGATCCACATCAACATCAATTTCACTGAAAACACAACCTTATACAACCAACCATTAAAAATCTAAACAATTTACTCAAAATTCAAGAGCATAACCAATCAATTACATGAACTTATAAAGAGGTTGAATACAATTCCGGTTAATACCTCTTACAATTTTGTAGCGGAAGTGTTAAAGCAGCATCTGAAGAAGGAAACTTTGACTTATTTGGTTTGACTCCATGTTTTGATTGTGTTAATGTATACCTTTAGCATCCCATAGAACACCACATGTTAATTGCATATTCACTTTTTATTTACTCAAGAAAGATGTCGAGTGCTTACACAAGTTTGTTGAAAGACTATATCACTCCCTGGTCCTATTATTTCTGCAACGTGGTGGGAGTAATCTTTGACACCACCAAACATCAATCCTCATCTAAATGGAAAGAAATTTGATTATCTTCTATTAGCATTGACCTAAAAGATGAGGAAGTAGGAAAATGTCAAAAGGGTATTCAGAAATCACAAAATTCCATCCAAAATCATGTAAAAAAGTTACCTTTTTGTCATGCTCCAGGAAGAAAAGAGTTGGGATTTGTTATCTTCACATTTTCATTCCATATCAGATCACTACCAACTGGCCAACTGACCAGCAGAGGGTTGCCAACACTAACAGAGGCTTGCCAACACTGGAACAGAATTTGATGTTAAGACTGTAATGAATTAATTTGAACTTTGATGGTCAAATGAGAAGAGATAGACACAACCAAAAAAGCGAAAGAAATTAACATGAAAATGAATCAGAATCGAAAAAAACCACAACCAAAAAGATGATGAGTGAGGTCGGTGGCATTTACATGGACGGTATGTCGTGTGTTTCGACATATCTGTACAACAGGAGGAATGAAAGCTAGGAAAATAAATCGACGTCAGGAGAGGGCTCGACAGCAGGAAAAAAATCAATAGCGAGAAAAGATGAACAAAAAAAATCTCATCTGTTGGGTGCGACGGTCTTCGACCGTGGCTTCACAGGGGAGGAAATGTCTAATGGTGGTGGCTTTGTTGGGGAAGAAAACAAAATCTAGGGTTTAGCTATGGAGAAGAAATCGAGCAAGATGTGTAATGGAGAGATGAGGTGCGACAGAGAGGAGGCGTTCACAGGTTCTTTGGAGGAGCTGTAGTGGTTTTTTTTTTCATTTGTGCATCTGAGAAGTGAGAACGCGTATACGTATACGAAACTTTTCAATTAAAATGCTACTGATTATCTAGGGACAAAAAAAATTAGGGAAAATGACTTGTAAGGGTAACGAATTATTAGACTTGTACAAAAAATACTACTGAATTTTTTTTTTTGTACACATATCACCAATCAACGATAGCTTTTGTACACATATGACCATTAAACTTCACCTTTGTTCAAAAAATACCATTATGTTACCGGTAATAGTAGGTCACCAGCCACGTAACATGCCACGTGGCATGCCATGTGGCTGCTGACGTGGATTTTATTGTATATTATGTACACATTATACCATTAAACTATTTTTTGTACACATTATACCATTAAACTTTTTTTTTTGTGTACATTTTACCATTAAACTTTTTGTACATATTTTACCATTAATCTTATATAATTTATTCAAAAAATATCATTTCAAAGAATACATACTTTTACATAAAATGGGTTTTCCATCACCTATTGTGACTCCTTTATTTTGTCTCATTTATTTTGTAAGGTTTGGGGGAAACAGTTTGATTTTTACAATGATACTAAAGACTTTCTTTTACAACTACATTGTGAATTTATGTTGGTCATACATCAATTGAAACCCATAAGGTTTGAACTTGAGACTTTTATCTGGAGCGACGAAAAAATACTCAATTGTTTATTATTTTAGCTAGTGTCTAGTAAACATATTCTTATAAGTCATTTTCTTAGGATACTACGTTTAAGATACACTTATAAACTCATGAAACATTTTGAACATGTTACCTTATTATAATCCCCCCTCTTCTTGATTATGGTTGTTGATTAAAAAAGTGAATTTAAATTATGTCGTTGTTTACCAATAGGAAAATGACTTATAATGATAAGTTTACTAAAATTTAGAAAAATCAGTAAAATCCACATCAGGTGATGGGAAACCTACTTTTATGTAATGATATGTATTTTTTGAAATGATATTTTTTTCAATAAATTATATAACATTAATGGTAAAATGTGTACAAAAAAAAGTTTAATGGTAAAATGTGTACAAAAAACAGTTTAATGGTATAATGTGTACAAAAAATAGTTTAATGGTATAATGTGTACATAATATACAATAAAATCCACGTCAGCAGCCACATGGCATGCCACGTGGCATGCTACGTGGCTAATGACCTTTTATTATCGGTAATATAATGGTATTTTTTGAACAAATGTGAAGTTTAATGGTTATATGTGTACAAAAGCTATAGTTGATTGGTGATATGTGTACAAAAAAAAGTTCAATGGTATTTTTTATACAGGTCTAATACTTTGTTACCCTTACAAGTCGTTTTCCCAAAAAAATAAAAAAGAATTCATTTAAAAGGCTACGGATTAGCTATGGACAAACAAAAAAAAAAAGTAACATGTTTGGGATAAGATTCGAACTCGGATTTTACCTTGAAATAACCAAAGAAGCTACCAACTAGCCGGGAATGCCACATCCATGCACACTTTGTTTACTGTTAACTTTATACACATCCATTAATAATAATAATAATAATACTTATTATAATAATAATAATAATAATAATAATAATAATAATAATTATTATTATTATTATTATTATTATTATTATTATTATTATTATTATTATTGTTATAAGTATTATTGTTATTATTATTATTATTATTATTATTATTATTATTATAGTGTGTCGGGATGCCAATTTACAACACGACACACATATATCTTATTTTCGATTTATTCTTGCACCGAACAACGTTTTTTCTATTTTGTTTTTTTCACACATCTGTTATACATGATTATCTATACTTTCATCGACTTTCGTTCATTTATTGTTATTGTTATTGCTATTGCTATTGGTATTGTTGTTGCTATTGTTATTGTTATTGTTATTAGTTGACGTTGCACTAATAGAAACATAGTTTTTCATAGGTTCGAATATGTATAACAAATATCGTGATCGCATGTCCAATCGAGACAAGTGGTGGAAGTCGGCCTCGGGCACAGGCTCCTAAAGAGAAGCCTCGGGTGCATGCCTAGGTCTTTAACGCCTCACAAAGGCAGGCTCAGTGATAGGTTCTGACTCTACCTGCCTAATCGGCTCCACGATATCATCATCAGGAGTCCTCTACTGCGGATCATCTCCTAGTACCATTGCCTGTACCTTCCCCATAGCAGTTGTATGCAACTCCCTGATAGGACATGGAACCATCCCACTAGTATCGACCCCATAGGAACGAGCAAAGTAAGTAACCCAATGGCCTCCACAGATCAGACTCTTCGTTAAAGGGCCTACAACAAAAGTAGATAAATATAAAACCATAATATAAGGAAGGTTGAGGTAAACCTCAGTATGGATCAGGCACCATATTAGGAAAAGGTCACCCAAGGGAGCATTTTCACACTCTCCACGGTGACAGATGGTGGAAGCAATCAGGCGATAGTTCATCATCATCATCATCATCATCATCATCATCATCATCATCATCATCATCAAGAACATTAATATTTCTATTATTATTATTATTATTATTATTATTATTATTATTATTATTATTATTACTACAACTATTATTATTATTATTATTATTATTATTATTATTATTATTATTATTATAATTTCCATTGTTAATATTATTACTCCCAATATTATTATTTTTCATTATTCGAGTCTTAAATTTTTTTAGATCATTTTTTTTACATATTTAAGACACGAACAATTAACAATCAAACTAATTGTACTAATAATAATAATATTTATAAATATCATAATAATATATTTGAATGTGTATGTGTATGTGTGTGTATATATATGTGTGTATGTGTGCATTTGAATGTGTATGTGTATGTGCGTGTATAAGTATGTGTATGTGTAAGCATTACAACGTTAAACAATAAAACCCATAATGGACCCCGAAGGTGCAGACGCCTTTACGCACGATATTAATAGCTATAAATTGGTGAAAATATAGATAATAATGCATAATAGATGTGTGAAAAAAACGAAATGGAAAAAACGATGTCTGGTGCCTGAAAAAACGAAAATAAGAAAAATTTGTAGCTAATCCGTAGGTAATTACCTACAGATTAGCTACATAATTTTCTTATTTTCGTATTTTCGGGACCAAACGTCGTTTTTTCTGCTTCGTTTTTTTCACACATCTATTATATAATATTATCTATATTTTCACCAATTTATAGCTATTAATATCGTTCGTAAAGATGTGTGCATCTTTGAGGTCCATTACTCGTTTCATTGTTAAAATCGTGTGCATCTTCGGGATCCATTACTCATTTCATTGTTTAACATTGTAATGGTTACACTTTCACTAACAAACTATGTTGTTTCTTTTAAATACATGTAGATACATATACACGAATACATACATATACACATACACATAAACATATAAATATACATACACATTTAAATACACACATACACACATACACATACACATATACATATACATTCACACATACATACATATGCATTACAATGTTAAACCATGAAATGATTAATAGATCTTGAAGGTGTACACGACTTTATTAACGATATTAATAGCTATAAGTTGGTGAAAGTTTAGATAATCATGTATGCGTGTATGTGTCTGTATGTGTGTGTGTGTCTATAGGTATGGATGCATGTAGCATATCAAAAACCAAAAGTACTAACAATGTGAAACCATGAAACGAGTAATGGATCCTGAAGGTGCACACGACCTTATGAACGATACTAATAGCTATAAGTTGGTGAAAGTATAGATAATCATGTATAATAGAGGTGTGAAAAAAACGAAGCGGAAATAACGACGCTCGGTGCCCGAAAAAGCGAAAATAAGAAAAATCCGTAGCTATTTACCTATAGAATTCTGACGGAAAACGTATTCCGTAGCTAATCCGTAGGTAATTACCTACAAAATAGCTACAGAAAATCCTTTCCGTTAGAAATCCGTAGGTAATTAGCTACGGATTTTTCTTATTTACGATTTTTTGGGCACCGAACGTCGTTTTTTTCCCACGTCTATTATACATGTATATCTATACTTTCACAAATTTATAGCTATTAATATCATTCATAAAGGCATATGCACCTTCAACAACATTGTAATTTCTATTAATACTTGTGATTTTTGATACACATACATATAGACACATACACACACACACACACACACACACATATATATATATATATATATATATATGCATACACACAGACACACACACACACACACACACACACATATATATATATATATATATATATATATATATATATATATATATATATATATATATATATATATATATATATATATATATACACACACACACAAACACACACATATATATACATAGATACACATACATACATACATAAATACATACATACATTTACAAACGTACATATCTCCCGTTATTATAATCGTTTTTCATTATTTATACATTGAACGTAGATTATTTCACCTTATTGATATGTTAAACATAATTTTTTTTTTCGTTTAATTGTTTGTGTGTTAAACATATCTGTTACCATTATTATATATTATCATTATGTTATATATATATATATATATATATATATATATATATATATATATATATATATATATATATATATATATATATATATATATATATTATTTAGCTAGTCATGCCTTGCATGTTATTTTGGAATTATACACATGCTTTTGTGGTGCAGTTTATTTTAGGTTTTATGACTTGATTTTCAAGTTGTAGGATATGAGAAAGCGGATTTGGAAGCCAAGATCGGAAGATGATTGAAAAAAAGCTTAGTGATTATTTGGTTCCAGACGAAAGAAAATCACAAAAAGGGATAGGAAAGAAGAAAATAAGTAAAAAAAGAATATGACCATGCAGCAAATACCAGGATAAGCATATCCATGTAGATGGCCAAATTTCTTAAAAATAGCAGCCTGCTATATTTTGCGTGTAGTTCTTTCATTCTTCGGTTTTTAGGTTATGAAACATTGATTTCATGGGGTTACAGTTCAGTTTTTTATCATCTTAGATTGTTTTCTCTCTGAGGAGTTTGTTAAGGTTCGTGGTTCATGTTTGTAAGTAGATTTTCATCATGTTTCATTGTATTCTTTTTAATTGTAGTCGTTATTTAGCCAACATTTGTGGCTAAATCCAAGATATACTTGACATTGGATCATTAATCTTGTTGGTTTGAACTTTTGATGATTATGTGAAATGTTAATTTCTTTTCAATTAATTTCTTGTTGTGTAATTTCCAAGCACCGTCACATTATTAGAATTTCATTTAAGCTGGACACTTATTTGAAAATTCTAATTGTTGATTTGCTTGTGATTTGAAACTGATTTATGTACAATGATAAAAGTAAAATGATATGACCAATTTTTAAGAAGAGTTTGGTTTCAAATCATGAAATTAGACATTATTCATTACAATGTCTCAAAAAATTAACATACAGAGATCGGTCATAATTTGATCTCTTCTAATCTATACAGTTATCGCGGTCAAAATTTTAATAGCGGTCACATGCCGCTATTGGAAATCACGATTCTTGCGGTGGTATAGCGGTGTTATAGCGGTTTTTTTAATATTACATACTAATTTAATAATTTTATGTTATATATTGAAGTAATATCATAAAACCTAAAAAGTCTATAGAATTTAACATACAACCTAAAAAGTCTTATAAAAACATAACATAATCTTCAAAATTCTAATATAGTAATCTATAAACTACATTGTGTCAAAGTGAAAAATAGTGTTTAATCGCATGGTATGGGTTCGACTTCCGAGTCAATATCATTCAAGGCATTCACTTCTTCATCAAGATCATTCCCCACATCTGTAATATCATCATCATCGTCTCTATAACGCTCTCGTTTGCTCCTAATATTTGGTTGAGTGTCTACATTCGCTCCCATTTCTTCTTGCACACCTGACCAAAGAAGGTCATCACCACCATCCACAAAGTCTTGAAGCTCATCTTCCGTTGGTATTGTCCAATCATCATTCTCCTCAACATCTCATAGCAAGATAGGATCCAAAGATTTATTTTGTAAAGACATGAAGCGCTTTTGCAACCTTGTGTTGTATTGGATGAATACAAGTTCATTTAGTTTTTGTTGCAAAAGACAATTTATTTTCTTAGAATGTAGCTGCAACAAAAGAATTAAAAATATTTTAGTTAATATGTTAGATGTTCCAATCAAACTAATATTATTTATAATTATAAAAATACTTGTTAAAAATAGGTTTAAAAAAACTTACAGTGTCAAATATACTCCAATTACACTCAAAAGGTGAAGCACTACAAGTTTGACTAAGAACCGTGATAGCAAAATTTCGTAGGATAGGTGTATCTATCCCATAAGAACGCCACCATATATCTACATTTTGCAGAAAAAAAAGTTGCTAAGTTAATAAAAATTAAGAAATAAAAATATTTGATTACATTATAATTTTTATATTTACACGGTGCGACTTTTGTCAAACTCCTTTTATTAGCTGGAGATCCAAATTCTCCATTTAATTCAATGTAGAGATTCAATTCTTGCCTCAAAGTATCATTTTCATCTTCATCGGGAACAAGACAGTCAATAGCAACATAAAGTCTCGTCATAACTTGTTTATTGGCCTCATATTCCTTTGACTTGTCTCCGTGAAAAATTGTGAGGTTAAGGAAACACCCAGTTGTGCATTAAGTCATTCACTAAAACGATAAAATTGAATAATTACATACTATTTTAAATTAAATTAATAAGTAATAAGTAAAAGATTTATACCTGAATGTAAGGGATGAAGAATTTGGTCATTGCATCTTGTTTGAATGATAGACAAAATTCTACCGGCCAGTCTTTTTTGTCATTATTCCCATCATTTAGATTTTTGCTTATTTCATTTTGTGCTCATCTCATTGCATCATAGATGTAACCAATGCACGGTCTTTCTTCTGTGTCAACCAAACGAACAATATCCACCAATGGAGCATATATTTGGCAAGCTAAATATACCATCCCAAAAAAGATTGCTTTGCTACTATCTTCTCAACTCTCTTTCCAGGAGCTTTCTTTGCAAAGTCACTTTTTCTCCATTACTCATATACAAACAACACTTGGAGATGGTGTTGATTCTCATGGACACTCTATAAGGTGTAAAACTAGGTAGCAAATCTAGTTACATAAGACTTGTGAAACTCTCTATTCTTTGTCAACGTTCTCATCATATTGAGAATCCTTCCATGGTTATAAATATAAACCACAATAGCTCTTGCTTCAGTCAAAGCGGTCACAATTGTTGCTTCTTTCTTCCCAATATCTTGTACAATGAGGTTCACACAGTGTGCTGCACATGGAGTCCAAAATAATTTTAGATGGTGTTCTTCCAAAATCTTTCCGGCAGCTTTGTAGTTTGAACTGTTGTCTATAATAAACTATAAGAAATAAAAAGAACTTAAGTAATAAAATGGATATATTTTTTAAAAAAAGTAATAACTAATAACTAATTAGAAACAAACATTACCTGCACAACGTTTTCATCTCCAACTTCTGCTATCACCTCATTTACCTTCTTCACAATATATTCAACATTATGTATATGCTCTGATGCATCAATCGACTTTAGAAAAACTGTACCAGTAGGACAATTGACTAAATAATTAATCAAAGATCTTTGCTTGCCATCTTTCCAAAAATCAAACATAATGCTACATCCAAATTTCTTCAATTGTGGTCGAAACAAATCCACAAACTTGTGGGTATCTTCTAACACGTCCTTTAACAATGTCACCCGCATATTATGATAACTTGCAGTCGGCATACCTAAAATTTATATAATTAACAAAATTAGTAAATATAACAATGTTAACAACTTAACATTAATCAAATAATAAAGGTAACAAAATTGATTACCTCTTCCATATTCTCCAATGGCATTGATCGCATCTTGGAAACCCTCATCATATACGGAATTGAAAGGTAAGCCTACCGACTAAGCCTAAACCGTAATCTTTTTCCAAGCTACATTCTTGAACTTCTCTTTAATCGGATTATTCTTATCCAATGTAGTTTGCTTTCCTTTTCCACGGTCCGACTTATAAACATCATCAATAGGACCCCGTACATTACTAGAACTTACAAACTTTCTTTTTTTAACTTGTGGTTGTAGGGTATCGTCTTGCTCGTCATCATTTTCAGAAAGGTCTATACAACTTGTTGATCTAAGTATTTTTGTTGTTCTTTTTCTTTCCTTTTTTCTTATCTTTTTCTTTCATTGATTCAAGCACTTTCTTGGTGATATCCGTAGTCACCTTAGTGCAAGCAGATTTCCACCCGTATGAGTGAGGTGTTCTTTTAACCTTGTGATCTCTCCACATACTCTCTTGTCACACAAGGTGCACCAAATATTTTGTTTTTTTTAATGGATCTGTTTGAGCTCCCCATTCCCATGCCATATCTTTATTTGCATTTACACTAGTTGTATTGGCATCCAATCTCGTATTAGTAGTAGGAGTGGTGGTGGTGGGCAGATTCACAGAATCATGTGAAGAATTCCCATCCATATTGGTCAATTCACAATTGATTAAACCTGTTTCACAATCACATGTCATTACTCATTATTATTCAGTAACAGAATAACAACTTAATGTTTTGTGTTCCTATTTCCTAAATCTTAACAGATTACATCACATGAGTACACAAATTGACAAACATAAATGGGCAGTGGAACTTTTGCCCATACAAGTTTTGTTGAAATACTATACAAGTGAGTCGATGCTCATGTTGTTGCAACTTGGAATAGTTAAAGGAAATCACAGTGTGTATGTCTCTACTATCTAGAAAAGAAAGCATTGAAGGAAAAATTACATACCCAATGGTGTTGGAACTTGGAAGTCGATTAAGGGAAGGGAATCGATGATGTGGACTATGGAGGTGAGGAGGTCAATTGAAGGGTAGTGAAGGCTGAAGAGTGAAGACCAAATTCTTCGTGATCGATTAATTAAGAAGTTAGGTCCGAACTCGGAAGAAGCAGCCTCGCGTTCGCAAGTGTGTTCTTCGTCTTCGTCATAGCTTAAGTCATCTTCAAGTCACGTTCACCTTTTTGGATCAGGTACTTTGAATAATTTTAATTAGCTTATTCATTGGGCTTTATAAAATTCAAGTACCGGACGCATTAAAAATTGTTTTTGTTGACAAATTAATCAAATGGGTCAAATGTAATAAAAATAATTGAAATATGCAAGAAAATAAAAAAACGGCCATAGTGCTGCTATCTCGGTCACGACAATAGCGGTGAATAGCAGTTAATTGCGGTACCGCGATTTGAAAACGATAATTTAAAAATAGCGGTTAGTGATCACCGCGAAACGCTATAGCGGTACTATAGCACCGCTATAGCACGCAATTGATAGCGTAGCTTCTAATTGATCTTAATGCAATTTAAGTATTTAACCTTAGCCTTTTTTTACGTCTGAACTAAATATCTTCGTTTGAATTAATCACACTCATTCACGTATCTTTTATCTTTTAAGTTGAATAATTTCTAAAAGAAAAAAAGACATGTTTATGCTCACAATGTAAAATTATTCATGTTAACTAATTCAACACAATGTAAAATTATTCATGTTAACTAAAAAAAAGACATATCTTTTAGGTTGAATAATTAATGACTACAACTAATTCAACACAATGTAAAATTATTCATGTTAACATCAATGATCATAACATTTTAAGTCAAACCAATTAGTTAATCTAATGTTGAGTTGTCATGACTATTTAAATGTTGAGTTGATTATTTTAATCTTTTGATTTAAATTTCTTAAATGAATTTTCATAATATATAGTTTCACAAATTAAACCCCTTTTTTCATTTCTCACATAAATTAAATCTCTCTAAAATAGTTTAATTCTAAATTAATTTGATGGCAAGACTATTTAGACAAGTCTCTATGAATTCGGTCCTACTTACCACCATTATAGAAATATTAAGTCTCTATTTAGCTTTTAAAATAGACAACAAGTTATAAAATAATAATAATAATAATAATAAAGAACTTTTGGAAAATAGAAAATTCATTTTGAAAACAACTTCATACTAACTTCAAAATGAGCTTTTTAAAAAGTCACGCTTCTAACTTTTCAAAAATGATTATAACGCTTTTATCTAAAATTAATGTATAAAAAGATTTTATCAAGTTATAATTTATTACCAGATAAATAACCCAAACATTTTTCAAACTTACTGTGGTCACCGCATAAGATAATAAGTATTTTTATCAAAAAATAAATAATGAGTTATTATAAGCAATCTCAAACTCCTGCTTATTATCTGTACAAGTAACAACTTTTAGTTGATCTTGTTTTCATTGTTTCAATTTAATTTGGAATTAATGAGTCCAAATGAAATTAAAAACAATAATTATGTTTATAAATGGTTTAATAACTTCAACTAAAACAAAGCAATGATTTTTTACGTTAAGGGTAAATTTAGAACTAAATCATACTAAACACTAACCATTTTTTAATAACCACTGCAACACTCCAAACCGATGTAAATTTATAAATAAATAAAAAAAAAAAAAAAAAAAAAAAAAAATTCATAAATGGTCCCTGTGTTTTTCCGAAATCTGAAGTTTAGTCCCCGTTGTTTAAAAACGTCATAGATGGTCCTTGTGCTTTCAAAACTTTTGACGATTGTTCCTTATTGCTAACTCCGTTAACTGAAAGACATTTTTGTCATTTAACTACCATAGGGACCATTTATGATGCTTTTTCTTAATTTAAAAAATAATAATAATAATAATAAATAATATGCCTCTCTCTCTCACAACAGTCGATCCCTGGACATAGGTTTCGGTAACCACCGGATGTCAACTAAAACAACCTTTGTACTCTAAAGCCTTTGGAAAACACAAGATGCCTTCGAACCTTCACACCATAGACGCTTGAAACCTCTGTGCGTTGTCGATCTGGATTCTAAATCAACTGAAAACCTTTGTGCGTAGCCGATCTGTTTCTAAAGCCTCCTAAAATCTTCAAACTTCATCGATCTAGACTCGAAAGTCGTCGATCTACACCATCGACCTTCTGCTTCGCCGATCTACACCATCTCTGCCTATCTACACCTCTGCCTTTGTATTTGACGTCAGTACATTCGTCATCGCAGCCACACCGACGAATAGAAACATTGTCTCTTTCTTCTCATCTGAATTTGTGGTTTGATTTATGATTAGGATTTTTGAATTTGATTTTTGTTTGAATGGATTTTTGTCATGGGTTCGGTGTGGTGTTTTCTGGTGGAAAATATGGTGATGGTTTACTATGGTGGTGATTAAATCCGATAGCACAGAGGAAGTGGCGTTTTGCTCCCAGCAACACATAAATGGGTAGAAGTATGTGGGTCGATCCATTTTGGTCCAAATGGAACTCATAACCTGCTTAGATGCAGGAACATGGGGGACAATGGGTGTTGGTTTAGGGTATTGTATTGCAGCAGCAATAGCTTCGCCTGATCGGCTTGTGGTTGCTGTTGAAGGTGATTTTGGGTTCGGATTCAGTGCCATGGAATTACCAGGTACCCAGGAAACAATGTTTGGATTCACTAGCATGTGAGGTGTTTAATTTCTCCTTCAATTGAACCAAAATCAATCTAACAGGAGCATCAGTCGATTCCTATTCCAGAGATACAGGGAATCGGCAATTGGATTCTTCTTCAAGATATGCAGGGTATCTACACTTCTATTCTTCTTCAAGCTCTTCGATTGAACCCACTTAGGTTTAATCTCCCATTCTTAGAAAAACTATAATATGATCTCTATGGTAATTGTAATTTAATTTTGGTGATTGTAATTTTTGTTTCTTGAACTCGTATGAATGTGTTCCTTGAATCTTCTATGAGCCTATGAGTATTTGTTTTCTAGTCATGAATTTGCAGAAAATAAAGCAAATTTATTTTATGGTATTTAATCTACTATGACACTTTGTTTTGTGAATTGATATGAATCTTTACCCTTGGATTCTTCTGTAGCTTGAAATATTGAATATGTAATATACTCTGAATTTGTAATCTGATTTCTAGATTCATAATTTTTTGGATATTTTTACTCAATAGGTATGCATCGATGAGTAATCTAGAGAGAGAGAGATTTTATTTAATTATGTTTATTTTTTAAATACAAGAAAACATCATAAATGGTCCCTGTGGTAGTGAAATGACGAAAATACCCTTCAGTTAACGGACAAAAGTTAACGGAGTTAGCAATAAGGACCAATCGTCAAAAGTTTTGAAAGCACAGGGACCATCTATGACGTTTTTAAACCACGGGGACTAAACTTCAGATTTTGGAAAAACACAGGGACCATTTATGATGTTTTTTCTAAAAAAAATTATAATTAATAATATAAATTTCAATTTTTTCATATGTTTTTTGGTATGTCGGATTATTTAACATGGTTTCCAAATATTTATCATATAGAATCTCATGATCCTAGGTGGCTACCGGCCTATTAGCCTCAACGGATCTATGTAGAAAATCATATCATAAATCCTTGCGACAAGAGTAAAAAGGTGATCGGGTTTGTAATCGATGAAGTTTAATCTGCATACGTCGAGGGAAGAAACATCATCGAGGGCCCTCATTATAAATGAGCTCTGTTCTTGGTTAAAGAAGATATAAAATTTTTTCCTCTTCAGACGTTTGATTCAATAAATTGTAGAATTTTTAATAGATGGAGATAAATTCAAAAAGGTTGTTTTGCTATTAAAGAAGATTAAAAAAAATTGATTCAATAAATTCGAGAAGGTGGTTTTGCTATTAGAGAATGCATTCCTAAACTTATCTCAAGAATTGTTGAATTTTTAAGGGATGGAAATGTTACTACTAAAGAAGAGGTTGTTGTTGCAACTCTTGGTCAGGTGGTTATATAGAGGACATTGTTAGGTTAGGATTGAAAACTAAACCTCCTTTTGAACCATTGTCCCTTTAGCGATGACATTTTTACTATCTTTTTATTTTTAATTTAAAATTTGGTCATATTACATCTAATAAAAAGAAATATAACCTTAATTCTAAATATTGACACATGTATGTGTCCTAATTTTGTGTTGATAACTTCGTATAGGTGCTGAGGACACTGAGAATGAAATGAGAGTTTGTGTTGGGCTCTCAAATGGAATTGATCATCCCAACTTCATGTTAGGTGGCACTTTAGAGCATCTGTTGCATTTATTGTTTTCAATCTTTCATGAATTTTTGGTTTAGATTGAAATATTTCATTTTGGGTTTAGTGATGTAACTTTTATTTGGGTCTGGTTATATCAGTGGTTTGATATTTCATTTGGGTTTAGCTATCTGAATTTTAGTTTACTAGATTATTTGTTACATATTACATTTCAATGCCTACATATATCTCTTTGGTTTTCATTCATAGACACAGACACCTAAAACGCTTTATGCTGGTAGATCTAGATATAGATCTGGATTTGATCTAATGAAGTTGTTTGTGCCATTACCTGATCTAGATCGAAGTTCTTCATGTGATGAAAATGTAAATTTTCTAATTTATCATCCTATATTCATTCTAGATATGTATTGATCTATAGGTTTCTTTCATTTTGTATTTTTTTTGTTGACATGTCATTTTGTAATGATCATTTGGCGAGTAAATAAATGCACTTCATGTATGTGCATGTATATGTGTGTATTGTTGTATTCATGCTAAAGAAATGAAAAGTCCTTTTTATAATAGCAAACTTTCAAAGTCTTTTCGCTTATCGCAATGTACTTGAAAAGTACTCCTATTTATAGCATTATACTTTCATAAAGAATGAATTTACTTTTAAATTACTATTTATAGCATCATACTTTCAGAAAGTGTTGATGTTAGTAACCATAATGATTCTTATATCCAAGTTACTTATGTTGTCTGTACCAATTTTAATTTACTTCACTTATTTTCACTTATTGTGGTTGTTTAATTTTTATAATCAATTTAACATATCATTATATAATATTATTATTTTTTTCATTGTTCACAATTAAAACTATCTCATATATATTGCAAAATAATTTCACATATTTATTTGAATCATCGATTATAACTTTATATGAATAAAAAACATAAATCTTCTAATTAATAATTTACTGAAAATAACTGATTGATAATTATAAGTTTTAACTATAAAAAATTAATTATTTTTGTAAGAAAAAACATCATAAATGGTCCCTATGGTTACCCAAAATCTGAAGTTTAGTCCCCAAGGTTTAAGAACCTTATAGATGGTCCATGTGTTTTCAAAACTTTTGACGATTGGTCCTTATTCCTAACTTTGTTAAGTTTATCCGTTAATTGAAGGACATTTTCGTCTTTTCGCTATCACAGGGACCATTTATGATGTTTTCTTATATTTTTTTTTAAAGAAAAAACTAAATATAATTATTTTATATGTAAAAGCTCTCTCTCTCTCTCTCTCTCTCTTGTCAATGCTCCTTTAAACCATAATCAACATAGTGAAATTTGACCCTCATATCACCATTGTCGAGTAATCATGTAACGCCTGTAGATCCGGGTTAGTCAATTTAGAGATAATAGGGGTCGAAAACGAATTTTCGATAAAAGATTATTTAGAATAAATAATCTTAACCAAGTTTTATAATATGTCTCAAGGGTTCCGTACATATAAAGAACGCCGAAATCCGAGTTATAACGAAGAAGTTATGGCCTGTCGAAGTTTTACGGCAAATCCGGCACGGCACCGGGAGACGTAAATAGTGAATTTTTGATAAATGACTTTTTAGCCTTATCAATCCAAATAAAAGTTGTAGTATATGTTAAACCGATAACATACAAAAAAAGAACGCCCAAATCTGACTTCGTATGAGGAAGTTATGAATTTTCTAAGATTTGGCATAGCAGTGCACGACCCGAAACTCGAATTTTAGTTCGAGCGGTTTTTGGCCTACACGACCTAAATGAGAATGGAATATCTCATTAATAGGAACTCAACGGTAAAAAGACGGACGAAAACAGAGTCCGTATGTAGAAGTTATGAATTTTACGCGGACATTTAACAGTATAATCTCCTCGTACTGTTAAATTTAAGATCGGTCGAGAATTAGCCGACGGAGTCAAAATAAAAGTTGTAGATCTTATTTTTACCTACGCGTGGATATAAAGAACGTCAAAAACGAAGGTCGTATGTGAAAATTACGGATTTTAGAAGTCGGAAGTGTGCTGTGCGAAAATGGGTGATGTGGCACAATCTTGGCCATTGCTTTCTCCCCAAGTCTTGCCACTAGATGGTGACGTGTGGCACCAAGTTCAGCCATTTTCACCCTATAAATAGAACCTCTTTCACCCTCATTTTCTTCACACCTTTCCCATTCTTTCTTCTTTTTACTCTCTCTCTCTCTAGAACCTCTCTCTAGCCCCGAAACCCCCCGAAAAGCCTAGGGAACCTCCCTAGCACGAGGCGGAAGCCCCGGAGTGCTCGACAGATCCGAGAGGAAGATCTTTTCGGCTCGGGAACGCTGCTCCAAGCAAAGCCCGATTTTCTATAAAATCCGATGTAAGTGAGCTACGCCTACGCTATTTTTAATATATTGTTTATTTAATTATAGTAACGTTATTACGAACTTATAAAAAGTAGTTGGGCTATTATTATGGGTTATATAAGTATTGTTTAACGTTTATATAATAGTAATAATAGCTAGACTATTAATTAGTCTCGACAAATAATAGACTAAACTCTAGTGGTAATAATACTAGGTTTGATCGAAGGAAATTATTTTTAAGAAGCGAAGCGCTGTCTGAGTGCGGAATCACCACCTTTTCAAGTGAGTGCATAGTTCCTTTCATGAACATGATTTTAATACAAGTATCGACTGAAGTATTAAATATATGTTTATGTGCGAATTATTTGATGTTGCCTGAGATACTTGTTAAAGAACATACCTAATTATATATCCTGATTTAGGATAAAGAGTAAACCTAAATTAATTATGAGGAATATTGGGTAGTGTTTTCTTACGAGTACAAGTGAATTATACTCAGAGAATAAAACCTTAGTATATGTCATTGATCCGGGAGCATGGATTAGACATAGTCATTGTCCCTAGTCCGAGAGTATGGATTAGGCTTACTCATTCATCATTAATCCGAGAGTATGGATTAGTCATTCGTCCCTAGTCCGAGAGTATGGATTAGGTAAAGTCGTTCATTTCTGATCCGGGAGTATGGATTAGGTAAAACGGCTAGTCTTAGGTCCGAGAGTATGGATAGTCTCGTTGTGAGGATCGACGGGGTGGGATAAGAGTTGTTTATATATATGGTGAAATTGTTTATTTTGTGAGTGTTAAACTATATATATGGTATAACATTGTGGGATTGAAATCCGTATGTACTCACCCGATTTCCCAACCTGACCCACTCAGGTTATTTATATCACAGGCGTTGATATGAAGTTACATTACACTGAGAGATTAAGGAGATATAAATCACGAGTGATAATGAATTAAAGTTCTGTTTATGCTTATGTTTCTGTATTGACGATGACATCCCAAATGTTTAAAAATGAATAAAAATACTTTTCTTCGGAAGTTCTTTGATAACGTATTTATCATGTTTTAATGGGAACAAATTCCGCAACATTTTTATTAAAAGAGGTACTCTGATTTTTATAAAGCATAAACAAAATCGGTCTTTTCTGGCCGTGAAAATGGGGATGTCACAAATCGTCCTACCCAAGACCTAGGTTCTGATCTATGGTAAATCAATCTACCCTTCATCGCTCTCCCTGCTTCCGACCATCGATCCAGCCCCTGTTCACCACCTTTCTCCATGTTTTCATCGACTCCAGTTCGCAAAAATCAAAGCTGAAAACCACAGGATAATTCAACCTTAAGACACTTCCAATTCTAATTATATGAGTATCTATAGTGTAGAAAATGAATCTGTTCTTCCTTCCTTTTTTTTCTGTTTTTGGGTTGGGTAAAAACCCTCAATTTGTTACATCTATAAACGCATGGAGTGAACTCCAAGGAAGATATAATATTTCGGAATCAAAACTTTAATTTCTAATTGGGTAGAATTTAGGGTTTGGCATTTAGAATCGAAGCTCTTTAACTGATGTTGATGTGTTAATGCTACAAGCTATTGCATTTGAAATCCCTAACTATTGAAGAAGGAAGAAGAACTGAAACAAAGGAGCAACCATCGACTATTGTAATTAGGGGGTTGTTCCAACAACTTCCTTGGTAGTTCCCTTTTTATGGTTCGACAACACAACACGAAGGGAAAGAAGGGAGTGGGTTTTTCGATTCTCTGTCGTTCGGAGAAGAAGAAATGAACGTGGGCAGAAAATGGTTCAAAGGTGATTGGGTGGTGTTTCTCGACAATCAAATGTGTGTGTTAGCAACTCTGGTTAACAAGAGGAAGAAGATGAGAACAAGGGTTGTTGCCCCTTTTGATATTGCCAGAATCAGCAACCACTCCGGTGGTTTCTTTGACAGCAATTGATGTGCACACAAGTACCCACTAATTTTAATATTTATAACCTAACAAACATAGACTAACTATGCACTTATAGGCAGTGTACCTAGTCAGATTACAGTATAGCTTAGGCAAGTCGCGTGTCGATCACAGGGAACGGTGGTGAATTAATTTAAAATATTTGATTATAGGTTACAGGTCACACGAAAAGAATAAAGAAGTAGTTTAATAAATCTCAACCGAACAATTAATTGACAACTCTCGATAAACTAACAGGAAAGCAAATCTCTTCAGGTACTTTGGTTTAGATAAATTACACCTTAAAAACATAGACAATTGCATACACAAATTCATTTATTCATGTTCACCGAATCCTAAAATGATTAGATTCGCGTTCACTATAACTAATCCTTTAGCAAACAAGTCAATTCAAACAGTGATCAGTTGATTAAACTAACATGCTTCCTAGTGTTCAGTTCGTATCAAGCAAGACTTGTAAATATAGTTAATCAAATTGGTCGGTCAATTAACCTCTTGTTGATGGTCATCAGACAAGGCTCACACATTAACTTACTTATTCCCAAGTTAATTCTAGTTTCACATTCGTTATTCCTAGACTTATAATCTTGATGGTCATCAAAATCATAAGAGACAAGTAATCAAGCAGATGTTCATACAACTCAGTTTACTTAATAATTAACAACAAATAATTATCATTAACACGTAAGGATCTTTTAACAAGCTTGGCAAGATAAATTAAACATAAACAAACAATTCAATATAGCAATTAGTCTAATAATCAAGGTTTCATTCAAACATAAACACAAAGTAAAGGTTTTTACACCCAAATCAGAAACTAAATACATAATAGTAACACAGTGGAATGCTAAACATGGTCACGTTAACAACCCATATGATTACCGACATGTATCCGCTCTCCAATCCTTCCGATTTCCGCTCCCGTTAGTTTAACGGCCTTACGGCCGCATTCTAGACCCTCAAAACGGCTTAACAGAAGTTAATTATCGACTAAATTAGGTTAGAAGTCGAATCCCCCCTTCTGGTTAGCTGATAATCGCTTTTTATAACCCTTGTAACCGACTTACGTACGTTGGGCGTAAGTCGGATTACGTTGGGTGTACTGAAGATTAATGCGCGATGGAGTTATCTGGATGTTAGCTGTTACGCGGGGCGTACATATAGCTTACACTGGGCGTAACTCGTATTTGGCTATTACGCTTGGCGTACAAGTCCATTACGCGGGGCATAAACGGCTCCTCCAGCATTTTTTCTTTCTTTTAGCCTCTAAGCCCGATTTCCGCTTCAGTCTTTTCTTTTGTGCTTTATCGACAACGAATAGCTGCAAATCATAATTCAAAGCATTATAAGTACTTTTTAGTTCTAAAAGAGAATAATAAAGGCCAAAATATTAAGATATAATGCATAAAAATATATATAAAAATACACATATCAGCAATCAAGAAAAAAAAGGAAGAGAGAGAGAGAGGGACTCTGTGCACAATATTTCATTTTTTTTAAAATAAAAGAAAACATCATAAATGGTCCCTCTGATAGTGAAATGACGAAAATACCCTTCAGTTAATAGACAAAACTTAACAGAGGTAGCAATAAGGACCAATCGTCAAAAGTTTTGAAAACACAGGGACCATTTATGAGGTTTTTAAAGCACGAGGACTACACTTCAGATTTTGGGTAACCACAAGGACCATTTATGATGTTTTCTTTTTGTAACCATAGTTTCCACAAACTATAACACAATGCGTATAATCCCTATTCTAATAAAAGAATAAGTTTATTTTCCTTTTGTCATGTGTCATCCTTTTAGGTCTCCTAACTAATGTCATGCCACTTATTATTGATTATCCATTTCAAATTTCAAATTTCAAATTTTTCATTCTAATTACATTAAATTAATAACATTAGAATAAACATTAAAATAACATTGATACAAATTATAAGGTTACATATTTATTTAAATATAAAAAGACGTTTAGCTTAGCGGTAAGGAATGATCCCTTCAAATGTCTCTTAAGAGACATAGGTGATATTTAAGAGTAGGTTTAGATAGTTTGTCGTTTAAAAATAAATAAATAAATGTATTTATTTAAATCAACGATTATAATTTTATATAACTAAAAACATATCTTTTAATTAACAATTTAATTAAAATAATTAATTAATAATTTTGACATTTTTACTATAAAAATTTAATTAGTTTTATAACCGTAGTTCCACGAGTTATAAACTAATAATTTCTCTATTCTAATAAATGAATAGTTTTAATCTTCATTTGTCATGTGTAACTAATACAACTCTTCATTAATATCATGTCACATGTCAAAGAGATATAATATTAGACAACATTTTAAAATTCAAATTACTTTTTCTAATTATATGTTAAATTTAAAGTTATAATAACTTTAAAATTTTGATATATCTCATAATTAATGATTTATTTAAAATAATTGATAAATAATTTATAAATTTTTACTGAAAATTTAATTTATTTTGTACCCGCGGTTCCTTATAAAATAATATTATAATTATAAAGTGTAATATAGTAAAAGAGTGGTATTTGATGGGGAGATATTTAGGAAACAAGGCATACTAAATGGGCCTTTGAATTGCTGTCGAATTCGTTATAACGTGGACTAGTCTAAATCTAGAATAATAGAGTATTAGAGTATGCCCATCTAAATTCTAGCATGGTTTATTTTGTCTAGTAAATATATCTGTTTTCTCGTTGGGAATTTATCATTCTGAAGGTTTAATTCCGAAAACATATATAAGGTTATTTACTTACAGGTTCATTTTAATACATAAATCTATACGGTAAACCAGAGGTGCACAAACCGGATATGTATTCTATATCCAAAAAAATATTCGAACCGGATATTTCAAAATTCAAAAACCAGTTTCGGGCTCTCGGCTATGTGAATCGGATATATCACATTCCGCGGATACGAATCTGATCCACACAAAAAAAAAAAATTAAATCATATATTTAACCTAGATTTTAGGATATATCCATTGGACTTGGTAAAAAATTATTGTATAGCATAAATAAGGGAAACAAATTATGTTTTATAGACTTGTATCGCATAATATTTTAAAACATATACAGTTGTGTATAAATCAACTCCCATAAATACGTATTGGCTTATTTAGTTTCAATACACCATAAAAAACTTTCATATTTTCAATGTTTTTTTTTGCAATCTCAATCTCTTTCTCCACTTTCCTCAGCTGGAAATTGCTACTTCACAAGCTTTTGTCCCAGGGGCGGATTTAGGGGGGTTCCGGGGTGGCACCGGTAACCCCTAACTTTTCCGGCCGTAGTGGAAAAATTTTCGAAATTTTTTAAAAATTTTTATTTTTCTACTATTGTGCAACCCCTACTATGAAATTCTGCATCTGTCCGTGCTTCTGTTAATAATAGTGATGTATCCTCAAAGATCTATACGATTGTCAATGTGGTTGAAGTTGAACAACTTCCTGAAACCCAACTATTTGTTGTAATTAAGATTATTGCGATGAATCGAAAACAATTGGTTGCAGAAAATATGGAAAGGTTTATAACATACCGAAAACTCCGCCTTGAAACACTATGCTAAGAATGCTTGCAAATTGGTGAACAAGGCGATTTCAATCTGATGCTAACTAATATCGGATCAGATGGTGTTTGTTAGTTTGTTTATTTAGGACAATGACGAGGTGAGGATAGCTTTCTTAAAGTTTGCCATCCAAGAAAATTTTCCATTCAACCACTTCGACAAACAAAAAACTTATGAAAACAATTTAAACAAAAATTCAACCCCATTGCGATTCGGTAAATCGTGCTATGCTTAAACATGATGCAATAAAGTATTGAAACGTATCAAAAAAAATTAAATAATTTAAGGATTTGAAAATTATAATTATGTTGTTTATTTGACATTTGACATTTTAAACTGCTCCCTACAGAAATGTCAATTCATGGTATGACACATTGGTTCCACCCACAAACATGACAATGATGAAACAAACCATTTCATTAAAATTGTTGTGTTATCGCATACCAGCCTGAATCTATATAAAGTATTATTGTCTTTTTAAAATTAGAAAGGAAAAAAGAAACAATTTTATGATATGGTTTCAAATAATACTAATGTCATCGACCCACTTGTTTCAAATAATACTAATGTCATCAACTGACTTGCTCTACGTATAAAACCTATTTGTTTTTTTCCATACCCTATGTGTTTCATATATTATCAATATATGGTCGTAAAAGCCGGACCAAAAATTGAGACTTAAATTTGGATAAATCCAACTTATGTGCACCTCTAAGGGTTTTTTTCGTTAAGAATATATAAGTCCAATTTTGTCCCTCTTTGATACGAATTGATTCGATTTGGATCGAACTAAGTTGCTGTTTTATCGATAAAAGTTAACAAAATTAATGTAATCGGGTTATCTGCTTCCAGAACTGGAACCATCGGTTCCGGGACTGGTTCCATGAATTTAAGAATTGCCTAGAGCGGTTCCGGTTCTGGTTCTAACTTTCTAGGAACCGCCGGTTCCGATTCTCGCCAAATGAGACGGATACCCGCCTATGCTCATCCCTAATTACTTTCGAGTTTCGACAGAGTTTGTATCCGTTTACTTCAACAAACAAAATTAATCCCTTATATATACGAGTAATGTATATGCTATGTCATTGAGTACCGATTAAAGCCTAGTTAGGTTTAAAGAATGGCCCACTATGTAATTGAGTCCATTCCACAGATAGAGACAATCTAGATCCATTTCCTGGTGGCTGGTTTTACTATTTGCTTTAAAAAAAACAAATTGACATCAATAAACAATAGTATTAAACTCTATATATATTCTTGGACTAAGAAGAATCTTATTTTCAAATTAAATTGTTTTGTCTTTCTTTCTTAATATTGTTTACCCTGTTTACCAACTCTACTTCCATTATTATGAATATACTATAGGTTTATATTTAATATTATTATATATTAAAATTAAATAATATTGTTCAAACTGAAATATTAGATTATTAAACAAATTATATTTAAATGTATGAGATAAATGTAATTATTTGGATGGAGATATTGGCATTGTCTCTATCATTTAGTTTATTAATAGCAAAGCATTTGGAGTCTTTTAAAATTGACATCAAACTCCTCGAAAGTAACCACGTGCCATCGGACCCATCTCTAATTATTATCCCACAATTTGCGAAACACCACCACCTTCTTTTGTTGCTTTCTTTCATTCTGTAATTTATATGAAAATATATATATATATATATATATATATATATATATATATATATATATATATATATATATATATATATATATATATATATATATATATATATATTAAAAAAATCGATTATTAATGTAACGACCGGCTAATTTAATTTAATTTTTTTTAATAAAAAAATGTCTTAAGATCAAATTTAAAATTTAAGAATGAGTCGTATGAATTAAACCGGTAAAATTCATCTAAAATATATTTGAATACTTAAGAAATCACTAGACGTTTCATTTAATAATAAAAGATTATCAGTTTAATTGTATAGTATTTTTACATATTTAATAAAAAATAATTTATTGGTTTATTTTGTGTTTTCTAATAAATAAAGGCAAATAATTTGTCTTTCAACTTATGTTCTTCCACATACAGCAACTTAGATTGAATATACTACAAAATTGTAAAACCAAATTATTAATCCGTCGCTCATCGAGTCCTTTAATTCCTTCCATTCTCTGTCTAATGTCATCGTGATTTAATGGAATTTGGAGTTTACATATGTTACGATAAAATACATGGATGTTACTGGGTTTCCTTACCTCCGAGGCTAAGACAAACGCCATATATGCTAATGGAGTGTCAATTATGTCAATGAAGGACTTTAATGTTTAATAGCCTTATTACATTGGCTAGAGATTGAATTAATGCATTCCCTTGAAAGTGGGGTGCTCAGAATCCTTCATAAAGATCATGAAGGAAGTGGGAGAAGGGACCATGTTTACCTAAGAAATAAGATCTTGTTGCTGGAAAAGATTTTTGTTAAAACAAAGGTTTTGAATATATTTGAGTCGAGAATATATGCGTTGATGGAGATACACTTCCTAATCGAATAAAAGAGTCCTAAGAAGGATTCTCCATATTTTGCAAATGTAGTGATATTTGAAGTGAAGACAATTCACACTTGAATTTTCCATTTTTGTTTACCAAGGTCGATCTTTTGAAGAAGACTTTGTCCCTAACTTCTCTCGTTTGGTAAAAACTTCTATATGACCCTTAAGGGCATTTCGATACGCGACCTGGAAGGCTTTTCGATTTGATTCGTTTCCTCTACATGAGAAAACCAATTTGCGAAAAGCCAAGGTCATTTTCTTTTTAGACAGATAACTTATTTTTTAATTACATTAAGTATTGTTCTTACATATTTATAATGTACTTTGATAACTACTTCATCAAAGTTTGTTTTGTCTTATCAATGCCTTCATGTCAAGATCGTACAAGACGTTATGAAAACCAATTGATTTGTGAATTTATGGTAGCGTTTAATTACGATATCATATTGATGGACGTGAACAATTATTTTTTAGTGTTTGTTAAGTGTCAATCTATTTATCGTGGTCCTTACTTTATTTTCTTATAGTCTTATCTTAAATCTATATTGTCACTTAATCAACTCATAATTTAAGCATATGTTTGATGGCTTATGGCATACACATACAATCCTATGTATGCATGCAACCCTAATAAGATCTATGTCTTTTCTAACTGAACATACCATATGAACAACAACATGCAAACCCTAGATCTATAGATAATAATCGAAAATCACATAATAAGGATTAAGATACATACATTTGATTGTTATGTAGTAATAACAATCCAAAACCTTGTAGATCTTGAAGCTTGAGAGCAAGTATCACAAGTGTAATACCTCTAATGAATCACAAACACACTTAGCAGGAGGATAAGATGTGAGAGGGAGGAAGATGCTTCAAATTTCAGCTACAACTCTCTAGGGTTTCTAGTAGCCGAAATCATCAAGGGTATGGGTCTTTATATATTGAGGTGACTTAGAGCCAAAGCTAGGGTTAAGAGTAGGAAACCCTAATTGCTTTGCTTAAGGACCAAGCAAGCCTCAAACCTTGCATCTACAAGCCCTTGGACGAAAATTCTAGGGCTTCTCTAGAAGATTTCCGTCCAAGCCTCTTTAGGAGGGTTCCAGAGCTTCTTTCCTCAAATATCAATAAATTGCCAAACAGTCCCTGTGCTTTTAATCAATTCAATTAATCTCAAAATTAATTGCAATTAATTTCTGATTAACTATTAATTAAATAACACGATTTCTAATTAACATATTATTTACATAATACATTAATAAATCATTCATTTCAATTTATTAATCAAATTAATAAATTCTTCATCTTTCTCAATTAATCATCCTTTCTAGTTGCTAGTATGAAGGCAACCCAAAAGGACTGTGCTACTATCAATTCAAGTATATATCAATTATAATTATGAGCTTAGATACATAATCCAACAGTCTCTCACTTGGATATGTCTAATAACTATAGTTGCTAGTATAACTTCAAAAAATGATTAGCAAATTGTAGCTCTCAAAGCCGATGTTGAACTATGACTTAGTTAGTAATGTGTCCTAAGATAAGTGATCATATAATCCTCCGTTTTGCAAGATATCATTTGGAAAAACGACATGGAACTAATTCAATCTCATTGTCCAATAATTTGCTTCCCGATTTCTGATTTGAAATGACAAATAACTACTAATCGAACACATCAATTTAGTCTTGGCCGGGCCCGACGCTATAAGTCAACATCAAAGCATCGAGGAGCCCAAAATACCACTTTTCCCGTTAGGGTAAAAGGAACAGATAAACTGTGACTTATATGCTTGCACTATTTACTCATCTAATCATTCACAGCAGTGTGTTTTATAACATCAAGTTACCAATGCGTTTACGTATCATTAATGCACAACCAACTTGTAAACAACAACTCATATATCTTTGTTTATTCGTCTTAGAATTACTCATGATAAACTCTATGAAGAAATTCTTTGAGAGTGGGTTAATCCAATACTTAAATTCTCCATTTCAAAAGTACTCATGAATACTGCATCAAACCTTTGCAATATCTAGACCCTTAGACAATAAACAACCCAATTCATGACAGTCTTGATTCACTACTAACTTCTAAAAGTATGAACGACTGTGGATTATTTGAATAATCTAATCATTCGGGAAGTAAAACATGCAAAATGAAACACAATAATAAACAATTGACAAAAGATAGTAAACAATACTCATAAATAAATCTCCATAAATTATTCATCAAATTTCAATTACATTTATTTGTTACAATTTTCTAAATATCTATCTAACTATTAAAACTAATATCACCCTTCATACAAATGCTCCTTGCATGCTGAACGTGCTTAACCCTACTCAGACCCATTGTGAGTGGATATACATGATTCTCTTATGATGATACCCTCCTCACGACGAGATGTCCTTCTTCTACTCTATGTCTGATAAAGTGGTATTTTCTGTCGATATGTATAGATCTGCCATGATCTCTTGGTTCCTTGGTTAAGGCAACCGCTCCTTCATTATCACAGAAAATCTCCATTGTTTCCTTTATGGCTGGCACAACTCCAAGATCTCCAATGAAGTTCTTCAATCATATAGCCTCCTTTGATGCTTCACTTGTGGCTATATACTCTGATTCACAAGTAGAATCAGCCATGGTTTGCTGTTTGGAACTTTTCAAAGTTACTGCTCCTCCATTAAGTGTAAATACCCAGCCAAACTGAGAATGAAAGTTGTCTCTGTCTGTTTGAAAACTGGCGTCACTATACCCAGTTACTCTCAAGTCATCACTGCCACCAAGAACAAGGACCCAACCCTTATTTCTTTGCAGATACTTAAGAGTATTCTTAACTGCTATCCAATGAGCTTTACCCGGATTTCCCTGATATCGACTAACCATGCTCAAAGCAAAAGCCACATCAGGGCGAGTACATGTCATAGCATACATGATCGATCCAACGGTGGAAGCATATGGAACTCAACTCATTTCTGCTATCTCAACATTAGTACTCGGACTCTGAGTCTTACTCAGTTTGGTATTGCTTTGGATAGGCTACTTTCTTTACTTGGAATTCTCCATGCTAATTAACACTTTATCCAAATATATACTCTGACTAAGTCCAATTAGTATTTTACTGCTATCTCTCAAAATCCTTATCCCTAGGATATATGCAGCCTCTCCCAGATCCTTCATAGAAAAACACTTTCCAAGCCAAGACTTAACTTCTTGCAAAGTTGGAATGTCGTTTCCTATAAGGATTATGTCATCAACATACAACACTAGGAAGGTTACTATACTCCCACTAGATTTGACGTATACACAATATTTATCTTCACTTTTAGAAAATCCAAACTCTTTAACTTTCTCGTCAAAGCAAAGATTCCATCTGTGAGAAGCTTGTTTCAATCCATAGATCGATTTCTCAAGCTTACACACTCTGTTGGGATACTTAGCATCCACAAAACCCTCTAGCTGATTTATGTAAATATCCTCAGCCAACTACCCATTAAGGAAAGCAGTTTTGACATCCATTTGCCAAATTTCATAGTCATGAAACGCAGCTATAGCAAACATTACCCTAATAGATTTAATCTTAGCTACTGGCGAGAAGGTCTTATCATAGTCAACCCACGAGGTTTGAGTAAAGCCCTTCATAACCAGTCGAGCCTTGAAAGTGTGTACCTTTCCATCCATGTCGGTTTTCTTCTTGAAGATCCATTTGCACCCAACTATTTTACGACCTAGTACCTTGTCAACCAAATTCCAAAATTGATTGTCAAACATGGACTTGATCTCGTTTTCTATTGCCTCTTTCCATTTAACAGACTTAGGGCCCGCCATAGCTTCCTTGTAGTTAGAAGGTGTTGGATTAGGTGTCTAAGCCCATAACTATAATTGGTATATACTTGAATTTATAGTAGCACGGTCCTTTGGGGTTGCCTTCATACTAGCAACTAGACAAGATAATTAATTGAGAAAGTGGAAAATTTTATTAATTTGATTAATAAATTGAAATGAATGAATTACTTAACGTATTATGTAAATAATATGTTAATTAGAAATCATATTATTTAATTAATAGTTAATCATAAACTAACTGGAATTAATTTTGGGATTAATTGAATTAATTAAAAGCATAGGGATTGTTTGGCAATTTATTGATAGTTGAGGAAAGAAGCTCTAGAATCCTCCTAAAGAGGCTTGAACGAAAATCTTCTAGAAAAGCTCTAGAATTTTCGTCCAAGGGCTTAAGAATGGAAGGCTTAGGGTTTGCTTGGCCTTTAAGCAAAGCAATTAGGGTTTCCTACACTTAACCCAAGCTTAGGCTCCAAGTCACCTCAATATATAAAGACCCATACCCTTATGAATTTTGGCCACTAGAAACCCTAGAGAGTTGTTACTGAAATTTAAAGCATCTTCCTCCCTCTCACATCTCATCCTCTTATTGAGTGTATTTGTGATTCATTAGAGGTATTACACTTGTGATACTTGCTCTCAAGCTTCAAAATCTACAAGGTTTTGGATTGTTATTACTACATAACAATCAAAGGTATGTTTCATAACCCTTAATTTTATGATTTTCGATTATTATCTATAGATCTAGGGTTTGCATGTTGTTGTTCATATGGTATGTTCAATTAGAGAAGACATAGATCTTATTAGGGTTGCAGGGTTGCATGTAGACGTAGGATTGTATGTTTATGCTAAAACCCATCAGAAGGTTCATCCAAATTTTCCAGTGTACTATCATTGATAAAGTATCATCATCTGTAGTAAGAGGTAATGACTCGTCAATTGGTTCAACTAGAATTTCTTCCTCAGGTTGAGCCACAGCATGTTCAGAGGTTCCTTCATCGTTTGACTCTTGAATTTCTTCAAGATCAATTTTACTCTCACTATCATCTTTGGATATGAGCTCTCTCTCGTGAAAGACTCCCCTTCATGCTACGAAAACCACGTTTTCACTAAGTCTATAAAACAAATATCCAAAGGACTTCTATGGGTAGCCGATGAAAATACATCTCTCACTTCGAGGTTCAAGCTTGCCGTGAGTCTTTCGTCTAACGAAAGCTACACAACCCCAAACCTTGATATGTGCCAACGAGGGAACTTTCCATGTCCACATCTCGTGAGGTGTTGTAACAATGTAAAATTTTAAACCAAATTTCCATTTCTTTAAAACATAATTTCATTCAAGACAAACCAAAAATCCAATGTAACATAGTCGTGATACAAAAACATATCAATCCCAAGATCAATCATATCCAAATCCGCCTGTGTGTGTACGAGTCATGCCGGCGCCTTCCCACGGTCCTCACTAGTACCTGAAACACATTACACATAAACACTGTAAGCAAGAAGCTTAGTGAGTCCCCCAAAATACCACTTACACACATACGCCTTTCCAGGCCATACTCGACACGACCTTCCGGTCCATGTGTCTCAGGGGACTTTCGTCCCAACCCGGTAAATCTTCCGATCCTACCTGTGTCGACCTTCCGGTCCATAATTTCCCTGACCTTCCGGTCCACATCAGAATTCCTTCCGGCCCATATCAAGCATAGCATCCATATCACATACATAGTGCATACAAAACAGGAAACTCATAGCATACGATACATATATCTCATAGCATACCAGACCTTCCGGTCACACATAGGTACCCTTCCAGGTACAATATAGTGAGAAGACTCACCTCAGATGTCTCAGTAAATCTCTGACTCGGCAGAAATACGATCTAGCCTCCGCCTAATCACATAAAGTAAATACTCTCATAAATATATCTCGCGGGACTAGACTCAACCCTCTCTTGGTACCCTCAGAAGGGCAAAAGACCATTTTACCCCTCTTTTGACTCAAAGGCCACATTGCTGACCAAATCCTAAAAGTCAACAAAAGTCAACTGTCAAACTTTGACCCGACTCGTCGAGTGCACTTGTGCAACTCGGCGAGTCTACACATGTCCACTAACTATATAGTCTCGCTTGGCACGTCGAGTTCCTCCCCTTGCTCGACGAGTCACACCTGGCATGAATCGCGGGGCCACCCCGACTCAACTCGCCGAGTCTTAAGATCAACTCGGCGAGTTCCGCTTTGAACTCCAGTATTTTAATCCCCCCCTGACTCGCTGGGTTATTCCCCTAACTCGGCAAGTCACTCACTGAGTGATTCACGGGAAACCCTAACCCTACTCGCCGAGTCTGCCCTTGCACTCGGCGAGTTCATGCCATGCACAAACTCAAATGGCCTCATGAGGTCAGATCTGTTCCTCTAATCCATAGATCTGGCCTTTCCAAGCACTATAATCACGTAAAGTCTCAATCTTGATGCACAAGCAACATCCATATGACCATATATGATGATTTAGCCCCAAATACCTTAACCCAAGGTCATGACCTCCATTGTTCTTCATAAAGTTTGATGAATAAGGCTCTCTGGACCTCTATGGATCTAGATCTAAAGTCTCATCACCAAAAAGGGACTATTTGGACCTCAAATCAACTTAGACAAGGGCACAAGAAACCCTAAAACCATATATCCTTCCCAAAACAGAAGAAGAGTCGAAGTAATACCTCAAATGAAATGATCTTAGCTTCAAATCCTCAGAATAGCAACCTCCTTTGCTTTCCCTTGGCTAGAACCTCCTTCTTCTTGCTAAACAACACCACAAAGGTCAAGAATGGCTTCTTTTCTCTCTCAAAACACTCCAGCACTCTAGGGTTTCTCTCAATGGACTGGTGGCCACAAATGACGGCCATAAGGGCCTTTAAATAGGGCGCAAACGTGAGAAATTAGGGTTTCATTAAACAGCGTGGACTCGCCGAGTCCCTCATTAATCAGACCACTCCAAATCGCGATCCAACTCGGCGGGTCGGGGCTCCTACTCGCCGAGTCTCTCTCCAAAATTCAATATAAAAGAATAAAATAATATACCTGGGAATCCGGATGTTACAATTCTCCCCTACTAGAATCAGACTTTGCCCTCGAAGTCTCTCTCAGCAAATAACTTTGGGTACTGCTCACACATCTCTAACTCCGGATCCCAAGTCAGCTCGGACCCCTTCCGATGTTGCCAGTGGACCTGAACCAATGACACCTCCTTGTTCCTCAAAATCTTGATTCTCCAATCCCGGATCGCGATCGGCATCTCAACATAGTTCAGGATCGCATCCACCTGAATGTCCTCTAGGGGAACCACTGCTGACTCATCGACGATACACTTCCTCAACTGAGATACGTGGAAGGTATCATGGATCTGACTCAATTTCGCAGGTAGCTCCAAACGATACGCTAGTCTGCCCACCCTGGCGGTCACCCTGAAAGGACCAATATACTGAGGCCCCAACTTGCCTCTCTTCCTGAATCGGATCACTCCTTTCCAAGGAGATACCTTCAGGAGAACGAAATCACCGACTTGAAACTCGAGCTCCGAGCGATGCCTGTCTGTGTAGCTTTTCTGACGACTCTGAGCCGTCAACAACCTCTGTCTGACCTGTTGTATTTGCTCCGTCGTCTGAAGCATGATCTCTGTACTACCCATCACACGATGCCCTACCTCTCCCCAGCAAATGGGGGTCCGACACCTCCTCCCATACAACAGCTCAAAGGGTGGCATACCAATGCTCGAATGATGGATGCTGTTGTAGGAAAACTCTGCCAAGGGCAAGTACGTGTCCCAATTCCCACCAAAATCCAACACACATGCTCAGAGCATGTCCTCGAGCGTCTAAATCGTCCGCTCACTCTACCCATCAGTCTGTGGGTGGTATGCGGTACTGAAATGCAGCCTCGTACCCAACTCCTCGTGAAACTTCTTCCAAAATCTGGAAGTAAATCGTACATATCGATCTGACGGAACTCCATGCCGCGATACCACCTCCCTCACATACAACTCTGCCAGCCTCTCAGCAGAAGAGCTCTCACTGATAGCAAGAAAGTGAGCGCTCTTCATCAACCTGTCCACAATCACCCAAATTGCATCGACACCTCTAACAGTCCTTGGCAATTTGATGATAAAATCCATGGTAACCTGCTCCCACTTCCACTCGGGAATCTCCAATGGCTGCAACTTAGCATGTGGACGCTGGTGCTCGGCCTTAACCCTGCGACAGGTCAAACACCTCTCCACGAACCATGCAACATCTCTCTTCATACAGGGCCACCAATAATCCCTTTTTAGGTCCAAAAACATCTTAGTGACCCTGGGATGGATCGAGAACCTCGACTTATGGGCCTCCTCCATCAAGATGGTATGCGCTCCGCCCACGAACGGTACCCAAATCCGGCCCTGAAAGTTCATAAGTCCTCGACTATCGGTAACGAACTCCGATACCTGACCGATAACCCGCTCTCTCTTACGGTTCTCCGGTCTAATGGCCTCAGCCTGGGCCCCTCGAATGGTGTCCAACACCGGAGTCATCACTGTCAACCTCATACAAACGTCTCGTATCGGGGTGCTCGCCGCCCTACGGCTTAATGCATCGGCTACCACATTAGCCTTGCCCGGGTGGTACATGATCTCACAATCATAATCCTTTACCACATCCAACCATCTCCTCTAGCGCATATTCAGGTTGGGCTGATCCATCAAGTACTTCAGACTCTTGTGGTCTGTGTATGTGGTACACCGAACCCCATACAGATAGTGACACCAGATCTTGAGGGCGAACACCATAGCCCCCGGCTCCAGGTTGTAACAGCCCGGAATTTCAGGTATTTCTTTAAATTATTTTTGGGGCACATTTAGGAGGGGACTCGGCGAGTTGGTGCATGACTCGCCGAGTAGGGCCATGGTCTTGGTCGCGGACGCGCGACTGGACTCGACGAGTTCAATAAGGGACTCGGCGAGTCGACGCTGTTCAGCTGAACCCTAGCCGTTTCGATTCTGAACCGTATATATTGATATTATGGCCGTCGTGTCGTGTTTTTTTGGCCGATTGAAGATCCCCTGGGAGTGTGTGAGCATTTGAAGCAAGAGAGAGGACTTGAGAAGGCTTGAAGAGATTGTTAGACAAGGAGGAGCAAGGTGGTGATCAAAGGAATTGAGTATTGGAGGTTTGGAGACACAGGAAACACGTTTCCAGGTAATTTTCGGATTGAAATCTGTAACTTTTACGTTGAATGCGAGTTTAGGGTTTAGGAAACCCAATTAAGGGTTAGTTAGATTATATTGTTGTTATAAGTGTCTAAAAACCCCTGTAATAGTATATGTGAAAGTCCAGGAAGCCCTATATCTATATACTTCGAAATCATGCGAAATACAGGAGGCAGCGGGTTGACTGCATGGCGGGGACTCGCCGAGTCCAATGATCAGACTCGGCGAGTAGCTTGAAGATTCACTAGAACTCGCCGAGTTGTTCTTCAGACTCGGCGAGTAGCTTGAAGGTTCACTAGGACTCGTCGAGTTGTTCTTCCGACTCGGCGAGTAGCTTGAAGATCTACTGGAACTCGTCGAGTCGTTCTTCGGACTCGGCGAGTGGTGTCAGGATGTCTATACTCGTCGAGTTACCCTTTGTACTCGACGAGTCCAGTCAAGACTGACCGTTGACCTGTATATATCTTAGAGGGGTCAGTTGTCTTGTTTGATAAGATCATTAACTAGGGCTGTGGTATTATAGGGAATCTGCAGACTAGCGGATTGTGTGCGAGTAGCTCGAGGAGGTTATAGCCTGCGTACTACGAGGTGAGTCTTCTCACTATACTTCACCCGGAAGGGTTTGACTGTTAGACCGGAAGGTCGCGTGTGTTATATTCATGCTATGTCTAGAGAGATAGATGCTTTATATGCGATGTGTGCTTATATGTGATGTATGTTATACGGGCCGGAAGGCGAGACTTTATGTGTTGGAAAGAACGGTATGATATATGTGCTTTATGTGTTAGAGTATTTGTGTTATGTGTTATATATGTGTATGGGCCGGAAGGCAATTATCTTGTGGATCGAAAGATCCGGGCCGGAAGGCAATGTTATGTGGATCGAAAGATCCGGGCCGGAAGGCAATGTTATGTGGACCGAAAGGTCCGGGCCGGAAGGCAATATTATGTGGACCGAAAGGTCCGGGCCGGAAGGCGTATGTGGGTAAGTCGTATACTGGGGAACTCACTAAGCATTTATGCTTACTAGTTGTGTTTATGTTTTTCAGGTGCTAGTGATGACCGTGGGAAGGCGCCGGCGTGACACGTACACACTGCCACTGTTGGAGATCCTGGAGATTTATTACTTTTATTTTGAAATAAACTTGGAATAAACCCCTTTTGTCGAATATTGATGTTTTATTTTTAATGAAAAATTTATTTGAAAATCTGAGCTGTTACACAGGTCGTGGGTGGGATACCTCGAATCATGAGGCCTCAGCTGCCTCGATGCATATGCTATCACATGCCCCCTCTGCATAAGCACTGCTCTCAACCCGGATATCGATGTATCACAGTACACCACAAAATCCTCCATCCCTTCCGGGAGTGCGAGCACTGGGGCTTCGCACAACTTCTGGCGAAGTGACTCAAATGAGGTCTGCTGCTCCGGACCCCAGGAAAAAGCGACACCCTTCCGGGTCATCTTGGTAAGTGGCACGACGATCTTGGAGAAATCCTTAATAAATCTTCGATAATAGCCGGCCAATCCCAGAAAGCTCCTGATCTTGGTGGGCGATCTCGGCACCTCCCACCTCATAACTGCCTCAATCTTGGCCGTGTCGACCAATATCCCATTCTGGTTGACGAGATGTCCCAAGAAATGAACCTCTCGTAACTAGAAATCACACTTGGAGAATTTGGCATAGAGCCTCTCCGTCCTCAATACCCCGAGAATCTCTCTTAGATGCTCCTCGTGACGCTCTCTAGATCTCGAATACACCAAAATATCATCAATGAATACGATCACCGACCAATCCAGCATCGGCCTGCACACCCGCTTCATGAGATCCATGAACGCAACTGGTGCATTGGTGAGCCAAAAAGGCATCACCACGAACTCGTAATGCCCATAACGAGTTCTGAATGCTTTCTTTTGGATATCTTCATCCCGAACCCTCATCGGATGATAACTCGACCTCAAGTCTATCTTGGAGAACCAGGACGCCCCCCTGCAACTGATCGAACAGATCATCGATCCTCGGCAACGGATAACGGTTCTTGACCGTCAACTTGTTCAACTCACTAAGCAAGAAGCTTAGTGAGTCCCCCAAAATACCACTTACACACATACGCCTTTCCAGGCCATACTCGACACGACCTTCCGATCCATGTGTCTCAGGGGACTTTCGTCCCAACCCAGTAAACCTTCCGATCCTACCCGTGTCGACCTTCCGGTCCATAATTTCCCTGACCTTCCGGTCCACATCAGAATGCCTTCCGGCCCATATCAAGCATAGCATCCATATCACATACATAGTGCATACAAAACAGGCAACTCATAGCATACGATACATATATCTCATAGCATACCAGACCTTCCGGTCACACATAGGTACTAGGGGTGTTCACGGTCCGGTTTTTTCGGTTTTTAGGTCAAACCGAAGCAAAACCGTTAGTAACGGTTTTTGTCAAGCAAAAACCGAAGCTGAACTGTTGAAAATTTAAAATCGAACCAAACCAAACCGTTACTAACGGTTTGACTCCGGTTTGGTTTCACGGTTTGGGCTTTTTAGGCCCATTTTAGTTGAGTCCATTATTAGACTCATTTAGTAAAAAAACTGCATAATTAAAACTATTAAAATAGCTATAATTCTGCCAAAAACTGTTAAAAAAACTGCAATATTAAAGTTGTTAAAACAGCTAAAAAACTACCAAAAGAGTAAATAAAAAGCAGTAAATGAAAACATCAAATATTGTTTCATTACATTAAAGATTAGACTAATACACGCAACCATTACATCAAATATTCCAAATTGTAAATCTCTATGAAACTATGTAACCGTGAATATGTGATGGAGCTGTGAAACCGTGAATCTGTGAATCTGATAAAAATGAATCAATCAAAATAAATAACCAATTTCATTAGAATAAATATCGAATTTGATCAGAACTATCAATCAATAAAAACGAATTTCATCAATAGATTACCAGTTAAATCTGGGAAACAAAACAATCACCTAAGTGTGGGATCCTGTGAACTCGATATCAACATAGAGCTTCAAAAGATTCTTCACAAGATACTGAACAGAGAGTTGGTGCCCCTAAAAAAGTATACTGGTAGCAGAAGATGAGCCACTGCACACACACACACAAGTAAAAAGACGTAAATAACCTTTGTAAGCAAATAACATAAGATGATAGAATTAACAAATAAGTTGATAAATACCTCTAACGCATCCAAAAACTAAAGACTTCAACCATTTAGGCTCTTAAGAAAGGGTTCCTTATGTACTCTAGACTTGCCATGAACGTGATAATCAAGTTCATAAAATCATCCTGCCAAAGAAAAAGACCAGTAACTTGGTTGACCAGAACTTGTTGTTTCTTGAGTATCTTACTTGAAATCCAAAAGAGATAAGAGTATCTTACTTTCACAATCGAAGCATAACAGCACCAAGGTTCACAAACATGCCTGAACTTGCAGAAGACATAGGATCAACCTATCACCAATCACAAATTATACAATATTAATAAAACTTTCACCTGGATAGATAAATTATGCCTTTATGGTCTAAAAAGTTTTTTTTTACCTGGATATGAGCCCTTTGATGCATTTTTTGTTAAAGATGAGCCCTGGATATGAGCACTTAAGCACAGTCCCTCTTAAATCCTCATACAACTGCTTCAAGATCGTTTCCACCACCAAAAGTATCGATTGAACTAGAAACTTCAGAGAAAATCAAAGGCAAAAATGGAGAAGCATTCAATTTATCTCTTTGGGAATCGGCGAACATATCGGGGTCACCTAAGTGGATTCTACAATAGGACACTGTTAATTTCTTAGCCTGATTTACAACTAACTCCGTCTGAACCCTAACTGATTTATCTTTCATATTAGTCGACAGTTGATTTGGCGCAAACTTGTATCAATTTGAGTATTAATCAGATTATCAAAATCACTTTTGATCAGAAGTTAGAGCTGAGATTAAAATTAAAAAAATCAAAGGACTTGTTCAGAAAGGAATAACGAGAAACGGACCTGCAAACGGAGCCGGGGGCGGAGTTGCTGTAAGAAAGGTGTCGAGGTGTAGTCGGAGTTGCTGCAACGGAGGAGTCGAGATGCAATCGGAGGTATGCAATTATGCGCAATCAGTTTACATCTTAGATAAGTGAAGAAGAAGTGATGAACAACGAAGGGGAAACGACTTCGAGTCTTCTACCTGAGGAATGAGGCTGCATGTTTTGCGATTAGGGTAAGAGAAAGGGAGAAACAATCAAACCACCTAATTATGTCTGGACTGGACTCTGGACTGGACTCTGGGATTAGGAAATAGGCACTTCTCATTTTTCAATTGGAGTTAAACTAGTATTGAGCTGTTGCAATTAAAATATTAAATGTTGTGGGTTTAAATTTTATTATTTATAATAACAATTAACATATAATATAATAAAATACAATTACATATAAATAAATAAATAATATATATAAATCTTACGGTCCGGTCCGGTTTTAAAACGGTTTGAAATCTTAAAAACCGTAAGCCAAACCGTTCACTACGGTTTGAAAAGTTCAAAACCGCAAGCCAAACTGTAAAGAAAAATACAAACCGTAAAACCAAACCGATGACCGGTTTGGCCGGTTTCACGGTTTCAAACCGAACCACGATCACCCCTAATAGGTACCCTTCCAGGTATAATATAGTGAGAAGACTCACCTCAGATGTCTCAGTAAATCTCTGACTCGGCAGAAATACGATCTAGCCTCCGCCTAATCACATAAAGTAAATACTCTCATAAATATATCTCACGGGACTAGAATCAACCCTCTCTTGGTACCCTCATAAGTGCAAAAGACCATTTTACCCCTCTTTTGACTCAAAGGCCACATTGCTGACCAAATCCTAAAAGTCAACAAAAGTCAACTGTCAAACTTTGACCCGACTCATCGAGTGCACTTGTGCGACTCGGCGAGTCTACACATGTCCACTAACTATATAGTCTCACTTGGCACGTCGAGTTCCTCCCCTTACTCGACGAGTCACACCTGGCATGAATCGCGGGGGCACCCCGTCTCAACTCGCCGAGTCTCAAGATCAACTCGGCGAGTTCCGATTTGAACTCCAGTCTTTTAATCCCCCCTGACTCACTGGGTTATTCCCCCTAACTCGGCAAGTCCACTCACTAAGTGATTCACGGGAAACCCTAACCCTACTCGCCGAGTCTGCCCTTGCACTCGGCGAGTTCATGCCATGCACAAACTCAAATGGCCTCCTGAGGTTAGATCTGTTCCTCTAATCCATAGATCTGGCCTTTCCAAGCACTATAATCACGTAAAAGTCTCAATCTTGATGCACAAGCAACATCCATATGACCATATATGATGATTTAGACCCAAATACCTTAACCCAACGTAATGACCTCCATTGTTCTTCATAAAGTTTGATGAATAAGGCTCTCTGGACCTCTATGGATCCAGATCTAAAGTCTCGTCACCCAAAAGGGACTAATTGGACCTCAAATCAACTTAGACAAGGGCACAAGAAACCCTAACACCATATATCCTTCCCAAAACAGAAGAAGAGTCGAAGTAATACCTCAAATGAAATGATCTTAGCTTCAAATCCTCAGAATAGCAACCTCCTTTGCTTTCCCTTGGCTAGAACCTCCTTCTTCTTGCTAAACAACACCACAAAGGTCAAGAATGGCTTCTTTTCTCTCTCAAAACGCTCCAGCACTCTAGGGTTTCTCTCAATGGACTGGTGGCCACAAATGACGGCCATAAGGGCCTTTAAATAGGGCGCAAACCCGAGAAATTAGGGTTTCATTAAACAGCGTGGACTCGCCGAGTCCCTCATTAATCAGACCACTCCAAATCGCAATCCAACTCGGCGAGTCGGGGCTCCTACTCGCCGAGTCTCTCTCCAAAATTCAATATAAAAGAATAAAATAATATACCTGGGAATCCGGATGTTACAGGTGTTTTGGTAACCTTCTTTGTTGGGATAAGATTAAGAATATGGGCAACAGTCTCTAAGGCATACCCCCAAAATGAGATTGGAAGTGAATCTCGACTCATCATGGAACGAACTTTATCCAACAAGGCTCGATTACGCCTCTCAGACACACAATTGAGTTATGGTGTCCTAGGAGGTGTCAATTGTTAAACTATTCCACATTCCTTGAGGTAGTCGTGGAACTCAATCAAGGGGTAGCATGAAGAGCATTTGCAATAAGTATTGGAGACCCTGAGGAGAGAGAGGTTGTATGCAAAATTCTCCAAATGTGAGTTTTGTTTACGCGAAGTGTAGTTCTTGGGGGAACATCATTAACCAGAAGGGTATATTGGTCGACCCGACCAAGATCAAGGGTGTGATGCGATGGGAACTTTCGAGAACCCCGCTGAGATTCGAAGATTCCTATGTCTTATAGGGTATTATCAGAGATTTATCCAAGATTTCTCCAAGATTTTTGTGCCATTGACCCGATTGACAAATAAGAATTTTAGTTTTCAGTAGGGGCCTAATCAACAGTTCGCTTTTGAGACTCTGAGGCAGAGATTATGTGAGGCCCCGACTCTTACGCTTCCCAAGGGGATGGATGATTTTTTGGTTTATTTTGATATGTATATCTCGGTTTTGGGAGTTATCATCATGAAGAGAGGACAAGTGATTGCTTAAGCTTCGAGGTAGTTGAAGCCTTATGAGGTGAATTATCTCACACATGATTTGGAGTTAAGATCCATGGTTTTTTCCCTCAACATATGTAGGAATTATCCGTATGGGGTTAGGTGTACTATATACACTGACCACAAGAGGTTGAAGTATTTGATGGATCAGCTGAAATTGAATATGAGGTAGTTAAGGAGGTTGGATTATGATTGTGAGATCCTGTACAACCCTGGAAGGGCCAATGTTGTGGTGGATGCCCTGAGCCATAAAGCAGTGAGTGCTCCTATTAGGGATTTATATCTGAAGATGGTTATTATTTTGCATCTGTTGGATATGATCAAGAAGGCTCAGGTGGAAGGATTGAAAAAGGAAAATTGGAAAGTTGAGCGCATCAGAGACAAATTCCTTTTATTTTTCCGAGATGGTCGGGGCTTATTGACTAAGTTCGGTAGAGTTTAGGTTCCGACTACTGGTGAGGTGAGACAGAAAGTATTAGAAGAGGCTCATAAGTCAAAGTTTTCAATCCACCTAGGGCCCATGCAGATGTATATGGATCTAAAGTTGAGTTATTTGTGGCCCTGTATGAAAAGGGAGATAACATGGTTTGCGGAGCAGTGCCCGACTTTCCAGAAAGTGAAGGCCAAACATCAGATACCCCACGACAAGATGCAGTCGTTACCCATTTCCATGTGGAAATAGGAGGAGATCTGGATGGATTCTATCACAAAACTGCCAAGGATGACGTGTGGAGTTGACTCTATCTAGATTATTGTTGATAGATTGACCAAGCATGTACACTTCATATCAATTTCAGAGAGTACATCTATTGAGAAGCTAGCTGACATTTACATTCAGGAGGTGGTGGTTAGGCACGGGGTGCCAGTTTTGGTGGTTTCAGACCGAGATGTTCGCTTTACCTCCAAGTTTTGGAGGAAGTTTCATGAGGAGTTGGGTAATCATTTGTATTTCAGTACAACATACCACCCCCAGACGGATGAATAGAGTGAGCGGACGATTCAGACGCTAGAAGATATGCTTCGAGCATGTCTGTCAAATTTCGGAGAGAGTTGGGATACTTACCTTCCACTGGTCGAGTTCTCCTACAAAAACAATTATCATGCTAGTATTGATAGACCACCTTTTGAGATGTTGTATGGGAGGAAGTGCAGGGCCCCTGTTTGTTGGGGCGACGTCGTGCATCATGTCATGGGGAGTACCGAAGTAGTTCCCAAGACCACTGAGTTGATTCAGCAAGTACATGAAAGATTGTGATTCGCACAAATCCGGCAAAAGAGTTACGCAGACCGTCGTCGTTCAGACCTTGAGTTTCAGGACGGTGACTTTATGCATCTGAAGGTTTCACCTTGGAATGGTGGCATCCTGTTTCGGAAGTGGGGCAAGCCGGACCCTCGATTTAATACTCCTTTCAGGATTATGACCCCGGTGGGCAAGGTTGCATACCGGCTGGATCTGCCTTATGAGCTCAACCATATCCATAATAGCTTCTATGTCTCTCAATTGCGGAAGTGTGTAGCTAATGATTCTATTGTGATTCCTTTGCATTATATTTAAGTCAGTGAGCGCCTGAACTATGTGGAGATGCCGATTGTGATACTCGACAGGAAGGCCAAGGCTTTACGAAACAAAGTGGTCAACCTGGTGAAGGTGTAATGGCAGCACCAGAAAGGTTTTGAGTGGACGTGGGAGCCTGAGGATGAGATAAGGGAGCACTACCCAGATTTTTTTATAGCAGCAGACTTCGAGGACGAAGTCTGATTCAAGTGAGGGAGAGTTGTAACAACCGTGTTCTAGTTACCTTTCATTCTTGGCTCTAACTTTAAAATCTTTGCCTAATCGATCCTTACATGGGGCATACCTCCCGGTACGCCGGACGTAGTTGGTTAATGAATGGTGGGATTTCTTTTGAGTACGATGGGCGTATGTAAAAGTACTTAGGGCGTACTTACAAAGATTCCAAACCCTAAATTTTAGGTTTTGGAACCTATTTAAGGAACATAATGGCCTCTAACCTCTCCTTACCTCTAGCCTCCATCCCTCTTAGCCCTTATTTTGAAACCCTAATTCTTGTGTGCAGTTTTTTAATCTCTTGAATGTTATTTTAGTGTTCTTGGTGGTGAAGGAAGATCCTTGAAGATTTGGTGTTGCACTCAAGCTTTTGGATCCAAATTCTTCTCATCCTTGTGCATCTTCAGGAGGTATAAAGTTCAAATCTTGATGCTTGTCTTGCTAGATACTTTTAGGGTGCAAGTTATGACCTTTTGTCCCAAAAACTTTGATCTATTGAGTATTGTCCATTCCATACCATTTGAATTTTCCTTTCAAGCCTTTTACAGTGTTTATGTCATAAAATGCTATCTTGGTCCTTAGATTTCTTCCATGTAAGAGTTATGGAGTTTTATATGGTTATTTGAGTTAGGTTTTTGGTTTTGGGATCCTTGTAGCCATGAAAAGGCTTAAAGGTTTGAAATTTATGATTTTAGATGTTTATTAGGGTTAGATCTGAAGCTTAGACATTATTTATTAAAGAATTAAGACATTAAAAAGTAAGTTTAGACTTCAGGGGATTACGTAGGGAGTACTCTTGAGTACACCGAGCGTAATGGGTTGCGGCCCTATAACCCTTTAGAGATCGAGATTTACGTTGAGCGTAATTAGCAGTACGCAAGGCATACTCCTAGAAAGCACTCTTGGGCCATCTTTGGGTCTTGGGTCATTATAGTTGGGTCATGTGAGGGAAGGGCAAAATGGTCTTTTCCCCCTAGTAAGTTAAAGGATCAATTGGACCTTCGATTATGGGGTTAAAATCCCAATTATTAATTAGAGTTGATTTTTGGGTTATGATTAGTGTGAGGAGTCGTAGTAGCAACTACCAAAGTGTGTGTTTTGGATATCTTCAGTTAAGGTGAGTCTTCTCACTACACTAGTGGGTGGAAGGCACCAATTTCGGCCCACTAATTTGTATGTGTAGGATGTATGTGGTTATGTTATTATTACTAATATGATTGTATGAATTATGCATGGAGCCAATCTGGGCTAAGATTCATTACGGACTCGGGGTTGATATAGACACGGGGGGTTGATACAGACCCGACACAACAATTTGCTGTTCCATGGGGTTAATACAGACCGAACGGTAGTTACAGACCTGACACAGCCACATACTTTTATATTTATGGGTATAGTGTATGTGGTATTTTGAGGAAACTCACTAAGCCTTGTGCTTACGTATATGTTTTGGTTTTAGTTATTTCTTGTACAAAAGGGAATGGTCCAATGTGATGACACAACATTCTCCCCCTCATGATTTCCACATTTATGATTTCTTTTACTCTAATATTGTGTGATAGTTTGTATTTTGGATTATTTTCAAACATGTGATGTTTGAGATTGATGAACTTACAAATGAAATTTTTACTTATGAATTTTGGGAGGTTACAACCTCAATGTATTTTGTGTGGCTTCTAGACTTGTGTGTGCCTGCATATGTGTTGTTATCATGTATATGATACGTTACCATAGTTTCCCTCGGTTTACATTGGGAAGTCCATTAGTGAGGAAAGGACATGTCTATTATGAGGCTGGAGGATATGGGGTTTGGGATTATTTAACTTTAATAGCATGCATTGTATTATTTATTCTATTTTCTACTTATGATGTTTATTGAGATTTTGATGATTTCAACAATGTATTTTGTATTTTGCAATGAATTTCCAAAAATTATAAGCTACTTAAATTAATTAGTTTAAACGATTTTATATGGTTTTCATATTGTTTATGGTGATGCGAACATACATTACCAACATATCTAGATCCTAGTAATGCTCACTAGGCGTCCCAACTCTAACCTATTCATTTTGACATATGCTTATATTAGAAGTCTTAGTTATTAATGTGAAGATTGAAAATTGATAAGGATAATTAGAATACATTCTATTTTAATGATGTGAGATTTTCACTTTTAGTACTGAATCTTGATTATCTTGTTTCACTTTCATATACTTTGACATTTTAAAAATCTAAACTGATTAATATTTAAATAGTTAGGACATTATCCACAAATTGTTTTTATAAATTAAAATCTTTAGTTGTATGATTATTTCACTTTACTCGTATGAGGGATGCTTCAAACTATGCCAAGGAGAAGGAAATGTCGAAACCCACATCTTTCTTTTATAACAATTGGAGATACTACTAGTATTTTATAACATCCGGTTTTAGGTAGGGGTGGCAATTATCTGTCCCTGAATCGAAAAACCCAAAAACCAAATTGAACATAAATCGATTTCAGACAAAACCATATTTAAATTCGGTTTTTGGTTTGGTCTGAGACCAAACCGAATTGTGAACTTGGTTTTTGGTTCGAGTTTCAGTCTCATGAAGTTTAAACCAAACCGAACAAAAAAATGGAATTTAATAAATTAATTTATTTAGAAATATATAATATATTTGTATATTAATTAAAAATACTAATTATAAAGTAAAAATCATTTTAGCCTATTTACTATTTTACCAATGTAGGGTTAAACTTGATCAGTTTAAACTTTATGTTTCTAGCAAGTACTAGTACCATTTTATCATTTTACGTATGCAACTTTGGATCTCTATTTTACGTATAAAACTTTGGATCTTTTTGTATGAAACTTTAGATCTTTATGTTTGCAACTTTAGTTTTCTATGTTAAAAGCATTGTAATTTATGTTTGGAATGTTGCAACACTAATTATTTTTTTAAGGTAATATTTGGTTTCCTCGATTTTCAAACCGAACCAAACCGAATTAGAATTCGGTTTTCGGTTTGGTCTAGAGAATTTGAATTCGATTTTGTTTGGTTTTCGAATTGGACAAAAAAGAATTTCAAACCGAGGAAACCGAAGAAACCATAAGCCGAACCGATTCCCACCCCTAGTTTCAGGTATGATTCTTTCGGGTTTAATTTCTATTAATCTAAGTTTTTGGGATGTTGGCTTTGTTGGATAAGGTGTCTAAGTCCATAACTATATTTGGTATGTAGTTGACCCGAGAGTAGCATGGTCCATTTGGGTTGCACTTCACCGGGACAATTTGAAGGATGAACTTTTGAAAAGAGGATAATTATGATTTAAGTTCTAATATATTAATATGAAATCATATTATTTAATTAGTATTGATCAAGAATTAATTTGGAATTAATTGTGTGATCAAAAGAGACTAATTAAATATAAGGGGTTGATTTGGTAAATCATTCATTCTTATAAAGTTGGCTAATGATCCATGATTCCTTATCTTGGGCTAAACCCATGTGGTGACCCATGGATACTCCATGGAGGTTAAAAGCCATGTATCATGAGGAATTTGGAAAGTCATGAACATTAGGGTTTGCATGGTGTAACCCTAATGTAGCCACACTATATAAGAAGCCCTTTGGTTCATGAAATCAGCACCTAGAGTTCTTGTATGAGTGCTAGCCGATTTTGAGTGCATATTATCTCCTCTTAAATTCTGCCATTTGTTGGTGGTGATTTGTGGTTCCACTTGAGGCATTCACACTATTGGTGCTAGGCTCTTAAAGTTTCAAGGTTTCAACTACACTAAAAGGTATGTCATCTAACTAGTTTTTTGTAGTATAGTTACTCTATTGTATGCTAGTTAGGATGATGCTTTGGAATTTTGAAAGTTTGCATGTATATTAGAGAAAACATAGATCCAAAGCATTTAGGGTTGCATGTACACCATAGGAGTGTTAGAATGCTCAAAACACATCACTGGTATCAGAGCCTAGGATTGTTTTCCAATATACTTGATGCTACTTGCTTGGAAATGATTTAAAAATCGAATTTCAGCTTCCTAGACAGTGGACTCGCCGAGTCCACTGGGGAACTCGCCGACTCCCTTCACAATTCTGACCAAGTCGCTGAGTTGGTTCATACCCTCGACGAGTTGAAGCTCCAGATTGCAGATTTTTGAGTTTTAAGGCTGGAATTGGACTAGGATCGTTACCCTAAAATGTTTTTGAACTTATAAACCTGTTTTATATGTGGTAATGATCATGCTAAGCCAATGTAAAAGATAAGTGTCAAAAGTCTCATGGTTTGTATTAGTTTACATGGTTAGGCTAATTACATGAAATTTGTTTTGATTTGAATTGTCTTGTTCATATGAGTTTAATTGTATCTTATATGAATTATTTGATTATTGTATTAGTTAAATAATGTTTTAAATGATTTTAATAGACTCCATAACTTGTCCTCAAGTTATGGATGTTATGGAACATGAAGGGTTTTTTCTATTAAAGATGTCATTAAACTCATATGTTATGGATTTGAAGAGTTTTGACAAGTTTCAAAACTTGCCCTCAAGTTTTGGAATTTGTAAAGTCTCACTAAATGAAACTTAAATTCCAAACCTTAGAATTTTAAAAGTTAAAATTCAACCCTTATACTATTATAATATTATAGGTTTAATATATATATATATATATATATATATATATATATATATATATATATATATATATATATATATATATATATATATATATATATATGTATAAGACAAGTCGGTTTTACCGTTAATAGGTCTCATTCATGAAGTCGATCTATAAGGGGGATATAAGGTTACTGCCTATAAAATAATGGTTTAATGGGTGTCCACTCTCACCCACCGCTTCCTTGACCGGTGGATGGCCGTTAGCCGAACGGGTACGACAAAGACTATAATTTTCATTAAAAGTATAATGATTAATATAAATTAACTAAACATTTTATAAATTCGTAATCTTAGTTACTTTAGGAAAATGTGAAATTGATGCTAATCCATGAAATTACACTTTTCACCTTACCAAGTCGTTGATGGAGCGTGTGTGGTTAATCGGCACATTAACTTGGACTAGTAAGGGTTGAAAATGGTATCTTAATGTTTACTATAAGGTCAATGGAGTGTGTATGGTTAACCAACACATTGATTAAGGTGGTAATAGACAATAAGAGTACCAAGTACATTTGCATGGTTATTCACACCCTATTTGTGATCCTCGGTATCCCAGTCACAAACCTGAAGGGCATAAGCAAGATTTAAACATGCCATTGAATTGTTCAATGAATCTCAAGGGATCTAGGAATTTCAATCCAATTAAAACTTAATAAAAATTTCGTTTTTCATGGTGGAAATTGGTAAATCGTCATTTATTTACCTTCAAATATTTTGCAAGTTGGATTATGGTATCCCTCTTCTAAATTGTAAAATATTGTGTTGGGTTCTAGCCTTAATATTTCATTTTGGGTGTTATATTAAGGACACTTTATCTAATCTAAACTTTGTCTTTCCTTCTTTTCAGATGTCTTCCAACACTGCTTCTGGCTCAAACCCTATCGGCTCCTTCTCTCTCATGAACCTTTGTGGGAGAGTCATCTTTGATGGGAATAATTTCAATGATTGGACTAGGAACATCAGGATGGTCACTTGCTACGAGGAAAAAGAATATGTCCTCGAAAAGGAGCTTACGGAAATCGATGAGTCTGCTGCTACTCCTCTGGAGATTGCTGATTTTAGGGCGCATGAGAAAGATGCCACCAAGGTAGCTTGAATCATGCTTGCCACCATGTCTCATGAACTCCAGAAGTCCTATGAGGACTTCTACCCTTTTAAGATGCACCAGGAACTGATGGAAAGATACCATCAGAGTGCTCGTCAAGAGCAGTATGAAATCATCTTCTCCATGATTACAACAAAGATGAAGGATGGTGAACCCATCACGGGTCACTTGCAGAAAATGCAAAGGTTTGTGGTCCGTCTTCTCAAACTGAATGTGAACTTTGATGAGGAGCTGGCTATAGATATTATTCTACACTCCTTACCTCCATGTTATGGTCAGTTCCGCATGACTTATCATATGAACAAGGAGGAAGTCACTATGAGCAAGCTTCAGGGCCTTTTGAGGACTGCTGAAAGTGGTCTCGAAGGTAAATCTGTTGTAACCACTCCCACTGCTAATGCCCATGTTCTGGCAATTGGGCAAGGTAAGGGGAAGAAGAGGAAGGCTCCTTCCAAGAGCCGCAAGGGAAAGTCTCTTTATGGATCCTCTTCAAGTGGAACCAAAGGAGGTTTTGCTACTCCCTCGACCATCCTAAAAGAAGCAGAGTGTTTCTATTGCCATGAAAAAGGGCATTGGAAGCAAAGCTGCCCCAAGTACATGCAGGATGTTAAGGATGGGAAGGTCAAACCCAACCATGCAGGTAATTATATTATTCTATCTAAAAACTCATCATATACTAACTCTTGGGTGCTTGACACAAGTTGTGGATTTCACGTTTGTTCTGATGTGTAGGGCCTAAAACGAAGTAAGGATGTGGAGCACGGGAAGATAAAGTTGATCATGGGGAATAGGAAGGTTTCACCTGTCACCAAGATTGGAGTTTACTCTTTATTGCTTAGTAGTGGGTTTGAAATAGAATTGAATAGTTGTTTCTACTCGTCTGACATGGCGAGAAATATTATTTCCTTTCATGGTTTGTACAAACAAGGTTTTATATTTTCGTTTGGTAATGAAATTTGTGCAATAAAGGCTTATTACAATGGTGTTTTTATTTTTATTTTAGAGCATTACCTTGTAATGGTGTATATGAAGCTTTGATGGTTGTAGACAACTTAGGAAATAATGTGTTGCATATCGATTCTTCTAATGATTTGGATAAGGCATCCTTGTGGCATTGTCGTCTTTGACATGTCAATAAGAAGTGCATAGGTCAACTCCAGAAGGCTGGTGTTTTGGAGTCATTCGACTTAAGGTCAGATGAAACTTGCGAGTCTTGTTTGCTTTGAAAAATGACCAAGTCACCCTTCACTGGTTCTTGTGAAAGGGGTGAGGGTTTGTTGAATCTCATATACAACGATGTGTGTGGGCCTGTCAAAACCGCCACAAGGGATGCTAACCGCTTTTATGTGACTTTTACTGATGATTACCGCAGATATGGCTATATCTACTTAATCAAGCATATGTCAAAAACCTTTCAGAAATTCAAAGAGTTTAAATAGGAAGTGGAGAATCAGTTGGGCAAGAAGATAAAGATGCTCTGATCCGATCGAGGTGGTGAGTATCTTAGTATCGAGTTCCTAGACTATCTTAAGGAGTGTGGAATTGTTTCACAGTTGACGCCACCTAAGACACCACAGCTTAATGGTGTGACTGAGAGGCGCAACTGAACCTTTTTGGACATGGTTCGTTCAAGGATGAGTCAAGCTTCGCTACCAATCTCATTCTGGGGGTATGCTTTGGAGATTGCCGCCCATATCCTTAATCGAGTTCCAACTAAAAAGTTTGCCAAAACACCTCACGAGATGTGGACAAGGAAGGTTCCCTCGTTAGCACACATCAAGGTTTGGGGTTGCGAGGCTTTCGTGAGGCACGAGACTAACGACAAGCTCAAATATCGGAGTGAGCGGTGTATTTTCATCGGCTACCCATAAAAGTCCTTTTGTTATCTCTTCTACAGACGGATTGCCAATGTTGTCTTCGTTGCGAGGAGAGTAGTCTTTCATGAGAGAGAGCTTGTGTTCCAAGGGGACAGAACTTCAAGAGTCAAGAGGTGAAGGAACCTCAAACACTAGCGATTAACCTGAGGAGGAAACTCCTGTTGAACCGATTGACGAGTCTGTACCTCTGAGGCGTTCCGATAGAGTTAGAGTTCCACCTGAGTTTATGGTTTCCATATTACTGTAGAAGGTGGTACATTTATCAGTGATAGCACACTGATAAATTTGGATGAACCTAACAACTACAAGGAAGCCATGGCGGGCCCCGAGTCTGCTAAATGGAAAGAGGCATTGGACAGCGAGATTCAGTCCATGTATGCCAATCAAATTTGGAACTTGGTTGGCAATGTACCGGGTCGTAAGACAGTCGGGTGCAAATGGATCTTCAAGAAGAAGACCGACATGGATGGGAAAGTACACACTTATAAGGCACGACTGGTCGCGAAGGGCTTTACTCAAACTCCGGGAGTATGATGAGACCTTCTCACCAGTAGCAAAAATTAAGTATATTAGGGTTATGCTAGCCATAGCTGCATTTCATAATTATGAAATATGGCAAATGGATGTCAAAACCGCTTTCCTTAATGGGAAGTTGGCTGATGTTGTTTACATGAGTCCGCCAGAGGGTTTTGTCGATGCTAAGTACCCTAATAGAGTGTATAAGCTTGAGAAATCCATTTATGGATTGAAACAAGCATCTCGCAGATGGAATCTTTGCTTCGATGAGAAAGTCAAAGAGTTTGGCTTTTCGAGAAGTGAGGATGAGTCTTGTGTATATGTTAGAGCTAATGGGAGTATAGTTAGCTTTTTGTTACTGTATGTGGATGACACACTACTCATAGGAAATGACATCCCAACCTTACAGGAGGGGAAATCCTGTCTTGGGAAGTGTTTCGCTATGAAGGAGCTTGGAGAAGCTGCCTATATCCTAAGGATAAGGATATTGAGAGACAAGAGTAAGAGACTAATTGGACTTAGTCAAAGTACCTACTAAGACAAAGTGTTGAAGAGGTTCAACATGCATAATTCCAAGAAAAAGTGACTTACCGATCCAGCACAATGCCAGACTGAGCAAGGCTCAGAGTTCGAGTACAAAGGCTGAGATAGCTACGATGAGTCGATTACCATATGCTTCCGTTGTTGGCTCGATCATGTATGTTATGAATTGTACTCGCCCTGATGTGGCCTTTGCTTTTAGCATGGTTAGCAGATATCAAGGGAATCATGGCAAGGCTCACTGGACTGCGGTGAAAAACATTCTCAAGTACCTGCAGAGGACTAAGGATTGGGTCCTTACACTCAGTGGGAGTGATGAACTGAGAGTGGTGGGGTATAGTGATGCCAGGTTTCAAACCGACAGAGATAATTTCCGTTCTCAGTCGGGCTGGGTGTTTACCCTGAATGGAGGAGCAATTACTTGGAAAAGTTCCAAGCAGGAGACTGTAGCTGATTCAGCATGCGAATCAGAGTATATAGCAGCAAGCAAAGCGATGAAGGAGGCGATAAGGCTGAAGAACTTCATCAGAGACCTTGGAGTTGTACCAGCTTTAAAGGAGCATGTGGAGATTTTTTGTGACATCGATAGTGTGGTTGCCTTAGCCAAGGAACCGAGGGATCATGGCAGATCCAAACACATCGACAGGAAATATCACGTCATAAGACACAAGATAGAAGAAGGACTCATCGTAGCAAAGAGGGTATCATCATATGAGAACCTGGCAGATCCCCTCACGAAGGGACTGAGTAGGGTTAAGCATTTACAGCATACGAGGCACATTGGGCTGAGGGATGATATTAGTTTTAATGATTAGATAGCTTTCGAAACTTGTAATAGTTGAAATGTAATTGACATTTGATGCTTAAATAAAAGGTGCTTTTTATTTACGAGTATGGTACTGTCTTGTGTCAATCATTTACTATTGTTTCATTTTGCATGTTTTGACTTCTAGAATAATTATATTATTCAAACTATTCACAGTCGATCATACTTTAGAAATAGGTATTGAAGTAAGATTGTCATGAATTTGGCTTGTAGATTGTCAGAAATGGTTAGACATTGCTATGACATTCATGAGTACTCATAAGGTCTGAGTATTGGATTCAACCCACATTCAATTGTATCACTTCATGGAATTTATCTTGAGTGATCGTGAGAAGATAATATTATATAATCTTCAAACCTAGATATATGAGTTGTTGACTATGAGTTGGTTGTACATTGATAGTACGAAAATGCATCGGTAACTCGATGTTATAAAACGTGTTGTTGTGTATGATTCAATGAGAAGTTAGTACAAGCATATATTGTCGAAGTTTATTTGTTCCTTTTAGTCCTTGGACGATTAAAAGCGATATCTTGGCCTCCTCGATGATTTTGTTTTGATTGATGTACCGGGCCCGGTCAGAACTAAATTTATGTGTTCGATTAAGTTCCATGTCTGTAACGCCCGCATATCCGGGCTAGTGAATTTAGAGGCAATAGGGGTCGAAAACGACTTTTCGACAAAAAGATTATTTAGAATAAATAATCCTAACCAAGTTGTAGAAGATGTCACAGGGTTTCCGTACATATAAAGAACGCCGAAATCCGAGTTATAACGAAGAAGTTATGACCCGTCGAAGTTTCGCGTCAGAACCGGCACGGCGCCGGGAAGCGTAAATAGTAAATTTATGATAGAGCGAGATTTAGATTTAGCGCTCTAAACGAAAGTCGTAGAATATGTTAAACTAAGAACTTCGATAAAAAGAACACCCAAATCTGACTTCGTATGAAGAAGTTACGATTTTTCGAAGTTTCGGATTAGCAGTGTACAGTCCGAAATTCGAATATTAGATCGAGCGATTTTTAGCCGACACAACCTAAACGAGAATTGAAGATCTCATTATTAGTAGCGTAACAATAAAAAGACAGACGAAAATGGACATCGGATGAAGAAGTTATGAGATTATAACGGACCAATCCTGTCCCGGCCTGTTAAAAATATAACTTTAAAAATAAATTCAAAATTAGCCGAAGGAGTCTAAACGAAAGTTGTAGAGTGCGTCTCCACCTACGCATGGATATAAAGAACGTCAAAAACAGAGTTCGTATGAACAAGTTACAAATTATAATAGCATATTTACGTATTAAAATAAAGTATAAATCATATATACGTACACATATATATACATATGTATATATCATTAGAAAGGTATCGACGATGCGGTCATTATAAGACTAATGTTGAGTTCTTTCGACATTAGTTTAGTACAAATATCTTTAAATCTATTTAAAATAGTATTATAAAGGGGTGTTTAGTTGTTTATATAACTATAAGGTCATTAAGTAATTATGGGGGGTAGTTTTTGTAAATTCAATTACTATAAATAAGAGGCTTGGGCTCTCATATTTCTTGCACCATTCTCTTGATTCAAGAGTCTTTCTCTCCTTATCCCCCGAGCATTTCGGTCCCTCGTGATTCGACTTCTCTTTCTGTAGTTTTAGTATAGTAAGGTGAGCGCTGAAGCGCTGCACGAATCTTTCTTAGAAAGATTCAGCGACGAAGTTCTGCCCCTGCAGAGCCCGACTCCTAGCTAAAATCCCCTTGTAAGTAAGTTATGCTTACCCTATTTTAAATATAGTTTATATTTAAAATTAGTATTGTTATTATAAATTTATAATAAATATTTGAGCTATTATTATGACTTATATAAGTGTCGTTATAATATCTTTTTAACTACTCGCGGTACAGGGAATCTGGTTTAAAGGGCCGCATAGGGTTGTTGGATTTCAGAAGTGCTATATGCCAAAATGGTCCTGCCCTCCGGTGTTTTATGTCTGGCCCCTGTCTGTACATAGTGGTTGGAAAGTATTGTTTAAACGCTTATATAATAATAATAAGACTAATAATTAGTCACGGTAAATATTAGACTAAAATCTAGTGGTAATAATACTAGGTTTCGTCGAAGGAAATTATTTTAAAGTAAACGAAGCGCTGTCCGAGTACCGAGTCACCACCTTCTCAAGTGAGTGCATAGTTACTTTCATCTTACACATAGATATGAAGTATTTTATATAAACTACGTGCTATGTGTGCACATTATCTGAATACTTGCTGTCTATGCTGGTTGAACGTTTTATACATGTTTTAAAGGACTTAAACTGTATACGTATTTTATATATACGAAAATGTTGGGTATGAGATGGGTAGATGAATGATGAGAGATAGAAGATGACGTGAGTATACATTGGCAGCTACAGACTTAGTGCCTATGGGACAAACACCGGTAGCTATGGACTTAGTACCTTTTAGACGTTGGTAGCTATGGATTTAGTACCTGTAGGAATTGGTAGCTATGGACTTAGTACCTGTTGAACATTGGTAGCTATGGACTTAGTACCTATTAGATAAAGACTGGTAGCTATGGATTTAGTACCCGATGAATAGACTATAGCAGCTATGGAATTAGTGCTTTATGAACGAACATTGGCAGCTATGGATTTAGTGCCAGTCCCATAACCCTGGAAGTAAGGGACTTCGGAATAAACGAATGCAGGATAGATGACTCTTAGGTTAAATCCTTAAAGAGTAAAGAAGATAATGGGGATGGGTAATTGGGTTGATTGTTTGATTGAACATAATAATTATATTATTGTGGGTTGAAAACCCTATGTACTCACCAGGTTTCCCAACCTGACCCACTCAGTTTATGTATATCACAAGTGACGAAGTGAAGTGACATTACACTGAGAGATTTAAAAGAGATGTAGATCACTAGTGTAAATCATTGTAAGTTCTGTTTATGCTTATGTTTCGGTATTAACGATGACATCCCAAACATTTTAAAATGAAATAAATACGTTTCTTCGAAAATGTTTTAATAGCGTATTTACCATGTTTTTCTGGGAACAAATTCCGCAACCTTTTTATAAAATGAAGTACTCTGATTCTTATAAAGCATAAACAAAAATCGGTCTTTTCTGGCCGTGATTTTGGGGATGTCACAATGTCAAACGAATCAGAAATCGGGAAACAAACTGTTGGACAATAAGATTGACTATGTTCCATGTGTTTGTCCGGCTGATATCTTGAGAACAGAGGATTCTATGATCACTTATTTAAAATGGTATGTATGAGTTCAACAAAGGCATTTAAGAGCCACAATTGATGGTCGGATCTTGAAGTTATACTTACAACTATAGTTATTAGACTTATCCAAGTGGGAGACTGTTGGATAAGGTGTCTACGTCCATAACTATATTTCATATGTACTTGACCCGAGAGTAGCATGGTCCATTTGGGTTGCACTTCAAAAGAGACTAATTAAATTTACGGGGACTAATTAAGTAAATCAGTAATACTTATAGTTTGGGCTAATGATCCATGGTTGATTAGGGATGGGCTAAACCTATATGATAGTCCATGAAGGTTTAACCATAGGGCCTAAGAAATATGAAGGATGATGGTGAATTAGGGTTTGCAAGGAAGAAACCCTAGTCTTTGCCAAACTATAAAAGCAACCCCTTAACCCCTAAAATCGGCCCCATGCATTCTAAAAATGAACCATAACCGATTTTGGTGTTACCTAGCCTATCTCTCATAAGCCTCCTCTTGCATTTGGTGTTTGTGACACATTAGATGCATCACATTTGAGGTGCTAAAACTTTTAAAGGCCAAGAACCACAAGCTACATCAAGAGGTATTCATCTAACTTAGTTTTATGTTGTATATCTCAAATTTCATGCTAGTTAGGGTGTATGCTTTGGAAAAATGAAATTTGCATGTATAATTAGAGAAAACTTAGATCCAAAGCATCTAGGGTTGTATGTGCACCATAGGAGTGTCATAGTGTTCAAAACTCAACATATACAACATTAGGGAAAACCCTAATGTTGTGATCATGGCTTTGTGTTAATCGTCTTTGTGACAAACCTATCTTCTTGGTGAAACAAAAATTTGGAGAACTTCTGTGTTATTTAATTTCCGTTTATTATTTTGCTTAGATTAGTTTTACGTTTGTTATTTATACTTGAAGTGTATCCGATCTATACAAACCTTCAATTTCAGGTTCTTCTGGTTCCAAAGGGAAGGCAAGACTTGATAGTATTATATCCACTGGAGATTTTTCCACATTATATGTTATTGATTTTATACTGATGTTTGTAAGAATACTTTTCATACTATGATTTCTTTATGGATGGATGAATGAATGGTTCTTGGATTGTCGAAAAATGAAAATTTTACTTAGAAATTTTGGGACTTTACAAGTTGGTATCAGAGCTGGGGCACAAATTGACGTGTTCGACAGGGACGTCGAACCCTATAAAGGGGGGGGGGGTGAAGGTGGGTTACACCTGATCCTGCATCGGCTGGGAAGGAGAACTAAGCATTCCTTATGAGGAGTGTGGATACCTTCCTTGTCACAAAGCGTTTTTAAGTTGTGAGGGAAGCAAATCCCATAAGAACTCTACAGTTAAGCGTGCTTGGGCGAGAGCATTTCTAGGATGGGTGACCCCCTGGAAAGTTTTTATGTCTGAAGCCCAAAACGGAAAATATTTTGATACGTGCCAGAGAGGGTGTTACATATTTAAAGAGCCAAGTAAAAAATTAATATTGTTTCTTTTTCTATAATCAAGGATAAATTAATTTCAATTGTTGAAGTTGCTAACGAAGCATTATATTTTAAGTGACTTTATCTTATTTTGGTGTTTTGTAGGACAAATGTTAGTGAATTTTAATAGTTTAAGTGTTACTCATATAGCCTGAGATTTGACATCTAGATCATTAACTAAACATACTCAAGCCTGATAATCAAAGTGACATTCATCTAGCTAGGGATTTAACATTTCGTTCGTGAATTAAATATACTCAAGCCCGACTATCTTTTCTTATAGCATGACAAAAGATGATTGTGTTGAATAAAATTCTTATCTTTCCACGGTTTCACCTTTCCAAAAATGAAATAATTTCTGAATTTCCATAACACCTAACAACAATTAATCACCAATGCATAAAAAGCTTCTCTTTGGCACATAGACAAATGTAAACTATCCGTCCAACCTATGAAGGACTCAAGTGTGAAGACATTAGGAAACGTCACCCGCACCACCTCACAATATGGTCCCAAAACCCCGAAAAGGAAGACCTATCACAAAACACATGGTAAACATACTCTACTTCCTACATACAAATCGCGAAAAGATTAAAGTCTAAATATAAGCCCCTATTGGAAAGTTTCTCTCTAGTCGGTATGCACTGGAAACTGATTCTCCATACCAAAATATTGCATTTCATGGGAATAAGATTATTCCATCTCATAGTCGTTGAACCTCCTAAAAACATGTTGTTATCTAAAAGACTCATTGGAGGTAAAGAAAAAAATATCAATAGAATCCAACAACAAATTATCCATCATACCCTACTGCTCCATTTCCGCCCTACCCCTTGGAACCCGTTTCATGGATTTTACCGTGAGACCCATAAAAAGTCTATCACAAACTATTAGTCCCATGTGAAAATCCAAATCCAACACCTGAGGGAAGAGATGAGAAAAAGAATGAGACCCTGTCCAAACATCAGTTCATAAAAGAGCTTGTTTACCATTTCCTGTAAAAATAGGGAAAAAACTCCACCAAATCTAAATTATTATCATGCAACCATCGAATAGACAACAAGATACCCATCCAAGGCCTGCTCATGTACTGTAGCCCGAATATACCAAAAAAAACTTCCATCATGGTCATATATGGCCCTAACCACTAACACCAAAATGGAATATGGAAAATAAAAGAAATGCCACCACTATCTTGACAACATAGCCTTGTTGTAGTGTAATATCCCAAAAGCTCAGGCTAAATTTTTTGATTTCAAAAATAACATAACATCCATTTTTAGTATAGTTACAACCTTTTGTTCAAAAATCATTATTTCAAAATCAAATTTAATAAGAAGATAATACGGGATCTCAAAATAGAAATTTGTTGATGTGTGTGTATAGTCCCGCCTTCGCAATCCGATAAGTACCTGAAAAATATTTAATCCACAATTATAAGCACAAATCTTAGTGAGTTCTCCAAAATATCACATACGACACATCATAATAATCAGCTACGGGTTACCAGCAACCCTAGGGACTATCAACGGTCCTAGTGAGCTAACATCACACCCTATAGATTAATAGCACAATTGACAGATTATCAGCAACCCTGGGGACTATTAGCAGTCCTATATACTCATAGTAGTCTAGGATTTATCAGGAACTCGGTTCACATATAATAATAATCAGCAAGATAAGACCCATCTGGTCAACAAGCATATACTACCACATAGGCAACTATACTGAGAAGACTCACATGAACTAATCAATAGAAGCCAAATCGCTACTAGGGATGGCAAAAATCCCCATACCCAATGGGAACCCGAAACCCACACCCGTTTTGACTGGGGAATCCCCAGGTTGACCGGGGATGGGGACGGGGATGGGGAATACCCGAATAAAAAAGTGGGGATGGGGATGGGGATGGGGATACCCTTAATCCCCGACCCTGGACCCGTCCCCGACATATATTAATATATAAAAATAATACAAAACATATATTTATAATATAGTTTATAATACATAAAATTTGAGCTAAGTAACCTAACTCATTAGTAATTACTTGGTTGAAATTATACTTTTTGCTTTTTCTTTTATCTAATTTAAACTCGTGTATATATATTTTTTTCTCTTTGGTTGATCTATTTTACCTTAAATATCAATCTGATAAATTTTTTTACTTGATTTTTGATGTATGTATTTAAATTTGGTAGAAAATTTATTTATATTTTTTCTGCAATTTATGGGTACTTATATATTTTATAAAATCTTTAAATTTATGCTGGTAAAATTGAAATATAGAGTTTTTTCTTACGTAAAAGTTTGCATGTTAAAAGAGAAAAAAATCCCCGTTTCCCCGTTGGGGATCCCCAGTCCCCGTTGGGGGTGGGGATGGGGGTTTATTTATATTCCCCGATGGGGATGGGGATTGGGGTCCCTTGTGTTCCCCGCCCCCGTTGCCATCTCTAATCGCTACCTCAGCAACAAAAAAACCAACCCAAGCTTCCTAAATCCAAACCAAGACCAATCCTTAGTCAAATATTCAATTCTACCAAAGTTTTTCGAAAATGTCAAAATGGTCAAAAAGTCAACGACCAAAGTCGACTCCAGTTGATGTCCACGTCGTGGCCAACCCATGTCCACGTCGTGGCCACTCAATCTAGTGTCGATAAAAAACTGCTACCACGTCGTGGCAGACATGCCACAATGTCGTGGTAGAATCCAGGAAAAATGGTTGCGAATAAACTCGTCGCCACACCGTAGGCATGTCTGGACAAAACATACGTGATAAGTCTCGCCAACACGTCGTGGGCCTTCCTTGGCCACGTCGTGGTCTTCTATCTGGAAAACTTTTCTTCAAAAAGAGCTTAATTCATAAGGACCAAAGCTAAAAACCTCAGATCTGATTCCTAATAGCTTCAGTGGCGAGTTTATATTGAGCTTTGGTGGGTCACTTGACCCACCTATTTTTCTTAATTTTATAACAAGGTGTGTACAATTAAAATTAATGACTCATCTTAAATAACTTTAGTGAACTACCTTAATATTTTAGACAACTAAAATATATGTATTTTTATAGCCCATACTTTGTATTTTAATAGCCCAACCTAATATAGATAGCCCAATACAGCTTAAATTTAATAATAAAAAAAAACACAAACAATAATCGTGTGAACTGTGAAGGTAAAACGACGTTTCCTCTCCAAGCCTCACAGTTAACGAACGATCACAATCCGACATCACTCATCAGCCCACCAGCCATCTCAATTGCCAACCTACATCACTCTCAGGTGTGTCAGTGCCATCACCAACAGTCGTTGTCTGCCCCTCCGTCATTAGTAATGATGCAATTATAAAAACATATCAAGATATAAGACCTTGTCGGATACAGTTGTTAGAATTTTAAATATTTTTTTGGCTTATACGACTTGACCGATTCAAACCCGCAACTAGTATTGTTTGATTTTTTTTGTAATTTTCCATCGGTTCCATTTAAATAGTAAACCATGTGATTTTACGTTCTAGACTCGCCACTGAATAGCTTCATAATGGATAAAGTTTCCAACTTTATCCATTAGGATGGTCCAAACCACTAAGATCTAGACTTTAAGTCTCAAAGGGACCCAAAGATGCATCTTTCTCAACTTAAACCATTAAGTCCAAGTCTCCCACTTTCAGATCTGAATCAACAAGATGTCTAGATGGATAAAGTTTCCAATTTTATCCATAATAATGTCACAATCTTTCAAGATCTCAACTTATATACACCAAAATGACATAAAGTACCAAAATAACTTGCATGACTAAAAGGGAAGACAAAAGATCATAACTTTCCTAGTCCATGAGGTCCAAGAAGCATTCCAAACTGATCAAAAGATGTTAGATTCCACTAAACTCCAAGATCACTCATAAAATGGACGAAAAGTGCCAAAAATCATAAATGAAGAGAGATAAAGAACTAAAGAGCAAGATTGGAACTTTATACTCATAATAGTCCAGAAATATAGTGCCTTTGATGGATCCAAACTTGAAGCATGATTCCTTGCAACCAAAAGAACTTTAGTGATCTTTGAGCTTCATCAAAAATATCATAAAAGCATCCAAAATAGGAGAGAGGAGAGGGGAGGAACTCAAATCTTGAAGATGGAGGCTAAGGTTTCTCCCAATGGGTTCTAGATATGATGGAGGCTGCTAAAAGGTTCAACAATGTAGAACCTTATGCTTAAATACATTGAAACCCCTAAAATCATGGGCTTATGATTGATAGACTGCCACTCTGTGGCCATGTTTCTCCACTGCGTGGCTTGCCACATTGTGGAGCTCTGATCTCCACTTTGTGGCAACGGTTTTTCACCCAAATCCATTCCAGCTTCAATATATACACACAAAGAAATACATAACAATAAGAAACAAAAAAGGATAAATGATCACCCTGATGAAGACCCATCTTAACGGCAAAATCATCCATTGATTAAAATCGAAGCTCTGGCAAAAGAAAGAAGACCCTTATCCAACTTCACCACACATGACCAAAACCCAAAATGGTCATAATATGAATTAGGTAATCCCAAGAATCAAATTTTTTGTTTTTTTTTTTTCTCAAAATCAACATTGAAGACCATTTACCGCCTCATTTGCATCTTGAACGAACTGACCACTACATTCAACATTAAAAAGGTTAGCCAATAATCTGTTGCTCGTTAATAAAAGTTGTCTGCTCCACACTAACCACACTCCTAATGATCTGCCTTCCGATTAGCCAACAACTTCAATTATAAAGAATATTTTTTTATACGAATAGTATATAATTAAGGAAACTCGCTAGAGTTTTATTTTAAGAAATTTAGTAATCTAACCATTAAAAACGAGGTTTTAAAAAAATCATATTTTTTCAGTTCTTGAAAAGTAATCATTTTCTCCGGAATGCCCTAATTTCGGAATATTGTTCATATTCCAGCGTTTTTTTTCAAAGATTTTTTTTATTTTTTTATTTTTAAGATTTCGAATGCTATATTTCATAATGTTTTGTCACCGTTTTTCAATAAAATGTTTAATTTTATGGACTAATATTTTATATAGTTCATTTAACTATGTTTGTTTAATTTTTTTCATTAAATTAAGCAAAAAAATGTTTTTTTTCTTGAAGTTCCGGAATTGTTCTTCGGATTCAAACTTGTTAAAATTCCGGAGTTTTTTTTTTTTTTTTTTTTTTTTTTTTTTTTTTTTTTTTTTTTTTTCTTCCTGAAATCCGAAATTTTAGTTTGGAATATGGAATGTTGGTCCGGAATCTGGAATGACGTTTCGGAATCGATGAAAAAAAATGTTTTTTTTCTTGGTTCGGAATGCCCATTCCGAACAAAGTGGTTATTTTTGTTAAAAAATTGTAAATATCTTGAAATACACTAAAAATGTTAGATTTCTTAATTTCCCTTTATTTTAATTAGGGTTGCTTTTCATTTGCCGGTAAATATATATACTTGTTACCTGAATGCTTATCATGAAAAAAGAGTTAGAGCTACCAGTTGAAATCAAAATTAAAGAGTTAATATCTTCTTTGCAAGTGACTAGTGAGATTTTCGTTTCTCAATTGATCAATAGTAAGTTTGTCTGTTTGTGATCACGGTTTATTGCAAGTGATAATATATTTTTTCATCTGTTGTGGAGGTACAACATCACATCAATGGTAAAAGCACCGTAAATGCAAGTAATAATACATATGTTAATAATGGACGTTGGTTACAACATTATACATAATTTAATGCATGAGTCATGCAAACGTGTAGAAAAAATAATTGTCGTCACATTTATATACATATAAAAACGGTTCCAAATGTAGAGATAAGAATAGAAAAGGCATCAAACTTTAATCAATTTCTCAATGGTTGAAGGTATGGGGGTAACGAACGTCTTTTCAATATGTGAAGCATGTATGTTATGCTTCTATGCATATTTAAAATTCTCAATGCATTATTATTATTTTTTTTGATAAAATTACATTGAGAGTATTCAATAAATAAAGTTAAATGATTGTTTTTTTTGAATGGATAGAGAACACCTAATGAGAATAGGAATGGGGAAAAAACATAAAATAAAGCTAAGGGAGACGTTGAAACACCCCATGTTAAAATGTTCAGGAAAAGCACCATTGCTCATATGCTCATCAATACCATGCTTCTCGTATATATCTTATCTTAGAAAAGTAATAATCAATTTGTTAAAATTATAAAATTTATTCGCTATTAACATAATACAAAATCAATCCCATTGAAATCGGTTCATAACATGTTATATCCCCTGTTCTAAAAAGCATGAAACTTTCATCTAGTATATGGTTTCATTATCTTTGATTAATAACAAATACTTAAAAAAATTAAAACAGTTATTCAACAAAATCAGTAAATATGTTAGATCTATTGTTAATAAGCAAATGAAGTCGTCTTGAATGTAACTTTAAGGACATTATACTTTGAAACATAATTTAAATCAAAATTTATCATCTTTTAAAAGAAAAAAAAAGATCTAATAATTTTTTAAAAGGAAAGGCCCATCTAACAATTAAACTTTATCACCATAAACTTTCCCCACACAAGTTGTGGTCCAACCACCACCCCTTCCTTATCTGCAGCACATTCAAGCCCTCCTTCCTTCCCCTCCTTTTCTATTTCTTTTTCATCACTATAAACTTGGTCACATCAACATTTGGACCCCCTCACCCACCTTTTCTTTCGTAAGATTGTCAACAAATATACATGGTGTTTTCTTTTTAGTAAATTACACGAATGTTTCCTATGGTTTAGGGTAATTTGCGTGTTAGGTCCCTAACTTATTTTTTTATTCGAAAGGTTTCTACTGTTTGTTTTTGTTACGCGTTTGGTCTCAACCCCATCCCGATCATCTTATCTTACCTATTCTATTATTTTTCCCCATATAAATAATAGTCTTTTAGGTAAGACATAACCAAATACGTAACAAAAACAAACAGTAAGGACCAAACACGTAAGAGAAACAAATAGTAAGGACCACCCAAATTAAAAAAATAAGTTAGAGACCAAGTTAGCAAATTACCTCAAACCGTAGGGACCATTCATATAACTTACTCTTTTTTTATCTCTTCAAATCACTTAGGCGTTAAAAAATGAATTTCTTTTTTGTTGTTTTTCTTTACAGATCCTTGAAATGTATATGTATACCTTATGTGGTGTACTTTTTTTTGTCTTTGAAAAATTCAATCTGAAAAATGTTTTTATCGTTATTAGCTTCGCCATCGCTACTTCCCTTTCTCTTCCCAAAACCTATATTTGGGGTCGTCGATGCCTCGGTTGTTAATTTTCGACGAACAAAAACGAGAGATGGAGAAGGTGCTAAAACCCTATATCTTTTTGTCATCATCGCCTTGATTGCTTCTAATGAAAACACACCATCATCTCCCTCAACTTTCTTTCTTAGTTGTTTCCGGCGAACATATACCATCATTTCTCTCCCCTCTCTCTCTCACACACATACACACACAAACATCTACCTTTCTTGGTGTACAAAAAATGAGTGGAGGAGCATTTCGTTTTATGCTCTCTAATCTACCAAAGAGCAGGTTGATTTATACAATATTGCTCTACAAAATAAAATGCATATTAGATTCAATTTCAGTGAGTTTTCATATTTAATTAATGTTTGAAGTTTTTGGATTTGATTCTAGTTTAATTTTTGAGATTTGAGTTTTCAAATTTAGTATTGTATGATTTTTATTTTAGGTTTAAAATTATTTTTGTTTGGTTTACTCTAATTTAGTGTCGATGGTATCTAGTGGTGGTTGTCATGACTTTGAAAAAGAAGGGAAAGGGGGGGGGGGTTAATATTTTTAAATAAACTAGTTGTGAAACCTATATATTACATGAATTAATTTTAATATATATATATATATATATATATATATATATATATATATATATATATTTGAGAACTTTGAATTTATAAGAAAATAGGAAAAATAATAAATTATTATAATAAAAATGTTTTTTATCTTTTAAATTTAAACCAATAATTTAAATAAATAAACAAAAGAAACTAATAAACTTTAATTTGGGGGAATTTAAAAATTAAAAGGTAAGTTTATTAATGAAATTGATATCCATCTATTACTATATTTATTGCAATTATTATATTAAAATATTATGTATAATTTCATAAAATATAAAAACTCATAAAATGACATGCGAAAATTTTTTTAATTCAAAATAACCACAAAATAACATTTGTCAAATTGAATAAGAGTGTAACAAATAGCAAAAAAAAAATATTTATTTATTAGAGTAAATAAACAAATAATACAAAATAGAAAGTTGTGTAATATAGTCACTTAATCGCTGATAAAGATAAAACATGCAAGTTTAATACTAACTAGGGATGATCCGAATGAAAAACAAAACATAAGAACGAAGCTAACGAATTTAGCCAAACAACATGAATGCATCCGTGTGATTTACTCTAAAGAATATGTTGTTATTCTTTGACATTAACCAATTTAATGTTATAATTATCTACTCTAATAAATGAAGGTTTTTTTGTCACTTGTCACACTCTCATTCAATTTGTCAAATGTTATTTTTTGGTTATTTTGAATTAATTTTTATTCCAAATGTCATTTTATAATTTTTTCTATTTTATTAAATTCTACATAGTATTTAAATGTAATAATTGCAATTAATGTAATATTAAATGTATATCTATTTTAATAATTGACTTTCCTTCTAATTTCAAAATATCTAAATTAAAATTTATTAGTTTCCTTTATTTATCTATCTAAATTATTTGTTTAAATTTAAAAAAGAAAAAACATTTAAATTCTAATAATTCACTATTTTTCTAATTATTTTTATATATCCAAATTTTTTCAAATGTTTAGAATTTTCATATATATATATATATATATATATATATATATATATATATATATATATATATATATATATATATATATATATATATATATATATATATATATATATATATATATATATATATATATATTATCAGTGTTATATCTACCTTTTATATATTTTAGCTTTTCTACAAATGTGAAAATTACATGTGTAATCCATCCATTTATCTTGGTTGTATTCCTTATTTATTCAAAACAAGCTCCCCTACTTTAAAAACCCTTTCTATATATTTGGAAGAATTCTTTCATCACTTACTTTGTACATTCAATTCCATACATTCTGAATTTATAACCTCGTTATATAAAATAATGCCTCCTGTCCACTCCAGCCCATTTCATCAAATGGAAAACCCAGCTCTTGCATCGTTTTTACAGCACACCACCAATCGGGAAAAGCGATCAAAAAGTCGCAGTGGCAGCGGTGGCGGCGGCGGCGGTGGTATCTTCCGCATGTTCAAGCTTCTTCCCATGCTAACCTCCGGTTGCAAGATGGTGGCACTATTAGGCCGGCCAAGAAAGCAGCTGCTAACTGATCACGCAACCACCGGAACCCTATTTGGTTACCGGAGAGGGAGAGTAAGTTTAGCCATCCAAGAAGATCCACACCGTCTCCCAGTCTTTGTGATTGAGCTTCCGATGAGCTCAACCGCGTTCCAGAAAGAAATGGCGTCAGATATCGTCAGATTATCGCTGGAAAGTGAAACTAAAACTAATAAGAAGAAGGTGTTGGAGGAATATGTGTGGGGAGTTTATTGTAATGGAAGGAAATATGGGTATTCGATACGAAGGACACAAATGACAGATGATGAACTTCATGTGATGCAGTCGCTGCGAGGGGTGTCAATGGGTGCCGGAGTACTTCCGGGGCTGTCGGGAAAGGAGTGGGCGGTGGACGGCGAGTTGACTTATATGAGAGCAAGGTTTGACCGAGTGGTCGGAAGTAAAGATTCAGAAGCTTTTCATATGATCAATCCTGAAGGAGCTGCAGATGGCCAAGAACTCAGCATTTTCTTTGTAAGAGTACATTAGAAATTAAGGAAAAGGAAAACATACTTTTATTTTTACACATGAATATGATCTAATATTTTTTGGGTTTCATATTGATGATGTAAATCATAATTTTCTAAATTTTTTTGGGAATTAATTGAGTTAAAAAAAAAAATCAAACTCAAACTTATATATGGTTCTTCTTTGATTATTTTCTATAATTTAATCATCATAATATAAAATGTAGCTATAACATTTTTGGCTCTTTCCTTATGTAATTAGTTGTTTTAAATTTACCTTGAACTTTCTGATGAAATGCACTTGTTTGTAACGAATATACTTTCTTTGTCCCAAGAAAAATATAGTATTTTTGTTTGGAATTATTTTAGAGAACTCAATAATATTTTCGTTAAGTTTTTTTATTGTATTTTATTTTGTTTTTAATTAAAAAATCGATACATAAAATTATGAATTTCATTTTGTTTCATATGCTTCGCTATTTTATTTTAACTTATTAAAAATAAATTGATACTCAAACAGTCAAACGTCTTATTCGAGTATTTATCAAATTAAATATATATTTTTATAGACAAGAAAAGTCTTATTTTCTATCAAATAAAGTCGATCTTATGAGTTGGATGATATTCGACTACTTCATCTGTTTCAAACTAGATATAAATTTTCTTTTCTTTTTATAAAGTTTAGGAACCGAAAGAAAATGTATATAGATGTACATTATTTGACAAAAAAAACTGAATACACTGATCTAACTACTAAGTTTTACTTGAAATATTTCCGAAGAAAATTACGCACACGACTTTAGTTTTATGTGACTAACAAGGAGTTAACATATGATATGATGTTTATCTATCGTGATGTTGATGTCAAAAAAGCAAAAAGTTTGTTCAGTGTGGGATTAGGATTAGTGGTAGGGAACAGTCCATATGAATTGATAAAATCCAAAGGAACGACAAAGACAAGGATGATACATTGGACTAACTTTGAGTGTAACAGATGAATTACATCTTTGATTACTTTTCTAATAACCCAATATGTTTTAGCAAGGCTCTAATGTTTTTCCATGTAAATCTTATTATATCAAAGTTATGGTCTATTTCTATCAAAATTTATTATGGATTAATATTATTGTAGTCCAACAAGCATTCATATTATTTTATATATTTAAAAAAGGTTTGTATGGTCCCCGTTTCACCGGTTACATCTAATTCATTTGACTTCTTTTTTAATATTCTTTTTAAAGATTAAATCAAAAGTTACTGTTATGTTTTTTCGATTTTGTATCATTTTTTTTTTCATATCTTCATCACAGGATGAGTCTTTTTATGTTTTTGGTAAACCTTCATTTTCAGAAAAAAAAAATTCAAAATCTTCATCTTCGTTCTTTCGGAACAAAGTTAGTCTCCTAAATCGTGTCGATTTGTGAGGATGTATCAGATCTTCATCGAGCACCGCTATTGTGGTATGTTGGACTCTGCAATTACGATATGTTGAATATCGAACTGCCTTGCAAATTTGTCTACAATCTTCCTCTGCAATGGTACTCTGCAACCACTCTACAGCTTCCCCTACCATTGTAGTCCCATTTCGTAGCTTTGTATTTTGATGTTGAAAATTATATATGATGTCAAACGGAAGAGAAAATTCCATAACTCAAAAGGAGATCACTTATGTGGGCTCGAGTTCTTCTTCATCATTTTGCTTTCTTATGTAGGAGATTATTTATAAAAATAGTCAGCTTATCCTTGTGTGGTATCCGTCAACATATTATCTCCACTGTAACATTATTATATGTATGACACTTCAAATGCTTTTAAAAATTATGGTTGTTATAAATTTCATGACATTTAGTCATGAACCACAAAATATTGTTTAACAAAAACCCTTGTTATGTAAACAAATACAAAACTTTGGGTGACAATTGTTATTAGAAATAAGAGTACATAATATTGTATAGTTTTATAAGATTGTGTCAATCGTGTATTTTAATACCTTATTGTATTTTATGTACTATATATACCTAATGAATAATACAATATTATTAAGGTGAATTGATTGTAATCCTTACATGGTATCAGATTTTCAATAGGATTACCCTCTCCTTCTTCTCTTCATCGATCTCATGACCGGAACTTTTGAGTCTTCGCTTCCTCTCGCTACCATTCTTCATATGATCACTCTTAAATTATCTCCAACCAATTACTTGTTGTGGCACAATCAGTTGCTCCCTCTCCTTGCTTATCAAAAGCTCTCTGGTCATGTCCTTGGTACAACCCTAGCTCCAACGAAAACCCTCCACACCGAAGGCGCTACTGTTCCGAACCCTGCCTATGAAAAATGGCTCGAAGATGATCAACGAGCGTATCTCATCATCCAAACCTCACTCACCAAAACTGCCATGGCAGAAACTCTAGCTGTATCCACTTCTCTTCAGGTATGGCAGAATCTTGAAAGAGCTTACCGTCAAGATTCTCAAGAAAGAATTCAAAATCTCAAAGATTCTTTGAGACAACTCAAGCGTGGAACCTCTACTGTTGCTGACTATACCTTGAAATTTCGGGCCCTTTGTGATCAGCTTTCGACAATTAGGCACTCTGTGGATGACAACGACAAGAGTCATTGGTATCTATGTGGTCTTGGCTCTTCTTATGAGACGTTTTCTAACACATATTGAGCAATCACCCCTAAACCCTATTTTCTCGATTTAATCTCCAAAGCAGAAGGGCATGAGCTTTTTCTTGCCTCCCTTCAAGACTCCAACCCTCCCCCTGCCGCTTTTAATGCTCAACGAAGTCAGCAATCTTCTTCTTCTAATCGTGGTGGTTCTTCCAATGGGCGTGGCAGAGATCGTGGTGCGTATCAAGGAGGTCGTGGTCGGGGTCGTAGACCGCCTCACTGTCAGCTTTGTAGGACTAATGGGCACTATGCCAGTGCTTGTCCGGAATTGTCATCTTATGCTCGACAGGTTCCTTCTCAATCAGCCCATCTTGCGCAATCTTTTCAGGCTCAATGTCATGTAAACGACTCCTCTCCAGATTGGTATGTGGACTCCGGAGCATCATCTCACATGACATCAAATCCTTCTTCTCTTGATTCGGTTTCTCACTACAACGGTTCTGATCATGTGGTTTTTGGTAATGGTAATTTTTCTCACATCTCTCATATTGGTACTTCAAAGTTATCTCCTCACTTAAAGCTTTCAGATGTACTTGTTGTTCCTAGCATTACTATAAATCTCCTATCGATTAGCAAACTTACACAAGATTCTCCTGTTGATGTTTTGTTTTCTAATCCTTTCTTCCAAATTCAGAACCGCAAAACAAAAGAAATTCTAGCAAAGGGCAAATGTGATAATGGGCTTTACGTACTCAAGCATGGTCATCAAGTTTTTCTGGCTACTCTGCATTCTTCTAGATCTCGTGTTTCTTTTGAATTATGGCACACTAGACTATGACATGCTTCTTTTGATACTTTGTCTTTATAAAATGAATCAGGTTGTTTGCCTGTTAGTTCCTTATTACCTAAACCTGACATTTGTTCTTCTTGTCAGCTTTCTAAATGCAAACAATTACCTTTTGGTGTTAATGACAAATGTGCTTTACATGTGCTTGAGTTAGTTCATTGTGACTTATGGGGACCTTCTCCTATTGATTCTAATGATGGCTATCGATATTACTGTGTTTTTGTGGATGATTTTTCATGGCTTTCTTGGTTCTATCCTTTAAAGCTCAAATCTGACTTTTATGATGTTTTTAGAGCTTTCTTAACCTTTGTGCAAACAGATTTCTCCTGCAAATTAAAAGCTTTTCAAACAGATGGTGGTACTGAATTTATGAATCATCGAGTACGGGATCTTCTTATTTCTAATGGGACACATCACCTGGTTTCTTGTCCTCATACACCGCAACAGAATGGTCGTGCAGAACGCAAGCACCATCATCTTACCGAAACTGGTCTAGCAATGCTCTTTAATGCTAGTGCTCCTGCCTCATATTGGGTTGATTCCTTTAGCACCGCTGCCTACATAATTAATCGAATTCCTTCAAAATTACTTGACAACAAGAGCCCGTATGAACTTTTATATCATGCATCACCGAATTATTCCCTTTTGCGGACATTTGACTGCCGTGTTTTCCCATACCCAAGGGACTATTCACAACACAAGCTTGCTCCTAGAAGTTCACCGTGTGTTTTTATCGGGTATGATTCTCATTATAAAGGCTATCGCGGTCTTGATCTAGCTTCAAATCGAGTGTATACCACTCGTCATGCAATTTTTGATGAGGCTGTTTTTCCATTTCGTGATACCTCACAATCATCATTGACACATGTTTTTGCAAAGTCACGGGGCTGCCCAATACCTCATATTACACCAGATATTCATTCATGTGTCGCATGCTCTTAGGTTCCTACTTCGGCTCCTACAGTACAAGTGCAACCTCCTACTGATAATATTATTGAGCCTCCTGCCCATATTGATCCAGCAACCCATGATGACCCAGCTACTGGCCCTCCTTCGCTGGTCCAAAATTCTACACCAGCCCAACAAGGCCCAACGGCAGCCGCTGCTCCAACAACCTCCGCCCATCCTATGATAACTCGAGGCAAAGCTGGGATATTCAAACCCAAACATCGTGTCGATCTCTCGTATCTTGAGCCAAATGTGTTAATTCAAGCACTCTTTGCTACAAAATAACCACACGGATACAAGACGGTTGCCAAGGATCCTCGATGGTTATTAGCCATGGAAGATGAAATGACTGCTCTTCGAAATAACCACACTTGGGATTTAGTTCCCCGTTCTTCTGGTGCAAATATTGTTGGCTCAAAATGGATTTATCGCACTAAATACAACTCTGATGGTTCTATTCAACGTTTTAAAGCTCGTTTAGTGGAGCAAGGATTTACTTATATTTCGGGGTTAGATTACACGCATACTTTTAGTCCCGTTGTTAAAGCCGCTACAGTACGCATAGTTATCTCTCTTGCTGTCATGCACAAGTGGCCTCTTCACCAATTGGATGTTAACAATGCTTTTCTCAATGGTCAATTGCGGGATACGGTTTTCATGGAGCAACCTCCTGGTTTTTTTGATGTTCGTTTTCCCAATCATGTATGTTGTCTCAAGAAAGCGTTGTATGGGTTAAAGCAAGCACCCAGGGCATGGTTTCAAAGATTAAGTTCTTTTCTCATTGGATTGGGTTTTACTTGCAGTCGTGCTGATCCATCTCTATTTGTTTTTAAAAAGCAAACACAGGTGCTTTTCTTACTTGTCTATGTTGATGACATTATTTTGACCGGAAATGACATCTCCCTAATTCGCAAGTTTACCTCAAAACTTGATGCTGAGTTTGCTATCAAGGATCTTGGTCTTCTAAACTATTTCCTAGGACTTGAAGTTTCTTACATGTCTAATGGCTCTGGTTTATTTCTCACCCAAGCTAAGTATGCACATGACATTCTTCAGCGTGCTGATCTACTTGACTCCAAGGCTACCTCTACTCCTCTTGCTACTTCTGATTATCTAGTTTCTTAAGGCACTTATTTTAGTGATCCCACCTATTATCGTTCATTGGTAGGTGCTTTACAATACTTGACTATTACACGTCTGGATATTTCTTATGCTATTAATCAGGTGAGTCAATTTCTTCATGCACCTACATTGGATCATTTTCAAGCCGTCAAACGAATTCTTCATTATGTTAAAGGCACTATTTCATTTGGTCTTCATTTTACGCAACCACGGTCACCTTCTTTGCTTGGGTATTCTGATGCGGATTGGGTGCGATGTATTGAGACACGTCGCTCCACGTATGGTTATTCTATTTTCTTAGGTGGAAATCTAGTCTCTTGGAGTGTTAAGAAACAACCTACTGTTTCTCGATCAAGCTGTGAATCTGAATACAGGGCTATGGCAAATACTGCTGCGGAAATCATTTGGATTACTCATTTGCTTCGTGAGCTTCATGCACTTCCACCGGATCGTCCAACTCTTTTATGTGACAACAAAAGTGCACTTTTCTTAAGTCAAAATCCTGTCTCTCACAAAAGATCTAAGCATATAGATATTGACTACCACTTCATTCGAGAATTTGTCACTTCTGGGCAGCTATATACGCGTTTTGTTCCAACTGCATTACAGCTTGTAGATATTTTCACCAAAAGTTTTCCTCATCCTCTATTTGAAAGTTTTCGTGCCAAGCTACGTGTTGCTCCACCACCACTAAGCTTGAGGGGGGGGGGGGGGTATTAGAAATAAGAGTACATAATATTGTATAGTTTTATAAGATTTTGTCAATCGTGTATTTTAATACCTTATTGTAATTTATGTACTATATATACCTAATGAATAATACAATATCATTAAGGTGAATTGATTGTAATCCTTACAATTGTACATAACAACAACGATAGTAAAAGTAGCAAATGCTATGTTCCACTTTTATGAAATCCAAAGTCCACTTCTATCAATTTTTCACTTCTAAGTCATTGCGTTCGAACTTGAGACACATGACATTTAAAAAAAACAATACATAAGATGAAACGTCTCATGAGCTATATGGGTTTTAGACTCAACAAGTAATAAATTTTTTGAGTAATCTTTTTGTGGAATCATATTTCAAAACACTTGATGAAACTCTTAAATTTTTTAAACATTAATTATATTACAAAGTGCAAAACACATTGCATGATGATAACTTTTCAAAATAATTTCTACTCAAAACAAGTTTTTGTAAAGAATAATAAAATTTGAAAAGCTTTCCATAAAACTTAACTAAAATCAAACGTATGCAAAGAATAACAAAATTCCAATCATGATTTCAAAATTTTAATAAATCATTTACCTAAATCAAACCCAAAGTATTAACATATCATAAAACATGCATTTAAAGCTAAAACTCAAACTTATCAACCTCTTGTAGTAAACTCCCAAAATAGAAGGAATAAAATCCACTCTATTAAGGTAACTAGGTAAAACACCCAAACAATTCATAATTCAAACACTATGAACTAAAATTATTCGTTACACATAAGGGGACATGAAGAAAATGATCTTATCCTTATGCAACTTTTTCTTATACAAAATGGGTGTCCATTTCAATGTTTTTAGTGTGTTAGTGTTGAACTAGGTTATCGGAAACGTATATGACACTCACATTATCACAATAAACAATTGTTTATGTAGCGAAAGGAACATGAAGTTCAAGAACGAAGATCTATAACCAACATGTTTAAGCAACACCATTAGCAATACCATGATATTCCGCTTTTGTTCTGGATCTAAACAAGGTGGCTTAATGTTTGGAAGATCAAGAAATGAGATTATCACCTAAGAATATGGTACCAAAAACCATAGTAAATGTTTTAATTTTTCAAAAGAAATCTTCATAAAACACATAAAGTAATCAATCATTGCTTCAAAAACAAAAACATAAAAATCAAAGTATCAATATCATCTCTCAAACATAAATAAGCAGAAGGATGTGTACGATCACGCCTTCGCCTTACCCCGATCATCTGAAGTACTTGAAAACATTTAAATCCACAACTGTAAGACAAAGTGTAATAAGCTCCCCCAAAATACCACACACAAAAATACACATACAATGCATTCACTCTTGAACCTACAGTCTGCTTGGATTGCCTCGCAAGGCTTACAGGGCACCTAGACTTATCTATTAAGCTTATAGTCTACGGTACCGCCTCGCAATGTCTACAGTAGTTAGACCGCTCCCTTGGGCCTACAGCATGACGAGACAGCCTCGCAATGCCTACAATACATTGGACTGCTTGGGTATCTTGGCCTACAGGACAAAGCAGGACAGCCTCAACCCTACCATAAAATATTGACATATGCTAACAGATAAACAATCAAACAATAAGCAGCAATACATGTAATCATAATAGATCATTACAACATATTAACATCCTACACACAAAGATACATACTGTAGTACAAAGGATAGTGATAAAACTCGCCTTGTGGTCTAGCAGATAACACCACAACTCACACAATTGAAGAACTAGTAATATAGGTCATCTATACAAAAATCAAGGACCAATACTTAAATTACTACCCAAAACCCTCAAATTGACCTAAAGTCAAATTTGGTCAAAAAGTCAAAAGTCAACGATCAAAGTCCATCAGTTGGTCACCACGTCATAACTAATAATTTTCCACACTGTGGTGACCTCATGACAAAATAGTCATAGAGGCCACTTAACCCCATGTCGTGCAGACAAAATCTCCACGCCGTGGGAACTGTCCTAACCAGCTTAATGTATTAAGCTCTTAATCTTTCAAGAAGCTCACTTATACTCTTTAAAAGGCCTTATTAAACTCCAAACATCATAAAACTAGTTGCCTTTTAGGCATGCATGTCCAATTCATACCTTGAGACCAAGCTAGGCCAAAAATAGAGGAAATGAGACCCAAAATTCCATGCATAACATCAAGACTCTATTAAACTTCAGATCTGGAACATATGTCCACAAAGGGACCACATGGATCCATAAAGTTGCCAACTTTATGGAGTCTAACCACTCAAAATATATCAATCTTGAAGAATAATGCAAAGAAAAGTAGATCTAGAAGAATGAAACATAAAGGTTGGAACTTGAAGACTTACAATGGACTAGAAAATGAGCTAGAAAGTGGAGAAGGGGGAAGGGGCTCTATTGTTGGATCTTCACATAATGGATGTCATCTTCTTCTTCTTCTTCTCACCAAAAATCACAACAAAACTTCAATAACTCATCAACGGTGGCTATGGGTGCTTCTAGGTCGAAAGGGAGGTGATGAAGGCTAAGGGTGTGCAAACCCCAGCCATCACATCCCTTAAATAGGGTTTAAAGCCCAAAAATAGGGGTTTCGGCCTGGTCGTCGTCACGTCGCGGATAACTCCATACCACGGCATGAGGACCCAAATGAATGTGCGTTTCATTTGTCCATGGCCACGACGTGGTGCATCCTTTGCCATGTGTGGTCACCACAACATTATTTATTTAAGACTTGAATTGCCAAATCTCAAAAGTGTTATTTACTTGGAACTTGGTGTTGCAGAATTCACAATAACCAAATGTTGAATAGAGCACATATGCACATCAATTGGATTGGAATCAGTATTAAAAAATAACTATGTAGAGCTAGATTTGTTAAGATGGAGGTTTATGATGTAGTGTCTGTTAGAGGTATTGAATTATCTTTTTGAGTGCATTTATATGAGGGTACAACGTTCGTGCATGTGAAGACTAAGTTGTTGCATGACATAAAAAATATTTGGACATGTAAAACTAGGATACTGAAGAGCTCTGATGATGTTACTATTGAAGGTGGGGTCCAAAAAAGGGTCATTGGAGGTCGTGGGTAGTTTTGGATTTGTATCAATGGGAGTATGTGTCAATTTATAAGAATACATGTCAACACGGTCAATAATCTCCTTTGTATATTTAGTTTTGCTAAAAAAACAAATATTTGGATGTCTAAGTGATAGAGATGCCAAAAAAAGTAGATTGGGGTTTAAATATATTTCATAGCAATTTCTCCACCAAGTAGTTAGAATTAGTGATTGTTGAAGGTGGTAGTTCGATGTTGTGATCAACATATAGAAAAAGAAAAAGCAATGTCATTGTCATGATTATAAATAAAAAAAGAATGGTCACAAGTGTTATGTTTGAAACTGATAATGGATATGTAATCGGAAAATTTTTGATACCATGTATGTTGATCTTGCTTGAGTACGTAAAGGAATTTTTGTAATAAACATACATTGTTTGGTTAAGAAGCATTATGACAATCCATAGGTTGATGCATGTATATCGTGTCATTTAAATGACCATAAAGAAGAAAGAATTTTTAACATCCATTTGATGTATATGCTATGATTTAGAGATGGTGATACTGAAAATTATCCAGATTGTTGTTGGTTTAACCACTGAACTAAAAAGTTTCATAACAATCTATAACGACTCGTTGAGATCGTCCATCGCCGACAAGGTGTGCTTTATATCATTCAAACGACCAGTCAGATTTATGTTTTGTGTTTCAAAATCCACATTTACTATATTATGTTCATGTTTGGTGTTTTAGGGACAAGTACCTGTTGGATTAAGGTGTCTAAGCTCATAACTAAATTGGTATAAACTTGTATTTAGAAGCAAAGTCCCTTTTAGTTGCTTTGATTATTAGAAACTGATTAGAATGACATTTGTAGAGAGATAAAATAATTTATTATTTTATTATATGATTAATAAATTAATTAGAAATAGATTAAATTAATTAAAATTTGATCAGAATTAATTTGGAATTAATTTGAGATCAATTGGAATTAATTAGAAGTGAAATAGTTACTTTGTAATTACTTAATAATTAAGCCAATGAGAGGTTCTAGAAACCACCTAGCATGGACGGTTTTGGAGTGCATTGTAAGGCAATCTAGAACTCTCCATTTGATAAAAGGAAAGTAGATCATCACTAGGATTTGAAATAATATTATTTTATGTTCAAATCTAGGGTTTCACGACACCTATATAAAGAGGTCATTGCCTTGCAACTTTCAGCCACTTCTTCTTAGAAAACCTTAGCCGAAAATCTCATCCCCTCTCCTCTCTCCTCTCTTATGTTCTAGTTTCTATCTGTGGGTGTGAGCCATCAGAGGCATCATACTTTTGGTGCTTTCTTTCTAAAGATCTATAAGGAAGGAATTAAGGAATTGTTTGCAATAACAGTTCAAAAGGTATGCAACCCTAAATCTAGTCATTTCAGTTATACTAGGGTTTATGTAGGGTTTATAGTTTCATAGTATGTTTCCTTTAATGAGAAGACATACATCCTTATAGGTTGTATGTAGTTTTAATTGTTAAGTGTTATTTTTTTCTGCATATATATATTTTCTGTAACCTATAAAACTCATCAGTGGTATCAGAGTAATTGGTTGTCTAACACTAATTGTGCATGAAATGAACTGAAAAAACAAAACAAAAAAATCAAAAAAGTGTGTCGTGTTTTTCATTTTTTTGCTCATTTTTCCGCCGTATCTGATTAGTATGTTGTTTTTGAGTCATTATATAAAAATCCAATTTTTTGCTTGCCTTATATGATGAAAAACCCTAATTTGAGATTTAAAGAGATAAACATGGAAATATAATTTTTGCTTATAAGATAATTGAATGAATTATCTTCACGGATTTTAATATCTAATTTAACTAACTTTAATCAAAAGATAAATATTAAATCCATAATTTATTTAAATGATTTAATTAATTTATTTAAAAGTTTAATTAAAAGATAAAGATAATGTAACATCATGTTTCGGATCGTCTGTGATTTAGGTTCGTGGGCTGCAACCCGGGCATGAGGAAGCCTTGAGGTTGCCACGAGTTACTAGAAGCGTAGGGCTTCTAGCCACCTTTCCATAGATATGAGGTTCATTGGAAACAGACTTATAACGAAGAAGCTATGATAGTTTGAAGTTTTGGCAAGTTTAGTCCCTTATTGGAGAAAAGGTGGCAGCTGAGTACGTGGGGCGTACGCGTGTGTACGCTCAGCGTACTTATGTGCATGATTTGGAAGCGGAGCCACCTAGTATGTTGGGCGTACTAGGCTCAGGGTGAAAACCCTAAATGAAGGTTGTTTTCCTATTTAAAGAACATGATGGCCTCATTTATGGACACCATTTTCATCCCTCAACTCTATCAAAACCCAAATTCCCATCCCTTGAGCTTGAGTTGCCATTTGTGAGCTTCTATGTGTTCTTATGGGATTCTTTGAGTGAAGAAGGAACATTGAAGAGAATGGAGTTGGAGTCCAAGCTTTGGATCTGATCTTTTCTGTGGTTGGAGCATCATTTAAAGGTATAAAGCTCAGAGCTTTCTCATCCTTTTTGATTTGGGCATATTATGGTCCAGTTTAGGGTTTTTGGTCCCAAAGCTTGACGCTTTATGAGTTGTTGAACTCCATAGCCTAATATCTTTCCCGTTGAGTGTTTCTAGTGGAGAGGATTCATAAAAATGAGGTCTTGGACGTTCAAACCACCCCCATGCATGAGATATGAGCATTTTGGGAGTACAGAGTGAGTATATTTGGGTTTGGCACTTTATCATCCACGCGAAAGCTTAAAGTCATGAACTTTGTGGAGTATGAGCCTTTAAGGAGTCCAGATCTAAGAGTATAACTATGGTCTTAACAGGTTAAGACCAAGAGACTGGGAAAAGCAAGTCTGGACATATGCCGAGCGTAATTCTAGTACGCCTCGCGTACTGATCAAGTGTCCCCGATTAGGATTCATGTGTACGCTGAGCATACCAAGGAAGGTACGGCTTGCATAATCTTGTTGTGGGCTTTTTAGGCTAGATCTCACATTAGGCCTGGATTTTGGGCTTATTGTGATGGAGATTTTGATCAGAGAAATATATTTATATGTCTTGGGTCTTTGTGTTGGGCTTGCCATTTGGACTTAAGTTTAAGAGTTGGGCCTTGGGAGAGCCCATCTAGTATTGGGCCTTGGTGGGCCCAATGGGCTTGGGTTATTTATAGGTCGGGTAGTGGGTTGGCTTTAGATCTTAATTGGGTTAATTGTGGGTTTTGGCTCAGTGTTAGAGGCCGGTGTGCAGCAGCAACATTTATAGGAGATGTTCATCATCCGAGGTGAATCTTGTCACTATACTTAACTTGAGTGGTAATATTAGGGGTGTTCGTTTGGATGGATCGGTTTGATCCGATCCAATCAAGTGAATCCAAATTGATTTTGGTTTTCAAAACATGGATCCAAATAGTCCAAACTAAATCTTAATCCAATTCGATCCGATCCAATTACAATTCGGTTGGATCGGTTTTTATAATTCGGTTTTGAAAAACCGAAACATTTTAACACGAAAAATAATTATAAGATTACTAAACTTTACACAAGAATCAAAAACAAATTACTTAGTTGTGATTTGAAATTAATAAACAAGTAATAAGAAGATATATTATAGTTAAATATTTTATAGATAGAAAACTTTTGAGTGAAAATGCATATTAATGTTTTTTTATCGTGTGAAACGTTCCTATTTGAAAAAATAAATTACAAAATTAATAAAAAACTATAGATATATATTATAAGTAGATAAATAACAAATGTTTATTCGGTTTTTTTGGACTATTCGGTTCTTATTTTATAAACCAAAACCAATCCTAAATCCAAAATAATAATTCGGTTTTGTTGAAAACCAATCCAAAAATCCGAATATCCGAACCAAATTGTCCAATTGGATAATTCGGTTTTATCCGAATAGTGAACAGTCCTAGGTAATATCGTGTGACCGGAGGGTCTTGTGTGCTTATATTGAGTATTGTGATATCCTGCATTATGTCTTTGTGATTTATCTTGTGTATTATGCTGATCTTTACTGAGTTAGGACCGAAGGGTCCACCCGAGTTGTGGGACCGGAGGGTTCCACTGAGACACGTTGACCGAAGGGTCCTATTCGAGATATATCCATGAGAGGCTAATGAGATATGTGTGGTATTTTGGGGAACTCACTAAGCTTCATGCTTACCGTGTTATGTGATATGTGTTTCAGGAACTCCTCAGGATCGCGGGAAGTCGCCGACTTGATTGTACACACGATATGGAGTTATGTTTTAGGATCCTGGATTTTTATTCAACCATTATGGATATTTGTTTTGATAAACTAATACTTTTGGGTTTTTGTGAAATGCGTTAATGAGAATTATGTGATTTAGAAATGAAAATTTTGTTTGAAAATTTACGGTGTTACAAGTTAGTATCAGAGCCTTGGTTTGAGGGATTCGGATGTACCTTCGGGTGTGTCTGGACTCAAACTGAGGATTTGAGAAAAAATTTCAAAAGAAATGATTTTTTTTCAAAATGAGAAAGAGTTTTAAGAGAAAAACGAATTCGAGCAGTGTGTACAATCAGCTAGAGCCCAAACGGTGATTTTCCAAAATACCCTTACTTATTTGTGTTATGAGATATTCAGGAGTATTAGGGATGCATGATACAGGATAGGCTAGGTATTTCATATCTTAGGGCTAGAGTTACCTGATTTGTGATGCCTTAGCTTAGGGGATGCTATTGATTGATATTATCTGCTATTTGCTCTGTGTATGTGCTGAGTAAGAGTACCTAGCAAGAATCTTTTAAAGAGAGCTTGAGTAGAGGAGTAGTCTAGGAGAGATACGTAGATGTGCATTTGAGGAATCTACTAAGAGAGTAGTGAGATACCCACGAGAGGTAGGGTTGCCTGAGTTCGGTAATGCCTTTTAGAGTTGCGGATAGAGCGAGTTGAGTTGTATGCTAGAGTGGTTTTACGTCTTGGTAGAGGTGATTCGATGCCCGAATGCTCATTGCTTTGTGCTTTGTGGAACTCTTAATGATGGGAGACAGCTACTAAGTGAATATGACGATATTCAGGAGGTAGATGGTTGGCATCATGAGGAGTTCTTCAGCAGCTAATGGCAGAGAAGTGTGGGCACCTAGGAAGAGCCTAGGGAGTGATTTTAGTCAGATGAGTATGCTCATAGAGGATAATATTCGCTGGAGAGCAAACATGTGTAATAGGATTGGTGATCGAGGAGGTTGAGCAACTACTTGGGAAATCTGGGAGGATCTGTGTGGAAATTATGGGTGGATGCGACAAGTAGTATGGGCCCATACTACTGAAAGCAGAGGACCCATACTCGAAACAGGGAGAATTCCAGAGGTTCTAAATAGCAGGTTAAGGGGAGATAACATGGTTCGGTTACCATGATTCGTAGCAGAGTGTGTTTCCATCTTACCAGTTATCCGACGATGGGTGTTCAGATTGAGAATGGATATGGCAAACTGTGGGGCCAGATGGCCATGTCGGTTGAGCTTCGACATAGTGCACCTTGCGAGGAAAATTAAGTTTAGATCTCAATGAGTTTGACTAGTGAGCTGGCAGTTGGAGTCGCGGAACTTGAGGAAAAGTGGAGACGATATGTTGTGGAGGATTACGGTCTGGATTGAGTGATCTGTCGATGATTGAAATGTCACTTTCTTTGACGAGAATTTCACTAGTTCAACTTCTTATGTGGAGCGAAAGAGATAACGAGCTTTCGGTTCCAAAGTTTGAAGGTAACCCCGAGGGGTAGCATATGATTGCGATATTTTCACCAGAATATATTGCTGCGAGGTATTTCTTATACCATGAGAGAGTCATAAGTGGTGACTGAGATGGATGAGGACAAGGAGATGTCTTAGTTGAGTAAGGCATACTTTTAGCACCAGTTCCAGGTGATCAAGAGGGGCATACCGAGGCGACGGCCCTCATTGCCTACGTTGTGTATCGACTGTGAGAGTGAGGTCTTTTGCTCTTATGATAATTTCCACAATGAGGTCTCTTACCATCACATCAATGTGATATCATAAATGACTTCGAGTATGTCATGCATGTTTTCATGGTTATTCACTTCTTGTTTGTGATCCGTGGTATCTTGGTCACATATAGGAGAGCATAATTTGAGATTAAACATATCATTGATAAGATTCAATGAATCTTAAAAGATTTCATATTAGATTGAAATTGGAAATGTGCCTACCTAAATAAATCCGTAATCAGATTACGACATCCCTCTTCTCATTTCGAATTGTATTTAGGATCCTAGCCTTGAATATTAATTTGAGTTAAAATATTTAAGGAATACATCAAGTAACTAAAAGTGTCTCTCTCAACAGATGTTTGGAAATGGTGAATTGTTAGGAAGTAACGCGGATAACTAGCAAAACTATAAGCACACAAGACACAATATTTACGTGGTTCGGTCAAGGTAACCTACGTCCACGGGCAGGAGGGGAGTATTCTTTTATTTCAAAGTTCTCAAACAGAGGTTACAAGTATAATTACATAGAGATTCGCCTATCATTACAGAATTCCTGATACAAAATGACCTAGCATTCATCCTTATTTATACTTGAGGGATCAGACCTAAAACCCTAATGGGCCACTCCCATTGGCCCATAGGCCCATGAAATTTGTCAACCAATCAAAATCCGCCATGCAACATCTTCTGGAACATTCTTGAGCATCATCATCTTCTACACATACTTGGATCAACATGACACAACAAAGGAATCAATATGGTGCATCATGTACCAAGATGGTACATGATGGCGCGATAGCTTCTTCATGGCGCAATAGTAAATATAGACGGCGTATAGGGATATGAATGGCGCAAGAGTATCAAGTATGGCGCACAAACATCAATCTTGGAGAAAAAACATCACCATGGAGCAACGGGTACATGCATGGCGCAACAAGTAGCATCATGGCGCAAGAGGAGAGCATGATGGCGCAAGAGCATCCCTCTTGGCCCATCCCTTTTATCAAATGGTGGAACAATGATCCCTTGTTGCTCCATATCACTCCATATTCTCTAAACCTCTTCTAAGTGCTCCAATCCTCTTATAGGTGCTCTAAACCCTTTGTACATGATCCGTTCCTTTGGCACTTGATCTGTTCCTTTGTCTGATGATCCATTCCTTTCTTAGAAGATTCATTCCTTTATCACATGCTCCATGAACCCTAAGTGTTCCATGGAGGTCCAAGTGCTCCAAATGCTCCATGAACATGATCCAAATGCTCGAGTCACATTTAACAATCTCCACCTTGACTTGAGCATTATCTGAACTCCACCTTGAACAAGAACTTCCTCCCCCTTCCATCCATTTTTCCCTGAAGGAACCTATCTCCTGTGACCATCAACCAAGTCCAAGCAAAGCTTGAACTTCTCCGTGGGCAACGACTTTGTCAACATATCAGTTGGGTTGACCTTGGTACCAATCTTCAGAATTGAAAACTTGTTTCCTTCCAGAATATCCCGAATAAAATTTAGTCTCACATCAATGTGGTTCGTATTCTCGTGATACACAAGATTCTTTGCAAGAATCAAAGCACTTTGACTATCACAATACAAGACATGCTTCTCCATCTTCATACCAAGACTCAGAATAAGCCCTTGCAACCATTTCTCCTCCTTTATTCCTTCCGTTATGGACATATACTTGGATTCAATTGTGGATAAAGCAACATGATCTTGCAACATTCACTTCCAACTGATGGCACATCCGAATAAAGTGAATATATAGCACGTCTGTGACCTACGCTTCAACAGGTCACCACCATAATCAGAGTCAACATATCCCACTAAGTCACTCTTCTTATTTGCTTCATACACCAAGCAAAAATCCTTCGTTCACTTCAACAATTCAAGATCTACTTTACAACTTCCCAATGAGTCTTCCATGGATTACTCATAAACCTGCTAACCACGCTAACTGCATGAGTAAATCAGGTCTGGTACAGACTATAGCATACATGAGACTTACAACAACACTTGAGTATGGAACCCTGCTAATGTACTTCATTTCTTCTTTAGTAGTGGATATAGTGTTTGGGCCAAGTTTAAAGTGAGCCGCCAAAGGAGTTCCAACTAGCTTGGAATGATCACAATTGAAGGACTACAAGACTTTGTCAATGTACTTTTGTTGAGAAATACACAACCTCCCTGATCTTTTGTCCCTTTGAATATCCATATCTTCATTGTTGCTCCTAAATCCTTCATCTCAAACTCATTCTTTAGGGTCACCTTCAATACATTTATTCCAGCCATGTCTTTAGCCACGATGAGCATATCATCAACATATAGCAACATATATATATATATATATATATATATATATATATATATATATATATATATATATATATATAGGAATTTGGTGATAATCCCTTTAAGTAAACACAACTGTCAAACTGGTTCCAAGTGTAGTCGTTTGAGATCATGAATGAATCAAATCTCTTGTACCATTGTCTTGGAGACTACTTCAAACCATACAAGTATTTCTTCAGCAAACATACATGGTCCTTCTTAGAATCAAGGAACCCTTCTGGTTGGGACATATAAATCTTCTCTTCTAATTTCCCATGAAGAAATGCGATTTTCACATCAAGTTGTTTAAGCTCCATATCAAACGCACTCACCATGGTCAAAAGAACCCGGACTGTATTGTGCTTCACGATCGGTGAGAACACCTCATGATAATCAATTCCTTTCTGGGAGAACCCTTTTGCCACCAACCTTGCCTTCAACCTAGATGGTTCAACTCTTGGTATCCATTCCTTCTTCTAAAAGATCCATTTGCATCCCACTGGCTTTGTTGGCTTTGGCAATTGAACAAGATTTTATGTTTCAATCCTATCTAAAGATTTCATTTCTTCATTCATGGCCATCAACCAGTCATTTGCTTCTTTACTCGTACGATTGAGGCTCATTGGTATCATTGTCTTATCCGGTTACTAAAGCAAAAGCAATGGAGTCAAGTTCACCTGAATTCACACATCCCACATGTGACATCCCCAATTTCATGGCCAGAAAAGACCGATTTGTTTATGCTTTGTTTTTAAAATCAGAGTGGACTTTTAAAGAAAACAGTTGCGGAATTTATTCCCAAAATATGATAAAGATTTATCAAAGCATTTATTTAAAGAAATGTATTTTCATTTTATAGCAAAATCTCGGGATGTCATGTTCAATACAGACCAAAAGCATAAACAGAACAAAATAGACCTTACAACAGTTATTCATAACTACTGGCCTATAATCCAAAATCTCTCGTTATGTCAGCCAACTTATGCTCTCGTGCCATAACCTATAATACAAAGAAAACTAAGAGGGTCAGGCCTGGGAGCCTGGTGAGCATATAGGGTTTTCAACCCACAATAATATAATTATTATATTAATTATCAAATAATCGATCCAATTACCCACCCCCTTTATCTCTATTTATTTCTTAAATATTTATCCTAAGAGCCGATTACCCTTCTCCCATTCATTCCTAAGGATTTCCCTAAGGAACTGGCACAAAGTCTAGTGTAGCCAAGGTTCTTAGATTACCTCTAGTGAACACACAGTTCACAATAATTAATGAACACCTAGTTCAAGAACACCTAATAGACACTTAGCTCTAATATTACCTAGTGAACACTTAGTTCAAAAACACTTAATGAATGCTTAGTTCAAATATCTCTGATGAACACTAAGTTCAAATATCTAATGAACACTTAGTTCGAATATCCCTGGTAAACCCAATCACCTAAGGAACACAGAGTACGAAAGCTCTTAGTTCAAACAATGTAATAATAATCTACATCTCGATCCTGCAAAACCACTAATATTATAAACACATATAAATCATATTTCTAAAACAATATATCCCATCCTGTCGATCCCCACATACTGACCCTATACAATGATCTTACGAGATCTAGCCTAAGAATCGATATGAACCACAAACTGACGAAGCTGCTTCGGAAATTCCCTTGCAGCAAACGAGGATCAATAATGACATAAAATGAGGGGAATGGAATAAGTTTCACCATGAACCTTTGTTCGTAAAAGAAAGAACTACAAGACATTTTAAGTCAGGGGTAGTTATCTAGATAACAATGCCTAGGCGTGGTCTGACTATGAGGTATTATACCCCCAGACTTTACCTATCCCAGCATCGAACTTTGCCTAGCAGTGGCCTGAATACATGAGGTATTTCACCCCCAGACGCACCCTATCTAGCAATATAACACCATACATACCTAGCAATGGTCTATTACCGACACACTTTATTAGGCAGTCTACGAAGTTCCCTTAATTACTTCGTCAAAGAAAACGCTGACATACGAAGCTCGGTCGATCACTTCATAAAAGAAACGCTGACTCCAAAGCTCTCTCAAAATAAAAGTATGGGGAAATACTACTAGAGTAATCCCATACGCTCCCGTAACCGACACACAAAATTGTCAAAAAGATTTTGTACATGATAGTACTTCGGGCACATTATAGTACTCCGGTATGCGAAAGACTCGTACCCGAAAACATAATAGTACCCTGGCAAAAGCAGCACCCAAGACACAGAGCTTTGAAAAGGACTTCGTACATAAAATGTACTTCTATATGTAGGACGTACTCCACCGATCATCAATCTCACCCCACATGTACTCTTAATAAGAGACTACCCAAAGTCCAATCTTAATTGAACTAAACATCCCTATTTAAGTATTAACCCATCACTAGGCAAGCCTATTATGCCTATAATCAATTTGGATACTATCTCCGTTTAGGCAACGCCAACTAGTGTATACTTAACACAAGGTTTTAAGTAATAATATCGTATATACACATCTTAACATATATTGAACCATATCTGATTCGTACGTTGTATATCATCAAATATATCTAACACGTATTTCGGATAATAACAAATACTTCACATACATATGTATATTTCATACTTTAATCAATTCTCGTATTAAAATCACGTTCCTAAAAGGGACTATACACACGATACCTTATCGAATGAACACGTAATTCAAAAATACATAATCCGTACTCCCGGATCTAAAATTAACCTCTTGATCTGATCCCTACTCTCAGATCTAAAACTAACCTCTTGATCTGATCCATACTATCGGATCTAAAACTAACCTTTTGATCTGATCCATACTCTCGGATCTAAACCTAACCTCCTGATCTGGTCCATACTCTCGGATCTAAAACTAACCTCCCGATCTGATCCATACATCCAGATCAAGTTTATCTCTTTATCCTTTTATCTCATGGTCCAACCCATATTTTATCACCTACCAACGATCTCACCTACCTATGTTCTTCCTAACATATTTGTAGATACGAAATACATATACAGTTTAACTCATTAAAACTTATATAATTCATCCATTCCACATTCATCTCAAATAAACAATAATATATTATACACATAGCACGTATTTCATAGCAAATACTTAATATTTGTGTTAGAAGAAAGTGACTACACACTCACCTAACACATACACTTAATATTTTCAAGCAATACTTGTATTAAAATTGCGTTTATGAAAGGGACTATACACTCACTTGATTAGACGATGCTCGGACAACACTTCGGCTCTTCAAGTAGATGTTCTTCGGTGAAACTGGGATTACTTCACACATCGGGTTTCTCGCGGGTAGAGCTTCGGCTCGGAAACTCTTTTCTTCTCGGGATCTTCGGACTTCGAGACTTGCTTTGGGTCTCGGGATGATATCGGGGCTTCAGGGGGGTTAAAATTGCATGTAAAACGATGTAATATGGGCAAGAGAAGAGAGATTTGGCAACCACAAACGGCTGCCCCTTCAAATCTATTTATAGGGTTGTTTTCTCATTTTCCACGTCGTGGGCACTTCTCCCACGTCGTGGGCTTGAACGTCATTGCATGCGTCATCGTCCACTTGATCTGTCAGGCTCCAGAAGGTGTCAAAAGCCCTGCCACATCATGGCCACTTTTGCCACGTCGTGGTCTCCCCTGCCACGTCGTGGTCTCTGACAGTTTTGGGGTTTCGCGCCCCGAACTTCAGAAATTCATAACTTTCGCATACGAACTTCGTTTTCAACGTTCTTTATATCGATTCATAGGTAAAAAAAGATCTAAAACTTTCATTTAGACTTTGTAGGCTAATTTTGACTTTATTTTTAATATATTAATAATATACTATTTTTAGTAGGCCGGGACAGGAAAACTCCGTTCGAAATTCATAACTCCTTCATCTGAACTCCGTTTTCGTCTATCTTTTTATCGTTGGACTAATATTGATGAGAAATTCAATTCTCATTTAGAAAGTTTTGGCTAAATATCACTCGACCTCAATCTCGAATTTCGGGCTGCATACTACTAATGCCGAAACTTCGAAAAATCATAACTTCCTCATACGAAGTCAGATTTAGACGTTCTTTTTATGCACGCTCTCGGTTTAACGTATTCTACGACTTTTATTTAGATTGCTAAGGCCAAATATCACTCTAACGTAAATTCACTATTTACGTCCCGCTGTGTCGTGTCGGTTCTGTCGCGAAACTTCGATAAGTCATAACTTCTTCGTTATAACTCGGATTTCGGTGTTCTTTATATCTACGGAATCCTTGTAACATATACTAAAACTTAGTTAAGATTACTCATTCTAAATAATCTTCCATCAAAAAGTCATTTTTGATGATTATCGTCTCTAAATTGACTAGCCTAGATCTACGGGCGTTACACCACATATCTATCAGGTTGTTGAATGATCCTCTTCGATCTTCTCTTTGCTATAGATTCAGACCCATCATCTTTCCTAGAATCAACACCACTGGACGAAGATCCCATGGGTTTTTCTTGGGTTTCATCTTGTCCAAGTTGTTTACTGCCACCTTGCTCTTTGTCACTTATAACAACTCTTTTGGAGTTTGAGTTGCAAACTTCACCTTCTGGCTAGCACCCTGATCTTTGTTCTCTACTTGACTTGTATCATCTCCTCCCTAGTTACCCATGGCAGATTCATCAAAGGTCACATCTCTACTCATGATAAATTTAGGAGTTCTTCCTTCTTCTGTACACCACCGTTGATAACCTTTTATTCTTGTCGCATATCTTAGAAATATGCACTTCTTGGCTCAAGTTTACCATCATTCACATGAGCATATGCCCCATTGCAAATATACGTAAACTAAAGTAGTCAGAGGGTTTTCCAGACCATACCTCTTATGGAGTCTTCAAAGCAATAACATTTGATGGTGATATGTTCACCAGATAGCAAGCATTGTTAATTACTTCCACCCAAAATTTCTTGGATAAGTTAGCAAATATCCGTATGCACCTTGCATGTTGCATGAGTGTTTGGTTCATTAGTTTTGCCACTCCATTTTTCTATGGTGTCTTTCGTATAGTTCGGCGCCTCACTATGCCTTCTGCCTTGCAGAAATTATCAAATGAAGCATTATAGAACCGCAAGCTATTGTCAGTCCTCAGAGTCTTAACCTGTTTTTTAGTCCTTTTCTCAACCATGGTCTTCCACTCCTTGAAATTCCCAGACATCTCATCTTTGGTCTTCATAAAGTACAACCAAACCTTCCTTGAATAGTCATCAATGAACGTCATAAAGTATGAGGATCCTCTATGAGACTTCACTAGTGCGAGACCCCACAGATCTGAGTGAACATACTCTAGGATTTCCTTGGTTATGTGTTGACCGGTTCCAAACTTCACTTTGTGATGCTTTCCCTTAATGCAAGCTTCACAAAACTTTATCTTTCTAGTAGCCTCTCCACCAAGTAGTCATTGTTTACTTAGAACTAACATGCCCTTCTCACTCTTGTGCCCCCAACCTACGATTCCACAACTCTATCTTGTCATCACCATCATTCAAGGTTTGGGATATGGCCATCATTCGCATAACCGCACTGCCTTCTAGGATATAGATCCATCCACGATTCATCTTCCATTTCATTATTACAAGAGAACCTTTGGTCACTTTGACCGAGTCACCTTCACGAGCATAAGTCATCCCATTCTTAGCCAATATGCCAAGAGAAGTTAGATTCTTCCGAAGTTCTTGAACGTACCAACAATCTAACTTCTTGACCATGCCATTATGCATCTTGATCTGCACTGTGCCACTACCTTTAATACTGCTCACCCAATCATCACCCATCTTGACTATGCCATCCCACTCTTTGAAGGAGCTAGTCGAACCAGTCACGATTATACGTCAAGTGATAGGATGCTCCAGAATCCAAGACCCAAGCATCAGTAGAACTTGATGTACATACAGTAAGTACATCACCATTTTCCCCTTTATTAGAACATTCTTGAACCACAACAGCTATGTTCTTGCTGCTTGATTCACTATTGGACTTCCCATTCTTTAGTTGTGGACAATTTCGCTTGAAGTGGCCCTTCTCCTTACAGTTATAACACTTCATGTTCGATAAACCTTTAGACTTCAATTTTGAACGTGGTCTCCTTTTTTTCCCCCTTTCCTCTCTTATGTCCTTCCTCTCCCAGCAAACAAACCAGAATTGAACACCTCCTCTCTATCTGAAACTTTTCTTTTCAATTCCTTGGACATCAGAGATTCCTTCAATTCATTCACAGTGATCATTATCCTACCATAGAGCATGGTATCAACGAAATTCTTAAAAGAGAACATAAGAGAATCAGCGTCCGATCTTCATCATTAATCTTAACGTCAACACCTTGTAGATCCAAGTTGATGTGATTGTAGTTATCCAAATGATCTTTCACTTGGGTACTTTCATTGATTCTGAGACTATACAACCTTTGCTTCTGATACAACCTGTTCATCAGAGAGTTGTTCTGGTACTTGTCACAAAGTTTATCCTAGAGCCCAGAAGCAGTTGTTTGATCCATGACCACCCTTAGTACTTCATCTGTTAAGCTCCATAGAATGGCATTATGTGCCTTCATCAGAATGACCACCTTCTTCTCAGCCGCCATGTCCTTTGGCAGTTTTGCCTCTCCTTCTAGTGTCGTCGCACATCCTTGTTGAACCAGAAGAGCCCTCATCCTCACCTTCCACAAAATGAAATCATTTGAACCATTGAACTTCTCCAAATCAAACTTGTGAGTAGACATCTTCAATCATAGGAATACAAACCGTAGATCTAACACCACATGCTAGGAAGTAAAGAGGATAACTAGAAAAAATATAAGCACACAAGACACAGTATATACGTGGTTCTGTCAAGGTGACCTATATCCACGGGCAGGAGAGGAGTATTCTTTTATTTCATAGCTCTAAAAATAGAGGTTACAACTACAATTACATAGAGATTGGCCTATCACTATAGAATTCTAAATACAAAATGACCTAGCATTCATCCCTATTTATACTTGAGGTATCAGACCTAAAACCCTAATAGGCCAAGCCCATTGGGCCATGAAAGATGTCAACCAATCATAATCCACCATACAACATCTTCTGGAACATTCTTGAGCATCATCATCTTCTAGGCATACTTGGATCAACATGGCACAACAAAGGAATCAATATGGCACATCATGTACCAAGATGATCCATGATGGCAAAACAGCTTCTTCGTGGAACAACAACAAATCTAGATGGCGCAACATGGATATAAATGACGCAAGAGCATCAAGTATGGCACACAAACATCAATCTTGGAGTAATAGCATCACCATGGAGCAACATGCACATACATAGCACCACAAGGACCTGCATGGCGCAACAAAATGCATCATGGCGCAAGAGGAGAACAAGATGGTGCAAGAGGGAGTGACGTGGCGTAAGAGCATCCCTATCGGCCCATCCCTTTATTAAATGGCACAACAAGGATCCCTTGTTGCTCCATATCACTCCCAAGTGGTCCAAACCTCTTCCAAGTGCTCTAAAACTCGTCTAGATGCACCAAACCCCCTTGTACATGATTCGTTCCTTTGGCACTTGATATGTTCCTTTGTCTGATGATCCATTCCTTTCTTAGAAGATCCGTTCCTTTATCACCTGATCCATGAACCCCAAGTTCTCCATTGAGGTCCAAGTGCTCCAAATGCTCCATGAACATGATCCAAATAGTCGAGCCACTTTTAACATGAACCTTCTGCTACTCAAAACTCTACTCCAAATTCAAACTTCACTCTCTTTAGTTATGTCTAAATAAAAGCTCATTGCTCCAAACTACATGGATTGGATGAGAACTTGAAGATGACTCTTTGTTATGAGAACAAAAATTATGTTCTTGATAACCCCATTTCTGAGGTTGATGAAATGACTGTTACTCCTGAAGAATTATCTCTTCATACACAACATACTGGCGATGCCACTAAGGTCACTTGCATAATGGTTGCAACCATGTTACTTGAGCTACAAAAACTTCTATGTGAAGGGTTTTATAGGTTATAAATCTATGCATGAGGTGGAAAATTACTTAACTCTTAAGTATACATGCAATCTATTTGGATCTATATTTTCTCTATTGATAGCAATAAACTATGAACACCAAGAAACCTAATAGTAGCCTATTATAATCAAAATATACATAGCATTAGGGTTACATACCTCTTGATTATTGTATCAAATAATCAAACCAATATCCTTCTTGAAAACGTTGGAAAGTAAGCACCAAAATTTCAGTGCCTCTAATGTTTTGTACCCAACACCTTAGAAACCCTAGAATAGAGAAAAGGGAGAGGATAGAGGACACAATTTCATTCCTATGCTTGCAGGTAAAGGTATGAACAAAAATAATGATTCCATAGTTTAGGTAACTTGGAAGCAAAGCAAGATTTGAATTCATTAAATAATAACTTTAATCCTAATTCAAATCCTTTCCTTTTATGCAACCAGGAGGCTTCCAAAAACCCTAAGAACCCCTCCAAAACCGTCTATGCCATGGAGGGTTCTAGAATTGCTTCTTTTGTTCAACTATTGAACAATTATAATTCACCCCTTGCACCTTTAACTAATTTCAATGAATTTCGAATTAATTTCATATTAATTCTAATTAATAATGAATTAATTCTAATATATTTCTTATTAATTTATTAACCATATAAATTAAAAAATCAATTATTTAAATATTGATCTCTTGTCAATTTATTAATCACATAACAAAATAAACATATAAATTATCTATTCTTAATTAATATATTAATCACATAATATATTAACAAATTTAAGGGTTGGATTTTCAAAAAGGATTTTGCTTCTATTTGCAAGTTTATACTAATTTAGTTATGAGCTTAGACACCTTAATTCAATGGTCTCCCACTTGGACAAGTCTATAACTATAATTACAAGTATAACCAAACAACAAAGAGTGCTTTCCAAAACAATTGTTGAACTCTGATCCAATTCGATGTTTGACCTAAGATAAATGATCAGCTATTCCTTCCGTTCTACAAGGTATTGTATGGACATGAGACATGGATCAAAATTAATCTTCTAGTCCAAGATTGAGGATGTGATGTAGTGGGAGGTCTCAAATTCACCCTCAGAGATCATGAGTTTCTTGGGTTTAGCAGGATATTACTAGAGATTTATCCAGGATTTCTCAAAGATTGTTGTATCCCTCACTCGTCTGACGAGGAAGGGTGTGGATTTATGTTGGGGGCCAAAGCAGCAGAAGGCGTTTGAGACACTACAACAAAGGTTATGTGAGGCCCCAGTGTTGACCCTTCCGGAGGGTGTCTAGGATTTCGTTGTATTTTGTGATGCATCCATAACTGGTTTAAGGGCGGTTCTTATGCACAGGGAGTTAGTTATTGTGTATGCTTCTCGGCAGCTGAAGCTGCATGAGGCACGATATCCTACTTATGATCTCAAGTTTAGGGCAGTAGTTTTTGCCCATAAGATTTGGAGACATTATCTGTATGGGGTCTAGTGTACAGTCTATACGGATCATAAGAGCTTGCGGTATCTCATGGACCAACTAAACCTGACCATGAGCCAGTACAGGCCGCTTGATGTGGTCAAGGATTATGATTGTGACATCCTTTACCATTTGGGTAAATCGAATGTGGTCACGGATGCTTTGAACCGAAATTCGGTTAGATCTTCGGCTGGGGATATGTGCATGATGATATCGATTGATTCTCCACTTTTGGATTTGATCAGAGGGGCACAGGTAGAAGGAGTCAAGAAGGAGAACTAGAAACAGGAGAGGGTTAGTGGCGAGATCAATAGATTTCTCACTAATAGTTGGGATTGTTGACCCTGATGGGATTTATACAAACAATCCTATGTGTGCATGCAACCCTAATTGGATCTATGTTCTCACTATTAGACATACAACTTTATGAACACAAAAAGAAACTTGGGATACTCCTATGATTTTCGAAGTCCACAAAGGAGAATAGAATACATACCTTTTGTTGTTATATAGCAATAATAACTAGTTCCTTGATCTTCCTTAGCTCTTGAAAGCAAGTACCACAAGTGTAGTACCTCTAATGGCTCACAAACACACTTTGGGTGAGAGGATGAATATGAGAGAGAGGAAGGGAGGCAAGAAGCTCTAAAATTAGACCCTAATAGGGTTTCTCCAAGGTTTGGCCGAATTTAGTGCCTTAGGGTGCTATTTATACTTAAGGCTAACTAGGGTTTCAAGGTGGAAACCCTAATCCCTTAGCTTAGGGCCTAAGCAAGTCCATGAACTCCTTTCCTTAAGCCCTAGGACGAAAAATCCTAGATCCTTCTAGGATTTTCGTTCAAGCCTTAATAAAGGTGATCAAATAGCCCAAAGCCTCAACTATCAAATAATTACAAAACAGTCCATGTACTTTTAATTAATTCCTTTAATCCTGAAATTAATTCCTAATTAATTTCTGATTAAATACTAATTAATAATATGATTCCAAATTAATATATTATTCATATAATATATTAACAAATCATATTTATACCCCAATTTATTATTCTTAATCATAAACCAGCCTCTCTCCTCAACAGTCATCATGTCTAGTCACCAGTGTGAAGGCAATCCAAAAGGACCATGCTCACAATCGGGTCAAGTACATACCAAAATAGTTATGGACTTAGACACTAATCCAACAGTCTCCCACTTGGATAATTCTAATAACTATTATGCGTATAACTTCAGAACCTGATCAGCAATCGTAGCTTTCAAAAGCCGTTGTCAACACTGATCGTATCAGAAACTTGTCCTATAGATAAGGTATCATATATTCCTCCATTCTTGATATCCTATAGACGTGAGACATGGATTGAAATCATTCTCTCAGTGTATATGTTGTTTCCCGATTTCTGATTTATGACGACTGACAACAGACTACAATTGAACACATCAAATTATTCCCGACTTGACCAAGTGCTTAGGGTGTCATGACTAAATCATCAAGGGGCCCACAGATATCGCTTTTATCCCACTTTTGGTAAAAAGGAACGAATAAACTTCGACTCAATGCTAACTTGCACTCACTTACCAAATCACACACAACAATAACTTTTATAACACCAAGTTACTGGTGCGTTTACTTATCATCAATGTGCAACCGACCAGCAAATAACAAATCATACGTCTCGGTTTCAAGAATATACAATACTATCGACTCACAATCACTCGTGATCAAATCCATGAAGTGATTTTTGTGAGCGTGGATTTAATCAATACTCTGATCTTATCAAAGCACTCATGAACTCTGTAGCAAACTTGTGCTATGTCTAAACTCTTTAGACAATCTACAGACGGATTCATGGCAGTCTTCATTCATACCTACTCCCAACGTATGACCGACTGTGGAGGTTCGAATAACCCAGTTATTCTGGAAGTCAAAACATGCAAAGAGAAACACAATGATAATACTTAATCTTATATGACCCCAAACTTGTGAGTATAAATAAAACACCTTTATTTAATCACCATATTGATTACTCATTATCCATTGTTTAATGTTTTAGATAATTAACTTTATAACTCGAATTATAACCATAATTGTCCCATGCTCCAAGCAAACACACTTTGGTTTCCTATGGTCCATACTTTGTGAAATAGATCAATTGAAAAACTTTTCCAATGAAAATAATTTCACAATACCCAATCCTTATAATTAGTGTAAGAATACCCAATTCTTGCCACTTTTAGAATACGTCAGATTCTAATATTTTATGCAATGATCTTTTCGTGAAGTCACGGCACAAAAGCCATAAAGACTCGACCAATGAAATCACAAGGTACTCTATCAAAAATTGTTACAAAACAATTCTATAGATGTGATGTCTCTCACTTAAAGTACATTCCTTTGAACATCCTTTTTGCATAAAATTTTCTAACCTAGATATAAACTCTTAATTTCCAACTCCTAATTATGGAAACATTTCCATATTTGCCATATGACAACTCATTCTAAATAGAATCTTATCTATTCATAATAATGTCGATATGGTCCGTCCAATACTATACTTCCAACTACTCACTAGCGACCAATCCTCAGCGAACTTTGGATCGTCCCTTGATAGTTGTTTAATTACTTTAGTCAAAACCGGTTCTAGTCCCTTTTCCCTCTTAATGCCCTTGGCATTTGGAAAATTTTTAGAACGGTCAAATATTATAGTATATGCAATTGTTCCTATACCCGAAGCATTTGGGACATGATGCATAATGTCTCTCATAAAGACATGATACTTTATCAGTCTTTTGCCATAATATTTTATTTTATGTGCCATGTTCTCACAATTCGAACTATGAAGAGGGATGCCGTAATCATAATCAAATTTTGATAATGCACTATGTATCCATGACTAAATTTATTAACATTCCACAATCTAAGCCTTTAGATTTGAAATGAAGCATAATATTCTCTCCCTTAGTTATAGCAAAACAACTTTTCAACCCTTACGACTTTGCAAAGTATAAATCTTGTTTTCTATAATTAATATTGCTAACTTGCAATACTTACCATAATAATCATGCTCCCACTAACATGATGCTTATTTCCTTATTGGCATAACACTTATGCTCCCACTAGCTTTGACATGTATTCAGAAAACAACTGAACTTCCAGAAAACAATGCGTATTGAATTCCTTAAGTTCATATTTTTAATACTAGATGCTTTGATAATCCTTTATCTAAGCTTCTTAAACTCATACACCTTTTCTTAGAAAGCTTACATGTGTGTCTAAACAATTTTAGAACTTGTATTACAAAGTCCCAAATGTTCGGACTAATTTCCAAATCTCACAATTCGAACTATGAAGAGGGATGTCGTAATCATAATCGAATTTGAGAATGCAATCTACACAGTTGCTATCTTCTTAAAATCTTTCTTAGTGAAAGCGTTTCCTCACAATCATTTTCATGAAGGAGAGAAACCTTATGACACTTAGATTTTATGGTGTATGTGTTCCTATCCATGTGAATTTCCCATAAGCATAATCGAAAGATAATGTTTGTGAAAAATTCAAACTCTTATGGACAGAACTTGTTCATTCTTTATTTCTTGCCGTTAAGGGTCCCACCATTGCTTCCAAGTTATTCAGAAGCTCACCTATTCCAGTCAATGTACTTTAATTGAATAAGGTGATTTTCCTAATGCAATCTATTGAGAACTCGTAGAACTCATATGCATAGTTGACCAAAGTGGAATGGCAATGAAACAAGAATATGTCAGTCACGATAGGTTATAAACCTCAAGTCGTGCGCTAGTAATGATCAACTAGGTTTATTCTTGAATTTGTTCTTGAAGCTTTTCAAGACATTTAAGACTCCCACTGACTCCTTGACATATAAGGTTCTCTTGTCAAGAAACTTTTTTTGATAAACAAATATTCAAGAGTTAGTGTAGATTTTATCAAGACAAAACACTTCACAAAATTGGTCCTAGTTGGTCTTTGTCTTATCCAAGACATCACAACCTACCAATTTCAAATGTGCAAGAAAAAGAAAACTTTTCAAAATTCCACATTTGATGAGTGTTATAAACCTACTTAAGACTTTTCACTCAAGTCACAATCTTGACTCTAAGACTTGATATTGGAACGAATTATGATTGACTTCTTGATTTAACCATTTCTACAATCCTCAATTCCTCTTCTTAGACATACATATATACTAAGACTTACTTAGAGGACCAATTGAGATATAGTTCTTAATCATTAAGACTTATCATAAAACACAATAAAAGGTACTCTCCCTTCTTCTTAGAATAGAGAAACTTTTATCTTTCTGCCTACTTGATTCTTCTTATTTGTTCTGCAATTGATTGAAACTCTTTCAATCAACTCAAAATTATACTTAATCTTATAAGTATAACCATATTTACTAAACTTTAGTAAATCATGACGAATATCTTTGTCACTCTTGTGGTAGACTTGATCAACGTACGACCTAGTGTACTGGATCTCCTAGTCCTTCAATTGACACTTTGTCAAAGAATTAGTCTAAATTTCCCAAATGTGAAAGTTTTTCATTCATCATACAATACACGTTGCATGATTCCAAGTTTCTATCCACTTGAAACTTGGGTGATGAGAAACTCTCACTATTTGGTAAACTCTCGACACTTCCACAAATAACCTAATTAAGAATCAAATCCATTATTGCTAATAATAGAAACCTTCAAACATAAATTTTTCATACACGCCATTGCAAGGATAAGTAAATAAGATAAAATCAAAATTTATTTTATTGCGGAAAAATTTGTCCTTACAATGCAATTCAATTGAAAAACTACGTTATTACGTATTTCTTAGCAATCTATTCTAACTCCAAGTAGTAGCTCAAAAATCTAATCTTCAAGCAATGCGATCGAAATCCATTTCTTCACGATTAGATTCAGCTCACTTCTTCCCTTAAGCTTCCTCTCTTTTCTTCGATCCTACAAAACATCAAAATGTAATCTTATCACATCATGTATTAAGAATATTGAATAGGAAGTTAAAAGAGTCATACGTCTTGACTCTCCCATCTGTTAGATCTCTCAGGTAAATAGGGCAGCTTCGTCTCCAATGCCCCTTATTTTGGCAATAAAAGCAAATGGACTCTTTTGGAATGGCACATGGATGTATCTCAGAGTTTACCTTTTTTGGATTTCCAATGTCACCATTTTCAATGTCCATTGTAGTTTGGGAGTTTGATTCACCAGACAAATTTGCTTGACCAGTATGCCAAATCATTGCTGATTCAGCAGCTATAAGCAAATAGGTGAGATCAACGAGGGTCACCTCAAGATCCATCATATAGTACTCTCTAACGAACTCACTATATGATTCCGGAAGCGACTGAAGAACCCAATCAACAGCCAACTCACCTAAAATCTCGACACCCAACATCATTAACCTATCAATGTGTGACTTCATCTCTAAGACGTGTGCACACACAGGTTTCCCATCTTCGTGTTTACTTGCCAAAAGGGCTTGAGTGATCTTGAACTTTTCAAGCCTTCGTACTTGTGGGTTAGGGAGAATAATTGGAGGAGGTGGAGGAAGTGAAGCATGATCTCTTGTTCCTCGATCGAATCGTGGAATATCATCTTCATGTGGAAAGCTTGTTCCACGGGATTTGGGAAGACCATAGTTGTCATACTTTGACATCTACAAAACGGGAGAAAAATTCAAGTTAGTTGATTGATTGAGTCCTTAATAAATCACCCAAATGAGATATTAAGGCTAGGACCCAACACAATATTCCACAACCTAGGAGAGGGATGTCGTAACCCAAATTGCAGAACATTTGAAGGTAAGTGAATGCGATTCACTAATTTTCCACAATGAAAAACGAAAAAGAGATTAGGTTTTAAATGTATTGAAAAATTCCTAGATCCTTTGAGATTCATTGAACTTTTCAATGGCATGTTTAAATCTCAATATGCCCCTCGATTTGTGACTAGGATGCCGAGGATCACAAAACAGGGTGTGAATAACCATGCAAACTTACATGGTGCCCCTAATGTTATAGTCACCTATTCTAAGTGTCGGTTAACCACACACGCTCCACCGAACTATGACAAATATTGAGTCGCCCTTTGCTACCTTTGCTTAGAACCATTTAGTGTGTCGGTTAACCACACACGCTCCACTAACGTCTTCGCAAGGGCACAAAGTGTAATTTCATGGAATCGCATCAATTCACTTTTGCCTCAAGTAACTAAGATTGGTAATTTTGTAAAAAAAACATTTAGTTAATTTATACTTCATTATACTTTTAATGGAAAGGGTTTGCCCTATCCTACCCGTTTGGCTAACGACCCTCCACCAATCAAGGAAGCGGTGGGTTAGAGTGGACACCCATTAAACAACCATTTTATAGGCCATAACCTTATACCCCCCCTTATAGACCGGCTTCGTGAATGAGGTCTACTAACGGTAAGACAAGCACTTTAAGTTATACATATATAATATTAGACTTTTAATGTTATATATAGTATAAGGGTGTATTTTACGCTTTTAAAATACTAGGTGGTTTAATTTAATAAATTACACTTTTAATTTGATTAAATATAAACCATATGATTATGGATTTATTAACTCTTTTTAATTATACTTTTAATTAACTTAACAAAACCATAAGGGTGTAATTTGAACTTTTCAAAATAAGGGTTTTAGAATTTAGACTTTCAAAATCAAACCTTTTAATCAAACAATTTAAATTCCAAAACTTGAGGGCAGGTTTTGAAACTTTTCAAAACAAATTAGGCTTTAATTTTATTCAAAATTTTCGAAAATCCAACCCTTAAATTTTAAAATTTTAAATATTAAAACATTGATTTAGTAATTATCCAAAATTAAACAATTAATTTTAATTATTAAATCTTGTAGGATTATCTATTAAATTAAACAATTAATTTAATCTAATCCCAAATCCCCTAAGATTTGAAAATTTATGGAATGAGATAATTCGTAAGATCTTTAATTATCTATATAAGGAATCAAGGATAATAACAAGATATGGCATTATCGAAATCCCTAAAATTTGGGAATCCTATCTAAGGACAAAGCAAATTTCTAAATTCTAGGGTTAGACAACCCTAAAATCGAAATCTTGGGGCCAAAGAAAAAGGTTTAGGAAACCCTACCAAAAATTTCGAAATCTAGGGTTTAGAAACCCTAATTTCGAAAATCAAGCCTCCAGGGTTTATTAGCCATAAACCCTAATTGTCATATTCATACATTTGTATCAAATCACATTGAAAACAAAAACCAATGGCTCTGATACCACTGATGGGATTTATACAAACAATCCTATGTGTGCATGCAACCCTAATTGGATCTATGTTCTCACTATTAGACATACAACTTTATGAGCACAAAAAGAAACTTGGGATACTCCTATGATTTTCGAAATCCACAAAGGAGAATAGAATACATACCTTTTGTTGTTATATAGCAATAATAACTAGTTCCTTGATCTTCCTTAGCTCTTGAAAGCAAGTACCACAATTGTAGTACCTCTAATGGCTCACAAACACACTTTGGGTGAGAGGATGAATATGAGAGAGAGGAAGGGAGGCAAGAAGCTCTAAAATTCGACCCTAATAGGGTTTCTCCAAGGGTTGGCCGAATTTAGTGCCTTAGGGTGCTATTTATACTTAAGGCTAACTAGGGTTTCAAGGTGGAAACCCTAATCCCTTAGCTTAGGGCCTAAGCAAGTCCATGAACTCCTTTCCTTAAGCCCTTGGACGAAAAATCCTAGATCCTTCTAGGATTTTCGTTCAAGCCTTAATAAAGGAGATCAAATAGCCCAAAGTCTCAACTATCAAATAATTACAAAACAACCCCTGCACTTTTAATTAATTCCTTTAATCCCGAAATTTATTCCTAATTAATTTATGATTAAATACTAATTAATAATATGATTCCAAATTAATATATTATTCATATAATATATTAAAAAATCATATTTATACCCCAATTTATTATTCTTAATCATAAACCAGCCTCTCTCCACAACAATCATCCTGTCTAGTCACTAGTGTGAAGGCAACCCAAAAGGACCATGCTTAGAATCGGGTCAAGTACATACCAAAATAGTTATGTACTTAGACACTAATCCAACAGACCCGATGTGGTTGAGTTTGGGTTTCAGTTTCTAACGAGTTCAGATAGATAGTTTTGGAGGAGGCACATTAGTCTCGCTTTTCGATACACTCGGGAGCCACCAAGATGTATCAAGATTTGAGACTTAGTTACTAGTGGTCGTGTATGAAGCGGGAGATAGCTTAGTATGTTGAGACGTGCTTCGCATGTAGAATGGTGAAGGTCGAGCACCAAAGGCCGCATGGCAAGCTACAACCTTTAGAAGTTCCCATGTGGAAGTGGGCACAGATCACCATGGATTTTATCACCAAGCTACCGAGGACTGCCAATGGTTTTGATGTTATCTGGGTCATCGTGGATCGATTGACCAAGAGTGCCCACTTTTTAGTCATCTAGGAGAGCTCCTCGGCCGAGAAGTTGACCGATGTGTATATTTGTGCATTTTTGCTCATCATGGGGTTCCAGTTTCCATTATATCAGATCGAGATGTTCGGTTCACTTCACGATTTTGGTAGAAGTTCCACAAGGAACTGGGTACAAGGCTACATTTCAACACTGCTTATCATCCCCAGACTGATGGCCAGAGTGGGAAGATCATCCAGACAGTTTAGGATATGTTGTGGGCTTATGTCATAGATTTTGGTGGAACTTGGGATTCCTACCTACCTCTCATAGAGTTATCATGCAACATCAGTTATCAATCCAGCATTGGTGCACCACCGTTCAAACTTTTGTATGGTTAGAGATGTCGTACCCAATTTGTTGGGAGGAGGTTGGTCACAGAGTTATGGGGAGAACTGAGGTAGTCCTCCAGACTACAGAGCTCATCCAATAGATTCGGCAGAGATTGCAGAAAGGTCATAGTCGGCAGAAGAGCAATGTTGAACGATGTCAATAAGAGTTGGAGTTTCATGTCCGTGATATGGTACTAGTGAAGGTCCCCAGAAGGGTGTAATACGCTTCAGGAAGAGGGGGAAATTGGGTCCCCGGTATATTGGACCGTTCCATGTGATCGTCAGGGTGCGCAGGGCGACCTATCGGTTGGATTTACCGAGTGAACTCAGTCAGATCCACAACACTTTCCATGTTTCGTAGTTGTGGAAGTGCATGTTGGATGAAGAGGGAGTGTTCCCTTTGGATGATATTCAAGTCGATGAGCTCCTGAATTATATTGAGAGGCCGGTAGCAGTGCTGGAGAGGAAGATGAAGGTCCTATGCAAAAAGGAGATACCTTTAGTAAAGGTTCAGTTGCAACATCGGAGAGGCTCCGAGTGGACCTGGGAGCCCGAGTCTGAGATGCATGAGCATTAACCGAAGTTGTTCATAGCAATAGACTTCGAGGAAGAATTCAAGTTCAAGTGGGGGAGAATTGTAACATCCCGATGATGAGGTAATCTCAATTTTAACCCTATGTATGAAGAAATATTGCATCTTGGCCCCTATGCATTAAAAGGATTGCAAAATGGCTCATAGTGGCATTTTGGTAAATTTGATTGGGGCTTAGTACGTTGAGTGTATGCTTCGTATGCAATTCGTATATGCGAGAGCTTTTTACACTAGGCATACATTGCGTACATAGGGCATACATGCGAGGGTTTCAAACCCTAAAATTTAGGGTTTGGACCCTATTTAAACATCTTTTTGGCCCTAAGACCTTCACCATTATTAGCCTACACCTAAAAATCATCCCTCTAGCTAACCTTATGTAACACCGTGAAAATTTACAAGCAATTTAAACTTTTCAAAAACAACCCATATTCAGTAAGTTATTAAAAAGGTTTTCAGTTCATTTATTATCAGAGTATTCCAGAAACATCAACATAAAACTGAGGAGCGGTACGATCACGCCTTCGCCTTGCCACGGTCGCCTGAAGTACATGAAACAATAAACTGAAACTGTAAGCTCGAAAGCTTAGTGAGTTACCCCCAAAATACCAACCACAATACTATACACATATCATATCATATCATAAACCGAACATCCATGCATATCGAGTCTACAGTGTGACTGGTCCGCCTGCACCAGGCCTTCAGTCCACCCGGTCCACTCTCTCTTCGAGTCTACAGTATGACTGGTCCACCCGCACCGGGCCTTCAGTCCACCTGGTCCACTCTCTGAGTCTATAGTAAGACTGGTATGCCCGCACTGGGCCTTCAGTTTGTCTAGTCCACTCTTCGATCCTCGGCACGTCTGGTCCGCCCTCTTGGGGCCTTCAGCCTATCCGGACCGCTTGCCGGGCCTTCGGTCTAACCGGTCCGCCCTGGGTATGTTGGCCTACAACACAAAGCAGGACCCGCCTCAACCCAACCCCAGTCCAACAACCATGTGCACATAAACATATAATCATATAGCAATTCACAACTAGTCAACCGATCTAACAGATCACATAACATAACGACATCCTAACCAGTCACTAACATATCATCATCCTATATACCAGTATACCGACCTTAACCAGGTCTCTAACATATACCATCCTAACTACCAGGATGCAGACATAGCAAAGCAATAACATAACAAACAACTACCCGGATTCCCATCCGATAAAGGGCCGGCCTTAGTGCTTTAGACCCTGTTGGTATAGTGAGGATAACTCACCTACAACTGCCGACTTAAAGAAATAAGATCACACTGCTCCGACCACCAGTACGAGCTCCACCACTGAACATTACCAATTAACCAAAACCAATAAGCACCAACAATTACCAAAATACCCTCTAAAGTCAAACTGGTCAGCCCTTGGTCCAAGTCAAACTCCTTACTCAAAGTCAACCTTCCTGGTTGACCCTACTCGCCGAGTCAACTCTTTGAATCTTCGAGTTCCTATGCTTAGAAACTTCCCATGCCACGACCTAACTCACCGAGTCACCCCAAGACTCGTCGAGTCCAAAAATCTTCGAGTCCCATCCTGCTCAACTCACCGAGTCATCCCTCGACTCACCGATTCACAGCTCAACTAGAAAAGGCTAGGGTCTACGACCAGACACGCCGAGTCCAAGAACAGACTCGCCGAGTCCAAGGCAATCTTCAACAGACTCGTCGAGTTGTTCTTCCAACTCGCCGAGTCCACACGGGACTAATCGGACCAAACCCTACCCGACTCATCGAGTCTTCTCCCAGACTCGCCGAGTCCACACGAGTTATTCCATAATCTGTAATTACAGAGCTTCTCCTTTGCTCCAAACAATAGATCAGGGCTCCTATGGTTCATTAGCAACATAAAGTTTCTACCTTTACGTGCTTCCATGACCCATTCACCAAAAACCAAGCTAAAATGGAACTTAACTTATTAGGGCTGGCTTTTGCATAGCTAAACAAAGGGCTTTCTTCACATAGAATCCATATAGAACTCAGATCTGGAGTTTCAAATCCAGATCTAGCTCATGCATCAAGATCTCATCATAAATTCCTCCAAACAAACCCTAAAGCTCCATGAAAGGTGGATCTAGAAGAAATAAAGCCAAGATGACGAATCCTTACCTCAAAACAACCTCCAACTGAAGAGTAAACCAAATATCCTCAAGCCTCCTTGACCCAAGCTTCTTAATCTTCAAGAGTTCCTTCCTAAATCCACTTATCAAGCTCCAAAATGCTCCCAAGGCTCTTACTTATGATTTTAGGGCTGCTGATTCTCAGTGGAGTAATAAGGGGCCGGAATAGGGGCTTAAGGCTCCGTAAATAGGGTGCAAACCCTAGGAGTTAGGGTTTCTCATTCCATCACGGACTTGTCGAGTCCAGCCTCCGACTCGGCGAGACCGATCACTTAACACGTGTCCGGCACACGCTTAGACTCGACGAGTTGCAGCTCCTACTCGCCGAGTTCCTCTTTTCCAAACTTACACTTTGCCCCCTGAACTCTTCTTTCTGACTTGGGATGTTACACCTTAAGTGTGAAGAGTTCCCCTTGAGCTCAGTTGTGTGTTTTGTTGGTGTTCTTGAAGGAGAAGAAGAAGGTGGTAGAAAGATATTAGAGCTTGGAAGGAGTTTGGATCTGGGATTCTCACCTTGCTAGCAACCTTCTGAAGTTAAAAAGCTCCTAGCTTGATAATCTTTTCTTATAGATCTAGATATTACTTCATTTAGGGCGTTTTTTGGTCCCAATCTTTGTGATTCTTGAGCATTTCATTCTCTTGATCAAATAAGTCGTCCTTTCAGATCCAATGAGGGGTCTTTAGTTATAAAAATGAGATCTTGATGATTAGTTCTTCCCCATGCATGCTCTAGAAGGTCTTTAGGTGTTAAGAAGTTGGGATTGTTTGTATTAAGCACTTAATGGGCATGCAAAGTCATAAAGTTGGAGACTTTATGACTCTCAGTGGTATTTTGGCCTTGGATCTGCATTTGGACATCAAAAGTCGAAGTATTAAGCTTTTAAGTGGTTAAGAAGGAAACATGTGCGTACGCTGGACGTACTGAATGGTACGTTCCGCATATGCAGGTTGAGCCCCAATGCCTCGGACCACAAGTACGCATCACGTACATCCAGAGTACACCCCACATACGAGGCCTGAGTTAACTCGACTGAGTTAATTCGGCTGGGTTGACTCAGTGGATTTTGCTGATATTGACCAAGGATATTTTGGGTTTTTTGAGCGATTAATTGAGATTAAGTCCTTGGTTTTGGTTTGGTGGTCATGGAGACGATTTTTCAGAACATAGATTTATTCAACTTGCATTCCGACTGAGAGGTGAGTTTTCCTCACTATACTTGCGGATCGAAGGTACCAACATCGGCCGAGTAGATTATGTATCATGTTATAGGATGTTGCTATGTTGTAGTGAACTGTTAAGATCTGCATGTTTATCTATTTGTTGGTATATGTTTATCTGTTATGCATATGTCGACATAGTACAGTTGGGTTGAGGTTGTACTGCTTTATGCGGTAGCCTACAAACTCAGGAGCAATCTAGACATAAGTTGTGGGCCTGAGGGATAGCCAGACTTATGCAGTGGGCTCGAGAGAAATCCATATATGATTTGAGGGCCCGATAGGCATGGCAGACTCATACTGTGGGCTCATGGGTAATCCAGTATTTTAACTTTGGACCCAATATATGATGTTAAATGTATGTGTGTGTTGGTAATTTGGGCAAACTCACTCAGCTTTGGCTTACATTTTTTTATCATTTCAGATACTTCTGAGGATCGTGGGAAAGCAAACCTGTGGCTGGACTGGGCGAGTTGGTGCTGTGTGGAGAAAACCCTAATTTCGGAGGATGAGCCCTATATAAAGGACATTATACCCTCTCCCCAGCCTCTTTACCCTCTCTTGAAGTCCAGAAAACCCTAGAATCATGTATAGCCTCCATTGATGAAGAATTAGAGCTTGGGAAGAGAACTTGAGAAGAAGAAGGTTGAAGATTAAGAGGCTAGCATTTGGATATTATTGTAGATCAGGGATCTACTCCTCCTTTGGATCATTTCTGAGGTAACAATCTGTTACCTTGAGTTTCCTTCTTCTTGATTTGTTCTTAGTTGCTATTTTGGGGATTATGGCTTGAGTGGATTCAATTGGAAGTTTAGAAGCTAGATCTGAAGTTGAAACTTTAGATCCAAGCTTGTAATGATCCTATTTGTTGTTAAGATGCTGCCCAAGAATGGTTGATGAAGCCCTTTTGTCCCAAATCCAAACCCTAGAGTGTAAAATGCTTAGATCTACTTGGATTCACGTAAATGTTGCCACTTTACGTGATGGATGGCTTGTATAAGAGTAGATCTATGGATTTGAGACCCTGCATGGCTTGGAAAGCCTTTGTATGGGTTAAGAGCTAGTGGCACTCGGCGAGTCACATGGGTATACTCGGCGAGTTGCATGAAGGTCGGCAGGAACTCGACGAGTTGGAAGAACAACTCGGTGAGTTGGTTGAAGATAGCCTTGGACTCGGCGAGTTTGTTCTTGGACTCGGCGATTCTGGTCGTGAGGTCCTAACCTTCTTCTGGTTGAGCCGTGAATCGGTGAGTCAAAGGAGGACTCGGTGAGTTGAATGCGAGGGAACTCAGAGTTGTTGGACTCGGCAAGTTGAGTCGCAGATTGGGGAAGTTCTGAGCATGGGGACTCGACGAGTCATCGGGTTGACTCGGCGAGTAGAGTCAGTCAGGAGGTTGACTTTGACTTTGACTTTGACCAAGGGTTGACTAGTTGGCTTCCAAGGGCATTTTGGTAATTGTTGGCATTTGTTTTGAGTTCAGTGTTGGTATTGGCTAGTGGTGGAGATCGTGTCAGTGGTCGGAGCATCTTGGTCTTATCTTTTCAGTCGGCAATTGCGAGGTGAGTTATCCTCACTATATCGACAGGGTTTACGGCACCAAGGCCGACCCTTTATCGGATTGTGATGATTGCATCCGGTAGTTATGATGGTATATGTTAGAGATCTGGTTAAGGTTGGTATCATTGTATATATGATGATGCTATGTTAGTGACCGGTTAGGTCGGTATCCTGGTTAGGATGATGTTATGCTATGTGATCTGTTGGATCGGTATGATTGGATGTGATTCGTTATATGTTTTAATGTTTATGTGCACATGGTTGTTGGACTGGGGTTGGGTTGACGTGGGTCCTGCTTTGTGCTGTAGGCCAACATACCCAGGGCGGAACAATTATCCCGAAGGCCTAACGAGCGTTCCGAATAGGCTATAGTCCCCAAGAGGGCGGACCAGACGTGCCGAGGCTCGGAGAGTGGAGCAGGCCGACTGTAGGCCCAGTGCGGGCAGACCAGTCATACTGTAGACTCAGAGAGTGGATCAGATGGATTAAAGGCCCGGTGCGGGTGGACCAGTCACACTGTAGACTCGATGTATGTGGCTAGACTCGGAGGGTGGACCAGGTGGACTGAAGGCCGGTGCAACGGACCAGTCACACAGTAGACTCGAAGTGCATGGCTGTTCTGGGTTCTGTTATGAGATGGCATGTGGTGCGTGTATGGTATATGTGGTTGGTATTTTGGGGGTGTCTCACTAAGCTTTCGGGCTTACAGTTATGGTTTAATGTTTTTCAGGTTCTTCAGGAGACCGTGGCAAGGCAAAGGCGTGATCGTACCGCTCCTCATGATTGTGTTTTATGATGTGGTTCTGGGAAGACTCTGATAATAATTGTATTGAAAACCTTTTTGTAATAACTTTATGAAATGGGTTGTTTTTGAAAATTTTAAATTGATTGAAATTTTTAGAGCGTTACAGTTACCTCTTTCATGAAAATGATTGTGAGGAAATGCTTTCACTATGAGAGATTTTAAGAAGATAGCAATTGTGAAAATTGAATTCTCAAATTCGATTATGGTTATGGCATCCCTTTCCATAGTTCGAATTGTGAGATTTGGCAAGTAGTCTAAACATTTGGGACTTATTGATATAATCTCTGAATTGTTTAGACACAAATATGAGTTAATGCAAAGGTGTATGAGTTTAAGAAGCTTAGATAAGGCTTATCAAAGCATTAGGTATTAGAAATATGAACTTAAGAAATTCAATAGGTATTGTTTTCTGAAAGTTCAACTGTTTTTTGAATACATGTCAAAGCTAGTGGGAGCATAAGTGTTATGCTTGTATGATAATAATCATCATGATAGTGGGAGCATAAGTGTTATGCTTGTATGATTATTATGGCAAGTATTGCAAGTTAGCAATATTAATTATAGGAAACAAGAGTTATACTTTGCAAAGTCGTAAAGGTCGAAAAGTTGTTTTGCTATAATTAAGGGAGAGAATATTATGCTTCATTTAAAATCTAAAGGCTTAGATTGTGGAATTTTAATAAATTTAGTCAAGGATACATAGTGTGTTCTCACATTTCGATTATGATTATGGCATCCCTCTTCATAGTTCGAATTATGAGAACGTGACACATAAAATATTATGGCAGAAGATTGATAAAGTATCATATCTTTATGTAAGACGTTATGCATCGTGTCCCATACGCTTCAGGTATAGGATCGATTGCAAATGCTATAAAATTTGATCATTCTAAAATTTTCCAAATGTCTAGCACATTAAGAGGGAAAAAGGACTAGAATCGGTTTTAACTAGAATAATTAAACAACTATCAAATGACGATCCAAAGTTCGTTGAAGATTGGTTGCTTGTGAATAGTTGGAAGTATGGTATTGGATGGACCATATCGACATTATTATGAATAGACAAGATTCTATTAAGAATGAGTTGTCATATGGGAAATATGGAAATGTTTCCATATTGGGAGTTGGATATTGAGAATCTATGTCTAGATTAGAAACTTTTATGCAAGAAGGATGTTCAAAGGAATGTACTTTAAGTGAGAGACATCATATCTATAGAATTGTTTCTGATAGAGATTGGCCAAGTCTTGATGATTTTGAGCTATGACTTTACGAAAGGATCATTGCATAAAATGTTAGAATCTAGCATATTCTATAAGTGGCAAGAATTTGATATTCTTATACTTATGATAAGGATTGGGAGTTGTGAAATGAGTATGATTGGAAATGTGTTCATTTGATCTATTTCACAAAGTAAGGACCATAAGTAAACATTGTGTGCATGCTAAGAGCATGGGACAATTGTTGTTATAATTCAAGTAAGAAGTTGATTACCCGAAACAACAAATAATGAGTAATCAATATGGTGTTTAAATAAAATGTTTTATTTATACCCAAAGTTTGGGGCCATATGAGATTAGTGTTATTCTTGTGTTTCACTTTGCATGTTTTGACTTCCTGAATAATTAAATTATTTCAGAATAATCAAATTATTCGAACGGTCTACAGTCGTCCATATGTTGGAAGTAGGTATGAATGAGGACTGTCATGAATTGGTTTGTAGATTGTCTAAAGTGTATTAGACATAGCAAAGGTTTGCTACAACGTTCGTGAGTGCTTGTGAATATGATTTTGAGCATTGGATTAAACCCACGCTCACAAGAATCACTACATGGATTTTATCACGAGTGATTGTGAGTCAATAATAATGTATATTATTGAAAACGAGACGTGTGAGTTGTTATTTGCTGGTCGGTTGCACATTGATGATAAGTAAATGCATCAGTAACTTGGTATTATAAAACTTATTGTTGTGTGTGATTCAATGAGTAAATACAAGCAAGCATTGAGTCGAAGTTTATCCATTCCTTTTTTTTCCCAAAGTGGGATAAAAGCGATATCTTTGGTCCCCTCGATGATTTAGTGATGACACCTAAGCGCTTGGCCAAGCCGGGACTAATTTGATGTGTTCAATTGTAGTCTGTTGTCAGTCGTCATAAATCGGAAATCGGGAAACAACACATAGACTAAGAGAATGATTTAAATCCATGTCTCAGTATATATGATATCTAGAATGGAGGAGTATATAATCCCTTATCTAAAGGACACGCTTCTGATAAGATCAGAGTTGACAGCGGCTTTTGAAAGCTATGATTGCTAATCAGGATCTGAAGTTATACGCATAATAGTTATTAGACTTATCCAAGTGGGAGACTGTTGGATTAGTGTCTAAGTCCATAACTATTTTGGTATGTACTTGACCCAATTATGAGCATGGTCCTTTTGGGTTGCCTTCACCATATCAATATGTAGGATGAATTAAGAAGAGAAAGGTTTAATTATGATTTATTAATATATTATAAGAATAATATATTAAAGGAGAAATCATATTGTTTAATTAATATTAGTCAAGAATTAATTAAGAATTAATTTTGTGGCTAAAAGAGATTAATTAAACTTAGGGGATTGGATTTGTAATTATGAGATAATTACAATTGGGCTATGGATTACTTAATAATATATAGGTTGGACGAATTCTATGGGGAAGCCCATTAGAAATCGTCCAAGGGATATGTTAAAGGAATCGATGGGCTACTTAGGGCTTAAGCAGTCAGATTAGGGTTTCCTAGTTGAAAACCCTAATAGCCTACCTATATAAAGGAACCCTATTGCCCCCAAAACGTGGCTAAGACTCCCTCTAGGGTTTGTAGACGTTTTTTGGCTGCCTCCTCTCTTCTCCTCTTCATCTAAGTTGCTTTTGGTGTTTGTGACTCCATTAGAGGTGCAACATTTGAGGCGCTAAGCTTTCTGAAGCCAAGGATTGATTGTTATTGCTATATAACAATCAAAGGTAAGATCTAAACCCTATTTTATGTTAATATGATTAGTTGTATGCTAGATCTAGGGTTTATAGCTTTGGATATTCAATTTCATGTTCATTAGACAAACTAGATCCAAAAACTATTAGGGTTTGCATGTACACAATAGGAATGATGTATTGTTCAAAACCCATCAGTGGTATCAGAGCCAATGTTGTTTGTTTGATGTATTTGATGCTATTATGGATTATTCTTGCTTAAGAATCGAAAATTAGGGTTTCTGGGGGCTGGACTCGCCGAGTCCATGGTTGAACTCACCGAGTCCATGGTGAACTCGACGAGTCCATGCTTGACTCGACGAATCAACTCGTCAGAAAGAGGTAATTTCGGGTTTTTATGCTATTTTGGCTTAGGATTATTACCAAAAACGTTTTTGATGAATAAAATCCGATTTTTATTGATTTTGGGTGAATATCTTTACCAAAATAGAAGATAATTACCAATTAATCAAATATTTGTTGCCTTATAAGATAATGTTTAATTATTTGGGTTATTTAATGAATTATCTTGCAAGAATTTGGACTATGTCAAATTAGATAATCACCAATTAATTGTTAATTGCTTTATTTGAATTTTGTGATCTAGAATATTCTTGATTAAGTTTGGAAAAGTTTCAAATTACTCCCTTTAGGTTTTATAGTTTAAATTTGAACTTAAAAGTTTTGTTTTTGAAATTTAAATAAGTTAAACCCTAATGTTTTGAAATGTTTCAAAACTTGCCCTCAAGTTTTGGAATTTAAAAGTTGATTAAAAGTTTAATTTTGAAAATGTTAAATTCTAAAACCCTAGTATTTTGAAAAGTTCAAATTACACCCTTATGGTTTTATTAATTAATTAAAGTGTATAATTAAAAGAGATTTAATAAACCCATAAAGTTTTGGTTTACATTTAATTAAATTAAAAGTATAATTTATTAAATTAGACCACCTAGTATTTTAAAAGTGTAAAATACACCCTATACTATATATAACATTAAAAGTCTAGTATTATATATGTATGAGTAAAGTGTCAGTCTTACCGTTAGTAGGCCTCATTCATGAAGCTGGTCTATAAGGGGTGTTTAAGGAAATTGTCTATAAAATGGCGATTGAATGGGTATCCACTCTTACCCACCGCACTCTTGACTAGTGGAGGGTCGTTAGCCAAACGGGTAGGATAGGACAAAAACCATTTCCATTAAAAGTATAATGAAGTATAAAGTAACTAAATGTTTAACAAAATTCCCAATCTTAGTTACTTTAGGCAAAAGTGAATTGATGCAATTCCATGAAATTACACTTTGTGCCCTTGCGAAGACGTTAGGGGAGCGTGTGTGGTTAACCGGCACACTAAATGGTTCTAAGCAAAGGTAGCAAAGGGTGACTCATTGTTTTTCATAGTTCGGTGGAGCGTGTGTGGTTAACCGGCACATCGAATAAGTGACTGTAACATTGGGGGCACCATGTAAGTTTGCATGGTTATTCACACCCTGTTTTGTGATCCTCGGCATCCCAGTCACAAATCGAGGGGCATATCGAGATTTAAACATGTCATTGAAAGGTTCAATGAATCTCAAAGGATCTAGGAGTTTTCAATGCATTTAAAACCTAATCTCTTTTCGTTTTTCATGGTGGAAAATTAGTGAATCGTCATTCACTTACCTTCAAATGTTCCGCAATTTGGGTTACGACATCCCTCTCCCAAGTTGTGGAATATTGTGTTGGGTCCTAGCCTTAATATCTCATTTGGGTGATTTATTATGGACTCTATTAATCAACTAACTTGAATTTTCTTCCGTTTTGTAGATGTCAAAGTATGACAACTATGGTCTTCCCAAATTCCGTGGAACAAGCTTTCCACATGAAGATGATATTCCACGATTCGTTCGAGGAACAAGATATCATCCTTCACCTCCTCCAATTGTTCTCCTTACCCCACAAGTTCAAAGGCTTGAAAAGTTCAAGCTCACTCAAGCCCTGTTGGAAATTAAGCATGGAGATGGGAAACCTGTGTGTGCACACGTCTTAGAGATGAAGTCACACATTGATAGGTTAAGGATGTTAGGTGTTGAGATTTTAGGAGAGTTGGCTATTGACTGGGTTCTTCAGTCACTTCCTGAATCATATAGTGAGTTTGTTAGAGAGTACTATATGATGGATCACGACGTGACCCTCATTGATCTCACCTATTTGCTTATAGCTGCTGAATCAGAAATGATTTGGCGTGCTGGTCAAGCAAATTTTTCTGGTAAGTCAAACTCTCAAACTGCAATGGACATCGGAAGTCTAGAAAGAACTAAGTCTATGATTGTCCGATGTGCTGTGCCAAAAGAGTCCATTTCCTTTTATTGCCAAGAGAAGGGGCATTGGAGACGAAGCTGCCCTAACTACCTGAGAGATCTAAGAGATGGGAGAGTCAAGACGTATGGCTCTACTTCAGGTAAAATCCAGTAACCAACTCTTTTAAGTTCCTATTCTAGATTCTTAATATATGATGTGATAAGATTACATTTTGATGTTTTGTAGGATCGAAGAAAAGAGAGGAAGCTTAAGGGAATTTACCAAATAGGGAGAGTTTCTTATCGCCCAAATTTCTTGCAATGCCGTGTATGAAAAATTGATGTTTGAATGTTTCTATTATTAGCAATAATGGATTTGATTCTTAATTATGTTATTTGTAGAAATGTCGAGAATTTACCAAATAGGGAGAGTTTCTTATCGCCCAAATTTCAATTGGACAGAAACTTGGAATCATGCAACGAGTATTGTATGATGAATGAATTAACTTTCACATTTGGGAAATTTAGACTAATTCTTTGACAAAGTGTCAATTGAGGGACTAGGAGATCGAGTACACTAGGTCGTACGTTGATCAAGTCTACCACAAGAGTGATAGAGATATTCGTCATGATTTACTAAAGTTTAGTGAATATGATTATACTTATAAGATTAAGTGTAATTATGAGTTGATTAAAAGAGTTTCAATCAATAGCAGAACGAATAAGAATAATCAAGTAGGCAGAAAGATAAAAGTTTCTCTATTCTAAGAAGAAGGGAGAGTACCTTTTATTATGTTTTATGATAGGTCTTAATGATTAAGAACCATATCTCAATTGATCCTCTAAGTGAGTCTTAGTACAACTGTATGTCTGAGAAGAGGAATCAAGGATTGAAGAAATGGTTAAATCAAGAAGTCAATCATACTTCGTTCCAAAAACAAGTCTGAGAGTTAAGATTGTGACATTGAGTGACAAGTCTTAAGAAGGTTTATAACATTCATCAAATATGGAATTTGGACAAGGTTTTCTTATTCTTGCACATTTGAAATTGGAAAGTTGTGATGTCTTGGAAAAGACGAAGACCAACTAGGACCAATTTTGTGAAGTGTTTTGTCTTGATAAAAGCTACACTAACTCTTGAATATTTTTTTGTCGAGAAATGTTTATTGACAAGAGAATCTTATATGTCAAGGAGTCAGTGGGATTCTTAATGGTCTTGAATGGTTTCAAAACAAATCAAGAATAAACCTTATCAATCATCACTAGCACACGACTTGAGGTTTATAACCTATCGTGTTGACGTTATTTTGTTTCTGTGCCATTCCAATTGAGTTAATTATGCATGCGAGTTCTATGAGTTCTCATTTGAACGCATAAAAGGCAAGCACCTTGATCAATGAAAAGTACATTGATAGGAAAGGGTGAGCTACTTAACTACTTGGAAGACATGGTGGGCACCCGTGTTACCATAAGGCAAGAGATCAAGATTTAGAAGGTTTGGTCCATATGAGTTTGGATTTGTCGCAAACTTTTGTTTTGGCAAATTCACATGGATAGGAACTCATATACCATAAAATCTAAGTGTCATAAGATTACTGTAACATCCCGAGTTCAGAAGTGCAAGTTCAGGGTTCAAAGTGTAAATATGAAAGGGCAAATCGGCAAGTCCATGGGTGGACTCGGCGAGTAGGGTCGCGATTCTGGTCGCGTGTTAAGTGGCCAACTCGGCGAGTTGGTGCTGTGTGGAGAAAACCCTAATTTCGGAGGATGATCCCTATATAAAGGACATTATAACCTCTCCCCAGCCTCTTTACCCTCTCTTGAAGTCCAGAAAACCCTAGAATCGTGTATAGCCTCCATTGATGAAGAATTAGAGCTTGGGAAGAGAACTTGAGAAGAAGAAGGTTGAAGATTAAGAGGCTAGCATTTGGATATTATTGTAGATCAGGGATCTACTCCTCCTTTGGATCATTTCTGAGGTAACAATATGTTACCTTGAGTTTCCTTCTTCTTGATTTGTTCTTAGTTGCTATTTTGGGGATTATGGATTGAGTGGATTCAATTGCAAGTTTAGAAGCTATATTTGAAGTTGAAACTTCAGATCCAAGCTTGTAATGATCCTATTTGTTGTTAAGATGCTGCCTAATAATGGTTGATGAAGCCCTTTTGTCCCAAATCCAAACCCTAGAGTGTAAAATGCTTAGATCTACTTGGATTCACGTAAAGTTTGCCACTTTACGTGATGGATGGCTTGTATAAGAGTAGATCTATGGATTTGAGACCCTACATGGCTTGGAAAGCCTCTGTATGGGTTAAGAGCTAGTGGCACTCGGCGAGTCACATGGGTGTACTCGGCGAGTTGCATGAGGGTGGGCAGGAACTCGATGAGTTGGAAGAACAACTCGGCGAGTTGGTTGAAGATAGCCTTGGACTCGGTGAGTTTGTTCTTGGACTCAGCGAGTCTGGTCGTGAGGTCCTCACCTTCTTCAGGTTGAGCCGTGAATCGGTGAGTCAAGGGAGGACTCGGTGACTCGGAGTTGTTGGACTCAGCGATTCTCGGGGTGACTCGGCGAGTTGAGTCGCGGATTGGGGAAGTTCTGAGCATGGGGACTTGATGATTCATCGGGTTGACTCGGTGAGTAAAGTCAGTCAGGAGGTTGACTTTGACTTTGACTTTGACTAAGGGTTAACCAGTTGGCTTCCAGGGGCATTTTGGTAATTGTTGGCATTTGTTTTGAGTTCAGTGTTGGTATTGACTAGTGGTGGAGATCGTGTCAGTGGTCGGAGCATCTTGGTCTTATCTTTTCAGTCGGCAGTTGCGAGGTGAGTTATCCTCACTATATTGACAGGGTTTACGACACCAAGGCCGGACCTTTATCGGATTGTATCGTTGTTATGTTTTGCTTTGCTATGTTTGCATATTGTAGTTATGATGGTATATGTTAGAGACCTGGTTAAGGTTGGTATCATGGTATATAGGATGATGCTATGTTAGTGACCGGTTAGGTCGGTATCCTGGTTAGGATGATGTTATGCTATGTGATCTGTTAGATCGGTATGATTGGATGTGATTCGTTATGTGTTTGAATGTTTATGTGCATATGGTTGTTGGACTGGAGTTGGGTTGAGGCGGGTCCTGCTTTGTGCTGTAGGCCAACATACCCAGGGTGGACCGGTTATCTCGAAGGCCCAGTGAGCGGTCCGGATTGGCTGTAGTCCCCAAGAGGGCCGACCAGACATGCCGAGGCTCGGAGAGTGGACCTGGCCGACTGAAGGCCCAGTGCGGGCAGACCAGTCATACTGTAGACTCATAGAGTGGACCAGGTGGATTGAAGGCCCGGTGCGGGCGGACCAGTCACAATGTAGACTCGATGTATGTGGCTAGACTCGGAGGGTGGACCAGGTGGACTAAAGGCCGGTGCGATGAACCTGTCACACAGTAGACCCGAAGTGCATGTCTGTTCTGTGTTCTGTTATGAGATGGCATGTTGTGCATGTATGGTATATGTGGTTGGTATTTTGGGGGTATCTCGTTAAGCTTTTGGTCTTACAGTTGTGGTTTAATGTTTTTCAGGTTCTTTAGGAGACCGTGGCAACCTTTTTGTAATAACTTTGTTAAATGGGTTGTTTTTGAAAAGTTTAAATTGATTGAAATTTTTAGAGCGTTACAAGTTGGTATCAGAGCCTTGGTTTGAGTGAATTGGAGGAACATTCGTGTGAATCTAGTCTCAAATCAAGGGGAGTTTTCAAAAGAGAATTTAAAATGGTTTTCAAAATGAGTAAAGGAGGACACGGAGGTACGATCAGCCGGAGCCAATAAGTAACCCCAAAACACCATACAGGATATTTGTTTTTGAGCTATGGTAGAACAGCATGCTAGTACTAGGCTAGGGATCTTCAGAATTTCATGATAATGTTGCCTAATTTATGATGCCTGCTAGCCTAGGGTTTCTTCCGTGGGAGATTTCCAGTGTTCCACTAGGAGTGAGGGTTGAGTGCTTGTTATGTATGTTCTTCACTAGGGTGTTGTGGTGATAATTGATATAAATATGGGTAGGTGTGGAAGGTAGTATGGGCTCGTACTACTAAAAGCACAGGACACATACGCATATCAAAGAAGCCACAACCTCTAGGGTTGGGTTGGGAGTTGGTTCCCGGGATAGTGGGAAGTATCTAAGATCTTGTGGTGTTTTTCAGTATGGTGGTTACGAGGCATGCTGGGAGTGGATCCGGGTTAGGATCGGGAGCAGGAGACGGCGGTCAGGGTGGGTCAATACCGCTTGAGGTTATTGGTCAAATGAGCATAGACGAGTTGGATGCTAGGATTCGTGAGATCATGCATGATGAGGTTGTTGTGTTGTTCCGGACCGAGTTGCCTGAACTGTTTGGGTCGATCAAGACCGCCATGGTTGAGTATTTTGATTAGCGTTATGCGGCTCTCACAGAGACGGATGTCGCGGTGGCTACAGTGTCACACCCCAAAACCAAGAGCGGCGGAAACGTTCTGGGGCGGAGGACGTCATGTAAAGTATCACAACACAGTAAAAAAACAAGCAGCTACGGCATCAGAAGAGTGATACTGAGCCATGGCAGTTGCCACTGCTGCAGCTACGACAGCATTCAGGGCTGCAGTATCGATGACCGGAGGCGGAGGAGGCAGTGGAGGTGCAGGGTTATTCCGGGGAGATTTGCGAGGAGGCATCTTTCAGCTATAAGTTTATAAAGATAAGCAAAGTGGTAAGAATCAATTTTTAAGTAAGGTGAGAGTGACACATGGACTAACTAACCATAGCCCCACAGTTTGAATGAGTGTTTAAGATCACAACAAAGAATATTAGTAGGAAAACACAAGTATACAGATTTTTCCCACAGATTAGATAGACGTCAATAATACTGGTATTATCGATGTAATAAGTTCAGGGAAAATCGACCTAACAGTAGGTCTTACATCATACCATATGGAAAAGTTTGACAGTTCTTAGATTCCTAACTAGAGTACTGAAAGTTAGGAATATTTACAGACAAGTGCTACTTAGAGTACAGATGTTAAAGGCTATTCCATAACCAAAGGACAGAGATGTACTAGACATCATCTAACGGCGATGGGAATTCCTCGGGCGAGCCCTGAGGTCTGACACTTGACGAAACACTTCTTGAAGGTGTCGCTCCTGAGCCCTCTGGCGGGCTCGAAGTTCCAAGACTTCAACTCGGGAGGCAGCCAGCTGTTGCTGCAGGGTTTCATTGGTTCTCCGGTTCCGTTCCATGTCTTCTTCAAGACGGCGGATGCGGACTGTGTTGACACCAGAGTTGGCATCAATCTCCATGACCCGGTTGATGGCTGCTCGACCTTGCTCAACATTACGAGCTATTCTGCGGATAATGACGGGCAGAGCTCGGTCAGCAGGACCACCCTCGGTGATGTTGTAAAGGCTTCGGTCCCCAAAGTAAGGTAAGGGTTGACCCTTTTCATCACTCCAGCGATTCAAGTTGGTTGCCCACAAGGGTGTAGGACTTGGAAAAGCTGGTTGGGGGTTGTTGTTCGAGGCTTGACCTACTAGCGGTAGGTTGTTGACTTCAGGCTCGGAGTCAGATCCATCAGAAAAGTCTTCTGCGAGGTGATCATTCAAAGGGATTGGATGCTCATCTTCGGGCTCTTCTTCGATCCACCCTGCATTGCCTTCATTTGCAAAGTACGGGTCGCCGTGATAGAATCCAGCCATTTAAATCTACGCGAGAAGAGTGGTATAAGAATATAGTATATATGTAGCTAGTAGTACAAAATACACCTATAGTATTTTAAGTTTAGGTTCTACTGATCTTCTTGTGGTATTGTTGGTAAGTTTTTAGACTTGTTAACATATCACAACCATTTTAGGGCATATGCTAATCACTCCTCGGACCAGCATAGTTGATCAGGCTATGCTATTCCCAGGACTGACTATACATCCCCGAGCTCACCTGTGATATTTAACAATCGCAATACTGTTGTTCTTTTCATTGTGACACTAATTTTAGTATGAATGCTGATATGTGTATTTTTATATATATTTTTATGCACTTTATCTTAATATTTTGGCCTTATTTATTCTATTTTAGAACTAAAAAGTACTCATAATGCTTTGAATTATGTTTTGCAGCTATTCGTTGCCGATAAAGCATAAAAGAAAAGACTGAAGCGGAAACCGGGTTTAGAAGCTAAAAGAAACAAAATGGTGCTGAGGTAGCGGTTACGCCCCGCGTACCTTAAGAGTACGCCCCGCGTACCTGCTTGCAACGGATAGACTTGATCGCGTGATTATCTTGAGTACGCGCTGCGTAATTCTAAGTACGCCCAGCGTACTTAGGTCGGTCACAAAGATTATAAATATCGATTTTTAGCTAACCAGGAAGGGGGATTCGACTTCTAACCTAATTTAGTCGACAATTAACTTCTGTTAAGCCGTTTTGAGGGTCTAGAAGGCGGCCGGAAGGCCGTTAAGCTAACGGAAGCGGAGAACGGAAGGATTGGAGAGCGGATACATGTTGATTATCATATGGTTTGCTGACGTGACCATGTTTAGCATTCTATGGTGGTACTTTTCTGTATTTAGTTTCTGATTTAGGTGTAAAAACCTTTTACTTTGTGTTTATGATTGAATGAAGCTTTGATTATTAGACTAATTGCTATATTAAATAGTTTATTTGTGTTTAATTTATCTTGCCAAGCTTGTTAAAAGATCCTCATGTGTTAATGATGATTATTTTCTGTTAATTGTTAAGTGAATTGAGTTGCTTGAACATCTGCTTGATTTGCTTGTCTCTTATGATTTTTGATGACCATCGAGATTATAAGACTAGAAATAACGAATGTGAAACTAGGATTAACTTGAGAATAAGTAAGTTAATGTGTGAGCCTTGTTTGATGACCATCAACAAGAGGTTGATTAAATGTCTACATTGATTAACTATATTTACAAGTCTTGCTTGATACGAACTGAACACTAGGAAGCATGTTAGTTTAATCAACTGATCACTTTTTGAATTGACTTGTTTGCTAAAGGATTAGTTATAGTGAGCGCGAATCTAATCATTTTAGGAATCGGTGAACATTGAATAAATGAATTTGTGTATGCAATTGTCTATGTTTTAAAGTGTAATTTATCTAAACCAAAGTACCTGAAGAGATTTGCTTTCCTGTTAGTTTATCGAGAATTGTTAATTGTTAGTTCGAGATTTATTAAACCATTTTCTTTATTATTTCCGTGTGATCTATAACCTATAATCAAATATATTAAATTAATCCACCGTTCCCTGTGATCGACACCCGACTTACCTAAGCTATACTGTAATCTGACTAGGTACACTGCCTATAAGTGCATAGATAGTCTAAGTTTGTTAGGTTATAAATATTAAAATTAATGGGTACTTTTGTGCACATCAAGTTTTTGGCGCCGTTGCCGGGGAGCGGCTTGTCATTAATTTATTTTATTTGATTATTCGTTATTTGCTTTTAGTTAGTTTTTATTTTTAGCTTTTATCTTTAGTTTGATTTTCGAAGATATCATTTCACTTGTCGGGAAGGTTCTTGTTTTTATTTTGCAGGAATTTGGGATTGTACACATTGCTTGACTTTACTTTTTGCATGGGTTTCGGGAATGAAAGCGACTAGGGAATTCTTGACCTGCTTAGCCTACTACTTTGTTGATTTGTCCAACTCAATCCATGAGGCGTAGTATAGCAAGGCGTATTGTGGTGGTTAAGTGGAAGACCGAGCTCTTGCTATTCTTGACTAGTTAGGTCACTTCTTGTTCCGCTTTTAGTTAAATGTGCAAGGAAAACAAAGGAAATATTCTAACGGGTCCCGAAAGTGGGTGTTTTCGCAAACCAATTCTTGCATGCAAAGGTTTTTGATCAACCGTTGTCGTTTGATCTCGACAAAGATAAGTGGTTATGACGTCTCATATTTTTTTTTTATTATTTTTTTATCACTCATCGTGAAGTCATCATTAGCTAAAGAAATTAAAAAGATTTTTTTTTTAGATTTTAAGTCCCTAGATTAAATGATTAAAAAGAAAAGGAAATTCAATTAAAAGAAAAAGGGAAATTTTCATTTAAACTTACGCCTTGCGTAAGTAGGATTACGCCTTGCGTAATGAGCCCCAAATCGCGAATGAACATTTCAGGAGGATGGGGTTACGCCCCGCGTAGCCTTGTGTTACGCCCCGCGTAAGGCAACGACCAGGTATATCTTTTGACCCTTTGACTTCCCTGTTATTTTCCAACCCAATTCCTTTCTCGCATACGCTGTGAACGACAACTTTCTCCAAGATCCTCGGTTATTTTTAGTTTCTTGTTAAATCCAACACACAAGTAAGTATTTCAGATACTCAATGGCTTTGATTTGTGTTTAAATCGATAAAATGAGCTGCATTATGCTTTTGCTCGAATTCTAGGGTTTATACATTTTTCGAATTAGGGCCGATTTTGCAAATGTATGTGTTGATTAGGGCTTGAATGGACCGATCTCGGTTAATACATTAAACCCTCGAGCTTAATTTCGTCTTAATTCCGTCCCACGTTTACCGATTCGAGTTTGGGGTCGTACGCAATGCGTACCCCCGTGACCGCGAGTTCTTGATTCTGGCTTCGAATTTTTGACTGTTATGCATGTTTCCCTGTTAAATGTTTTCATAGGGATTGATTCATATTAGGAGGTCCCGGTTTTTCTTTTACTGCCTTGGACCTCAAGGTTGGTTCCCCCATGTGTTTGACCTTACTGGACCACCTGCGTATATATTTGAATTCGGTGAATATGGATATGGTTTATGATTTTAGCATAAGCAAACGGACCAGGACACAGAATCGTGGAACCTGGACGTACGCCCAGCGTACGCTGGATGTACGCCCAGCGTAATGTCCTTACCCAGCTTCATTTTTTTGGTTTAAAAATCTATTAATGCTGTGATATTTGGTTTGGTTTTGTGTTTTGTGTTAATGTGTGCAGATTATGGCTCGAAGGGCACAAAGAACCAACCCTCCCGAGGATGTGACCGATCATCGCTATTTACAATTTCCGCAAACGCTGAACGATGCTACCAGAGCGCGTTATGTCACCAACTTGAGCTTGCTTCTCACAAAGGAGATTGATATTGCACCCTCATTTGATTGGGAATTGGCTACCAGGACTGGACTTGCTGCATTGATCCAGGAGTTTTTGCAATTTACACACTCGGACACGAGTGGTGTGGAATTGTTTGTGTGTCAGGGATGGGCGCGTTTGTTCAGGATCCAGGAGCCTGTGTATCGGGAGTTTTTGCTGGAGTTCTACGCTACAGTTTCCTATGATCCTAGGAAGCCACTCGATGACAGGACAGCCTTTGCTTTCAGACTGGGAGGAGTGAGCCGGGAATGCAGCGTGATAGAGCTTGCGACTCGGGTGGGTATTTACACAGCCGACGAGACGAGGAGTGTCCACTTCCCGACATTCCTTGCTGACTGTCTCACGGAACGGCCAGCGGACTATAATGAGAACACATTTTGGGCCGAGATTACGGGAGGAGTTTATACACCATCTACCGCTCGAGGGGGGATGATTCGGTCCACTACATACCGAATGTTGCACCGGTTGATTTCTATGTCTCTCACGCATCACAAGAATAGTGAGAGAGTGCCTTCGACAGACCTGTATTTCCTATGGGCACTAGTTACTCCAGGGAGGCACCTGAACCTTCCAGTTGCTTTAGCTGCATACTTGGGACGGAGGGCCAGGGGACTTCGGGGAGATAGCCCGATATGCGGAGGGCATTTTATCACACGGTTAGCTCGATCATACCAGTTGATGACACGTGAGATCACAAGATCGATGGTGTTTCACGACATGAGGCCGATGAGTCTTCAGCTATTGGAGTCGATGCGCGTATTAGAGCGGGGTGGTGATGGTGTTTTGAGGGTTCGAGCAGATGATGAGGCAGATGAGGAGGGTGCTGCCGAGACACAGCCGAGACGGGTCCAGCGGCGTCGACCTGCTCCTCGAGGAGCGCAGCAGGGACCTGAGCAGGAGATTGATATGCGTTATCTGGCTCAGGGCATTGATCGTCTTAGCGAGTATGTTGCACATGTGGACATGCAACAGCGGTGGTATGGGAATGCGTTGAACGCATTCTTTGCCCATCAGGGGTTTCAGTATTCGGTTCCCTTTCCACCACCATTCCAGTCACGATTTGATGGGGCCGGTACTTCTGGGACACAGCCACATGATGATGGAGATGACGAGTGATCCTTTTTATTTTGTTTTATTTGTTTTTTTTGTGTTATTTTTAGTTTAGTTTAGTTTTTAGTATTTGGTTTGTAATTAAACTTTGATTTAGTTTGATTTAGTTTGTTTTCCATGTTGATGCTCTTTGGTTGTTTAGATTTCTGCAGAATTTTTCGCCCTTAGGAAGCTGGCAGTAAGTTCAGCAGCTAGGTCCGACTGTTGCTAGAGAGAGCGGTATGAGAGTTGAAGATTATAGTTGAGACCCACGATTTGTCATAAGTGTGGGGTGCATATTTATTTCATGAGCGATCGTTTTGAAGATTGGCATTGTTACGATGTTTTGACTCTTATAATATGGATGAGCAGTTCCCATACTATAGAGTTTTATTTCGACGCGAGGAAGAAGTATCGTCCCGGCTGCCACGACATGGTTGACACTTTCCTATGTTATGGGGGATTTTTCATCGCGAGTAGAGGATGTCATTCTTGACGAGACGACGTGGTCGACACTTTCCCACGTCATGGTTACTATACTTTGCATTTATTTGCAATATTTTGCACCACATTTTTGAAGATGGCGGTCTTGATTCTATTTTTCGGCAAATTCAGAGGCAGCAGTTCCAGTTTTCAGTCTTTCGGCGATATTTGAAGCAACTTGTAGCAGCCCCATTCGATCCCGCCACAACTACCCAGGGGAGTCTGTTCCTTTTTCTCCCTTTTTATGTTCTTAATTTGTTTTAGCATACAATGAGGGCATTGTATGAAATAAGTGTGGGGTAGGGGATCGGTAAAAGTAAATTAAAATTAAGAGAAGAATGAAATTGCTAGAATTTAGGAAATTTAAAAATTTTAAAACTTGAAATAATAGAAAATCTAGTGATAATTTAAATTCTGCTAATATTGTATGAAATGATCCGATAAGAACTCAAATGTTTAGTTGAGCCAATATACGTTATAGTGCATTTGTGGCCTCCCTTATTTTAGTGAAATCATGGAACAAAAACACAACCCCGCTTGGTCTGAGGGATGCAATATGTTTAGCAGCCTAAACCTGAAATGTATCCAGGAAAATTATTATCATTAACCAATAAAGGTTGAGGTTGAGCGCCTCTGCTTAAGCATGTAGGGATTTGAGTGAAAAAAAAGAGTGAGTTACATGTTAAAAAAAAAAGAGAAAAGAGAATTACGAAAAAAGTTTGAAGAATTTTGGAGCAAATAAAGTAAAGATCAAAAGATCAAAATTCTGAAGAAATTCAAAAAGTTGAAGATACCAGAAATCAATTCAAATAAGGTGTTGAATTCAAAGAAATCAAAGATCAAAATGCCAAAGAAATGAAGAATTCAAATAAAGCTCCATAGTGGTATCGGAAAGTTGTAATTTTCTAGAATATGTATGCTTAGGTTGCTCAACTAAAAATACCTTGAGGTTAGGAGGTTTTCTGCGGATGGATTCGGAGGGTTGCATAAAATGAGCATTGTTCGGAAAAAGTGGGCGAGTGTTTATGAAGATTGTGAGTATTTAAAATATGGGGGGGTACTTTAGGAAAATATTAGACACAAATGTACGCGTTGAGGTTTTGGCATAATGGCTGAGTTTTAAATGGATTGTTTAGTGCGATATTGGTAAAATAAAAGTAAATTTGCTTGGGGGCAAGCAAAGGCTAAGTGTGGGGTATTTTGATATGTGTATTTTTATATATATTTTTATGCACTTTATCTTAATATTTTGGCCTTATTTATTCTATTTTAGAACTAAAAAGTACTCATAATGCTTTGAATTATGTTTTGCAGCTATTCGTTGCCGATAAAGCATAAAAGAAAAGACTGAAGCGGAAACCGGGTTTAGAAGCTAAAAGAAACAAAATGGTGCTGAGGTAGCAGTTACGCCCCGCGTACCTTAAGAGTACGCCCCGCGTACCTGCTTGCAACGGATAGACTTGATCGCGTGATTATCTTGAGTACGCGTTGCGTAATTCTAAGTACGCCCAGCGTACTTAGGTCGGTCACAAAGATTATAAATATCGATTTTTAGCTAACCAGGAAGGGGGATTCGACTTCTAACCTAATTTAGTCGACAATTAACTTCTGTTAAGCCGTTTTGAGGGTCTAGAAGGCGGCCGGAAGGCCGTTAAGCTAACGGAAGCGGAGAACGGAAGGATTGGAGAGCGGATACATGTTGATTATCATATGGTTTGCTGACGTGACCATGTTTAGCATTCTATGGTGGTACTTTTCTGTATTTAGTTTTTGATTTAGGTGTAAAAACCTTTTACTTTGTGTTTATGATTGAATGAAGCTTTGATTATTAGACTAATTGCTATATTAAATAGTTTATTTGTGTTTAATTTATCTTGCCAAGCTTGTTAAAAGATCCTCATGTGTTAATGATGATTATTTTCTGTTAATTGTTAAGTGAATTGAGTTGCTTGAACATCTGCTTGATTTGCTTGTCTCTTATGATTTTTGATGACCATCGAGATTATAAGACTAGAAATAACGAATGTGAAACTAGGATTAACTTGAGAATAAGTAAGTTAATGTGTGAGCCTTGTTTGATGACCATCAACAAGAGGTTGATTAAATGTCTACATTGATTAACTATATTTACAAGTCTTGCTTGATACGAACTGAACACTAGGAAGCATGTTAGTTTAATCAACTGATCACTTTTTGAATTGACTTGTTTGCTAAAGGATTAGTTATAGTGAGCGCGAATCTAATCATTTTAGGAATCGGTGAACATTGAATAAATGAATTTGTGTATGCAATTGTCTATGTTTTAAAGTGTAATTTATCTAAACCAAAGTACCTGAAGAGATTTGCTTTCCTGTTAGTTTATCGAGAATTGTTAATTGTTAGTTCGAGATTTATTAAACCATTTTCTTTATTATTTCCGTGTGATCTATAACCTATAATCAAATATATTAAATTAATCCACCGTTCCCTGTGATCGACACCCGACTTACCTAAGCTATACTGTAATCTGACTAGGTACACTGCCTATAAGTGCATAGATAGTCTAAGTTTGTTAGGTTATAAATATTAAAATTAATGGGTACTTTTGTGCACATCAAATGCAGACTAGTATACTTAATTAAATATTTTAGTATTTTAAGTATAGACTCTTGGTCAGAGTGTTTTAATCCCAAATGGGTTTATAGTTTAGTATATCTTTTATGGGTTGATATACTTGATTCACTATAAACAATGCTCTGATACCAATCTGTCACACCCCAAAACCAAGAACGGCAGAAACGTTCTGGGGCGGAGGACGTCATGTAAAGTATCACAACACAGTAAAAGTAAACAAGCAAACAACATCATCCATTGCATTAAATATATAATTTTAATACAAGCGTGTTCTGAACAGTTATAGACACCAAAAATATAATGTGAATCAAAATAATAAGATGAGTCTTGGATGCGCTCCATCTTCTCAAACGCTGGCCTCGGTACCTGTCTACTGATGACCTGAGAATACAAGTTATTTTGAAAGAGTTTATCAGCTTTAAGCTGGTGAGTTCATAAGTATTTTAGTGTCGATGTTTGTTATCAAAACGTTTGAACATGTCTCAAGTGTAAGTTTGTAAAATGTATGTAAATGTTTGTAAGTGTTTGTAAAAGTTTGAATCTCTCAGAAAAACCTATATTTTCTATTAAAGTAGCCTTCTACCAAGGCTTAACTGTTTTGTATGCTCGTTTGTTGTAAAAGTGTGTAATTTCCCAAGTGTAACTATCATTTAACAAAATATAGTTTGTACATTAATGTTTAAGAGAAATAATCACTAAATATATGTAATGGGTAAATTATTGTAGTACTGTAGTGTTGTATTATAGGAACTACTGCTGTACTAACTACCTTAAACCGGATTTATATTAAGGTATCATGTGATTAATTGCACCATACTATCGACTAGTAACAACGACATACGAATGGTCGCAATAACGGAATGACGTTTGGCACCCGCAGACCTGCAGGTCCGGCTGTAGCTAGCAGCAAGGTGTAGGATAGTCAATCCAGTATAGATCTATACGCAAACTCACGCTCTCCCTTCAAGAGAATTCTGGCTTCACCTCGGGCCATGACATTTAAGGCATGCTCCGATACAATGGATCACAATTGTTAACGTATTCATGTATATGTAATGTAATGTTACTTGTTCTAGTATCGTTGTATATGTTCTCGTCCTAGTATAGTTGTATATGTTCTCTTTCTAGTATAGTTGTATATGTACTCATAGTAATAAGTATTGACTCATGAATGAACTGACTCATTGATCTAGAAATTGTAGTAGTATGATCCTGTGTTACCCCGATGGTAACTTACTAATGATGTGACTAATACGCATGAATATGGAAGTACTTTTATGTCTATATATGTACATTTGATATATAATTAATATTGAAACGACCTTCGGACGGCTACCCGAAATCCCACCAGACCACATCCAAATCGAGAAAAAGGAAATAGGGCGGATGGCCTTCCTAAGCCCTTTAAACATTGCTTATATATCTATACATATATGGGCATGCAATTTATAAGAAATATAACAAAGTTTAAATAAAAGTAATTGATAAGTAAAAGAGTTTGTAAAGCAGTTTGAAGTAAAACAGTTTGATAAACAGTTTGAACAGTAATAAAATCATTGGTTTTGTAGTTATTAATCACATGTGATTGATGTAATAACTATAAGTATTTAACTTGTATTCCCCCACCCCCCCCCCCCCATAAAAGCATTTAAAACATTAAAAGTATTTCAAAGGTTAATTAAGGGGTATGAACTCACTTGTGGTGAGTGGATTGGATTGAAGTGTCGGATACTGTGCTAGGAGGCAAACGGAGACTTGTTCACACGCACGAGACTAGTTATAATATAATGAGCATATATATAACTAATTAGCCAAATAATAACTAATAAAATTTGTTGGGACACTCAGGAACATGTAAACACTTTGTATAAGTGTTATAGGTCCTAATGGTTGCTTCTAGGTTGTTGTGGGACAAGGCTAAAGGGGTTTAATGTTCCAAAAGGCCTTAATTATGTGTTTAACATTCAATAAACTCCACACAAGGAGTTTACGGTCGTAAACCTTTGAGTTTACGGCCGTGAACTCTCAACTTGGTGGTACATGGTGTTTTGAAGTGCTATTTGATTTCTAGAATAAGTTCTACTTGGTGGCTTAGTTCTTTGGGTAGTTTAGGGCATAGAAACACTCCCTTGAGGAGTTTACGGCCCAAAGGCCAATTCCCTTAGTGTTTACGGCCATAAACTCTCATGGGATGGGTATTTTTATTCTTTCAAGTCCCAAGCACAAGTAGGATAATTTCTAGGTATTTGTTTAAGGCTAATGAGGACCCTAGGCACACTTTGGTGCCCTTGTTTGGTGTTTACGGCCTATGAGTATTACCTTGGCCATAAAATCACTTTAAGGGGGTGCTTTTGATGTTTTAAAGTCCACAATTTAGCTAGGAATAAATGGGGTGTACTCACTATTTGGGATGAAAACCTGAAGATCTGTGAGAGAGAAAATGGCTTTTCTCTAGTTGGAAATGTGAATAATGAATGAATTTGGTTCAGAAATCTATTTATAGTCCTGAGATATTTTTGACAGAAAATATTTTTATTCCTGAAATGATTTCTAATATAACAGAGTGTTGGAATAACAGTGTTGCACAAAACCATAGTGCATCCACTCTCCTGATATTTACTAAAGTGTAAACCCTGGATTACTCCAACTTATACGAAAAATCTGAAAAATGACTATGACTGTTATAACTTCTATTGAAGTGATATTGTTTGTACAGAGTGGAAATTTCGGGTTGTCACATCATCCCCCCGTTAGAGGGAATTTCGTCCCGAAATTAGAATTTAATCAATTAAAAAGTTACAAATAACTAAGCGAAAAGATGAGGGTATTTCAGTTTCATCTGATCCTCGCGTTCCCAAGTGAATTCCGGTCCTTGCTTGGCGTTCCAGCGAACCTTCATGATCGGGATACGGCTTTGCTTCGTCTGCTTGACCTCAAGGTCCATGATCTCTACCGGTTCTTCCACGAAGTTGAGGCTCTCGTTGATCTCGATCTCATCGAGTGGGATTACAAGAGTTTCACCGGACAGACACTTTTTCAAGTTAGATACGTGGAATGTAGAATATACGTTACGAAGTGTGTTGGGTAGGTCAAGTTTGTAAGCTACGGGGCCGACTCTTGCGAGAATCTCGAAAGGCCCTATGTACCTCGGATTAAGCTTCCCACGCTTACCAAAGCGTATTAAGCCTTTCCAGGGTGAGACTTTGAGAAGGACTCGGTCTCCCACTTGAAATTCCAAAGGTTTTCTTCGTTTATCATCGTAGCTCTTCTATCGGTCTCTAGAGGCTTTCAATTTCTCACGGATCTGAACGATTTTCTCTGTCGTTTCCCGAATGATCTCCGGACCGGTGAGAGTACTATCGGAAGCTTGCCCCTAGCTAATTGGGTATCACCCACCTCAGCCCAGCACAGAGGGGATCTGCACTTTCGGCCGTAGAGGGCTTCAAATGGAGCAGCCTTGATGCTCGTGTGATAACTGTTATTATAGGAAAACTCGACAAGGGGTAAATGAGTATCCCATGCCTTTCCAAAGTCAATCACACAGGCTCTCAACATATCTTCCAGTGTTTGGATGGTCCTCTCACTTTGTCCGTCGGTCTGTGGATGGTAGGTTGTGCTCATGTCCAGCCTTGTTCCTAGGGAATGTTGTAGTGATTGCCAGAATCTTGAGGTTAACCTACTATCTCTATCGGAGATAATGGACATAGGTACACCATGTAGCCGTACGATTTCCTTAATGTATGTTCTCGTAAGTTTCTCCATCTTGTCAGTTTCTTTGATAGGCAGGAAGTGTGTAGACTTGGTCAATCTATCGACGATGACCCATATGGTATCAAGTCCACCCGTTGTCTTGGGAAACTTGGTTATGAAATCCATAGTGATCCGCTCCCACTTCCATTCTGGAATCTCTAGTTGTTGTAGTAAACCGGAGGGCTTCTGGTACTCAACCTTAACCTTTGCGTAAGTAAGGCATTTACTTACGAAGGTAGCAATCTCTGCTTTCATATTAGACCACCAGTATAGCTTTTTAAGATCCAGATACATCTTATCTGAACCTGGGTGGACAGAATACCGAGTGTTGTGCTCCTCGGTCATGACCAAGTCTCGGAAACCACCATGATTCGGTGTCCAGATCCGGTTCATGAAAAATAAGGCTCCGTCACCCTTGGCTTCTAAATTATTGTCCATTCCTCTAAGGGATTCACTCGTCACATTTTCAGGTTTCAGAAATCTATTTATAGTCCTGAGATATTTTTGACAGAAAATATTTTTATTCCTGAAATGATTTCTAATATAACAGAGTGTTGGAATAACAGTGTTGCACAAAACCATAGTGCATCCACTCTCCTGATATTTACTGAAGTGTAAACCCTGGATTACTCCAACTTATACGAAAAGTCTGAAAATTGACTATGACTGTTATAACTTCTATTGAAGTGATATTGTTTGTACAGAGTGGAAATTTCGGGTTGTCACATACAGTGGCTGTAGCAGCGGCAGGGGGAGGAGCCGGTCGATGTTTTCAGTATCGGGACTTTGATAATACGAAGCCCCCTACCTTCGATGGAGTTCATGACCCGATTGTTTTATATGAGATGGTTGTCGGACGTGGAGGGGTGTTTCTTCATGTGTTCATGCCCTGCTGATCAGAGAGTGAGGTGTGCTCTGAACCTGTTGAGGCTCGGGGCGAAGGATTGGTGGAGATTGACCACGAGGTCATATTCGGATGCACAAAGGGCTGCGGTTTCATGGGATCAGTTCCGGGAGATGTTCAGCACTCGTTATGGTCCGTGGGTTGAGAGGGAGAGATTGGCTCAGGAGTTCCTGGAGCAGAAGCAGGATTCGGAATCGGTGACGGAGATGACCAGGATGTTCACTGAGAGGGCGATGTTTTGCCCCGAGTTCGCTTCGGATCAGGCTCGGATGTCCCGATATCTAAGTATGCTCAAGAGGGATATCAGGCAGTTTGTGTCTACGCAGAGGTGCGAGACCTTGTTAGAGTTGAGGAGGCCGCCAAGCGGCGTGAGTTGGAGATTGAGTTGTAGTTGAGAGAGCAAAGGCAGGCCCCGGCACAGTCGCAGCCAGCGCCGAAACGGTCCAAGACCGTTGATTCTGGATTGGGAGATCACTTGTGGAAGGTGTGGGAAGGGTCACATCGAAGTTTGTAGGTCTGGTGGTGCATGCCGCAAGTGTGGAAAGGAGGGGCACTATGCGAGGGATTGCCGGCAGACAGCCCCGGTTCGGGATTTGAGGATTTGTTATCATTGCCATCTGGTTGGACACTTGAGGGTCTACTGTTATCTTGTGACGTCTTGTTATCTTGTGATTATTATGGAGTATTGTATATCTGCTAGTCTCGTTGTGTAATTTTTTTGATATAGTATTCGTTGTTCCTTGAGGGTTATGGGTTTGGTGTTGGGAATTTCGTTGGTTATCATTCCTAAGATTTATTAGTGAGAATCTGGCTTTTGGTCTGAATGTCGGGGAGCATTTATAGTCTGAGAAGTGGTTAGCTGAAGGTCGGGTTTCTTTCGAGTCTGAGAGGATTAGTGCTGATATGTGATTTTGTGAAGGTTGCTCATTCTAGTGGGAATCAGTTCGCGTGTAAGGGTTGTGTTGTGTAGGGTTGATAAGGGAGGTCGGTGATGGCGACCGGTGGTTGATAGTCAGTGCTCTAAGTGGGGGAGAATTAGAGAATTCTCTGGAAGATCGATAAGCATGAGAGGTTGTTTAGCTGTTGGGATCAACAGTGGTTCTGTCAGCCGAGCGTAGGCTGGTATGAGCAAGTGTCAGACAGACGAGGCGGGATGCAAACCAAGGGTGATTGATTGTGGAAGGCCTGGGATCGGGCCGAGATTGAGTATGTAGAATGGAGATAGAGTTCGGAACCCCTAGCAGGCTAGAACAGTGTGCATGGGAGAGTTTCCTGGAGGGATAATTCGGGATGTTGGATGCTAGTTGAGCGGTCCGGATAGACTGAAGGCCGGTGGGCGTACCAGTCAGGCCAAAGGCTCAGAGGACGGTCCAGACAGGCTGAAGGCCTTGGAGGGCTGTCCAGACCTGCTGAAGGTTCTGAGAGTGGTCCGGATGGGCTGAAGGCCTGGTAAGGTGGTCCAGTCATGCTGAAGTCTCTGCATGTGTTGATAGATCGGTATGAGGAAATGGAACGAGTATGTCGCGATGTGATAGCATCAGAAGGTCTGGCCCCGGGTATTAATCGTGATTAGTGGAGTTAGTGCATCGACTCGAGAGTCCCTGAGAGCGGATTCAGAGCATGTGTAGTGCATGAGATAGCGGTTATGATATAAGGGAATGGTGTAGTACCAGGTGGGCACCTTGGCACTTGTGGTAGTGTCAAGGCGGCCAAGTGGATTTCCTTGGTAAGGGAAGGGAAAGGAATGTAGCTCCGAGAGGGAGTGTGAGTTCACGGAAGTGAAAGCCGTAGTGCGGAGTTATGATTGGGGTATTCCAATTATTGATTATTGAGCAGTGTGTTGCGGCGGTGGTATGGAATCACATCCAGGTTGGATGTCTGCTGAGGTCGTAGAAGGGATTCCGCGGGTGTAGAGCCAAGAGGCTCGGCAGGGATGCAGAAATGGAATCTTGGACTTCCAGTTTGATTTTGATCAAGGTATTATGTACATGGTGGAAATTCATCCTGGGGGATGTTTGGAGGTGCCGTCAGTATATCAAGTATTCCCAACCCGGGGATGTTAGAGCCAGTTCAGCATGGGTATGAGATTGTGGAGGAGAACTCATGGGAGTTGCTTTGAGGCCGAAGGATGTGTCATCCTGTCAGCAGGGAGTGGATAAAGTTGGTCTCAGATCGGGATACCGGTGGTTCAGGGTTATTTCTAGCTCGCATGAGTCGAGTGAGTGCTGTGATTTGGAGCGAGTGAAGTATCATGGAGTGGAACTCGGTTGATAAGTGTGGTTATTAGAGAATGAGGCCGGTGGCCGGCTTGAAGCGGTGATCAGGACACCGCAAGTGGGAAAGTTGGGTTTTGGGTTTCGGTGGTTGTGTTTTGAGGAACCTGGTCTGGATAATGCCAAGTGGTGCATTGCGAGAGTAGTTCTGGAGTTGTGTTGCTACAGGCTTCGAGGACGAAGCCTAATTTAAGTGGGCGAGAATTGTAAAATCCCGAGTTTAGAAGTGCAAGTTAAGGTTTCAAAGTGTAAATGTGAAAGGGCAACTCGGCAAGTCCATGGGTGGACTTGACGAGTAGGGTCGTGATTCTGGTCGCGTGTTAAGTGGCCAACCCGACGAGTCGGCGGCTGGAATCGGCGAGTTGGTGATGTGTGGACAAAACCCTAATTTCGGAGGATGAGCCCTATATAAAGGACATTATACCCTCTCCCCAGCCTCTTTACCCTCTTTTGAAGTCCAAAAAACCCTAGAAATATGTATAGCCTCCATTGATGAAGAATTAGAGCTTAGGAAGAGAACTTGAGAAGAAGAAGGTTGAAGATTAAGAGGCTAGCATTTGGATATTATTGTAGATCAGGGATCTACTCCTCCTTTGGATCATTTCTGAGGTAACAATCTGTTACCTTGAGTTTCCTTCTTCTTGATTTGTTCTTAGTTGCTATTTTGGGGATTATGGCTTGAGTGGATTCAATTGCAAGTTTAGAAGCTAGATCTGAAATTGAAACTTCAAATCCAAGCTTGTAATGATCCTATTTGTTGTTAAGATGCTGCCCAAGAATGGTTGATGAAGCCCTTTTGTCCCAAATCCAAACCCCTAGAGTGTAAAATGCTTAGATCTACTTGGATTCACATAAAGTTTGCCACTTTACGTGATGGATGGCTTGTATAAGAGTAGATCTATGGATTTGAGACCCTGCATGGCTTGGAAAGCCTCTGTATGGGTTAAGAGCTAGTGGCACTCGGTGAGTCACATGGGTGTACTCGGCGAGTTGCATGAAGGTGGGCAGGAACTCGACGAGTTGGAAGAACAACTCGGCGAGTTGGTTGAAGATAGCCTTGGACTCGGCGAGTCTGGTCGTGAGGTCTTAACCTTCTTCTGGTTAAGCCGTGAATCGGTGAGTCAAGGGAGGACTCGGTGAGTTGAGTGCAAAGGGACTCAGAGTTCTTGGACTCGGCGAGTCTCGAGGTGACTCGGCGAGTTGAGTCGCGGATTGGGGAAGTTCTGAGCATGGGGACTCGACAAGTCATCGGGTTGACTCGGCGAGTAGAGTCAGTCAGGAGGTTGACTTTAACTTTGACTTTGACCAAGGGTTGACCAGTTGGCTTCCAGGGGCATTTAGGCAATTGTTGGCATTTGTTTTCAGTTCAGTGTTGGTATTGGCTAGTGGTGGAGATCGTGTCAGCGGTCGGAGCATCTTCGTCTTATCTTTTCAGTCGGCAGTTTCAAGGTGAGTTATCCTCACTATATCGACAGGGTCTACGGCACCAAGGCCGGCCCTTTATCGGATTGTGATCCGGGTATCGTTGGTATGTTTTGCTTTGCTATGTTTGCATCCGGTAGTTATGATGGTATATGTTAGAGACCTGGTTAAGGTCGGTATCATGGTATATAGGATGATGCTATGTTAGCGACCGGTTAGGTCTGGATCCTGGTTAGGATGATGTTATGCTATGTGATCTGTTGGATCGGTATGATTGGATGTGGCTAGACTCGGAGGGTGGACCAGGTGGACTGAAGGCCGGTGCGACGGACCAGTCACACAGTAGACCCGAAGTGCATAGCTGTTCTGTGTTCTGTTATGAGATGGCATGTGGTGCGTGTATGGTATATGTGGTTGGTATTTTGGGGGTGTCTCACTAAGCTTTCGGGCTTACAGTTATGGTTTAATGTTTTTCAGGTTCTTCAGGAGACCGTGGCAAGGCAAAGGCGTAATCGTACCGCTCCTCATGATTGTGTTTTATGATGTGGTTCTGGGAAGACTCTGATAATAATTGTATTGAAAACCTTTTTGTAATAACTTTATGAAATGGGTTGTTTTTGAAAATTTTAAATTGATTGAAATTTTTAGAGCGTTACAGTTACCTCTTTCATGAAAATGATTGTGAGGAAATGCTTTCACTATGAGAGATTTTAAGAAGATAGCAATTGTGAAAATTGAATTCTCAAATTCGATTATGGTTATGGCATCCCTTTCCATAGTTCGAATTGTGAGATTTGGCAAGTAGTCTAAACATTTGGGACTTATTGATATAATCTCTGAATTGTTTAGACACAAATATGAGTTAATGCAAAGGTGTATGAGTTTAAGAAGCTTAGATAAGGCTTATCAAAGCATTAGGTATTAGAAATATGAACTTAAGAAATTCAATAGGTATTGTTTTCTGAAAGTTCAACTGTTTTTTGAATACATGTCAAAGCTAGTGGGAGCATAAGTGTTATGCTTGTATGATAATAATCATCATGATAGTGGGAGCATAAGTGTTATGCTTGTATGATTATTATGGCAAATATTGCAAGTTAGCAATATTAATTATAGGAAACAAGATTTATACTTTGCAAAGTCGTAAAGGTCGAAAAGTTGTTTTGCTATAATTAAGGGAGAGAATATTATGCTTCATTTAAAATCTAAAGGCTTAGATTGTGGAATTTTAATAAATTTAGTCAAGGATACATAGTGTGTTCTCACATTTCGATTATGATTATGGCATCCCTCTTCATAGTTCGAATTATGAGAACGTGACACATAAAATATTATGGCAGAAGATTGATAAAGTATCATATCTTTATGTAAGACGTTATGCATCGTGTCCCATACGCTTCAGGTATAGGATCGATTGCAAATGCTATAAAATTTGATCATTCTAAAATTTTCCAAATGTCTAGCACATTAAGAGGGAAAAAGGACTAGAATCGGTTTTAACTAGAATAATTAAACAACTATCAAATGACGATCCAAAGTTCGTTGAAGATTGGTTGCTTGTGAATAGTTGGAAGTATGGTATTGGATGGACCATATCGACATTATTATGAATAGACAAGATTCTATTAAGAATGAGTTGTCATATGGGAAATATGGAAATGTTTCCATATTGGGAGTTGGATATTGAGAATCCATGTCTAGATTAGAAACTTTTATGCAAGAAGGATGTTCAAAGGAATGTACTTTGAGTGAGAGACATCATATCTATAGAATTGTTTCTGATAGAGATTGGCCAAGTCTTGATGATTTTGAGCTATGACTTTACGAAAGGATCATTGCATAAAATGTTAGAATCTAGCATATTCTATAAGTGGCAAGAATTTGATATTCTTATACTTATGATAAGGATTGGGAGTTGTGAAATGAGTATGATTGGAAATGTGTTCATTTGATCTATTTCACAAAGTAAGGACCATAAGTAAACATTGTGTGCATGCTAAGAGCATGGGACAATTGTTGTTATAATTCAAGTAAGAAGTTGATTACCCGAAACAACAAATAATGAGTAATCAATATGGTGTTTAAATAAAATGTTTTATTTATACCCAAAGTTTGGGGCCATATGAGATTAGTGTTATTCTTGTGTTTCACTTTGCATGTTTTGACTTCCTGAATAATTAAATTATTTCAGAATAATCAAATTATTCGAACGGTCTACAGTCGTTCATATGTTGGAAGTAGGTATGAATGAGGATTGTCATGAATTGGTTTGTAGATTGTCTAAAGTGTATTAGACATAGCAAAGGTTTGCTACAACGTTCGTGAGTGCTTGTGAATATGATTTTGAGCATTGGATTAAACCCACGCTCACAAGAATCACTGCATGGATTTTATCACGAGTGATTGTGAGTCAATAATAATGTATATTATTGAAAACGAGACGTGTGAGTTGTTATTTGTTGGTCGGTTGCACATTGATGATAAGTAAACGCACCAGTAACTTGGTATTATAAAACTTATTGTTGTCTGTGATTCAATGAGTAAATACAAGAAAGCATTGAGTCGAAGTTTATCCATTCCTTTTTTCCCAAAGTGGGATAAAAGCGATATCTTTGGTCCCCTCGATGATTTAGTGATGACACCTAAGCGCTTGGCCAAGCCGGGACTAATTTGATGTGCTCAATTGTAGTCTGTTGTCAGTCGTCATAAATCGGAAATCGGGAAACAACACATAGACTAAGAGAATGATTTAAATCCATGTCTCAGTCTATACGATATCTAGAATGGAGGAGTATATAATCCATTAGCTAAAGGACACGCTTCTGATAAGATCAGAGTTGACAGCAGCTTTTGAAAGCTATGATTGCTAATCAGGATCTGAAGTTATACGCAGAATAGTTATTAGACTTATCCAAGTGGGAGACTGTTGGATTAGTGTCTAAGTCCATAACTATTTTGGTATGTACTTGACCCGATTATGAGCATGGTCGTTTTGGGTTGCCTTCACCATATCAATACGTTGGATGAATTAAGAAGAGAAAGGTTTAATTATGATTTATTAACATATTATAAGAATAATATATTAAAGGAAAAATCATATTGTTTAATTAATATTAGTCAAGAATTAATTAAGAATTAATTTTGTGGCTAAAAGAGATTAATTAAACTTAGGGGACTGGATTTGTAATTATGAGATAATTACAATTGGGCTTTGGATTACTTAATAATATATAGGTTGGACGAATTCTATGGGGAAGCCCATTAGAAATCGTCCAAGGGATATGTTAAAGGAATCCATAGGCTACTTAGGGCTTAAGCAGTCAGATTAGGGTTTCCTAGTTGAAAACCCTAATAGCCTACCTATATAAAGGAACCCTATTGCCCCAAAAAACGTGGCTAAGACTCCCTCTAGGGTTTGTAGACGTTTTTTGGCTGCCTCCTCTCTTCTCCTCTTCATCCAAGTTGCTCTTGGTGTTTGTGACTCCATTATAGGTGCAACATTTGAGGCACTAAGCTTTCTGAAGCCAAGGATTGATTGTTATTGCTATATAACAATCAAAGGTAAGATCTAAACCCTATTTTATGTTAATATGATTAATTGTATGCTAGATCTAGGGTTTATAGCTTTGGATATTCAATTGCATGTTCATTAGACAAACTAGATCCACAAGCTATTAGGGTTTACATGTACACCATAGGAATGATGTATTGTTCAAAACCCATCAGTTACATGTAACAAAACTTAAATAATCTTTCGACTAAATGACCCAACCCTACAACGGTTAGACTCAAATGAGAGATGTGCAATAGGGGCAAATCCTTCACTATAAGTTTATTTAACCTTCATAGTATGTAACTTAGTGTATTCGTTTGATGGTCATATCACATCAATGTGAGTCCCACAAAGCACAAAGCAAGTAACATTCAAGCAGTGGAGTCGATTGGCACTAAGACACAATAAAATCAGATAGATCCTCATACAAAATTCTTGATCCCATCTCCCAGCATCTCGGATACACATTCTTCCTTCCCTCACCCACTCAAGAGTGGCTAATCATTCCTCACGCTGACCCGCTATACTGCAACCAATCATGAAACTTCCACCAACCTTGCAGCACTCGTGTATGCTAGTCATACATAACACTGGATTATATACACATTTGAATACTTAATCCTACCCTAATCCCTTCATCAAACAAGAATTGGAAATAAGTCCAAACCGAACATTCTCAGGCTATAGAATCTTAGTTATGTTCAACTATGATGCGTATACTAAGCAACTATAGTAATGATGTCAATTTCATAAAATGAAGATCCTAGGGTATCGGGCATCATATAATCAGAAAATGCTATCATGCAATTCCTGAAGATCCCTAGCCTATCACTAGCATATTGCTCTAACATATCACAATATCAAATAACAGTATGGTAACTTGGGGGTCAACTTACTGACTCCAGCTGATCGTACACATCACATACTCTTTGATTATTTTGAAAACAATTTGAAAATCATTTTTAAAACCTTTTTTCCTTAGTTTGAGACTGGATTCACACGAGTGTTCCTCGAATTCACTCAAACCAAGGCTGTGATACCAACTTGTAACATCCCAAAAATTCAAAAAGTTTAAAACTTTCAGAACAACCCTTTTACTAATAGAAGTGTTACAAAACCATTGTTTTCAATACATTATTTAAAATCAGAGTCTCCCAAGATCCAATCAGTTTTAAACCAAGGATGTGTACTGTAACACCCCGTTTATTAAATAAATAAATAAATGTATAGTAGCCCTAAAATCAATAATCATATAGCAAGGTGTTGATTTCGAGGAGTTAACTACATAATTTAGAAGTTGGGGGTTAAAAAGTGTAACATCCGGATTGGTTTTGTATGTATTTAAGAAGGCAGGGACTAAATGGTAACTTTTGGGACTTCATTTGAAGAAATTTTTGAGCCTAAGGGGTTGTTTGGTAAGTTAGGGATCGAATTTGAGAGGAATTATGGAAGCAGGGGTGTAATTGGTAAATATTGCACCTAAATTGTAATGGATTTTAATTTTGAGGGATGAAAGGGTAAATTATGGGTTAGTTTCGAAAATATTTTTGAAGGGAGGAACTATTTATGTCATTATGAGATTAAGTTTTGAGACCCGGGTATATAACCCGTCACCACCTCCCCCCTCCCCCCCCCCCCGAAACCCTAACCCTAGGAACCTTTAGTCAGCCACCAACCCACCTTATATCCCCTCCATCCGGCCGCCGCCTCCAGCTTCCTCATCGCCACCTTGCACCACCGAGTCGCCATTGAAACACCACCGGACGTCGTGAACAACCGAGAGAGAGAGAGAGAGAACTGATGGAGACCGGAGTCGGAGCTATGAACGTGGACGCATGGTTTGGGAACGATGGGAGAGTTGTGGTCGTTGTATCGCTTCAGTGAAGACGGAAGCCACCACCGTACATTCGACTACCGTCCTTAGCAACGGCGCCTTCTCCTTTTCGCGTCAGTGATGACCGAAACTTTTCCGCCGCTGATGGAGTCAATGACCATCATATACATCCGTTTCCACCATCCGTTCTTCTTCTTCCTTTCGTTCTACCTCCCGTAGCCACCAAGGCGATCGTTTTACTGTCTCAGCTGTCTTCGCCTCCAACTCCATTCCACAGCAGCTAGTCACCGGCGCTGCCACCAGCGAAACTGTGAAATGCAAGGATCGACCGCCGACTGCCTTATGCCTCCGCGAGGTGGTTGCGTGGGTGGGTATATTCTTGGGTCCCGACCTTTTGTCTAGAGTGTGTGTGAGTTTTTCTATAGGTCAGAAGCTGTAAGGGAACCATCATGGTGGCTGCCACCATCTACCACCGCCGGCCACCACAAGGGTGGATGTGTGTGTGTGTGTTTAGCTTAGCTTAGTGTGTGTGTGTGTGTGTTATTGGGATTTTTCTTTGTATGTTGTAATCTGTAACGGAATAATCAAAGAAAAACTCAAACCACCACCGTGAGGTGGTGGCTGCCGCCACCGGCCGCCATGTCGGGTGGCAGTGTGCTTTGCATGTGTTTAAATTACTTTTGGGATGCTTGGACTCGATTGGACTAGAACCCTAACCACCACCGTGAGGTAGTGGGCTCCGCCGTAAGCCGTCGTTGACTACTACTACCCAAGGTGGTAGTGGGTGGTGCCTACCTTATGAAACCCTAATGGGCCTTATGAGACCCTAGTGGGCCTAATGAAGCCCTAATTGATCTAAGGACTTAGTTTTGGGCCAATTGGGATATGATTGGGTTGGAAACCCTAATTAGGGTTTATAAAACCCTAATATTGGATATTTGGGTTTTGGACTATCGGGACCCGCGTTTTGGGCCATTGGAATTTGATTATGTATTAAGCCTAACCACACAATATGATTTATCTAATAGAGTGATGGACTTAATGGATTAAGTAAGAAACACTTAACCCTAATCGTCATTTTATGTAAAAACCCTAATCTTGCTTTGGCCTTAGGTTGGGCCTTTCTATTGGGCTTTGATGATTGGGCTATTGATGGGCCATCCAAGAATAATCAAATGGACTAGAATATTTAGATGGGATTTAGGGTAAGGCCCATATGAGGGGTTGGGCCTAATTTGGAAAATTGGGCCATAGATGGGCCATAATTAGGCCTTTATGATTATGAGATATTGGGTCATTAGAAATGTCAAATGTTTGGACTGGACTAAATGGTTGGGCCTTAGGGGAAGAACACGTAGAGGTTTAGGCCCAATTTGGAAAATTAGGCCATATGTTGGGCTTTAACTAATAGTTGACTTTGGGCATTTGGATTGGGCCTTGGGCTTGAATCAAGCTATGATAGGGGTAAAATAGTCTTTTACCCCAAGCATGGACTTATGGTTATGTGTTAGAACCCAATTATTAATTGGGTGTTATTTTGATGTTGACAGATTCGGGAATCTGTCAGCCAGCAGCCACAACTTTATCTATGCGACTTCAGCAGAGTGAGGTGAGTCTCCTCACTGTTTGTATGGGTCGAAGGCACCAATGTTAACCCATTTGTTTAATTCATGGTAAGAAGACCCGGGGGTTAGCCCTATGCATTACGTATGAAAGACCAGGAGGCGGCTCCTGGCACACTATGTTATTATGTATGGTAGGAAAACTCGGGGGTTATCCATAGGCATTATGTATGAAAGACCAGGAGGTGGCTCCTAGCACACTATATGCTAATTGGCTAAGTATAGTTGTATGTATGCTAGTTGTCTTTGTGATGCTTGCATAGAATACTAGGAGGTGGCTCTTGGCACTTGTCTGTGAGACCGAGGGGGTAGCCCCCGGCTTGGCAAGAAAGGCCACGTGGCGGCCGTGGCATAATGGCAAGACTATGTTTGGCACATAGTATCCTTATTGAGTATGATATATGTATGGCTCATGGTTATGTATGACATGTATGGGTCAGTTGATATGTATGGCATGTGGTATCTGGGGAACTCACTAAGCTTTGTGCTTACGGTTTTCAGTTTTGGTTTCAGGTACTTCGTTTTCAAAGGAAATGAGTTGGCTCGATCGCAGCGCATCACACTATGTTTTCCGCACATGAGAATTTTGGTATGTTACATGTACGGTCACGCCTTCGCCTTACCACGGTCCACTGAAGTACCTAAAACCATAAATTAAAATTGTAAGCACGAATCTTAGCGAGTTTCCCTAACGTACCACCATACAATACACATAACAAACAAACAACATGCATATAGATCCTTCAGCCTAACTAGAACATCGCACCGGCCTATAGACTATTTGCTACGCTCACAGAACCTTCAACATGAACCATGCACCTCGTCGAGCCGTTATCCTATCTGGAATGTTCTCCGAGCCTTCGGCCTGACTGGCACGCCCCTCGGGCTTGCAGTCTATCCGAGACGTCCTGGGTCTCTTAGCCTTCAGTCTACACTGGTCGCCTTAACCCAACCATACACAACATGTCGACATATACATATCCAATACACATATAAGCCCAGTAAACCATAACCGTATATTGATATAAACCTTACTGGGTTTGTTGACTGACACCACAAAGCAGTACAGTCTCTACCCACCCGCACTACGGCTACATATACCACATATAAACATATATTCACAAAGTGGATAACAGGTAGATCTACAGATCATTAAGCATAGAATCATCCTATATACTAGGATATCGATCTAACAGATCACTATAGCATACCAATATCCTATATACTAGGATACAAATCTAACATATCACTACAACATAGCAACATATGGTAAACCATAATATCAATCCAATAGGCCGATCTTGGTGCCTTCGACCCATAAGTACAATGAGGAAAACTCACCTCTCGCTCTGATCCATAGCTAATGAGGTCCCGACTCCGAATCTCAGCTCCAACTGACACCTATCCATCCAAGTGACCAATCACAACCAAAATCCCAAAATACCCTTGAGGTCAAACTTGGTCAAAGTCAACTGGTCAAATCAACTAGGTCAACCGAGTCAACTCAAGGTGCGTATGCGGGGCGTACTCTGGAGGTACGTTGGGCGTAAACACAGTCTCGCAGTTGACCTCCATCGAGGTGGTTGACTTCGTAAACAGGGCATACTCCATGTACACAGGGCATACCCTCACATGTCCAAAAATTCCATTTACAGCTTAATGGCTTAAGCTCTTACGTTCAAACATCAAATACATGGCTAAAATACTCTTAGGAGTAATAAAGTCTCAAAATTTATGACCTAGCATGTCCAATAAGTGCTTAACACTAGGTCTTATTCCATTAAGACCTTCTAAATGATGCATGAAGCAAAACGAACCATTTGGAACCCATTTTTATGACTTATGACCCCTCCTAGGATCTGAAAGGACAACTCAAAGGTGAAGAACATGACATATTCAAGATCTAGCATTTTGGGACCATAAAGCTCCATAAAGACATCCTAAACTAGATCTATATGCTAGAGGAATAAATTTGCAAGCTTTTTACCTTAGAATGGTTGCAAATGATGTAACAATCCCAGGCCCAAGTGTTCCACTCCTTCAAGATGAGCTTGGCTTCTTTCCTTCTTCTTCTAAGGCACCAAAACACACTTCCAAGCTTGAAAATGCTCCTCAATGTGAAAATAGGGTTGTACAAACGTATGAGAGGGATGGAGGCAGTTAAGGTGAAAGAAATGAGGCCATAAGAGTGCTTAAATATGAGACATGACCTAAAAATTAGGGTTTCCTTAACTGGTAAGTACACCTAGCGTACATTGATCTATACTCAGCGTACTATGGTGCACACTAGTATGCTCATCATACACCACGTACGCATGGTGTACTCCAAAGGTTAATGTTACAACAATGCCACTAGGGCTCCTTTTGCATACTTTCATTGTTGATCCTTATATTGAGAATTTTATGAATGTTACAATGGTAATCCAATCGGGAGGTTGTGGACCTAGTATGCAATATGTAAGGCAATCCAACCGACAGGTTGTGGGCCAGGATAATCCAATTGGGAGGTTGCAGACCCAATATGCAATATGTATGGCAATCTAACCGGGAGGTTATGGGCGAGGGTAGTCTAACCGGGAGGTTGTGGACCAGGGTAATCCAACCCGGAGGTTGTGGACCAACATGCAATATGTATATTTGTTTGGTTGTGTGTGGTACTTTAGGGGAACTTACTAAGCTTTGGCTTATAGTTTAATTTTTATGTCATAGGTAGTTCAGATGATCGGGGCAAGGCGATGGCTTGATCGTGCACATCCTTTAGTTTTTATGAGATTTGATTTTGGGATAATCTGATTTGTGACTTGAAACTTTGGAAACTATGTTTGTAAACATTTATGGTTTTTGTTTGTTTTTGAAAAATGAAAATTTTACCTTGAGTTTTGGGATGTTACATAAGTAGTGAATCAAGACTATTATGAATTGTTTGTAGATTGTATATGAAGATTAGACATTGCATAGGGATTGCTACAATATTCATGAGTGCTTTGAAAATTGAGATTTTGAGTATCGGATAAAGCCACGCTTAGATATTACTTCATGGTTTTTATCACGAGTAATTCTAATATGATAATGTCTACAATTCTTAAAGCGGAGGTATATAGTTTGCAGTTTGCGAATTAGTTGTGCATTGGTTTACCCAAACGCATATCGTAACTAGATGTTATAAAGAGTAATTCCATGCATGATTTGGTTCGTAAAGTGTATGACTATACAATTAAAGTAATTCTTTTCTTTTGCCCTAACAGCAAAAGCGATATCTTAGGGTCCCTCGATGATCTGATGTTGACATTGTAGTGTTGAGACCAACCAGGACTAAATTGATGTGTTCTATTGGTAGTTTGATGACGTAATCATAATTCGGAAGTCGAGAAACATAATCTTGAACAACGAGATTGATTTTAATCCATGTATCGTGTTCATACGATACAATGAAGAACGGAAGAGTAGTTGATGACTTATCGTAGACATTAATGCCAGTGTCTGATTTGAATCAAAGTTCGACAATGGCTTTGGAAAGCACTCTTTGCTATTTAGTTCAAGGTTATACTAGCAATTGTAGTTATAGACTTATCCAAGTGGGAGACTGTTGGGTTAAGGTGTCTAAGCTCATAATTAAATTGGTATAAACTTATAATTAGAAGCAAAGTTTTTTTTGGGTGGCCCTCATAACTAGAAACTGATTAGAGTGACATTTGTGGATAGAGGAAATAGTTTATTAGTTTATTATATGATTAATAAATTAATTATAAATAGATTAAATTAATAACAATTGATCAGAATTAATCTGGAATTAATTTGAGCTCAATTGAAATTAATTGGAAGTGCAATGGCTGCTTCGTAATTACTTAATAGTTGAACAAATGAGAGGTTCTAGAAACCTCCTAGCATGGACAGTTTTGGAGTGCCTTGTAAGGCAATCTAGAATGCTCCATTTGATATAAGGAAATTAGATAGTCACTAGGATTTGAAATAACATTATTTTATGTTCAAATCTAGGGTTTCTAGGGTTTCCTAGCAGCTATACAAAGGGACCATTGCCTTGCAATTTTCGGTAACTTCTTCTTAGAAAACCCTAATCGAAAATCCCATCCCCTCTCCTATCTCCTCTCTTGTGTTCTATTTTCTATCTTTGGGTATAAACCATTATAGGCATCATACTTTTGGTGCTTTCTTTCTAAAGATCTATAAAGAAGGAATCAAGGAATTGTTTGTAATAACAATTTAAAAGCTATGTAACCCTAAGTCTAGTAATTTCGGTTATGATAGGGTTTGTGTAGGGTTTATAATTTATAGTATGTTCTGTTGAATGTGAAGACCTACATCCTTATAGGTTGCATGTACTCTTAATTGTTAAATGTTATTTTTTTCACATGTACATGTTTTCGTAACCTATAAAACCCATCAGTATCTAAGTCGTATTATCAATTAATGCATTATATTCATTAGTAGTGACTCATGAAAAAATTTTAGTTACTGTCGGATAGAGCATTCTTAGGAGATTTTGCAATAGATTAGATGGAAGTATAGATTGAGAGATTAAATGGTATTTTTGGTTTAGTGATGCCCGACATGCTTTGGTTTTGGAAAGATCGTGTATGGAGCGGATATGAGGTGTATAGGCTAGATCAACAGGTAGATGGTAAAAGGAGCAGTGGACTAGACGCGTTGGGAAACATAAGGCATTAGCACAGAGGTTGACACTAGGGATGAGATTTAGAACCAGAAAACCGGACCAGAACCGGAATCAGACGGGAACCAAAACCGTTAGAACCAGAATATATAGAACCGGTTCCGGTTCTGGGTTTAAAAATTGGCTTTATCCGGGTTCCGGTTAATCCGGGTTTGGGTCCATCGGGTCTGGGTAAACCGGATCTAAAACTGGAATCGATGGTAGGAACCAGAACCAATTTTAGGGTCGGAATCGGTTTTTATGAAACGTTTCAAAGATGCATATCTCATTCGTTTCAACAGATTGACATGCGGTTTTTTCCAAAGTGTAGTTTAGAGTTTATACATGATTTTAGACTATAAATTCGCCATTTTTAGTTTTATATTCATTGAGTTACAGTCCCCCAAAGTCGAGAAATCAAAGTTGAAAGTTTATAGTTTTTAAGTTTTTTTGTATTTTGTGAAAGTTTTAAAACATGCATATCTAATTCGTTTGAAATCGGATTGACATGTGGTTTTTTCCAACTTGTAGTTTACAATTTGTACATGAGTTTAGACTATAATTTTGTCATTTTTGGTTTAATATTCAATGATTTACAGTCCCTTGAAGTCGAGATATCAAAACTGAAAATTTTCAACTTTTCGGCTATTTGTTTTTGTACTTTATATTGTGTGAAAATGTTAACACATGCATATCTCATTCATTTAAAGTCGGATTGACATACAGTTTTTTCCAGAGTGTAGTTTAGATTTTATACATAATTTTAAACTATAATTTTGTCAATTTTGGTTTCATATTCAATGATTAGTGTCCCCCAAAGTCGGGATATCAATATGAAAACTTTCAAACTTCAACCTACTAAATAGTAAGTAATTACCAAAAATTCCGGTTTTTCCGGGTTTTCCGGTTCTAAACTCACTTTATCCGGTTCTAACCTACCCACTTTGATGTTTCCGGATTTTCCGGTTCTATACTCACTTCACCAGGTACCATACCCGGAACCGGATCCTATATACCGGTCCGGTTTCCGGTTCTAGAAAATCTCGTTAACCGATTCCGGATTTTCCGGAACCGGGTCCATCCAATCCGGGTTTGGACCCACTTTCATCCCTAGTTGACACAACATAGGCAACGTCCTCATCGATGATGTTGGTTTTAATCCAATACTCCTTACGAATAATGATTTTGGTTTTATAAATCCAGACACTCAAAAACTCATAAGATTTATCCTAATCCAGCCTGGACCCGGTGATCATAGAAACATAATTGATTATCATTTTAATTTTAATAAAAGTTATTAACCGATAAAATTCACTAAAAGAATAAAAGAAATTCACCAGGCCTAAACGTCACACACACATAAATGGACCCTTAACCAGTTGGGCTTTACATTTTCATAACAAGTCCAAATTAGTCCTATCTTCCTTAATAATTGGATTCGAGCCCTTTTTAACCGAGCTGCTTTAAATTGGTTTTGGGCCAAGGTCGGATCCAAATCGGTTTAACCGGCGTGAGTAACATGATTTATCCCTAATGGTAGGTTTAGTTTTAGTCAGTCTTTTAAAAACCAGACATTTTTCGTTATTTGATTGTTTTCTTAAAAGTTACTAAAAATCTAACCCGACACACACAAAAAGCTATTGGAAATGTTTGTAGTATTAGAGATAAACTTAAATTTATGTTTTAGTCAATATTCTAAATAATACGAGGGCTGACTTGGCGGCAATGTCAAAGTTAAGTCATAACAAGTCTTGGCGAACCATGACGTTTTTCAAAGTGTGACTATTTTATATACATTAAAAGAGATAAATCATATAAATATTGAATTTTAATAAGTATTTTGAGTTTTTTGAAGGCTTATATTAGTATTTAATATATAAAAAGTTAACAAAAACTCAATTATTTTAGGCCCGATAAAAATAAAAAATAAAAATAATAATAAATAAATAAATAAAACCTACGCCTTGAAAAAATTTGTTCCATGATATGTTATTAGCGTGTCACGCTTAACAAACCCGCATTGGATGTTTTCGTAACGGCTACATCATGTCTCGCGACATGGCACACCATAACGTGTTTTTTAGAACCATGGTTTTAGTTATTGAAACCCTAATAATGTAAAACGTAAATTGATCATTAACAATTTTATGTCTCTCAACAATACAAATCATCATAAGGTATTCTGTGTTTTATGATCTTGGATTAGGTTTGTAATCCAAATAAGATTTCTTACATTATCCCACTTCTAAATTCGTGAACCAAAAGCTATAAGGGATAAATATAGAATTTAGAAAGTGATATAATCACAATCTAAATAACATGCAAGTGTTAATTGTAATTCTGTAATCCTTATCTCTTTCTCTCTCTCTCTCTCTCTCTCTCTCTCTCTATATATATATATATATATATATATATATATATATATATATATATATATATATATATATATATATATATATATATATATGGGTTTTTTAGGTTACAAAAACAAATAAAATACGCAGTGGAATCATAAAACTATTTGATGGGCATATGCAACCTAGATATCTATGGCTCTTTTCATTGTAACGTCCCAAAAATTCATAGTAAAATTTTCATTTTTAAAATAATAAACCATACAAACAAGTTGTTCCAAACCGATCAAGGTGGATATATTATTAAAACATCAGAGTAAATATTGAAAATTGGCAATGCGAAAAACTTTGGTGGATGCGGTGAATCCACGTCGGGTCCTTCCCTTTCGTACCGCAAATACCTGAAACCATAAACATAAACTGTAAGCACAAAGCTTAGTGAGTTCCCCAAAGTACCACATACCAAAACATATAAGTGTCATGGACTACCTCCATGGTTTTTTCTTGTAATGTCGAGGGCCAAATCCTGGTCTTACATACAAGTGTCATAGGTTACCCCATGGTCTTTGCTTGCAATGCCAAGAGCCAAATCTCGTCTTACATACAAGTATCACAGAGACAACTAACATTCTACATAACAAAGTAATGGACATGCATTGGTGCCTTCGACCCATGGATACAGTGAGAAAACGCACCTCACGGTCTGAAAGAATAGTTGCATCGATCACTGCTCTAAAAGCTATCTCTACCGATCACCTATACAATTAATAGGAACCCAAATCTCAAGCTATAAATCAAATTACCCAAAATGCCTTTAGGTCAAACTTGGTCAAAATCTTGGTCAAAGTCAAAAGTCAACCGATTCGACTAGGTTAACTCAGTTGAGTATGTTGGGCATACTCAACACATACGCGGGGCATACTACTCCTTGACCAAAAGTCGAGGGGCTGACCACATACGCACAACATACCTAAACCCAACGTACGCGGCTACCATCCTCCCAATCTATTAAGAACTTAATCCTTTAAGCTCTTTCATCCAAAATCCGGATCTGGCCCTTAAATGATATCCTTAACCATAAAGTTTCCAACTTTATGGTCTTGCATTGCTATTAAGTCTTCAACATCCAAAAATCCTAACTTCTTAACCCATTAAGACATCCAAGACCATACATGGAGTAAAACTAGGGACTAAGGTCACATTCTTGTTGGATTAGGTGTCTAAGCCCTTAACTATAATTGGTATGTACTTGAACTGAATGCAACACAGTCCTTTTGGGTTACCCTCAAACCTAGCAACTAGACAATGAAATTATAAAATGAGAGATATAAATTTATTATAAGATTAATAAATTAATATAAATGATTTATTAATATGTTATGAGATTAATATATTAATTAGAAATCATAATGTTGATTAATAGTTAGCCATAATTTATTTGGAATTGATTTTAGGGTTAATTGTATTAATTATGAAGTACAGGGACTAGTTTGCAATAATTAAATAGTTGGATGGAAGGTTCCAGAACCTCCTTGGAGGAGGTGGACAAAATTCTTAGGGGAAATCCTAATGATTTCGTCCAAGAGCTTTAGTAAAGGCCTATATATTACCTTGGGCCTTAAGCAAAGGACCATTAGGATTATCTATGAAACCCTAGCTACCTCAACTATAAAAGGAGCCCTCTAGCTCTCAAATTCGGCGCTCCTTCTCTAGAAGAAACCCTAGGCCGAAAATTGCATACTCCTCTTCTCTCTTTATACTTTCTTTCTTGTTAGCTCTTGGGTGTGACTCCATTAGAGGAATTACAGTTGTGGTGTTGGGCTTCCAAGAATATAATGATCAAGGATTACCAATTGTTTACTATAACAATTGAAAGGTATCTGATTCTAAAACCCTAATTAGTTATTTTTCGAAAAATAGCCTCCTCTCTTACGATTCTTGTTTTGCAATTCAAACTTATATGTTCAATAGTTGAAACATAGACCCAAAGTAGGTTGCATGTGAAATTAGGAATTGTTTTTCTAGTTTATTTGTTTTACCTAAAACTCATCAGTGGTATCATAGCCATTGGTTTTGTTTTGAATTGAATTGCTATAATATTTGAATTGCAAATTAGGGTGCATAGCTATTAAACCCTAAAAGGTCATGTTTTCGTTTTTAGGGTTTTGGTTGGAGGGGTTTTCGAAAATCCCTAGTCTCCATAAACCCTAATCGGAATTAGGGTTAGGGTTTTGAAAAACCCTAGCCACCTTCCTTGATTTTGAAATTTCACTAGGGTTTTAGGATTCCTTGTTTTGATAATTGTTGCATAATTGGATAATTATCCTATACCTAAAATTTTCGAAATCTAGAGGGTTTAGGATTAAGATTAAATTAGATGTTTAATTTAATTAGATAATCCTTCCAAGATTTAATAAACTAATTAAAATTTAATTAATAGATAATGATTAAGTCTAATTTTTGGTTTATTTTGAATTTAAAATTAATAGTCTAATTTTCGAAAATTCATATAAACCATAAAGTTTTAAAAAGTTTAAAACACACCTTATATATATATATATATATATATATATATATATATATATATTATATATATATATATATATATATATATATATTATAATTAAAAGTTAAATATTATATATGTATAAGAATTGGTCAGTCGAATCGTTAGTATGCCTCATTCAAGAAGGTAGTCTATAAGGGGATATATATGGAAACTGCCTAAAAAATGGTAGTTGAATGGGTGTCCACACTCACCCACCTCTTCCTTGATTAGTGGATTGTCGTTAGCAGAAACTATTTGATAGGACAAGTTAATCTCATTAAAAGTATAATGTTATAAATAAAGTACTAGAACATTACTTTACAAAATCCCAACTCTAGTTACATTAGGAAAAATTTGAATAGTATGCTAACCCATGAAATTGCACATCAGGATTTATAATTGGTTAGCGGAATGCGTGTGGTTAACCGACACACTAATTAGGACTAATAACGAGTCGTAATGTGTATCTCATGATTATCATTGTTGATGGAGCGTGTGTGGTTTACCGACACATCAATAGATAATGATAAAGACAATGAGGTGAGCAAGCACATTTGCATGGTTATTCACATATTGTTTGTGATCCTTAGTATCCCAGTCACAAATAGAAGATAACAATCTGAGATTAAAACATTCTATTGAATAGTTTCAATGTATCTCAAAAGAATTAGGAATTTCACTTCATTTCATTTTGTATTGTGGTGGAATTAGTAAATCGTCATTCACTTACTTTTATAAAATTCACACTTGGATCTCGGCATCCCATCTCTAAGTTGTGAACCCTCATAGTTGGATCCTAACCTTAATATTATATCTTTGGGTGATTATATTCAGGTATCGTGAAATCTAACTATAACTATCTTCTTTTTACAGATGTCTACTCCTAGCAACACTTCTGTTTCTTCATCATCCTCTAACCACAACTTCTCTTTGCTCTCCATTTGCTCCAAAGTCATTATGGATGGCTCAAACTATAACGATTGGACGTGTATAGTCAAAATGGCGCTTCGCTTTGAGGACAAAGAATATGTCCTTAAAAGTGAGCTCAAAGAGATTTATGAAACCAAAGCCACTCCCAAAGAATATGCTGCCTACAAAAAGCACGATGACAATGCAACCAAAGTGGCTTGCATCATGTTCGCAACCATGTCTCCAGAACTGTAGAGGTACTATGATGACTACTGGCCTTTTGAGATGATCAAGGACCTTATGGAAAAATACCATAAGCGAGGTCATCAAGAAAAGTTTGAGATAGTCAAGTCACTCATGGCTTGTAGGATGAAGGAAGGGGACGCGGTTGTTAGTTATGTTCAAAGAATGCAATGCTACATAGAGCGTTTGGTCAAGCTCAACGTGCATTTTGATGAGGAATTGGCCATTGACATGGTCTTGAACTCATTTCCCGATTGTTATGGTCATTCCATCCTAACTTACCATTTGAACAACACTGAGCAGACATTGACCCAATTGCACAACTTATTGCAGACAACTGAGGCGGGGATGAAGGGTAAAAGTATAGCCTCCACTCCTGCTAGTGCCCCTGTCTTATCTATTAGCCAGGGAAAGGGGAAAAGGAGGAAATGTCCTCCTAAGCAAAATTGGAAGGGCAAGGCCCAAGTTGGGTCATCTCGTAGTGGCCCTAAGGCCAAGCCCAATGCTGTCATTCCCCATGTTTCTGACCCAAAAGATGCTGATTGCTTTTATTACAATGACAAAGGGAACTGGAAACGAAGCTACCCAAAGTATCTGCAGGACATTAAGGATGGCAAAGTGAAACCATCTTCAGCAGGTATTAACAATATTTCTTATAATAACTCATTATCTTCTCGTTCTTGGGTCCTTGATATCGGGTGTGGTTTTCACATCCGTTCTGATTTGCAGGGGCTAAAAGAATATGAGGAGGTGGAGCTAGGGAGAATAAACTTCATCATGGGAAACAGAAAGTCTTCACCGGTAACCAAGATCGAAGTTTATCAACTTTTGCTTTGTAATGATGTTAGATTAGATTTATTTAATTGTTGCTATTCAATAGAAAAGACGCGAAATATTATTTCATTTCATGCATTTTTCAAACAAGGTTTTAAGTATTCTTTTAATGATTTGAATGGTTCAATTTCTATTTATAAGAATGGCAATTTTGTGTTTGAAGCTTTACCTTGTGATGATGTGTATGAAATAGTGACTTGTGTTGATAGCTTAGGTAATAGTGTGTTTAATATTGACATGTTTAGTAGTGTAGACAAGGCATGCGTGTGACATTGTCGTCTTGGACACATTAACAAGAAACGCATAGCCCAAATCCAAAAGGATGTAGTGTTGGAATCATTTGACCTAAAGTCAGATGATATGTGTGAATCTTGTCTTTTGGGAAAGATGAAAAAACACCTTTCACGAGATCTTGTGAAAGAGGTGTAGGTTTGTTGGACCATATACATACGGACGTGTGTGGATCCTTCAGATCAACTACAAGAGATGCTAATCGATTGTATGTGACTTTTACTGATGATTATAGTAGATATGGCTATATCTACTTGATCAAGCATAAGTCAAAAACCTTTGAAAAGATCAAGGAGTTCAAACATGAGGTCGAGAATCAATTGGGAAGGAAGATAAAGATACTTAGATCCGATAGAGGTGGAGAGTATCTTAGTGTCTAGTTCAATGACTATCTAAAGAAATGTGGAATAGTATCACAATTAACTCCTCCTAGGACACCATAGTTAAATGATGTGGCTGAGAGGTGTAATCGAACCTTGTTAGACATGGTTCGTTCTATGATGAGTCATGTTTCACTTCCTATTAATTTATGGGGGTATGCCTTAGAGACAGTCGCCCACATCCTCAATCTTGTCCCTATAAAGAAGGTTGCCAAAACACCTCACGAGATGTGGACGGGTAATGTTCCCTCGTTAGCACATATTAAAGTATGGGATTGTGAAGCTTTCGTAAGACGATAGACCCACGACAAGCTAACAGCTAGAAGTGAGAAATGTGTTTTCATTGGTTACCCAAAACAGTCTTTTGGATATTTGTTCTACAGACCTAGTGAGAACATGGTCTTTGTAGCACGAAGAGAAGTCATTCTAGAAAAAGAGCTAATATTAAAAGAGGATGGTGGGAGTACTATTGACCTTGATAACTCATTACCTCTTCGAAGATCCACTAAGGTGAGTCATATGGGTTCCATATTACTTCAAACAGTGATACATTTCTCAGTGATAGGATACTGGTAAATCTGGATGAACCAGCAAATTACAGGGAAGCAATGGCAGGACCGGAGGCTTCCAAGTGGAAAGAGGCAATGGACAACAAGATAAAGTCCATGTATGACAACCAGGTTTGGAATTTGGTTGATAATGCACCAAGTCGAAAGACAGTTAGGTGCAAATGGATCTTCAAAAAGAAGACCGACATGGATGGAAATGTACATACATTCAGCCTCGACTGATTGCAAAAGATTTCACTCAAACCCCGGGGGTTGACTATGATGAGACCTTTTCACCAGTAGCCAATATTAAATCTATTATGATATTGGTCACCATAGCTGCCTTTCATGACTATGAGATCTGACAGATGGATTTCAAGACTGCTTTCCTTAATGGAATGTTGGCTGAGGATGTTTACATGAATTAGCCAGAGGGTTTTGTTGATGCAAAGTTTCCCAATAGAGTTTGCAAGCTTGAGAAATCCATTTATGTATTGAAACAGGGATCTCACAACTAGAATCTTTGCTTCCATGAAAGATTTTAGTTTCTCTAGCAGTGAAGATGAGTCATGCTTGTATATGAAGGCTAGTGGGAGTATAGTAACTTTTTTGGTATTATATGTCGATGACATGTTGCTGATTGGTAATGATGTTTCGACCTTGAAAGATGTTAAGTCTTGGCTTGGAAAGTGTTTTGCCATGAAAGACCTTGGAGAAGCTGCCTATATTCTTGGGATTAGAATATTCAGAGATAAAAAGAAGAGACTAATTGGACTTAGTCAAAGTACATACTTGGACAAGGTACTAAAGAGGTTTAGTATGGGAAATTCCAAGAAGGGATAGCTACTTATCCAATGCAATACCAAATTGAGTAAGACTCAATGTCCAAGTACAAATGAGGAAATAGCTTACATGAGTCGTGTTACTTATGCTTCCACTGTCGGATCGATCATGTATGCTATGACATGTACACGCCCTGATGTGTCCTTTGCTTTGAGCATGGTCAGTCATTATCAGAGAAATCCAGGTAGAGCTGATTGGATAGTGGATAAGAATATACTCAAGTATTTGCGAAGGACAAAGGACTGGGTCCTTGTACTTGGCGGCAATGTTACATTGAGAGTAGACATTTACAGTGATGCCACCCTCCAAACGGATAGGGACAACTTCTGTTCTCAATCTGGCTAGCTATTTCTACTGAATGGAGGAGCAGTTTCTTGGAAAAGTTCCAAGAAGGATACGATGGCTGATACTACTTGTGAATCAGAATACATAGCAGCGAGTGAAGCGTCGAAAAAAGCAGCTAGCTTGGTTGAGGAACTTCATCGGAGATCTCTGAGTCGTTCCAACCATTCAGGAGCATATGGAACTGTTCAGAGATAATGAAGGAGTGGTTCCCTTAACTAAGGAACCTAGAGAACATGGTAAAACCAGACATATCAACAGAAAGTACCATTTCATCAGACATAGAGTAGAAGAAGGCCATCTCGTCATAAAAAGGGTATCATATGAGGATAACCCAGCAGATCCCCTCATAAAGGGTCTGAGTAGGGTTAAGCATATTCAGCATGCTCGGAGCATTGGACTGAGAGATGATATTAGTTTTAGCAGTTAAATTAGTTTTATTTTGAAACTTGTAACAAAGTAAATGTAATTGACTTTTGGTGATAAATAATAAAGTATTATTTATAAGTTTGTTTACTACCTTCTGTCAATTATTTATTATTGTGTTTCATATTTTGCATGTTTTACTTCCCAAATAATATGATTATTCAAACTCCACAGTCGCTCGTACTTTTGGAAGTAAGTAGTGAATTAAGACTGTCATGAATTAGATTGAAGATTGTCTAAGGGAGTTAGACATAGCAATAGAATTGTTGCAGTATTCATGAGTACTTAGAAATGGAGATTTGAGTATTGGATAAACCCTCTCTTAGTGTATTACTTCATGGAATTCATCACAAGTAATATTGAGATGGTAATATCTTATATTCTTAAAAACAGAGAAATGTGAGTTGCCTAACGGTTTGACGAGTAAAAGATACAAGCATATGAGTCAAAGTTTATTCGTTCTTTTTGCCTAACGGGAAAATCGATATCTGTGGGCGCCTTGATGATCTGGTGTTGACTTATGTGTTGGGCCTAGCTAGGACTTAATTCATGTGTTCAATTAGAAGTCCTACATCATCACAAATCAAAAATCGTGAAACATAGATTTTGGACAAAGATATTGATTGCATTCCATGTCTTATGTCCGGGGATATCTGGCAGAATGAAGGATTATATGATCACTTATCTTACGAAACGTAACTGACTGGGTCAGAGTTGGTAGCAGCTTTTGAAAGCTACAATTTTCTGGTTGATTTAAAGGTCATACTAGCAACTATGGTTACAGTCTTATCCAAGTGGGAGACTGTTGGATTAGGTGTGTAAGCCCATAACTATAATTGGTATGTACTTGAATTGAAAGCAATACAATCCTTTTGGGATGCCCTCAAACCTAGCAACTGGACAAGGAAATTATGAAAGGAGAGGGATTAATTTATTATAATATTAATAAATTAATATAAATGATTTATTAATATGTTATGAGATTAATATATTAATTAGAAATCTTTGGGTATTTAGTGTTGCGTCTTTTGGGCTTTTGTTTAGTCTGTTTTGTGTATCCGAGTTGGGCCTATCCACTCGTGAGTTATTAATTAGGGTTTTACTATTTAAGATGCATGCATGCATCGTGTATTAGTTAATCGTGTTAATGTAAACCCTACATAGCCTCTACAGTAGCAGTTCTGTGTCGAGCTCTTCTGAGGCTGTGACTTTTAATCATTCGACACATTCTTGAGTCATATTATGTGTTTAATTGTTTTTACCTGTTTGAATCTATTCGATCTTTAGAGTCTTCAACTAAACAATTGGTATCAGAGCAGGAGACTGTGTAATCTATATGCATCTCTTCTGTTGAAAGAGTTTTTAGCATTTTTGCTATTATTGGATCTGGTTCAGTTGTCATCATTGTTATCGACGCTAATTTTTGATTTTATATTACCTAAAAACCATTTTTGTTTACACATCTAATTCATATAGGTTTTAATCGATCTTTAAACATGCCAGACGATTCTCATGTTAACTCCATAAATCTTTCAAGCAGCATTGGATATACAACTAGAATCCTTATTCTTTTCCCCAATGATTATGAATTGTGGGCGTTGCATTTTGAAGATTACGTCCTTGGGCTTGAAGACAATGGCTATCTTATATGGGAAGCCATTACGGTTCAGACGTTTGCTCATACAGGAACAAGAAGAGAAATTAAAACTCAAGCCGACTACAACAAGCCTCTTCTTGATGTAAAAGACGTATCACAAGACACTTTTCGTTTGATAAGCAACGTTAAAGCAATGAGGATCATCAGGTTTGCTTTGCCACAAGACACTTTTCGTTTGGTTAGTTCATGCGACACAACAAAAGCTATTTGGGATAGGATTAAGGAACTATACTCATCGGATGTTGATCTTGAGAATTCTACTCAAACTCTACCGCTTTCAGAGTTTGGAGCATTTGTACAAAAGCCTGAAGAGAGTCTAGATCAAACTTTCAATCTCTATAATCATCTTCTCAGTAGGATGATGAAGCACAATATTGGATATGAACTGATCGAGCAAAAAGTAACGTTTATGAATGGACTAAGATCTGAATGGAAGGCTGTTGATTCTACCGTAAAAGAGCATGAGCAGTTCAAGAACTACATGTTGGCGAAGCTAGTTGGAATACTGAGGTCACATGAAGATGAAGTGACGAAAGAAGGGAAGATAGTTTCTGGGATGGGATCACTGGCCCTTGTTACGAATGGTAAAAAGGCTATAGATGATGATGATTCGGAGTTTGATCTCTTCGATTGTGAACTTTCAAAGGAGGAATTTGCTATGATGGTGTATGATCCAAAGAGATTCACAAAGAAGAACTTCAGACGCAACAAGAACCGAAACTGGCAGGGTAGTTATAGCTCTGAAAAAGTAAAGGAGGAGAGTGAGAATAACTCTTAGAAAGAAGAAGCAAAGAAGGATAAAAAGCTTATGGGGGACTCCGGCTATGATTGTAATTACTGTCATGGAAAAATCCATCTAGCCAAGGAATGCATGCTGAGAAGAATGAACGAGAAGAAAGAGGGAGAGGATGACGAGACATACTATCTCTGAAAACTTGATGAGATAAAAAAGAAGAAGAATGTTGATAACACCATGCGTGCTTTGATTGTGCAGGAAAACAAAGTAGATGATTAGTTTGGAAGAGTCGAGGTCTGGTCGAATGAATCTGAAGATGAAGAGGTTCACAGAGCTACTCATGGAAGGAGCTTAGTAGCGAAGGATGAAGTTTTGTGGTTTAATGGAAGGTGTTTAATGATTACCAAGGAAGTGTCAAAGATGAGGGGTTATGCAACTGATGGTGGACGTAGAGTCGATAGTTGTTTCGCTGCGATACCAGTTCTAGAGCAGAAAAGCGAGTGTGAGCAGGTGATCAACAAGGTAAGCTCTATTCTTGAATCTCTAAATATTCATGTGTCTAGATATGAAACTGAATTGAACGACTTAACATACACATATTCAAGTTTCATTGATAGTTTAAAACAAACTCGTTTAACAAATTCTAACTTAACCTATCAACTTGGCATGGTTTCTGTTGGAATAGTGTCTAAGGCTGCAACTATATTAGGCAAGTATTTGACCCGGTTGTGCATGGTCCTTTTGGGTTGCCTTCACCATAGCAACTTGACAGGATGATTTATTATGAGAGAAGTAATATTATTAATAGAATAATATAAAGAGTAATAATATTATTATTTGATTAATATAAGTCATAAATTAATTAAGAATTAATTTGGTGATTTAAAGAGATTAATTGAATAAAGGGGCATAAACGGTCAATTGTATGATAGTTGTACTTTGGGCTGTAAATTCCTTATGGATAATGGTGGACGGTTTTAAGGACTTTGGATAGGCCTTGAAAATCGTCCAAAGGCTTATCATGAAGGGGATTGGATTGCTTAGGGCCTAAGTTATCCAATTAGGGTTTAAGGGTGAAACCCTAGGAGCCTTACAAGTATAAATAGACCCTAGGGGTCAAGGGAAATCGGCACTTGTGCTTTAGAAAGAAACCCTGGCCGATTTCTCTTCCCTCTCCTCTCTCTCTCAAATCATCCTCTTGCTAGTTGGTGTTTGTAAGCCATTAGAGGAGTGACAATTGTGACTCTAAAGCTCTAAGGACAAGAAGATCAAGCAAGTGATTCAAGGTAAACTTCTAATTCTGATTTCATATTGTTATTATAGTCTATTAGCCATTAGAAGTCTTGGATTCAATGCATGTTTAATTAGAGAAACCTAGATCCAAGCATTAGGGTTTGCATGTGCACATAGGAATGTTCATCTGGCCAAAACCCTTCAGTTTCGTCAAAAAGTGAAGAGAGACGCATATGGATTGATTTCGAGTCTAATTTGTCTAAGTCTAGGGATGAGTCAATTTATTTGCAGTGAGATAATTTAGGTCTTTTAAAATAGCGTAACATTTTTTGTTTGATTACCAAAAGACTGTATTTTAATATTACTCAGTTGCATCTTAATTGTGAGATTGGAAAGAAAATTCACAAGTTGATTTTTCCATTTCTCGAGTTGAAAGAGGAAGAAATTGACGCAGAGTGTTATAGGTGCGAATCCATCTTCTCATCAGACGAAACCTCAGATGCATATAAAGTAGGACTGGACAAAATCGAATCTTTCATAAAGTCCAAAGATCACAAAAACATGCTTATACAACTTTTGGATGAAAAAGACAAAGAGAAAATTAAATCTGAAACTGTAAAGAAGTTCGACTCATTAAGCACCAAGTTAAATTCCGAAAATAAAATTGATGTTGAAACCATTTCTGAATTCAACGATGAAAGTGATATGAGTGAAATCTCTGTGGAGGATGAGGTCGACTACTCTGAGTTTGTTAAAAATGAATATGTAACTACTAAAGTCCTAATTTCTGAGAATTCAGTTGAATATACATGTGTTTCTGAGAAAAAAATCTAAAGTTTTAAAAGATAAAGCAACTGTTTTCCCAAAAGTTCAAACTGTTCCTAACCAAGTTTTTACATCTAAAGGACTGAACAAAAATCAAATAGTTGAATTAACGTCCATTGTCGAAGATGATAACAAAGATGGTTGTGATGAGTTCTTATGGTTTGCTCTAATCGACAATGCAGACGAAACCAAGGGTTTATCTGAAATAACTGCTTGGAAAACGAAGAGCCGGTACATAGCAGAACCTCTAAAAAAAGTCAATTCAAGCTACGAAGAGGGAAGTCCCAGTGGAACTAAGAACGTTTCAAGTAACAGATCGTCTGTTCGGACCGAAACCCCTACCAGAAAGTCACAACCTAGGGCTAGGATTCACAAATCCTCTGAGCAGTTCGCAGCTCAAAAACACCAAAGGAATGCAAGATATAACAAAAATCTCTAAAGGAAATAAAGCAGTTCTGGCAATCTAAGAATCCTAAATTTGTTCATAAAGAAAAATCCAATCCAAATGCGAAAATCTCTCAAGAACCCAATCCAAATGCAAAAGTCTCTTTACCTGCGAAACTTAACAATTTTCAACGAAGTCAGTATCCACAGGTTTTTAATCCAAAAGTCTTTAAAAAACCATCCTTTTCAAACCATGCGAAACCTGTGCAGAAAACCAAATCTCACTGCTTTCCTAACATGAATGTTTCACATTCAACCAAGACATCGCAACATGTTAAAGGCAAAGGAAAGAGAGTTTCGGAGCCTAAAGTTCCTCTCAAAAGATCCAAAAAGATAGTTGAGAAGAAAATTGACAAACAACAAATCCAAAATAAACAAAAGAAACTATCCACCAAGGATACGAACTCAAAGACAATAGGATTACTATTTTTCAAATCACAAAGAAAGATAAAATAACCTTAATAAAACGAACTTATCTGGTTGATCCTGATATTTATTTTCTTGTATCTATGAAAACCTCACAAGGGCCCAAACAACTTTTGGTTCCTAAATCTGCTTAACTTTCGCAGGTAATACGTAACGAGCAGTTTGACTCTGAATGGTACATCGACAGTGGTTGCTCGCGTCACATGACAGGTAGGAAGAAGGAACTACGAGAGTTTAGAGAACTGAAAGATGGAAGAAGAGTAAAGTAAGGCAACAATTCACTTGGTGAAACCAAAGGTTATGGGATTATAACAAATGGAGACTTTTCAATTCGCAAGGTCGCGTATGTGGACGGACTCCAACACAACCTCATTAGTGTTTCGCAGTTGGTGGTGGGTACAAGATTAAAAGTTTCATTCGAAGAAGAAGGATCATAAGTAATTTAAAAGGAAACCAAAAATGTTATGTTAAAGTTAAACCAAAAAGGAGAAATGTATCCCCTTAATCTAAACCTCATCAAAGGGAAGCTTGTAATTTGCTTACTTACGAAAGCTTCCGCTGATGATATCTAGCTATGGCACTGAAGGCTTTCACATCTCAATTTTAAAGATATCAACAAGCTTGTTCTTGGTGATCATGTGCGAGGTCTTCCGCTCCTAAATCATGATAAAGAACATCTTTGTGTAGCCTGTGAAATGGGGAAACATAGTAGGAAGAGTCATCCAACGATTATGAATACGAAAGTCATAGAGCCACTTGAACTTCTGCATATAGACTTTTGTGGTCCTTCTGCAATTGAGAGAATTGGTGGTAATAGATACATACTCGTAATTGTAGATAATTTTTCCAGATTCACTTGGGTGCATTTTCTTAAGCAGAAACCCGAAGCCACTCCAAAGCTCAGGGATTTTATAAATCAGATAGAACTACAACTACGAAAGCTGGTTCAAAACGTTCGCAGTGACAACAGTTTGGAATTCAAAAACCAAGCGTTTGAAGATGATAGGATTAAAATCCTTAAATATTGTTTAGATTCAAAACAAGTAAAAGCAAGAACACAAAGATGATCCAAATAATGTTTAATGATTAAGTGTCAGACCTCGGACGAACTCTATCAAGAATTTCTACTGTAAAGGTGTGATTAGGGTTACAGAATAAAATCAGAGTTAACGAAAATATGATACATGCATGAACCTTAAATACTCTAACCCTAGAGATAAATACGATTGGACGGGCCCAACTCATTTACAAGATAAACTAAATTAAAAGGCACAAAGACGCAACACACTAATCCTAACAATCTCACCCTTTGCGTCATTTGAGGCGAGGGAACATCAATTCTTGATTCGCTTCTGAACTTCAAACACCTTTGGAATTATGTTCAGCAATGCCTTGCGAACCTCGATATACCAACAAATCATATCCGAAAAGCATTTCTTATCACCGACACTGTTGCCTCTGAATTTATTTGTCATACTTAGAATATGCTCAAGACAAGAAGTGGAGTACATGTGTTTATCATCAAGGAAGAAGCAAGCCTTGTGATAATCAGAGTCATCATGATCTCGTGCCTGAAAAACCATGTACCATCCATCCTTGTAAATCTTTCCAAGTTTCAGCTTATCAAGATCTTTAGGATACTTTTTGGGAACTATAGAAGGCTTCTTTCGCAGAACTGTGGCTATCTCAATATCCATAGTTCCCACCTCTTGAATATACGAAGTGATCATTAGCTTGAGGTGACTGACAACAAGTTCGTAATTCTATTCTTCTCACATCAAAAGATTGTAGATCATGATCCAGTCGTAAGGATTGACACATGGCAAGTCCGCGAGAGTAAATTCATGAACTTGACTTGCAATACCTCTGACAACTTTGAATTTTGCATTTGGAAAACTGTCAGTTTCGATAGGTCCAGTGACCTTCACTGCCATTATTTTGCTCGCGCTCCATGTTTCGTATTGGGGCTTCATGTGTTTGAGATAGAAGGTGAAGAGAAGTTGATCAGCTCCATTTTCAAAAGAGGGAACATTCACAACCTTGATAAAAGAGCGAAACTTGAAGGCCTTCAGAGTCATTGGAAGATACAGTTGCGAGTCCTGAGTGTTTTGAAGATCAAAGGACACAACAGGTTCTAACCAATATTGGCTAGGCATATCAACTACTTCATTCTGAAAACGCTTCAAAGTCCACTTTGGAAACAAAAAATTTCTGCTTTCAAGTGTGATTTGAGCTTCTTTTTCTGCCTTCTCCTTGGCTTCAGCTTCTCGTATGATTCTTTGATTTTCGTCCATCTTATCTTCATCAATATCTTCTTCTTCTTCATTATCAATAATAGGATCATCAGAGAAAAGTTTCTCTTTACCCTTTTGGCTTAGATTCACTTTTAACAACAGGCTTAACAGTAGGTTTTGGCTTCTTAGCAGTTGGCTTTGTTTGATTTCCCCTTGTTTCGGAATGTCAGAGGATTCTGGAACACCCTCTAAGCGGTGAAGTAGAATGTTGGCCTTAGCTTTTCGTCCAGATGCTTCCGCACAGTGATTAGGATCATCAAATCCCTGGCCTCAATAAGATCCAAGAGTAAGACAGTGATATTGGTGATACAACTTTTCAGAACAGCCTTCTCTGATAACATATCTTTGACTTGTTTCTCACACTGCTCCAGCTTAGTAGAGAGAATTTTCACTTTCTCAGTCTAGATAGCGAGAGCGTCCATGATTTTGCTTTTCATCGCCAAATCTTCATGAAGCTTTGAGAGTTGAGAAGTAATTGAAGATTGAAACTTGTCATGGTCATCTTTAAGACCAATGTGAATGTCTTGAAATTTAACCCTTTCAGATTTTAGAGAAGTGCTCAAGCTAGAAATTACTTCGTTGGCTATAGCAGTGTTGGACTCAAAGGACTATTGAAATTTCTCCATAAGAACTTGAGCATTAGAAATTAGTTTATCGAATTTTTCGGTCGTTTGATTGCAAACAGATGTGGATGCATCAATTGCCATGTTCATCCTTTAGAGATTCGACGAGTGTTCTTTGGTCAGGGTTTCAAGAATAGACTTTGATAAAAGCTTGAGAGCAGTCATCAGATGAGGAAGACTTTGCAAACTGAAGCAAAGAATCAAGCTTTTCATGGATATCTTTAAGTTGCCCCTTCGTTACTGGAACCTCATCATCACTGCAGTTCTAATGGTGAAGGGACTGAAAGTGAATCCTTGTAAATCATCTTCACTATCCTCATAGATCATATCATGATCATCAGCGCGAAAAGGGTAAACTGGTGGAGAGATATGAGTGGACGCGAAACCTGATGCTCCATCCCCCACATCAGATGCGTTCACAGAAATATGCGGTATGTCTGTGGTGGTTGGTAGGGTTGTGGAATCTGTAAAGAGAGGAGTAGATAGAGGAATAGTAATTTGAGGTGAAGAAGATACTGGTGGAGGACATGGTGCAATGGTAATGGGTGTTGTAGTGGTTTTAGGTGAAGGAGGAGGAGAAGGAATAAATCCAGTGTGAGATTGAGTTACCTCAGGATTAGAGGTAGACTTTTCATTGCGAGTCGATTCTCCCTCCTCGTTGTGAACAGGTGGTTCTTCCTCATTGCGAATATCTGACAAGGTGTCAAATTGCGAATCTTCACTTTCGCTGGAAGTAGGAGACTTTTGCTTGCGAGCTGCTTGTTTTACCTTTCACTTCATAGGAGCCGATTCAGATGGAGCAGCTTGACGCTTTCGCTTTGTTGGAGTCTGATCCTGAGCCGGCGGACCATCTTGAGCCCCCTTCTTCTTTTCCCCTTTCTTCTTTCCTTTTTACCCACCTTTCTTAGGTTTATCTGCCTCTGCAAGGATAGCTTGCATTTTTGAAGTAATAGTACGAAACCCAGTAGGAGCAAGTTTGCGAAAACCTTCCAAAATCTTGCTAGCAGTAGGCACATCTCTGAACATAGCCTTTGGAATCGATCCCACAAAAGAAAATTTAGAGTTATTAGCGACAATAATACCGATGGTGTGGAAAGTTGAGACTGTAGACAACAGAGCATACGTCATCATTGGAATTTTAAGCTTATCGATTGCCCACTCGACGATAATGGACCAAAATCGTGCACAGGAGACTTCACTGTGACGAGTGGTTGAGAGTGTGCTTTGAATCACCTGAGCCCATAGAACAGCTCCAAAATTGACATTCAAACCTGTATAAAACCCACAAATAATTGCCATGAATAATTTACTGGCACAATCAAAACCTGTAAACCTTTTAAAGAACGCATTGAATAGAAGAGTGAAGAGACCATTCCGTTGTGGCGGCAGGTTAGGATTTCGGAACTTGGAGACAACAGTTAGGGTTTCTTTGTACCCCATTTGGAAGAACATCTCTAACAAGACACCGTTGGAGATGGACTCAAGGTTGATCATGTCTGTTTTTTGAGGAAGCCCGAGAATCATACAGAAGCAGGCTTTGGTGATGAAGGTTTTTTGATCAAGGATTTCAAAAGTTATCTTGTTCTCTTCCTTAACAAAACTAGCAGAGGAGTATGCCTTAGACAGTAGAGACGTTGGAACCACCTCTATCTTCGTCAGAACGACAACCAATGGAGAATACTTCAGGTATTCAACGATCGGTAAAAGATAAGCTTCATACTTGCAGGGGTCAAGATCAATCACCAGATTCTGATGTGGTTTGATTTCAAGAAGGGATGATTGAGTAGTCTGATCATGAGCAGATGAGGAAGCAACCATTATTGAGAGATTGAGAGAAATAAGATGAACAGTAGATGCTTTGATTGCCAGAAATCTTTGAAAGAAAATATGTGAGTGGTGGTGAGAAATAAATTGATTAATCCTTATATACGATGTGTTTGGTGAGACAAATCAGGAGAGAGAGAGAGAGAGAGAGAGAGAGTGCATCAATTGTAGAAAAGACGCCTGTAAAACCGTGACTGACAGTTGTTGACGTTAGAAACGTGTGTCAAGTTGTGTAAAAGTAGCTTCACACGCCCAATTGAAATCTTATCCTAAAATGGAGTCGTTTGAAATTCTCCCTTTCATAGGTATTACATTGCCAGCCCTTTCGCAGTTAGACTAGAGATTTTGTTTTCAAGTGCTATTGATAAACCTGTGAAACTCAAATGAACCATAAGAACCATGAACCAAACTTGGGAAAATCACTAGGATCTTCTTGCAAGAGTGTGTCAAAGATAAAGAAATAAACCAATATATTATGTGGGATTTTGTGATGTCTAATTAAAGACACGAAACTATGGATCCTAGGCAAAGATCTCTTCCTTCAAAGTCAAGAGAGACTAAGAAGTGTCTGTGTGGTTTTCCGTTGAAATACGATCAAGTGTTTGATAAAAAAAACATTGAAAGACATATTTTAATTAAGCTAAAAGGGTGGCTAGATCTCCAACCAAACAATGAACTTGATATAAGTACGAATGTTGGAAGAAGTACTCGTGTGACCAGTGTAGTCATTTGAACGAGTAGGTTTGGAATTATTTTGGTGACAAGTTTAAATCCTGAAATCTAAAAAAAAGAAAAAACTTGATCTTATGGGAAGAAGTGTCTTGGGATAAGAACACGTCATAAAGATCTCGCAAAAAAAAGAGATTCCTTGGTACGAACCACAAAAGTGGCTTTCGCTAATTCCATGGTGAAAAACTTGAACATTTAATTGTTCACCGTCAATTCAATTAAGTGTGTTGGATTTTGGGTTTCACTCAGTTCGTAGTTGACGAAGCTAAGATCATTAATACAGAAGTTGTGTAACCATAAACCTCAGTGGTATAGTTGAGAGTCTCAAGGGTTACTTTTGTGAAATAAAATATGATGGAGAATATTGTAAGATGGTGTAAAGAAACGAAGTACATCTGCTATGTGAAAGTGACCAAGCAGACAATTCTTAACTCAAAATGAGAAAAGTAAGGTAGCTCGTGACTAATGTGAATTTAACAGCCTGATTAGGAAGAAACGATAGGTATGATCGAATCATTAAGGCAACACATGGACTCGCTTGAGGCTTTGGTCAACATGCAGCAACATGCTTCTAGGGACACTTAGCAAATGCATAGATATAGAGATTTATACCTGCCCCATCACCCAAATTAAGATATGATATGAATATGTGCCTCCGTGATCTTCTTAAGATATTTTTGGTGTTTTTGAGATTTGTATAAATAAAAAAAAACAAATAAAATATTTTTGTATTTTAAGATTTTCTAAAAAGAATTAAAAACAGAAAAAATTGAAAAGAGAAATAAGGATAAGAAATTATATACATAAAGTACAAAAGGATATTGGAAAATCCAAACCACTAATGAATAGTTGACTGCGAATTACTGCGATCGTTTGCACCGATTCGCAGTGATAAAGTAGACTACAAATGAACAATGGACTACGAACTACTACGAATGTTCGCACCGATTCACAGTGTAATCATTATGCGAAAGTGGTTTCGGAACAGACTCAGCTTCCATCGTTCCTAGGCCTTCAAGAATTCTATTGAAGGTTGTTTCAGGCAAGGCTTTTGGGAATATGTCAGCTAACTGATCAAAGGATCATACAAAGTGAATTTCAACGTTTCCATCTTCTACGTGATCCTGAATGAAATGATACCTCAGTGCTATGTGTTTCATCTTTGAGTTTTGCACCGGGTTATGACAAATGCGAATAACACTTTCAAAGTCACAGTACAATGGGATTCGTTTCATGTTCAAGCCATAATCACGAAGTTGACTTCGAATCCAAATGACTTGGGATGTACATGAGGCATCAGCTATATATTCAACTTCAGCTATTGATAAGGACACACACGTTTGCTTCTTGGATTGCCAACTAACAAGCTTGTCATCGAGAAATTGGCATCCTCCACTTGTGCTCTTTCTATCTAATCAACATCCCCCAAGTGATGAAGTTGGTTTCAAGTATCTGAAGATATTCTTGACAGCTACCATGTGAGGTTCGTGAGGATTTGCTTGGAACCTAGCACAATAACAAATAGACAACATAATGTCTAGTCTACTAGGTGTTAGATACATCAATGATCTATCATCTAACGATAAAGTGTCATATCAGCAACTAGTTTTCCAGAGGTGGTGTCAGTTTCATTCCTAATGCCATTGGATCCTTTGCTTTAGAGTCTCCCACCATGCCAAACTTAGTGAGCATAGTATCGTATATGCTTCCTGATTTATGAAAAGACCTTCCATTCCCTGTCTTATATTCAATCCCAAGGAAAAAGTTAATTGGACCCATGGAGCTCATTTCAAATTTAGTTTCGATCAATTTTAGGAGTTTAGTTATTAGGCCGGGATTCGTAGAACCGAAAATGATGTCATCAAAATAAATTTGAACGATCAACAAGTGGTCGCCCTCTTTCTTGCGAAAGAAGGTTGGGTCAACTGAACCTTGTTTAAATTTGGACATTTTAAGGAAATGAGTGAGACTTTCGTACCAGGCTCTCGGAGCCTGCTTCAGACCATAGACTGCCTTGTCTAAGATGTAGCATTGGTTGGGATACTTTTCGTTTACGAACCCAGGTGGTTGTTCCACATATACAGTCTCTTCTAATTCTCTGTTCAAGAATGCACATTTAACATCCATCTAAAATACCTCGAAGTTCTTATGCGCTGCATATGCCAAGAACATGCGAACAGATTCCAACCTTGCAACTGGTGCGAAGGTTACTTCATAGTCGATGCCTTCTTCCTGACTATACCCCTTAACCACGAGTCTCGCCTTGTTTCTTATAAGATTCCCTTCTTTATCTAATTTGTTGAGAAACACCCATTTTAAACCTACAACTGATGCATTTGGTGGAGTGGGAATCAACCTCCACACTTTGTTTTGTTCGAACTCATTGATCTCGTCTTGCATCGCTTGCACCCAGTCAGAATGATCAAGAGATACGTTGACGGTTTTGGGTTCAACCTTGGAAACGAACAAATTAAACATACAAAATTCCACTTTAGAGAATAGTCCAGTTTGTTTTGATTTTAGCTGAGATCTTGTAAGGACTCCTGTAGAAGATTCGCCAATTACTTGAGTTCTTGGGTGATCTCTGGTCCATTTGATTAGTGGAGGATAATTTGGATCATAAGAGGGATCCAATTCAGCATTTACTTCTTTGAAATCTGATTGAACGTCTGAATCATCATTCGCATCTTTATTCTCCCCCTCGAATGATGAGAGGTCCTCTTCTTCAAGAATTGAAGTATCTCCCTCCCCCTATGATGGAATGTTTGTATCTTATGGTGTAGATTGCTCCCCCTAAGGACTTGCATTGGAGTCAGAATTCTCCCCCTGGAATGTAGTGTTTGTGTCTTGAGGAATGTTCGCACTTGGTGGCTGTTGTGGTAAATCCTTCGCAGCATCGTCAATTATTTTCATCAATTCGTCCTCTTTGGTGTCAGCTGCTTTTGATTCAGATGAAATGGCATTCTCTGGCTCATCAAAAAACTAACATGAATTCATCATAAATATTGGCTAAAGGAATCGTGGTCGGACATTGCTTAGGAAAGATTTCCTTCAATTGATTCTCATTCGTCTGAATCCTCTTCAAGTAGTTGTCGTCAAATGTGACATGGTAGGTTTCTTCCATCTTTTTGGATCGTTTGTTAAGAACCCTATATGCCTTATAGGTTAGTGAATATCCTAAAAATATACCCCCGTCAGCTTTCGCATCAAATTTATTTCGTTGCTCCTTGGAGTTGAAGATGAAACACCTAGAGCCAAATACATGCAAAAACTTAATGTTAGGATTGTGATTGTTGACGATTTCATAAGGAGTAATTGAAAATCGCTTATGTAGGATGGATTTGTTTTGGGTAAAGCATGCAGTTGCGATGACATCAACCCATAAATAAATAGGTAGACATGCGAATGACAGCATGGTTCTCGCAGCTTTGCACAAGGAGCGGTTTCGTCTTTCAACTACATTGTTTTGCTATGGAGTGTAAGGAGCAGAAAAGTTGTGTGAGACTCCTTTTCAGCAAGAACTTCTTCAAACACTTGGTTTTTAAATTCCAGCCCATTATCGCTGCGAACTAGCTTTCGCAGTTTAAGCTTAATTTGCTTTATGAAATCCTTGAGTTTTGGTGTAGCTTCAGATTTCTATTTAAGAAAGTACACCCAAGTGAAACGTGAAAAATCATCAACAATTACAAGAATATACTTACTACCACCGACACTTTCGATTACATAAGGTCCACAAAGGTCTATGTGTAGAAGTTCCAGAGGTTCGATGACTTTCTTGTTTACTAGTTCTGGATGACTTTTTTTGCTTTGCTTCCCCATTTCACAGGCTGCACATAAATGATCCTTGTCAAATTTTAAGAGTGTAAGCCCTCGCACGTGATCACCAAGAACAAGCTTGTTGATGTCTTTGAAGTTGAGGTGCGAAAGTCTTCTATGCCATAGCCAGCTATCGACTGAGTGAGCTTTCGTAAGCAAGCAAATGGCAGGCTTCCCTAGTATCAGATTTAGGTTTAAAGGATACATTTCTCCTTTGCGCTTAGACTTTAGAAGAACCGCTTTCATCTTCTTTTCAATAATTTCATATCCTTCGTCATCAAATGATACTTTCAAGCCAGTCCTCGTAACCAATTGAGGAACACTTATGAGGTTGTGTTGTAGTCCTTCCACATATGCTGCCTTATGAATCGAAAAGTCTCCTTTCGTTATCATCCCATACCATTTAATCCTTCCAAATGAGTTATTTCCATACTTCACATTTCCATTATCTTTGAGAGCTCGAAACTCTTGCAACTCCTCCTTCTGCTCAGTCATGTGATGCGAGCAGCCACTGTCGATATACCATTCAGTGTCAAACTGCTCGTCATGTATAACCTGCAAGAATCAAGCAGATTTAGGAACCCAAAGTTTCTTGGGTCCTTGTGAGTCTTTTACAGAGCAAGGAAAAACAATTGCAACATTAACCATATAAGTATGTTTAACTAATGTGGTTTTATCTTTCTTTGTTATGGTAAAAAATTTATTGTATCTTTTATGTTCATTTCTTTTGGAAAGGATTGTTTTTGTTTATTTTGGATTTGACTCTTGATGAACCCTTTTTGAGCTTTCTTTGAGTTAAAGGTTATTTGCTTGATTGGAACTTCAAAATCCGAAACTAACTTTCCTTTTCCTTTATCATCCTTGGATGAGACTTTCGTGGGTAGAGAATGATGAGGTTTTGATTTTTCTATAGGTTTCTTTGGAAGAGAAGGTTTTGTAACAAAGTTCCTTTTGGGTTTCTGTGGATTGCAAGAATCACAGTGCGAAGATTGACTAGGGTTCACATGAAAACGAGCTTTCGCATTTTGATTTGAAGATTTTTCATTGCGAACGTAGTTGGGATTTTGGGATTGCCAAAATTTCTTCCTTTCATTGAGATTTCGTTGATATCTCAAATTCTTTTTCCGTTTTTGATTTGCATGTTGCTCTGAGGGTTTATGAATGCTCGCCGTGGATTTCGCTTTTCTTGCATGAGATTCGTTCACCACTGACTTAGGTTCGCTTTGAATATCCTTGGTTCCACTTGAGCTTACTTTTTCAAAGCTTAAGAGATTATTTAGTGGTTCTGCCACAAATCATCCTTTCACTCTCCAAGAAGTCTTTTCTGACAAACCCTTCGTTTCGTCTGCATTGTCTATAGGAGCGGACCAAAAGTAATCATCACAACCATTTTTGTTGTCATCGTTGACAATCGACGTTAATTCAACAGTTTGATTTTTATCCAAACCTTTAGTAGCAAACACTTGATTAAGGACAGTTTGCACTTTGTGAAAGACCGTTGCTTTAGCTTTTAAAATTTCAGGTTTATTTTGAGAAATACGTGCGAATTCAACCGAATTTTCAGAAATCAAAGCTTTCGCAGGTTCAGTTTTGTTTTTAACAAACTCTGAGCGATCAATCTCATCCTCCACAAATATTTCGCTCATATCACTGTCCTCATCAAATTTAGATATACTTTCAACATTAATTTTGTTTTCTGAACTTAATTTGGCACTCAATGAATCGAATTTCTGCATAGTATCAGATTTTATTTGCTTCTTATCATTTTCATCCAAAAACTGTTTTAACATATTTTTGTGGTCTTTGGACTTAATGTATTATTCAATTCATTCAAGTCCTACCCTGTAAGAATTAGAAGTCTCGTCAGATGAGACGATGGATTCACACTTGTAACAACCGACATCAATTTCGTCTTCCTTTAATTCGAGAAATGGTAAAAATCATCTTGTGAATTTTCTCACCAATCGCACAATCAAGGTGCAACTAAGTAATGTTAAAGTAAAGCCTTTTAGCAATCAAACAAAAAATGTTAAATTGTTTTAAAAGCATTAAATTGTCTCGTTGCAAGTAAATTAATTGATCCCTAGACTTAGATAAATCCGACTCGATCTTCTCAATCCATATTCACCTCTCATCGCTTTTCGATGAAAGCCTGCTACTTTGATTAGTTAGGTTAGAGTTTGTCAAACGGGTTCTTTTTAAACTATCACTAATGTTTGAAAAAGTAAGTTTTAGGTCGTTTAATTCAGTCTCGTATCTAGACATAGGTATATTGAGAGACTCAAGAATTAGATTTACCTTGTTGATCAGCTGTTCGCACTCATTAATCTGTTCACCGATTGGTTTTGCTGTGAAGCAGCTATCATCTCCTCTTTCACCCTCAGTAGTACTCCTTTGCATCTATGACCTTTCCTCTGTTACCATAAAGCACCTTCCTCCAAACTGCGACCTTTCTTCTTTTGCAAAGAACGCCCTGCCATGTGTGGGCCTGTGAACCTCGTCATCTTATGAGTCTGTTGACCAGATCTCAACTCCTCCAAACTCGTTTTCTGCTACATTTTCCTGCACAATGAAAGCAGGCATAGAGTTATCATTCTTCTTCTTCTTCTTCATTTCCTCCAACTTTCGCATGTGGTAAGCCTCATCATCTTCTCCTTCCTTTTTCTCATTTAACCTTTTGCAGCATACACTCCTTTTCCAAGTGGTTTTTGTCGAGGAAATAGTTGCAATTATATCCAGAGTCACCCATGAGCTTTTTCTCTTTCTTTTCTTCATCCTTCTGCGAACCGTTCACATTTTCTTCTTTGACCTTTTCAGAGCTATAACTGCCCTGCTAATTTTAGTTCTTGTTCCGGTTGAAGTTTTTCTTATGTGAATCTCTTGGGCTGCAAAACCATCATATCAAACTCTTCTTTATAGATTTCGCATTCAGAGAGCTCAAAATCTGAATCATCCTCTTCAGCTATCTTCTTACCCTTCGCAACAAGGGCCAATGAGCCCATTCCTGAGACAACTTTAGCTTCTTTAGTCACTTTATCTTCGTGTGACCTTAGGATGCCAACAAGCTTGGCAAGTGTATAGTTCTTGAACTGCTCATGTGGCTTCACTATAGACACCACTACCTTCCACTATGATCGAAGTCCGTTCATAAACGTGACTTTTTGTTCTATTAACTCTCTTCCTATGTCGTGTTTCTTCATTCTGCTCAAAAGATGATTATATCGATTAAAGGTTTGACTTAAACTGTGACATCCCCAAAATCACGGCCAGAAAAGACCGGTTTGTTTATGCTTTGTTTAAAAATCAAAGTTACATTTTAAATGAAAGTGTTGCGGAATTTGTCCCAAAACAAATATATGATAAAGATTTATCAAAAGCATTTCCATAGAAATGTATTTCATTAAAAGACTCGGGATGTCATGTTCGTACAGATCAAAAGCATAAACAGTACAATATAAGCCTTACTACATTATTTCATATCTACAGGCCTATATCCGTAATCCCTCGTCCAAAACATCACACCTATGCTCATGCGCCACTACCTGTAATACATAAAACTGAGTGGGTCAGGCTTGGGAGCCTGGTGAGCACATAGGGTTTTCAACCCACAATAAATAAGATTATTAATTTCATCAATCAACAATAACCCGATTACCCGTTCCCGTTATCCTCACTTTACGTCCCTAAACACCTATCATAAGGGACCTAGCCTAAGGATCATCATCGGGACGGACACTACTGCTAAGGGGATTCCTCAGCAATAAATGTCCTAAAGGCAACCATGTGGGGGATGGAGTACACCGGTGAACACGTCGTTCACAAACACCTACAGGTTGCGAGCCTGCTAGTGTTCCACTGGACTGTCTAGAAGAGTCCGTGGTCGTCATCCATACTCCGCTAGATGACAGAAACAACAACATCAACATCGAGGCCTCTCATCATTTTATCACACATCAGCTATTACATCTACCCATGTTTTACCCCAACATTTTCATAGATATAAAATACATATACAGTTTAAATCATTGAAAACATGTATAACAATGTTCATCCAGAATAGATAGCAAGTATTCAGATAATATGCACACATAGCACGTAATTTATATAAAATACTTCATATCTATGTGTAAGCTGAAAGTAACTATGCACTCACCTGGTTAGGTGGTGACTCAGCACTCGGACATCGCTTCGATACTCTCAAAACGATATTCCTTCGGTAAAACCTAGTATCGATACCACTAGGGTTTAGTTTAACGATAACCGCGACAAATTAATTAGTCCGAGTATTATTAAGCGTTAATAATACTCGATATAACTCATAATAATAGCCCAAATAATTATTTTAAGGACCTAATAACATTCCTATAATTATTTGAAAGCTATATTAAAAATTGCGTAAGCGTAGCACACTTACAGCGATTTTTATCGAGAACCGGGACTTAATTGGAGCAGCGTTTCGAAACCGAAAAACTCCTTTTTCTCGGGACTCCGGGAGCCTCGGGGCTTCCCTAGGGTGCTAAGGGGCTTAACTAGGGTTTAGAGGTGTTTTGGGGTTGTAGAGAGAGAAAGAAGTTAGAGAGAGAAGTGAAAAAGGTGTGAAAAATGATGAAGTCTCGGCCTCCTTTTATAGTCCTGCGAGGCCTCGGTACGCTGGGCGTACCTCGGACCTACGCGGGGCGTAACCATCGGATAAGGGCGCCACCTCGGTCCAGCTGGCTTGCACTCCGGAAGAGATAAGGGCGAGGGTACGCGGGGCGTACTGGCTTCAGACGCGGAGCGTACAGCGAGGGCAGGTGTCATCATCCGAAGCGCGTTCCTTCATCGGCGATGGGCGGCCCAGATGCAGCCACGTCATCAGCCTCGCAACAGACTTCGCATTTTCATACTTCAACTTTAAAAATTCGTAACTTTCGCGTACGACCTCCGTTTTCGACGTTCTTTATATCCACGCGAAGGTGGGAACGTACTCTACAACTTTCGTTTAGACTCCGTCGGCTAATTTTGGCTCGATTTTAAATTTTATATTATTAACGGGCCGGGACACGATTGGTCCGTTAAATCCTCATAACTTCTTCATCCGACATCCGTTTTCACCCATCTTTTTCTCGTTATGCTACCCTTAACGAGATCTTCGATTCTCGTTCAGGTCGTGTCGGCTAAAAACCGTTCGATCTAATATTCGAATTTCGGGCTGTACATTGCTATTCCGAAACTTCGAAAAATCATAACTTCTTCATACGAAGTCAGATTTAGGCGTTCTTTTTATCGATGTTCTTATTTTAACATATTCTACGACTTTCGTTTAGATCGCTAAGGCTAAATCTTGCTCTATCGTAAATTCACTATTTACGCTTCCCGGTGCCGTGCCGGTTTTACCGTAAAACTTCGACGGGTCATAACTTCTTCGTTATAACTCGGATTTCGGTATTCTTTATATGTACGGAAACCTTGAGACATATTCTACAACTTTATGTAGAGATATCGGGATTATCTTATACTTTAATTTTGACGCTTATTTTTATTATTTATTAATTATACATTTATAATTAAATTATAAGCACATAAATACACATAATTCACATAATACTCAAATATTTCATCTTTATTACTTCAAAAAGAGTTACAAGAGTTGACCTAGACTATTACATTGACAAAAATGCTTAGCCCTGAAACCCGGGCGTTACATAAACTTTCTTCAGTCATCTGTGAAAATGCACCAAACTTAGAAAGCAAGAGCGTTTGTGTTGAGTGCTCAAGATTTGCATCTATTGAGTAGAGTTCCTTAAGTCGATCCCAGATTGCCTTAGCAGTATCACATGAACTATCTAGACGGAAAGTATTGGCCTGCAAAGCGATTCTAATGATCCTCATTGCTTTAACGTTGCTGATTAGTTTCTCTTTCTCGTCCTGAGGAACATCCTTTACATCAAAAAACAACTGGTTGTGTTCCTTCTGAGTTTTGATTACCCTTCTAGTGCCAGTGTGAACAAAAGCGCCCAGAGTGATAGCTTCCCAGATAAGATAACCATTGTCTTCTAGACCAAGAACATAATCTTCTAAGCGAGAGCCCAAACTTCGTATTCATTGGGAAGTAGGATAGGAATCCTTGTAGTTGAACCAATGACGCTAGATAGATTGATTGAGTTGAAGTGAGAATCGTCTTGCTACATGATGATGAGGTCAATTAAACCTGTTAAGAATCAGATGTGTAAACTAAGACAGTTTATAGGGTAATATCAAGATCAATGTATGCTGTCAAAAACACTGTAAAGATGACTAAACAAGATCCTATATTAGTGGAAACCCTAATAACTCAATAAACAGAATAGATGCGTATAGATTACACAGTCTCCCGCTCTGATACCAATTGATAGGATTAAAATCCTTAAAGATTGTTTAGATGCAAAACAAGTAAAAGCAAGAACACAACGATGATCCAAATAATGTTGAATGATTAAGTGTCACACCTCAGAAGAACTTTATCAAGAATTGCTATTGGAGAGGCATGATTAGGGTTACAGAATACAATTAGAGTTAACAAAAATATGATGCATGCATGCACCTTAAATACCCTAACCCTAGAGATAAATATGAGTGGACAGGCCCAACTTGTTTACAAGATAAACTAAATTAAAAGGCCCAAAGATGCAACACAATAATCCCAACAGAAGAATTTCTTACAGCGAAAGGAGTCTATCATAATTTTTCAGCTCCTTATACTCCTCAACAAAACGGAGTCGTTGAAAGATAAAATCGCACCTTATGCGAAGTTGTGAGGACCATGCTGTCATTAACAAATCTGCCACTTTATTTCTGGGCAGATGCGATAAGAACTCCTTGCTTTACCCAAAACCGATCTATCCTCAATAAGCGATTCTCTATCACTCCATATGAAATTATTAATAATCGAAAACCTAATGTCAATTTTTTCCACGTTTTTAGTTCTAGGTGCTTTATCTTCAACTCAAAGGAGAAAAGGAACAAATTCGATGTGAAGGCTGACGAAGGTATCTTCCTGGGGTATTCTTTAACTTCTAAAGCATATAGGGTTCTCAACAAAAGGTCCAAAAGGATTGAAGAAAACTATTATGTTACGTTCGACGATAATTACATGAAGAAGATTCAGAAGAATGACAGTCCAACACTTGAGATCTTTCCTAAACCGAATCCTGGTACCATCCCACTCTCCAATCCTTACGAGGAGTTCCTGAACCTATTCGATGAGCCAGAAAAGGAAACCTCCTCAGAGTCCAAAGTAGTAGACAACAAGTAATACGAATTGAGTAACATCATTGACGACGCTGCAAAAGATATGGAACATGAGCACACCACTACGAAAGACCCTGAAGTTCCATTTTTACCTATAGATACGAATGCTACAACGTAGGGGGGTTCTACTTCAACCACCACACATAATACACCAGTTCAGAAGGAGAATGAAACCACTAAAGTCAGCTTAGATCTACCTTTCCAGGGGGAGAATCTGAATCCAAAAGAAGACATATATACATCATTCGAAGGGGAGAATGGAAATGTGAATGATGATTCGGATGTACAATCAGTGTTTGAAGAAGTGAATGCCGAATTGGATCCAACATATGATCCTAATTACCCTCCATTGGCTAAATGGACCAAAGATCATCCGAAAACTCAAGTCATAGGAGATTCGTCTTCAGGGGTTCTTACGAGCACAACAAAAAGCGAAGTGGACTGCTTTATTCTCTAAAGTGGAATTTTGCATGTTCAATTTGTTTATCTCCATGATTGATCCTAAAAATGTTCAAATTGCTCTTGATCATTCTGATTGGGTGCAAGTAATGTAGGAGGAGCTCAATGAATTTAAACGAAACAATGTCTGGAGACTAATTCCTACTCCAATAGATGCATCCATTGTTGGTATTAAATGGGTATTTCGCAACAACTTGGATAAGGAAGGCAATGTGATAAGAAACAAGGAGCGGATCGTAGTAAAGGGATATTGTCAGGAAGAAGTATTGACTACGAAGAAACCTTCGCACCCATTGCAAGGTTGGAATCTGTTTGCATCTTTCTGGCATATGCAGCACACAAGAACTTTGAAGTTTATCAGATGGATGTCAAGTGTGCATTTCTATATGGGGAATTAGTAGAAACAGTGTATGTGGAACAACCACCAAGGTTCATAAACAAAAAGTATCTAAACCACTATTACATTCTGGCAAGGCAGTTTATGGTCTAAAGCAAGCTCCAATAGCCTGGTACGAAACTCTTATTCGTATTTTAAAACAAGCTAAATTTAAACTGGGATCGGTCGACCCAACCTTCTTTCGCAAGAAAGATGGTGACCACTTGATGATCGTCCAAATTTACGTTGATGACTTCATTTTCGAATCATCTAAACCCAACTTAACAACTAAGTTCCAAAAGTTGATGGATACTAAGTTTGAGATGAGCTTCATGGGTTCGATTAACTTTTTCCTTGGCTTAAATATAAGACAGAGTCAGGAAGGTATCTTCATCAATCAGGAGACTTATAAAAAGACCTTACTCTCCAAGTTTGGAATGGTGGGAGATTCAAAAGTGAAGGTTCCAATGGCATTCAGAACGAAACTAACTTTCTGGACAAACCAGCTGCTGATATGACTCTTTATCGTTAGATGATAGGGTCATTGATGTATCTGACTGCTATTCGTCCAGATATCATGTTTTTTGTTTGCTATTGTGCTAAGTTCAAAGCGAATCCATGCAAACCCCACATGCCAGCTGTTAAGAATATCTTTAGGTATCTCAATCGAACATCCTCATTAAAAAATATGATACCCTTCAAGTTCAGGCTTCTTTGTGCAAGCATTTTCGGATGCTGATCTTGGACGTTGTGGTCTAGATAGAAAGAGTACAATGGGAGGATGCCAATTTCTTGATGGCAAACTCATGAGTTGGCAATCTAAAAAGCAAAATTGCATCTCCCTATCAACTGCTAAAGCAGAGTACATAGTCGCTGCATCTTGCACTTCACAAGTTATCTGGATTCATAGTCGGCTTCGTGATTATGGTATCAACATGAAGCAAATCCTGTTTTATTGCAATTCAGTGAACGCCATTTCCCATTTGTCACAACCTAGTGCAACACTCAAAGACGAAACACATAGCATTGAGGTATAAGTTTATCAAAGATTATGTGGAAGATGGAAATGTCAAGATACACTTTGTAAGATCCGCTGATCAGTTAGCCGACATCTTCACGAAAGCCTTACCTAAACAAACCTTCAATCGCATTCTTCAAGGCTTAGGAATGATAGAGGTTAAATCTGTTCCAAAACCACCTTTGCAGTCATAAGTGTTTGATTGGCCTGCAAATTGGTGCGAACGCTCGCAGTGAGTCGCAGTCATCTTTGATCCTGCGAATTGGTGTGAACGCTTGCTGTGACTAGCAATCATGTTTTATCCTGTGAATCGGTGTGAACGCTCGTAGTAACCCGCAACCAACTATTCACACTGCAAACCGGTGCGAATGTTCGTAGTGACTAGTAGTTTACTGTTCATTCATGGTTTGGAACTTCTTGTATCCTTTTTACATTTTCTTTATTTCTTCTTATTTCTTTCTGTTTTTATTTATTTATTTATTTATTTTTCAGAAAAATCAAAAGTCCAAAAATATTTTATTTCTTTCTGCTTTTGTTTCTTTTTCATAAAAACAAAAGTAAAAAAATATTTTCTTTATTTTCATCATTTATTTCTTGTAAGAAAATTACAATATACCAAAAACTTTAGATAACTGAGCAGGACTAAAGATACAAATTCATAAACACTCTCAATTACGAATGATGGGGCAGGTAAAAATTCCGAAACTTTGTACTAGTTAAGTGTCCCTAGAAGCATGTTGCTACATGTTGACCAAAGCCTGAAAGACTTTCTATGTAGAAGCCTTAATGAATCGATATCACCAATCGTTTCTTCTCAATAAGGTTGTTCATTCACATAAGTCACGAGCTACCTGACTCTTCTCACATTGAGTTAAGAGTTGACTACTTAGTCACTTTCATATAGCAGAGGTAGATTATTTCTTTAAAGCCACCCCATACCATTTCTCCATCACTTTTGCATTCACAAATGTAACCCTTGAGACTCTCAGTTGTTATCACTAAGGTTTATGGTTACAACCAATTCTATGTTCATGATCTTAAATTTGTTATAACCACGAATTGAGTGAAATCCAAAATCCAACACATATATACGAATTAACGGTGAACAATATACATGTTCTAGATATTTCACCTTGGAATTAACGAATGTCCACTTTCGTGGTCAGTACCAAGAAACGTCTATTTCTTTTTGTGTGATCTTAATGAGACGTTCTAGACCTAAAAAGTTTCTTCCCAATAGATCCTTGAGATTTCTATTCATACCCTAGTCACTTAAAAATAATTCCAAAGCATACTTGTTTTTATGGCTACACCGTTCAGACAAGCACTTCATCCGAACATTCAGACTTATATCAAGTTTCGTAGTTTGGTTGAAGATAAAGCCACCCTTAAAGGCTAATGAAAAGATCCCTTCCACTGTTTCTTAACAAACAGTTCATCGTAATTCAACGAGAAACCACACAGACAATTTAGAGTCTCTCTTGACTCCAAACGAAGAGATCGTTGCCTGGGATCCCACAAAATTTTGATTTATTTCTTTATCTTTGGCACACTCTCGCACGAAGATCCTTGTTATTATCCATAGTCTGGTTTGTGGCACTCATATTTACATTTAGTTTCGCAAACATGTTGATGGTTATTCACTGTGAAAGCTCATAAAAGAATCAACTGCAAAAGCGCATAACTGAAACGACAACTTAAAGGATAAGATTGGGCATGAGAATTTGAAATGGAGTTGATTTGACGCCGCCTGACACACGTCACAGCTGTGTGGCACGCCTTTTTAGGCGACTTTTCAGTAACCGATGCAACTAAACGTCAGTTTTCTCTCACCTCCTACACTATATAAAAGGATTTTGACGCTTCATTAATTAATTACCACTCTAAAAAAGCACACAAATCCTTCGACAATTATTCTCTCTCTACTGTTCATCGTCTATTTCATCAAGATACAATGGCAGCTTCTTCAGAGACTCCTTCAGTTGCAGAAAATGTGGCCCAGTCCTTAATCCGCAACTTCAAGGCCAATCAAAACTTGATCCTCGATCTTTACCCAACAAAGTACGACGGGTTTGTCCAACTAATAATCAAATGTTTGAGGTACTCTCCACTCGTTATCGCATCTCTCCAAGGCCTACTCCACCGCCAGTTATGAAAAAGGAGAAGAACCAATCTCGTTCGAGGTCTTCAACCAAAAGACTCAAATCACAAAATTGAGGTTTTGTCACCTCCTAGGGATTCCACAGGGTCATGAAATAATTGACCCTAAGATCGTCTCCAACTCAGCAATTCTGGAGATGTTCTACCAGATGGGCTACAAGGAAACATTGGCAACAGTTTCCAAGTTCAAGAAGCCTAACTTGCCACCGATGTGGAACAGTCTCTTCACACTAATATTCAAGAGCTTCTCAGAAAGGGTTACCGGCTCGGACTGTGCGAGCAAACTGTTCATGACTATGATGTACGAAATCTACTCCAACATCAACTTAGATTACAGGTCAATTCTACGGCGTCAGTTAGTACAAATCACTCTCTCAACAACACGACACAGTGAAATCTCTTGTGCTCGTTTCTGGACCATCATCGTTCAAAGAGCGATTAGCAAACTTAACATTCCCGTATTGGAAGGGTCTTGTATGGCTTTGATCCATATTTTCCACACAACAAACATCATACTCGCTTATAACTCAAAGTTCAGCTTTATCGTTTCCATTCCTGAAGCAATGCTTCGTGATGTTCTAGCAGCGAGTGATGTATTGTGAGCCTATCGCAATTTTCCCGTATCAGGCTTTCGCCCCTTTACAGAAGAAATGTGAAAAGTCCTCGACGAGGCGGACAAACCCAAGAAAGGAGGCAAGAAGAATGGTACGAAAATTAGTCCGTATGAACCAGCCGCATCTCCAAAGAAGGGTGGGAAATGAAAACCTGATGTCGAACCTTCTGCACCAACTCAAGCACCCAAAAGGAAGAGAGTCAAGAAAGTGGCTCGTCGACCACGAACTTCGACACCAAGCGATCACGAGGATGTTACATCTTAACCGAAGGTTTCAGAGCCGACAACTACGAATCCTGAGGTAACGAATGAAATCCCAACTTCTGTTCCAATCAATGAAGAATTATTCCAAGACTTTTCTATCCCTTCTCGTATTGCCACTTTATCCACTCCTATTACAATTGCCCCATGCACAGCGTTGTCATTGGGCGTTTCATAAGCCCAAACCCCACTTTTCATAGATTCCATAGCTACCACTACTTCCACACCTGTTGAAACTCCAGTAACTGTCAACGCATCTGATACAGGGGCAAGAGCTTCGGGTTTCTCAGTCGGTCATTCTACTCCACCCATCTCTCCTTTCCGCCAGGATGATCCGGACATGATCTATGGTGGTGATAACGATGACTTTGTATTATTCACCTACAATCCATTCAACATTCGGACTAAAAGTGATAACGAAGCTCCCGTTACAAGAGGGCAACTCAAGGCTATCAACGAGAAACTGAATTTGTTGCTCCAATAATCTAGAGCATCATCCAGTGAAGACTATTCTCAAGAAACGATCAAGTCCTTCCTCGAGACCCTTATAAAAGAGCACTCTGCTAATCTGGAGAAAACGAAGAAAGCGGTAGATGCTTCTGCTTCAGTGTGCAATGAAATGACCGAAAAAGTCGATAAACTAATTATCGATGCTCGTTTGTTCATGGAAAATTTCAGAGCTCATTCGAGTCCAACACAACGAGAGCTTATGAAGTTATTTCTAGCCTTGGATCTACTCTTAAAACGGAGAAGGTGAAACTCAAACAGGTTCGTACTAGCCTCCAAACAAACAATGTCAAACTCAACTCCTCTATTTCATCGAAGATCACGAAACTTCAAGATGACTTGGCAACTGAGAGTAAGATAATGAATGCTCTCGCTATAAAGACTGAAAAAGTGAAAGTCTTTAACAGTTAAGCTAGAGAATGTTGAGAAACGAATCTATGATATGCTGTCCGAAAAGGCCATTATGAAAAGTTGTATAGCAGATGTGAATGCACTGTTTTCGGACATCATTGAGACACATGACTCGATGATCATGATAACAGTCAAGAAGCATCTCTCTGAAAATTTAAGGCATGTATTCACAATGCTTTATATGCTAGAAGTTGTTCTAGAATCAAGCTCAATTATGAAACAAAGGGGAGAAGGAGTGAAACAATCCAAGAAGGAAAACCCCAAACCTTCAGTCAAGCCACTGTCAAGCCTAAGAACAAAAATGAACCAAAAGGCAAAGAGAAGCTGATCAATGAAGAACCAATAATTGATAACATTCAAGATTAAGAGCCTAACGAACACGAGCTGAAAAGAAGAAAAGATCATGAAACTTACATGGATGAGCACCAAAGAATTACCCGCGAGGCTGAAGAGAAAGAAAAGGCCAAACGCGAAGCTCAGGTCATGATGGAAAGTCGAAAGCTTTTGTTTCCAGTACGGACTTTGAAGCGAATTCTTAGTGAGGTTGTAGACATGCCGAGTCAATACTGGTTGGAACCAGTTGCGTCTTTTGACCTTCAGAATACACAAGATTCACAACTTGATCTTCCGATCACACTGAAAGCCTTCAAGTTTTGCAGTTTTGTGAAAGTTGCGAATGTGCCAGCAATAGATAGCGGTGCAGATCGCTTGCTTTTCTCATTCTACTTAAAGCACATGAAGTCGCAATATGAAACGTGGAGTGCGAGCAAAATTACAATTGTGAAGGTCACCGGTCCAATCGAAACCGATAGCTTCCCAAATGCGAAGTTTAAGGTTGCTAGAGGTTCGTTCAGTCAGGTCTACGAATTCACACTTGTTGACCTACCATGCGTAAACCCGTAAGACTGGATCGTGTTGTACATCATGTTGCTAAGGGATGAACAGAAGTATGAGCCCGTTGTTGCTCACCTCAAGAAAATGTTAATCTCACACATTCAAGAGGTTGGCAAGATGGATGTTGAGATTGTTGTTGTGTTGCGAAGGATGCCAAGTGTACTTCCCAAAGAAGCCCCAGAAGGTTTTAATAAAATGAAACCTGGGAAGATACAAAAGGAAGGGTGGCTTATGGCCTTTCAGATGAAAGAATGAACTGTTGCGTACTTTCACAAGGCTTGCTTCTTTCTTACTGGTAAGCATTTGTTCTCCACTACGTGCCTGGGGTATATCTTGGACTTTGTTAGCAGGTACAAAGGGAATAGCAAAAGCGAAAAGAAGTGCTTTTCGGATATCATTCAATTTTATATCCAAGTTTACAAAGTTCTGCTAAGTGTCATTCTGAAAGTATTTGAAGTGCAGAAGTGAACTCAGCAATGAAGGACTCTCGCCTCAATCGACGCAAAGGGGGAGATTGTTGGGTATTTAGTGTTACGACTTTTGGGCTTTTGGTTTAGTCTATTTTGTGTATCCGATTTGGGCCTGTCCACTCGTGAGTAATACACCAATTGTAGCCTTGGACTTTTAGGAATTGGGCGTTGATAGAATAGCACAAATTCGTATGTTCATGGGAGGAGTAAAATGTTGTTGGACGTTCATGTAACGATCCAAAATACGACCCAAATATTTTTGTTTTAATAATACTAAAAGTCACATCATCGAATGTTATATATTATCAAACCATGGAATGAGTAATTCAAAAGTCATAGTAACTGTGTCAAAACAAGATTGTATCAATCGTAACAAAATATCTGAATGAAACTCCCAAGATAAAACTGAAGCTGTGGTGGGTGCGATGCCATCAACCCGAGCTCTTCCCCTTGCTAGCGGAAGTACCTGAAACCAAAGCTGAAACTGTAAGCACGAAGCTTAGTGAGCTCCCCCAAACTACCACATACCATACAATAACATATAAAGAACATACTAGGCCATGCCCACTGCATCGGACCAAAATCCAAACTTACTGGGGCCTTGCCCCCTGCATCGGACCGAAGTCCGGAAACTGCATCAGACTGAAGCCCGGACTAACTGGGGCCTTGCCCCTACATAGGACTGAGGTCCTGACTAACTGGGGCCTTGCCCCCTGCATCGAACCGAAGTCAGGAAACTGCATCGGACCGAAGCCCGGACTAACTGGGGCCTTGCCCCCTGCATCAGACCGAAGTCCGGCTAACTGCATCGGACCGAAGTCCGGACTAACTGGCTGAACATAGCATAGCATAATCATCACCACTAGCATAAACACATATACTGCGTACTGCATAAGACCGAAGTCCGAAACATATAACACAAAAACATGCTTGAATCACAAAGACATCAAGCACACTGAACTACTGCATCGGACCGAAGTCCAGAAACTACTGCTAACTAGACGGGTCGGCATTATGGCCGTAGACCCGTTCCTACTGGAAGGAAACTCACCTCGTAACACTGGTTGTTGAGATGCTAAATCTGGAACTGGCTGACTGTTGCTCCGAAACTCCCCGTCTACAATCCCATAAACACTAAATCAGGTACTGATAAGTGATCTCAGGGTAAAATGACTATTTATCCCTGGTCAACTCAACTTCCTGATCAAAGTCAACTTCCAGTTGATCGGACTCGCCGAATTAGGCCTCCAAATCCCCAATTCCGTATCATCCATTCTAGTCCTCTACCCGCTTCTACTCGTTGAGTTTGGAAAAGACTCGACGAGTTCTTCTTCGATACTAACATCGAGTATAACTTCATCCGACTCGCCGAGTTGTATGAACAACTCATCGAGTTCTCCTTCAACATATGAACACGTCCAGTCTGTGACTCGCCGAGTTGTATGAACAACTCGTCGAGTCTGAAGAACAACTCGCCGAGTTCCAAGCATGCTATTACTATACAGTTGATTCTAATTGATTTCAGTGCTTCCAAATCATAGATCTGAGCTTCTAGGACTGGTTTTACACGTAAAGTTTCCAACTTTACGTGCATGGACAAGAGTATGAGGCTAAAATACCCAAATCATCAAATACGAAGCACTTGGGGTTTGGAACAAGGCCATGTTTGCAGAAAGGTGGCTATAATGAGCTCCTGGAGTTCAATAACGTCCAGATCTAAGGTTTCCATCCAAAGGAGAGTCCATATCTCGAGTTTTGAATCATATAAGGCTCCAAAAGAGACATAACAAGCATAAAATAGGGTTTAATGGAGGAATACACAAGGTAATAACTTTATTACCTCAATGAGAAACATATGGAAGCTAACTCTTGGATCTCCTTTCTCTTCTATGGACCTTCTTTCCTTCTTTCTCTTCCAAAGCTTCCAAACTAGCACAGACACACTCATGCTCAACAATGGGGGCTAGGGTTTACAGGGGAAATGCTCTAAAGGTGCTGGAGGCTAGGGTGGGAGGCTATAATGATGTTTAAATAGGGTACAAACCCTTGGGATTTAGGGTTTCATCCAGACAGGCAGACTCGCCAAGTCCCAACATATGGACTCGCCGAGTAGCCAACTTAAATCACGTGATCATCCCGCTTCTACTTGATGAGTCGGGCTACAGACTCGTCGAGTACCCCTTAAGAAGTGAAGATACTTTAATTAAATTTACATACCAGAAATGGGGCGTTATAGTTCACTACTGTCTATATCAGTCTAGTATGAATCTTGTGCAAGTGGGAGATTGAAAGATCTAGTATGCTCAAGAATCGTATTAAAGTGATATTACTATTTAACTTATGATCCTAAGGGTCATACTAACAACAACTTGGTATAATTGATTATTTAGTAGAAACTGATTTTAATAAATATTCAATGAACTCTTATAAATAAATTGGAAATTATTTATTTCAAGGACATAATAATTTTCATTAGCAAGTAGCATCACATAATTCATATAGTATGAATTAATAAGTCATGTACAACATTGTGGACCATAAGGACTTTTTGTCTTTTACCAAAAGGTTAAGGTTTATATTTTATAAAAGAGTTTATATGAATTACCAAGTTTGACTTCTTTTTATATATTAAAACCATGGGTTTTTCTTTAGAGAAAGAGTTATGGGCTTTTACATATAATAATGAAAAGAAGTCATGACTTAAAAGCATGGTGGGACAATTAGGTCTTAGGTGCATGATTGACTTAAAGTGTTAAGTCCTTTGGATAAAGATTAAGCTTTATAGGAAAAGATTTACTCTTATTTTCTTAACTCTTGAACGATGGCCAAAACCATCACCACTGGTTGCTTTTGTGCATGCTTGTTGTACACAATACGAGGTCAGATAGACTGTCGAATAATCAACTTTGCCCTAAATTCACAATCAAACAAGGAACAGGAAATAAGGCCAAGTCGATCATTCTAAGGCTATTCAATCCCTACCATATACAACTAATCAACATACACTCATAAATCACACAATAAAAAAGCATATATCAGGTACGCAACTCCCTAAATCAGAAGGCATCACAGAAATCGGGCATTTGTATACAACAATTTATAAAGAACCTTATCCACTAACATGCTTTTCTAACAATCCATATATTAGCAAAAATCAAAACACAACAAACATAACAATATGCTTATTTTGGGAACCATTATCCTGTACAGGCTCTACCTTAGTGTACACACCGCATCTTCCTGAAAAAACTAAGGTTAAGTCAAAGCCCACGTTCCCAATCCCAAGTCAACAATCAAACAAGAACATTACAAGAGACCGAGCCCATGTCCGTAGTCCAATCCTTTTATTATAAATTATTTTTTTCAAATTTTTTTGGAAAAACTCTCGGATCCTAGTTTGAGACTGGATTCACAAAAGTGTTCCTCCAATTCACTCAAACCAGGGCTCTGATACCAACTCGTAATGTCCCATGTTCACAACCAAAAATTTTCATTTTTATTAAGGTAAAACTTCCCAATTTATAAATCCATTTGAAGAAAACCATTTATTCCAAGTTACATTTATTAAAAATCAGAGTATCATAGAAAATGATAAATCCTCAAAGTTGTGAACAAGTGTTTATAGTCCCGCCTTCGCTTTCATATAGCCACCGATGATACCTGAAACAATAAACAACTATGTAACCATAAAACTTAGTGAATTTTCCCTAAAATACCCCATAAGAGTAATCATACAAGCGTGCATAACGACCTCTATTCGGGCCTTCAGCCTGACTGGATCGCCTCGCAGGCCTTCAGTTAATTCGGGCAAGAATACCAGGGTCTGTTTGCCTACCGACTCAACCCAACCATTCTCCCGAGCCTTCGTGCTTATGACTTACAGCTAGACCGCACCGTGTATCTTTTCCTACAGCATAAAGCAAGATTGCCTTAACCCGAACCAAACACACCATGTTGATATATAAACAATCAGGTTCAAGTAGGCACATAATACATTCAAACAAAAATCATAGAGCTCACTACCACCTACTAGTCCTCTCACAAAGTAAAGTCCCGCTACCAACTAACCTTCATAGAATGCGTAACCAGAAGTAACCAAAGGTGAGATAGCCATCCGAACAGATGATCCTAATCTAGAGCCACAACCAAACAGGGAACAGGAAAGAGAGCATAGACCAAGAGTTATCTGGCTATCCTACATGACTACAGACATTCCCTAAGGGCAATACATAGATGACAACCAGTAAGCATAGATAACATACAATTCTATAGATTATTACAACAAAGCAACATACTCAATACCAAGAGACAGGTCTAATAGATCACTACAATATAGCAGCATACTCGATACTAGAACACCGATCTAACAGATCACTACAGCATAGTAGCATACTCGATACCAAACATAGATCTAACAAATCACTGCATCATAACAGCATACTAAATATCAACAATCCAAGGAATGTATGACCGTATATACTCAGAGATGAGATAGTCACCCAGACAGGTGATCCTACTCTAGAACCACAACCAAATAAGGAACATGTATGAGAGCTTAGATCAATAGTAGTCTATCCTACATAAATATATAGTCCCTAAGGAATCCTTCTACTAACAGATAACCAAAACTAATAGGCCAACATTGGTGCCTTCGACCCACGGGTACAGTGAGGCGGAACTCACCTCGATATGCATGTAGGTAACCACTATAGTATTGAAGAACTCTATCAGCTTCAACTCACTACCAATCACCTACATGAAGATACTAGAGTCAATACTCGATCACAGTTCATAGTCACTTGCAACAGTGATTATTTCACATGAAATGACGATTAGGGTTCCACATAAAATGACGATTAGGGTAAAGTAAGAACACTTAACCCATTAATGACTTAATCACCTAAGGGTAGGAGTAATTAAGGTTTTACTTAGTCATTCACGGGTGTAATAATAATCCAATCAATAGCCCAAATACACGCCCGATCATTGTCCAAAATAGAGCTCCCCGATTCTAGGGTTTTCCGCATAAAATGATAACTAGGGTTAGTGTTCCACACTTAACCCCTTAAGGACTTAATTCATTAAGTACAATACTACATTAAGTTAATCGTAGGGCATTACTGAGTATAATTTAAAGTTTAATTAATAGTTTAAATGTGGGTCCCGACAAAACTTCAAAACTAGGGTTTTCTTGACATTAGGGTTTTCTAAACCCTAATTAGGGTTTCCAACCCCAAACTTGTGCCACTCGGACAAAAGTTAGATGCTTAGGTCATTTAATGTTTAATAAATTGAGCACCATCCACTGCCACCTCGGGCAGTGGTGGTTGGCGGCGGTCTATGGCGACAGCCACCCACTTACGACGGTGGCGACGGTTACAAGTTAGAATCCAAACAAACAACTCCCACAACAAAAATCATGCAGAAAACACACACACACACACACACCATGTTACACACACAGCCACCTCACACGGTCGTTAGTGGCGACAGAAAATGGCAGCAAGGCGGCAGCCACCATGGTTGGCTGCCATGGTGGTTTTCTTTGCTTTTCTAGCCAACAAAACACTCACACATGGCAATATAGCACGCCACAACAGCAATACACACCCACATTCACAAAGTACGAACACAACCATCCTCGTGGTGGCATACGGTAGCCGAAGAACAACAGCAAAAGGGGCCACCGTCGGAGCGGCGGTGGCGAGACATGACAAACCAACAGAAGATGGGAATAGGGTGGGGTGCCTATACCGAAGAGAGAGAGAGAGAGAGAGAGAGAGAGAGAGAGAGAGATAAGGAGCAGAGACAACAGCCACGAGCTTCGATCTTCCGACAGCCCATAACTCGATGTTGGCCATCCGATTCAATTCTTCATCGCCAGCAAGAGTAACGCCGATGGTTGCTTCAGTGGTTCACTACGACGAGGAGGAGGTAGCAACAACGACTGGAGGTTGGAGAGATAAGAGTGGCAACTGCACATTATTAGGGTTAGGGTTTAGGGGATGTGATCTTAAATAAGGGAACAAGGGGAAGGGGTGACGGGTCTTAGCCCCACCTGGACACCTCCTCCATTTCAAACATTCGTCCATTTTACATTTTAGCCCTTCCTTCTTTATTTTTTTCAATTCAAGTCCATAATTTACCAAACAGCCCCTGATCTACGAAATTCTTTACATTTTAAGTCCAATTGTTACAAAATAGACCCCAAATTTCAAAAATTACAAGACTTAACTCCTTATTGCTAACACTGATAAATTAATACAGATTTAGGGCTAATATAAAAATATAAAAAATACATCTCGGGGTTTTAGGGCTTATTATTTTATTTATTTTTTTATTTACTAATTTTATTTTATTTATTTTATTTTAAACAGAATGTTACATGGGGACAATCTCTGCTGACATGACCAAGCCTGCCATATTTGTAGCAACCCGAACCCCTAGATCGACAAACTCCATCGTGTTGCTTCCCGTGTGTGCTGAACTGACATCGGACCTGCTGACCTCTCACTCGCTGATCAGAAGTATTGGGTTTATTTGCAGGACCCCCAACTGTCTACACTTGTTCTAGCTTCCTCTTCCCGAGGTGCTTTAAATCAATCTCCCGCTTCCAGGCTCTAGTAATCATATCAATCAAGGTCTTACACCTTGACAAGCTCACAAACTCCCTAATTTCATCCCTCAATATATCATTATATCTCACCTTCTTCATCTCATCACCCACTACATACTGCGGAGACAACAAAGCCTTCTCCTGAAACTTGGCAGTGATCTCTACCACAGTCTTAGTAGACTGGCGAAGGCCCTAAAACTCCCTTGCTAACTATTACACCTCAATCGCCAGTGCAAAATCCTCTTGGAATCTCGTGACAAACTCCTCCCAATACATGGCCACTATGGATACATATCCTAATGCCCTACCGACCTCCTTCCACCAATCTCGGGCTTGGTCCCTCAAAAGACAAGATGTAAATCCCACCTTCGTCCCCCTCAGAACAAAAACTCCTTCGATGAGCATTCTCCAAGTCAGCGATCCATTGGCGGCTAGCAATGGGGTCCTTAGCCCCAAAGAACCCTAGAGCTCCATAAGCCTTGAACTCCCGAAATGAGGAATTTCGCACTCCCAACTGTCCTTCTGTGACATCGACCTGAAAAGCCCTAAGTCTCATCCAGTAACCCCATAACCCCAGTGTGATACGCGTCCAGATGCTCCTGTATAATCTCAATGATCCCCTTTTTGATCATACCAAATATCATAAGAGCCTGCTCTAAAATATCACGGGTGATCTCTGACGAGATGAACTCCCACATCCGCTCATCAATCGGCTCAGTGCTAGCACCTGAGTTTGGACCAGATCCTTCATCATGAGTGCTTACCACCATACTCAAAAGCAACCATACAATAACCAGAACATACTCAAAGAATCCTTATCCCTCCGGCTTCTTAGATCCTCTGTGACTCCCCTCGATTCAAGTATGGATCCTATGCTTTCAATAGTACGGGCCCAATACTACCTTCCACACATACCCATATTTTCCTTGAGAGTTATCTAGAATCCTCCAAGTCACCTTCTCAAATCGATACACCAAGTACCTGTTAAACAACGCAACCCAACCCGCTAAAGCACTTCCTAGGCTCTCCTAGGGTCCCGACCTCACCTTGCCATCAACTGCTGAAGAACTCCCACTAATGCCAACTAACTACATCTTGAATATAGTCACATGCAACAAAGCTTAGATAATCCTTCGAGTAAAATACTCAACCCTACAATGGTTGGACTCAGATGAGATCTGCGTAATAGGGTCAAATCCATCACCCTGAGATTATTTAATCCATACCGCATGCAACTTTATTTAATCACTTAATAGTTAACTCACATAACTAATGGTCCCATAAATCACAAAACAAACAACATTCGTGCAGTAACACTACAAGTCACAAGACAAACAAAGGACCTCCCAAGCTAACTTACAACCACTCACGCTAGGAACTTCCACTCTCACAGTTGGTTGCCTTATGCATGCAAATTACACACAATATGATCAAATAGACTGTCGAATAGAAGATTCTACCCTAGGACCACATCCAGACAAGGAACATGAAATAAGTCCAAATCAATCATTATAGGGCTATATGATCCAAACCGTATATAATTTTTAAAGCATACACTTAGAAATCAATCTACCAATATAGATTCCAAATTTGAATAGCGTTTAATTTTCCTAGGCAACCATCCATCACATATCCGGCCAATCTATCATGCAATTCCTGAAAGTATCCCTAGCCTCATCCTAGCATGCAAGCATTAATATAATCTATCAACATGTATGGGTATTCTGGGAATCACTTACATGATCTCGGCTGATTGCACGCATCACATCCCCTTTTTCTTTGTAAAAATCTTTTGAGAAACTTACTTTCTTTACAAAAATCTTTTTAGAAACTTATTTTCTTTCAAAAGATTACCAATTCCTCAGTTTGAGTTCAGTCACAGCCTATATTGTGCCCAAATCCCTCAAACCAAGGCTCTTATACCAACTTGTAACGTCCCAAAAATTCATAGTAAAATTTCATTTTTAAAACAATAAACCATACAAACGGGTTGTTCTAAAACCGATCAAGGTGAATATATTATTTAAGTGAAAATTTCTAATGCGGAAAACTCTGGTGGATGCGGTGCAGTCTCGCCAGGCCCTTCACTTTCGTACCGGAAATAGTTGAAACCATAAATATAAACTATAAGAACAAAGCTTAGTGAGTTCTCCAAAGTACCATATACCAAAACATACAGGTGTCATGGGCTACCCCATGGTCTTTCCTTTTAATGAAGAGGGCCAAATCCCGGTCTTGCATACAAGTGTCATGGGCTACACCCATGGTCTTTCCTTGCAATGTTGATGGCCAAATCTCGGTTTTACATATAAGTGTTAGGGACCAGATCTTGATCTTTCATACAACTGCTAAGGGCCAGATCCTGGTCTTTCATACAATTTTCATGGGCCAGATCCTGGTCTTTCATGCAAGTATCATAGAGACAACTAGTATTCTACATAACAAAGTAATGGGCCGTCATTGGTGCCTTCGACTCATAGATACAATGAGAAAACTCACTTCATAGTCTGAAAGAATAGCTACATCGATCACTACTCTAAAATCTATCTCTACTGATCACCTATACAATTAATAGGAACCCAAATCTCAAACTATAAATCAAATTACCAAAAATGCCCTTAGGTCAAACTTGGCCAAAATTCTGGTCAAAGTCAAAAGTCGACCGGGTCAACTCAGTTGAGTACGTTAGGCATACTCAACACGTACGTGGGGCGTACTACGCCTTGACCAGAAGTCGAGGGACTGACCATGTACGCGTAATGTACCCTTTGGTACGCCCAACGTATGTGGTTGCCATCCTCCTAATTCGTTAAGAGCTTAATCCTTTAAGATCTTTTGTCCAAAATCCAGATCTAACCCTTAAATGATTACTATAAACTTTCCAACTTTATCATCTTGCATGGCTATTAAGTCTTCAACATCTAAAAACTGTAACTTCTTGTGACATCCCCAAAATCTCGGCCAGAAAAGACCGATTTCATTTATGCTTTTTAAAACATTTTCAGAGTAAATCCGTTTGATTTTAAAAGAGATGCGGAATTTGTTCCCAAAAAACAAAACATGATAAAATAGATATTTATCAAAACATTTCATATAGAAATATGATTTCATTTCATAATCAAAAGTCGGGATGTCATCTTCCGATATAGATCATAAAGCATAAACGATGATATTACAAGTCGTTCAACAAATATATACATATGCGGACTTGTAAACAAAATGACTTGATGATTCGCCCATCTTAAGCTCTTGCGCCACTTCCTGTAATACAAATCAACTGAGTGGGTCAGGCTTGGGAGCCTGGTGAGCATATAGGGTTTTCAAACCCACAATAATTATATTTAATTTCATCAATCAACAATAAACCCGATTACCCATTCCCGTTATCCTCACCTTACGTTCCTAAAAATAACGTCTATTATAAGGAACTTATATTCAGGATTTTCATCGGGACGGACATTACTGCAGAGGGGCTTCCTCAACAATAAGTGTCCTAAAGGCAACCATGTGGGGGATAGAGTACACCGGTGAACACGTCGTTCACAACACCTACAGGTAATGAGCCTGCTAGTGTTCCACAGGACAGTCTAGAATAGTCCGTGGTCGTCATCCATACTCTGCTGAATGACTAGAATAACACCAATAACACCGAGGCCTCTCATCTGTTTATTTCACACCAATTATCTACCCATGTTCTACCCAACATATTAGTAGATAAAAATATACATTTTTATACATTGTTTAAAAACCTGTATAGCATGCTTTAATCAATACATATTCCACATAACAGATGAGGCATACACACATAACACGTATTTCATAGAGAATATATCAGATCTATGAGATAGAAGAGAGTGAATATACATTCACACATATAACCACAAAATATATACACGTAGCACGTATTTTATATTAAATACTTCATAATATTGAGTTTTGAAAAGGGACTATACACTCACTTGATCAGAAGATGATCCGGCAGCACTACGGCTTATAGAAGTAGTATACTTCGATAGATCTGGAAGATCTTCACCAAAATCGAACTCCTCGCGGGCAGAGCTTCGGCTCGGGAATAACGCTCTTCGGGATCCTCGGGGCTTCGGATCTCGCTTCGGGGCTCGGGAATAATACCGGGGCTTCGGGATATGATTGGCACGCAAATCGAGGCAAAACTTAGAGAGAGAGAAGAGTTTGAACAAGAGAAAATGGCTGATTTCGAGTTCTATTTATAGGCTGAGGGTCTGGGATTACGCGGGGCGTAATCTTAAATTACGCAGGGCGTACTCAGTACGCGGGGCGTACTTTGACGTCACTGCATGCGTCGACTGGTGGCACTCGAGTATTGGTCAGACAAGTTGCATCCGACTGAGTACGCGGGGCGTACTCAATTACGCGGGGCGTAATTGACTCGTCGAACTTCTAAATTGCGTAACTTTCGCATACGAGCTCCGTTTTCGACGTTCTTTATATCCACGCGAAGGTCGGACCATACTCTACAACTTTCATTTAGACTCCGTCGGCTAATTTTGACTTTTATTTTTATTATTTATTTTTAGAAGGCCGGGACAGAAAAACTTCGTTATAAATTCATAACTTCTTCGTCTGACGTCCGTTCTCGCCTAACTTTTCATCGTTTCGCTACTAACAACGAGATCTTCGATTCTCATTTAGATTGTTTCGGCTAAAAACCGCTCGATCTCAAATCGAGTATTCGGGCTGCATACTGCTAAGTCAAAACTTAGAAAAATCATAACTTCCTCATACGAAGTCAGATTTGGGCGTTCCTTTTATGCACGCTCTCGGTTTAACGAAATCTACGACTTTCGTTTAGATCGCTAAGGCTAAATATCGCTCTATCTTAAATTCATATTTTACGTCACTCGACGTCGTGCTGGTTCTGTCGCGAAACTTCGACAGGTCATAACTTCTTCGTTATAACTCGGATTTTGGCATTCCTTATATCTCCGGAATCCTTGTTTCAACCACTACAACTTTATGCAAAGATATCGGGCATATCTCACACTTTAATTTTGACGCTTATTTCATTCTTAATTCATTAAATTATAAAAATCAAGAAAATAAACACATAAATCACATAATTCACAAATAATACATTCTTATTATTTCAAGTTGAGTTACAAAGGTTAACCTAGACTATCACATTGCTAAAAATGGCAATCCCAGAAACACGGGCGTTACAATTCTCTCCACCTTAGAATGATTCCGTCCCCGGAATCACACACCAGCAAACAAATGCGGATAGCGACTCATCATGTCACTCTCCGTCTCCCAGGTGAGATTCGGCCCATTCGTGTGTTTCCATCGGACAAGCACTAACTCAACCATCTTACGTCGCAACTTCTTAGTCTTTCGGTCAACGATTGCCTCCGGTTCCTCGATCAACCTTTTGTTCTCATCGATCCTCAACTCCGAAAGTGGAATCATGTCGGGAACTTCTCCCGTGAACTTCCTCAAATAACACACATGGAAAGTGTTATGAATTCCATTCAGTTCTTCTGGTAGTTCGAGCTTGTAAGCTTGGTTCCCAATCCTCTGAAGAACTTTAAACGGTCCAATAAACCTTGGACTTAACTTTCCCCTTTTACCAAATCTTATAAGTCCTTTCCACGGCGAGACTTTAAGCAAAACCGAATCTCCAACTTCAAAAGTCATCGGTCTTTGCTTTTTGTCAGCATAGCTCTTTTGACGATCCTGAGCTGCTAACATTCTTTCCCTAATTATTTTCAACTTTTCAGCAGTTTGATGAACCAACTCCGGTCCCATAAACTGCTTTTCCCCAGCCTCAAGCCAACAAGACGGCGTACGACACTTCTGTCCATACAATGCTTGATAAGGTGCCATCTTTATGCTCGAGTGAAAACTATTATTATAGGAAAATTCTACCAAAGGCAAATGTTCATCCCAATTACCTAGGAATTCCAAGGTACACGCTCTCAGCATATCCTCAAGTGTTTGTATCGTTCTTTCACTCTGACCATCAGTCTGCGGATGGTAAGCTGTACTTAAACACAACTTGGTACCCAATTCCTCTTGTAGACTTTTCCAAAATCGTGAGGTGAAACGACTATCACGATCCGACACAATTGTTAACGGAACACCGTGAAGCCTCACAATTTCCTTCACGTAAGAATTCGCAAGCTTTTCCATAGTCCATTTCTCCTTTGCTGCTATGAAATGCGCACTCTTAGTGAATCGATCGACGACCACCCAAATCATGTCGTGACCACTTTTTGTTCTGGGTAGTTTAGTGACAAAATCCATAGCAATGTCTTCCCACTTACCCATAGGCACAGGTAATGGTTCTAAACTCCCGTATGGTTTCTGATGTTGTGCCTTGACTCTTGCACAGGTTACACACTCGGCCACATACTTCGCAATGTCGAGCTTCATCGTCGGCCACCAATAATAGGGTTTCAGGTCCCTATACATTTTTGTGCTACCGGGATGAATCGAGTACATGGTTTTGTGAGCTTCTTCCATCAGAAGATCTCTGACTCCTCCTGTCTTAGGTATCCAAATCCGATCTTGGAACACCTTCAGTCCGTGACTGTTTACACCGAACACCAACGTTTTGCCCAAACGTTCCTCCATTCGGTCATTTTTCTCAAAAGCTTCGCTTTGAGCTTTCTTTATACTTTCCAAAATAGTCGAGACAACTTCAATTCTCAACGCTCTTGGCCTTTTCTTTTCAAGATTGACCTTCCGACTGAGAGCATCAGCAACAATATTGGCCTTACCGGGGTGGTAAAGTATTTCACAGTCGTAGTCCTTAAGTAATTCCAGCCAGCGTCGTTGCCTCATATTCAATTCTTTCTGACTAAAGAGATATTGGAGACTCTTATGATCAGTGAAAAGTTTGCACTTTGTGCCATAGAGGTAATGCCTCCATATTTTCAGTGCGAAAACTACCGCTGCCAACTCCAAATCATGAGTCGGGTAGTTCCTTTCGTGCTCTTTCAGCTGTCGAGACGCATATGCTATCACCTTTTCTCTTTGGGTCAAAACACAACCCAATCCAACCCCAGACGCATCGCTATAAATAGCGAAGTCTTCAACCCCATCGGGTAGAGAAAGTATCGGTGCCTCGCATAGCTTCTTCTTTAGCTTCTCGAATGCTTCTTTATGCTTATCACTCCAAGCATAAGTAGCTCCTTTGTGGGTCAAAGCTGTTAATGGACTAGCGATCGAAGAAAAGCCTTGGATAAACCTTCGGTAATATCCGGCTAATCCTAAAAAGCTTCGGATCTCCGTGGGACTTTTCGGTTGTTCCCACTTCATCACAGCTTCGATCTTCGCTGGATCAACCATTATCCCTTCTTGGTTGACCACGTGACCCAAAAATTGGACTTCACGAATCCAGAAATCACATTTGGAGAACTTCGCATACAACTTCTCCTTCTTCAAGACTTCCAAAACTTCTCGCAAGTGTCTGCCATGCTCCTCTTGGCTTTTCGAATAAATCAGAATGTCGTCAATGAACACTATCACAGATTTATCAAGGAACGGATTACAAACTCTGTTCATTAAATCCATGAATGCTGCTGGAGCATTGGTTAGTCCAAACGACATAACCAAAAACTCATAGTGTCCATATCGCGTTCTGAATGCAGTCTTCTCTATATCCTGCTCTCTTACTTTTAACTGATGATATCCTGACCTTAGGTCGATCTTTGAAAAATAACTTGAACCTTGTAGTTGATCGAATAGGTCATCAATCCTCGGCAACGGATATCTATTCTTTATTGTTGCCTTATTCAGCTCTCGGTAATCAATGCACATCCTCATGCTTCCATCTTTCTTCTTTACGAATAACACCGGAGCTCCCCAGGGTGATGAACTAGGTCTAATGAAACCTTTGTCCAATAACTCCTGAAGTTGCATCATCAGCTCCTTCATCTCCGTTGGTGCTAATCGATAAGGTGCTTTTGCAATTGGCGTTGTTCCGGGCAACAAGTCGATACGAAATTCTACTTGTCGATCGGGCGGTAATCCAGGAAGATCTTCGGGAAATACTTCCGGATAATCACACACAACAGGAATATTTTGCATCACCTTCTTTTCCTTCTTAGCATCGATCACGAATGCCAAGTATGATGTACACCCCTTGGTCAAACATTTTCTGGCTTTCATTAGAGAAATGATCCCAGAATTTACTCTACGTTTATCTCCGTACACCATAAATGATTCCTTCCCAGGCGGGTTCACTTTCACTATTTTCTTCTTGCATAAAATTTCGGCATCATTGGCGCTAAGCCAATCCATTCCCAAAACGATGTCGAAACCGTTAAGTTCGATAGGCAATAATTCCTCGTGGAACTTATTTCCATTCAGATCAATTAAGATGTTTTTCATACGATGGCTAACAGGTACAAACTTGCCACTAGCAACTTCGACTAATAAAGCATTATCTAGTCTATCAACAGGCAAAGCTAGTTTTCTACCAAATTCATGCGATATAAAGGAGTAGTTGGCTCCAGAATCAAATAAAATTTGGGCAGGCAATTTGTTAACGAGAAAGGTACCTGAAGCGACATCAGCTTCATCTTTAGCAGCTTCCAGTGTCATCTGGAATGCTCTCGCCTTTGGCTTTGGCGGAATGTTGGGTCTTGCTGCTTCCTTCTTTTTCGGACAATCCCTTGAGATGTGCCCCTCCTCACCACAACCATAACAAACATTCTTGGTGAAGGTGCAGTCATTGGCATAATGCCCTAGCTTTCCACATTTGAAGCATGTGGTTTCCCCACCACACTTCCCATAATGCTTCTTCTTGCACTTGTCACACCATTTCGCTTCTACCTTTCCTCCACTTCCCCTCGAACTAGACTTCGAGAATTTACTTTTCTTGTTGGTCCCTGAAAATCCATCGATTTTCCTTTTCTCGCCAACCTCTGACCTTTCTAGACCTTTTTCCCTGATCTGGGTCTCAACATTTCTAGCAGCCCAGATGGCGGCTTTCAATGTGGTTGCTTGCTTAACCATTGGACCATAGTCCGCTGGTAGTCCAAGGGCAAACTTGTTGACCTTAGAGAGTTCTGTAGGCACCAAATATGGGATAAACTTCATCTTTTCTGTGAAACTTGCAGCGTATTCAGTAACGCTCAATTTCCCTTTCTTCAAATTCTGAAACTCATTACTGATTTCCAGAAGGTCCTGCTCGGAGCAGTATTGCATTTTTAGTTGTTCCACAAAGTCTTCCCAAGACATTTTGCTTGCTTCTCCCTTGGGCATAGAGTCAGCTAACAGCTTCCACCAACTCAACACGCCAGATTTTAGCAGGGGGATCGCAAGAGCGGTCTTCTGCCTGTTGCTGCATTCGCAACTTTCAAACATAGTCTCTATTTCGGAGACCCAATCCATAACTTGCACCGGCGTCGGGCTTCCGGATAGACATGGTGGTTTGGATGCCATGAAATCCTTATACTTGCACCCACGACCATCATTTCCTCCATACTGGTTATTGCGTCTAACCACTGGTTGTTCGTCTTGACCAATGATCCCACTAAAGTTTTCTCCTTCAGATTGCCCTCCATTCTCCTCGGGCTCTTCCGCTTGAATTGACGGTTCTTCACGATTCTGCCTAAGCAGGCGTCTTGTTTCTTCCATCTGACGATCCAACATCATTTGAATCATCATTTGTACACCAGCCATTGTTATCGGCTCAGGTGCATCAGCTACGACAGGTACTTGTTGAATTACAGGTGGTTGATTCCTGTTTTCATCAGCATTTCCAACTCCGCTTCTTGTTCTCACCATTTTTGATCTACGCACCGCAATAATTTCACCTTATTACTCCAAACGATTACATGCTAGTTCTAATATCGTATACATACGCTTAGAATCCTAAACACATAAACCTTCAGATCCGGTTGGCAACAAACCGTAGATCCGAACAAATAATATCATATATGGCAACATAAAACATTTAGCACATAAAAGCATTTTAGGCAACTCTCCTAAAATAAACTAGTGCTCGTGTCTAAATTTATCAGACACACACCTCCCAATCTCCATTTAGCATCTTAAGTTTAAGTCTAGAAATCCTACAAATTCCTAGTTCGCTTAAACTAATGCTCTGATACCAACTGTGACATCCCCAAAATCTCGGCCAGAAAAGACCGATTTCATTTATGCTTTTTAAAACATTTTCAGAGTAAATCCGTTTGATTTTAAAAGAGATGCGGAATTTGTTCCCAAAAACAAAACATGATAAAATAGATATTTATCAAAACATTTCATATAGAAATATGATTTCATTTCATAATCAAAAGTCGGGATGTCATGTTCCGATATAGATCATAAAGCATAAACGATGATATTACAAGTCGTTCAACAAATATATACATATGCAGACTTGTAAACAAAATGACTTGATGATTCGCCCATCTTAAGCTCTTGCGCCACTTCCTGTAATACAAATCAACTGAGTGGGTCAGGCTTGGGAGCCTGGTGAGCATATAGGGTTTTCAAACCCACAATAATTATATTTAATTTCATCAATCAACAATAAACCCGATTACCCATTCCCGTTATCCTCACCTTACGTTCCTAAAAATAACGTCTATTATAAGGAACTTATATTCAGGATTTTCATCGGGACGGACATTACTGCAGAGGGGCTTCCTCAACAATAAGTGTCCTAAAGGCAACCATGTGGGGGATAGAGTACACCGGTGAACACGTCGTTCACAACACCTACAGGTAATGAGCCTGCTAGTGTTCCACAGGACAGTCTAGAATAGTCCGTGGTCGTCATCCATACTCTGCTGAATGACTAGAATAACACCAATAACACCGAGGCCTCTCATCTGTTTATTTCACACCAATTATCTACCCATGTTCTACCCAACATATTAGTAGATAAAAATATACATTTTTATACATTGTTTAAAAACCTGTATAGCATGCTTTAATCAATACATATTCCACATAACAGATGAGGCATACACACATAACACGTATTTCATAGAGAATATATCAGATCTATGAGATAGAAGAGAGTGAATATACATTCACACATATAACCACAAAATATATACACGTAGCACGTATTTTATATTAAATACTTCATAATATTGAGTTTTGAAAAGGGACTATACACTCACTTGATCAGAAGATGATCCGGCAGCACTACGGCTTATAGAAGTAGTATACTTCGATAGATCTGGAAGATCTTCACCAAAATCGAACTCCTCGCGGGCAGAGCTTCGGCTCGGGAATAACGCTCTTCGGGATCCTCGGGGCTTCGGATCTCGCTTCGGGGCTCGGGAATAATACCGGGGCTTCGGGATATGATTGGCACGCAAATCGAGGCAAAACTTAGAGAGAGAGAAGAGTTTGAACAAGAGAAAATGGCTGATTTCGAGTTCTATTTATAGGCTGAGGGTCTGGGATTACGCGGGGCGTAATCTTAAATTACGCAGGGCGTACTCAGTACGCGGGGCGTACTTTGACGTCACTGCATGCGTCGACTGGTGGCACTCGAGTATTGGTCAGACAAGTTGCATCCGACTGAGTACGCGGGGCGTACTCAATTACGCGGGGCGTAATTGACTCGTCGAACTTCTAAATTGCGTAACTTTCGCATACGAGCTCCGTTTTCGACGTTCTTTATATCCACGCGAAGGTCGGACCATACTCTACAACTTTCATTTAGACTCCGTCGGCTAATTTTGACTTTTATTTTTATTATTTATTTTTAGAAGGCCGGGACAGAAAAACTTCGTTATAAATTCATAACTTCTTCGTCTGACGTCCGTTCTCGCCTAACTTTTCATCGTTTCGCTACTAACAACGAGATCTTCGATTCTCATTTAGATTGTTTCGGCTAAAAACCGCTCGATCTCAAATCGAGTATTCGGGCTGCATACTGCTAAGTCAAAACTTAGAAAAATCATAACTTCCTCATACGAAGTCAGATTTGGGCGTTCCTTTTATGCACGCTCTCGGTTTAACGAAATCTACGACTTTCGTTTAGATCGCTAAGGCTAAATATCGCTCTATCTTAAATTCATATTTTACGTCACTCGACGTCGTGCTGGTTCTGTCGCGAAACTTCGACAGGTCATAACTTCTTCGTTATAACTCGGATTTTGGCATTCCTTATATCTCCGGAATCCTTGTTTCAACCACTACAACTTTATGCAAAGATATCGGGCATATCTCACACTTTAATTTTGACGCTTATTTCATTCTTAATTCATTAAATTATAAAAATCAAGAAAATAAACACATAAATCACATAATTCACAAATAATACATTCTTATTATTTCAAGTTGAGTTACAAAGGTTAACCTAGACTATCACATTGCTAAAAATGGCAATCCCAGAAACACGGGCGTTACAATTCTCTCCACCTTAGAATGATTCCGTCCCCGGAATCACACACCAGCAAACAAATGCGGATAGCGACTCATCATGTCACTCTCCGTCTCCCAGGTGAGATTCGGCCCATTCGTGTGTTTCCATCGGACAAGCACTAACTCAACCATCTTACGTCGCAACTTCTTAGTCTTTCGGTCAACGATTGCCTCCGGTTCCTCGATCAACCTTTTGTTCTCATCGATCCTCAACTCCGAAAGTGGAATCATGTCGGGAACTTCTCCCGTGAACTTCCTCAAATAACACACATGGAAAGTGTTATGAATTCCATTCAGTTCTTCTGGTAGTTCGAGCTTGTAAGCTTGGTTCCCAATCCTCTGAAGAACTTTAAACGGTCCAATAAACCTTGGACTTAACTTTCCCCTTTTACCAAATCTTATAAGTCCTTTCCACGGCGAGACTTTAAGCAAAACCGAATCTCCAACTTCAAAAGTCATCGGTCTTTGCTTTTTGTCAGCATAGCTCTTTTGACGATCCTGAGCTGCTAACATTCTTTCCCTAATTATTTTCAACTTTTCAGCAGTTTGATGAACCAACTCCGGTCCCATAAACTGCTTTTCCCCAGCCTCAAGCCAACAAGACGGCGTACGACACTTCTGTCCATACAATGCTTGATAAGGTGCCATCTTTATGCTCGAGTGAAAACTATTATTATAGGAAAATTCTACCAAAGGCAAATGTTCATCCCAATTACCTAGGAATTCCAAGGTACACGCTCTCAGCATATCCTCAAGTGTTTGTATCGTTCTTTCACTCTGACCATCAGTCTGCGGATGGTAAGCTGTACTTAAACACAACTTGGTACCCAATTCCTCTTGTAGACTTTTCCAAAATCGTGAGGTGAAACGACTATCACGATCCGACACAATTGTTAACGGAACACCGTGAAGCCTCACAATTTCCTTCACGTAAGAATTCGCAAGCTTTTCCATAGTCCATTTCTCCTTTGCTGCTATGAAATGCGCACTCTTAGTGAATCGATCGACGACCACCCAAATCATGTCGTGACCACTTTTTGTTCTGGGTAGTTTAGTGACAAAATCCATAGCAATGTCTTCCCACTTACCCATAGGCACAGGTAATGGTTCTAAACTCCCGTATGGTTTCTGATGTTGTGCCTTGACTCTTGCACAGGTTACACACTCGGCCACATACTTCGCAATGTCGAGCTTCATCGTCGGCCACCAATAATAGGGTTTCAGGTCCCTATACATTTTTGTGCTACCGGGATGAATCGAGTACATGGTTTTGTGAGCTTCTTCCATCAGAAGATCTCTGACTCCTCCTGTCTTAGGTATCCAAATCCGATCTTGGAACACCTTCAGTCCGTGACTGTTTACACCGAACACCAACGTTTTGCCCAAACGTTCCTCCATTCGGTCATTTTTCTCAAAAGCTTCGCTTTGAGCTTTCTTTATACTTTCCAAAATAGTCGAGACAACTTCAATTCTCAACGCTCTTGGCCTTTTCTTTTCAAGATTGACCTTCCGACTGAGAGCATCAGCAACAATATTGGCCTTACCGGGGTGGTAAAGTATTTCACAGTCGTAGTCCTTAAGTAATTCCAGCCAGCGTCGTTGCCTCATATTCAATTCTTTCTGACTAAAGAGATATTGGAGACTCTTATGATCAGTGAAAAGTTTGCACTTTGTGCCATAGAGGTAATGCCTCCATATTTTCAGTGCGAAAACTACCGCTGCCAACTCCAAATCATGAGTCGGGTAGTTCCTTTCGTGCTCTTTCAGCTGTCGAGACGCATATGCTATCACCTTTTCTCTTTGGGTCAAAACACAACCCAATCCAACCCCAGACGCATCGCTATAAATAGCGAAGTCTTCAACCCCATCGGGTAGAGAAAGTATCGGTGCCTCGCATAGCTTCTTCTTTAGCTTCTCGAATGCTTCTTTATGCTTATCACTCCAAGCATAAGTAGCTCCTTTGTGGGTCAAAGCTGTTAATGGACTAGCGATCGAAGAAAAGCCTTGGATAAACCTTCGGTAATATCCGGCTAATCCTAAAAAGCTTCGGATCTCCGTGGGACTTTTCGGTTGTTCCCACTTCATCACAGCTTCGATCTTCGCTGGATCAACCATTATCCCTTCTTGGTTGACCACGTGACCCAAAAATTGGACTTCACGAATCCAGAAATCACATTTGGAGAACTTCGCATACAACTTCTCCTTCTTCAAGACTTCCAAAACTTCTCGCAAGTGTCTGCCATGCTCCTCTTGGCTTTTCGAATAAATCAGAATGTCGTCAATGAACACTATCACAGATTTATCAAGGAACGGATTACAAACTCTGTTCATTAAATCCATGAATGCTGCTGGAGCATTGGTTAGTCCAAACGACATAACCAAAAACTCATAGTGTCCATATCGCGTTCTGAATGCAGTCTTCTCTATATCCTGCTCTCTTACTTTTAACTGATGATATCCTGACCTTAGGTCGATCTTTGAAAAATAACTTGAACCTTGTAGTTGATCGAATAGGTCATCAATCCTCGGCAACGGATATCTATTCTTTATTGTTGCCTTATTCAGCTCTCGGTAATCAATGCACATCCTCATGCTTCCATCTTTCTTCTTTACGAATAACACCGGAGCTCCCCAGGGTGATGAACTAGGTCTAATGAAACCTTTGTCCAATAACTCCTGAAGTTGCATCATCAGCTCCTTCATCTCCGTTGGTGCTAATCGATAAGGTGCTTTTGCAATTGGCGTTGTTCCGGGCAACAAGTCGATACGAAATTCTACTTGTCGATCGGGCGGTAATCCAGGAAGATCTTCGGGAAATACTTCCGGATAATCACACACAACAGGAATATTTTGCATCACCTTCTTTTCCTTCTTAGCATCGATCACGAATGCCAAGTATGATGTACACCCCTTGGTCAAACATTTTCTGGCTTTCATTAGAGAAATGATCCCAGAATTTACTCTACGTTTATCTCCGTACACCATAAATGATTCCTTCCCAGGCGGGTTCACTTTCACTATTTTCTTCTTGCATAAAATTTCGGCATCATTGGCGCTAAGCCAATCCATTCCCAAAACGATGTCGAAACCGTTAAGTTCGATAGGCAATAATTCCTCGTGGAACTTATTTCCATTCAGATCAATTAAGATGTTTTTCATACGATGGCTAACAGGTACAAACTTGCCACTAGCAACTTCGACTAATAAAGCATTATCTAGTCTATCAACAGGCAAAGCTAGTTTTCTACCAAATTCATGCGATATAAAGGAGTAGTTGGCTCCAGAATCAAATAAAATTTGGGCAGGCAATTTGTTAACGAGAAAGGTACCTGAAGCGACATCAGCTTCATCTTTAGCAGCTTCCAGTGTCATCTGGAATGCTCTCGCCTTTGGCTTTGGCGGAATGTTGGGTCTTGCTGCTTCCTTCTTTTTCGGACAATCCCTTGAGATGTGCCCCTCCTCACCACAACCATAACAAACATTCTTGGTGAAGGTGCAGTCATTGGCATAATGCCCTAGCTTTCCACATTTGAAGCATGTGGTTTCCCCACCACACTTCCCATAATGCTTCTTCTTGCACTTGTCACACCATTTCGCTTCTACCTTTCCTCCACTTCCCCTCGAACTAGACTTCGAGAATTTACTTTTCTTGTTGGTCCCTGAAAATCCATCGATTTTCCTTTTCTCGCCAACCTCTGACCTTTCTAGACCTTTTTCCCTGATCTGGGTCTCAACATTTCTAGCAGCCCAGATGGCGGCTTTCAATGTGGTTGCTTGCTTAACCATTGGACCATAGTCCGCTGGTAGTCCAAGGGCAAACTTGTTGACCTTAGAGAGTTCTGTAGGCACCAAATATGGGATAAACTTCATCTTTTCTGTGAAACTTGCAGCGTATTCAGTAACGCTCAATTTCCCTTTCTTCAAATTCTGAAACTCATTACTGATTTCCAGAAGGTCCTGCTCGGAGCAGTATTGCATTTTTAGTTGTTCCACAAAGTCTTCCCAAGACATTTTGCTTGCTTCTCCCTTGGGCATAGAGTCAGCTAACAGCTTCCACCAACTCAACACGCCAGATTTTAGCAGGGGGATCGCAAGAGCGGTCTTCTGCCTGTTGCTGCATTCGCAACTTTCAAACATAGTCTCCATTTCGGAGACCCAATCCATAACTTGCACCGGCGTCGGGCTTCCGGATAGACATGGTGGTTTGGATGCCATGAAATCCTTATACTTGCACCCACGACCATCATTTCCTCCATACTGGTTATTGCGTCTAACCACTGGTTGTTCGTCTTGACCAATGATCCCACTAAAGTTTTCTCCTTCAGATTGCCCTCCATTCTCCTCGGGCTCTTCCGCTTGAATTGACGGTTCTTCACGATTCTGCCTAAGCAGGCGTCTTGTTTCTTCCATCTGACGATCCAACATCATTTGAATCATCATTTGTACACCAGCCATTGTTATCGGCTCAGGTGCATCAGCTACGACAGGTACTTGTTGAATTACAGGTGGTTGATTCCTGTTTTCATCAGCATTTCCAACTCCGCTTCTTGTTCTCACCATTTTTGATCTACGCACCGCAATAATTTCACCTTATTACTCCAAACGATTACATGCTAGTTCTAATATCGTATACATACGCTTAGAATCCTAAACACATAAACCTTCAGATCCGGTTGGCAACAAACCGTAGATCCGAACAAATAATATCATATATGGCAACATAAAACATTTAGCACATAAAAGCATTTTAGGCAACTCTCCTAAAATAAACTAGTGCTCGTGTCTAAATTTATCAGACACACACCTCCCAATCTCCATTTAGCATCTTAAGTTTAAGTCTAGAAATCCTACAAATTCCTAGTTCGCTTAAACTAATGCTCTGATACCAACTGTGACATCCCCAAAATCTCGGCCAGAAAAGACCGATTTCATTTATGCTTTTTAAAACATTTTCAGAGTAAATCCGTTTGATTTTAAAAGAGATGCGGAATTTGTTCCCAAAAACAAAACATGATAAAATAGATATTTATCAAAACATTTCATATAGAAATATGATTTCATTTCATAATCAAAAGTCGGGATGTCATGTTCCGATATAGATCATAAAGCATAAACGATGATATTACAAGTCGTTCAACAAATATATACATATGCAGACTTGTAAACAAAATGACTTGATGATTCGCCCATCTTAAGCTCTTGCGCCACTTCCTGTAATACAAATCAACTGAGTGGGTCAGGCTTGGGAGCCTGGTGAGCATATAGGGTTTTCAAACCCACAATAATTATATTTAATTTCATCAATCAACAATAAACCCGATTACCCATTCCCGTTATCCTCACCTTACGTTCCTAAAAATAACGTCTATTATAAGGAACTTATATTCAGGATTTTCATCGGGACGGACATTACTGCAGAGGGGCTTCCTCAACAATAAGTGTCCTAAAGGCAACCATGTGGGGGATAGAGTACACCGGTGAACACGTCGTTCACAACACCTACAGGTAATGAGCCTGCTAGTGTTCCACAGGACAGTCTAGAATAGTCCGTGGTCGTCATCCATACTCTGCTGAATGACTAGAATAACACCAATAACACCGAGGCCTCTCATCTGTTTATTTCACACCAATTATCTACCCATGTTCTACCCAACATATTAGTAGATAAAAATATACATTTTTATACATTGTTTAAAAACCTGTATAGCATGCTTTAATCAATACATATTCCACATAACAGATGAGGCATACACACATAACACGTATTTCATAGAGAATATATCAGATCTATGAGATAGAAGAGAGTGAATATACATTCACACATATAACCACAAAATATATACACGTAGCACGTATTTTATATTAAATACTTCATAATATTGAGTTTTGAAAAGGGACTATACACTCACTTGATCAGAAGATGATCCGGCAGCACTACGGCTTATAGAAGTAGTATACTTCGATAGATCTGGAAGATCTTCACCAAAATCGAACTCCTCGCGGGCAGAGCTTCGGCTCGGGAATAACGCTCTTCGGGATCCTCGGGGCTTCGGATCTCGCTTCGGGGCTCGGGAATAATACCGGGGCTTCGGGATATGATTGGCACGCAAATCGAGGCAAAACTTAGAGAGAGAGAAGAGTTTGAACAAGAGAAAATGGCTGATTTCGAGTTCTATTTATAGGCTGAGGGTCTGGGATTACGCGGGGCGTAATCTTAAATTACGCAGGGCGTACTCAGTACGCGGGGCGTACTCGGTTACGCGGGGCGTACTTTGACGTCACTGCATGCGTCGACTGGTGGCACTCGAGTATTGGTCAGACAAGTTGCATCCGACTGAGTACGCGGGGCGTACTCAATTACGCGGGGCGTAATTGACTCGTCGAACTTCTAAATTGCGTAACTTTCGCATACGAGCTCCATTTTCGACGTTCTTTATATCCACGCGAAGGTCAGACCATACTCTACAACTTTCATTTAGACTCCGTCGGCTAATTTTGACTTTTATTTTTATTATTTATTTTTAGAAGGCCGGGACAGAAAAACTTCGTTATAAATTCATAACTTCTTCGTCTGACGTCCGTTCTCGCCTAACTTTTCATCGTTTCGCTACTAACAACGAGATCTTCGATTCTCATTTAGATTGTTTCGGCTAAAAACCGCTCGATCTCAAATCGAGTATTCGGGCTGCATACTGCTAAGTCAAAACTTAGAAAAATCATAACTTCCTCATACGAAGTCAGATTTGGGCGTTCCTTTTATGCACGCTCTCGGTTTAACGAAATCTACGACTTTCGTTTAGATCGCTAAGGCTAAATATCGCTCTATCTTAAATTCATATTTTACGTCACTCGACGTTGTGCCGGTTCTGTCGCGAAACTTCGACAGGTCATAACTTCTTCGTTATAACTCGGATTTTGGCATTCCTTATATCTCCGGAATCCTTGTTTCAACCACTACAACTTTATGCAAAGATATCGGGCATATCTCACACTTTAATTTTGACGCTTATTTCATTCTTAATTCATTAAATTATAAAAATCAAGAAAATAAACACATAAATCACATAATTCACAAATAATACATTCTTATTATTTCAAGTTGAGTTACAAAGGTTAACCTAGACTATTACATTGCTAAAAATGGCAATCCCAGAAACACGGGCGTTACACTTCTTAACCCATTAAGACATCCAAGACCATGCATGGAGGAAAAATAGGGACCAAGGTCACATTTTTATCGTTCTTAATGACTCCATAATGGATAAAGCTTCCTACTTTGTCCATTAGAATGGTCCAAAAACCCAAGATCTAGTCTTTAAGTCTCAAAATGACCAAAAGTGCATCTTTTTCAACTTAATCCATTAATTCCAAGTCTACAACCTTTAGATCTTAATCAATATGATGTTTAGACGGATAAAGTCTCCAACTTTATCGATACCAAGGTCAAAAACTTTCAAGATCTATACTTTATGTGCTAAAGTGACCAAATTCTCATAACACCCAAAACTAACTAGATCTAATAAATGCAAGTTAGGTGCATTTCATGCACCCATTTTGTAGTTTTACTTCATAAAAAGTACATTGCATCTAGGCTTAAACTCATGCATTTTATATGTTTTTCAGGATTTTCCATGACATTATTTCACTCACACACTTTTGTGATATTACAGGGACTTTTCGAGGTGGGATCTCATTTGGGGATGTGAATAAAAGATGTAGACAATGTTTCGGGACTTCCGGAGCATCGAGGATGAAGATATTGAAGAATTGAAGATTTTAGCAATTCAGGGAATTACGCGGGTCATGCAAACTATAGCCTTGAGTTTACATGGGCCGTGTAGATGAGGATACTTCAGCAACACACTTTGAAGACCCAACCAATCTGAGTAGTCTACTTTTGTAATTACACTGTCTGTGTAAACGACAATGTTAATTTACACAGGTCGTGTAAACGTGGTTGTGGGTTAAAAAACAGTTTTCTTCTTTCTTAAAAGTGTGCAACCGATTTCATTTGGTGGTCTGTTGATTTTGGGAGCTTTCTGGGCGATTTTCTGGAGGATTTTGGAGTTAATTAACACTTGGAATCATTTGGATTTCATTTTATAAGAACTTTAATTTCATTTTGTAGATTTGTGTTCTTGTTCTAGTCATGTGTGGCTAGAACCCTAGATTCTCCAACTTTATGTCTTGACTTTTGGGTGTGATTTCAATCATGTGACTTGATGTTTGTTTCTAATTTCTATCTAGTGAATATGATTTCGTTTCAATAGATGTTTGAATTAATTTTAGTTCTTATTGGCCACTTGAATTAGGGTCAAATTATTCAAGTTATCTATTTTGCAAAATTCGTAATTGTTTTGTGAAATAGAGAAAGCAACAAACACTAAATTGAATTATTTAGAATGAATCTAGTGTAAATCATATTCATGCATTGTTACGCTCCTGAGCTTGTAAGGAGTATTGAATGTTTTTGGGAACATTCATATAAAGTTTAATGCAATCTTTCAACCTAACTCTAAGAGCTTGTTTAGACTATATTGGTAAGCTTAGGATTAATCAAAGGGCCTATTTTGATAATTAATGTGGTGAATGGAAAATGTTGGAGCTTGTCAACATTTTCAAGTACCAATTTGGGTAGAATCTAACAAATATCATGTCATCTTGGAATCACATTGCTAAGTCATTATACATAGAGTTGGAGTCTTTAAAAATTATGAATTTAATTTAATTAGTTTATCATTTGGTTTCCTCTTGTTTTATTTTATTTGAATTGTTACATACCAAAAACCCCCCTTTTATTCTTGGTGACCTAAATACCTTACGCAAAAAGGTATAAGCACTTGTTATGTGTCTCTGTGGATCGACCCTGCTTACCATGTATTATATTTTTAGTGCAAAGTAACATTGTTTTTGGAGTATATTGTACCTCTTTATTTGTTGGGTTTGACATGCCTAACAATGCATCATCAAGATTCAAACTTTATATCTCTAGAAGAAATATCAAGGTGAACAACGTTTGGATCTACAAGCTCTAATGCAACCAACACTTTTCTAATGAACTCATTCTTCTCCAAGATGCATCAAGAGCACTCCAAAGCACTCAAGAACACATTCTTTGGCTCACAAGGCTCAAACTAGGGTGATGGTTTCAAGGGAGGGTGTTGGAGAGGTGGAGGCTGAGAATAGAATGGGTTTGGGGAAGTTAAGGACCTTAAATAGTGTTCAAACCACGAAAATAAGGTTTCGGCACTGATCATGTACGCCCAATGTACTCCAAGTATGCCTAGTATGCCAAACGTACATCATGTACGCCCAACCTACTAGACTAAGCCCAAAACCTTCCTAACTTCTTCGTTCCAACTCCGTTTTCGAAGATCTTTATATCCATGAAAAGGTATTGAAGACCCCCACAATATTATCTAGATTTCTTGGACTAAAAGCTTCTCGAACAAAAATCCATATTTCATGCAAGAAGTATGAAACATCACTTTTTCCAATTTACCCTTTGACTCCAACACAAACCAAACTATTGGATCCCGTAATCTACTATATTCACATCCAAAATAGTCTAAAGCTCTCTTTCCTAAAGCTTGAATCCTTATGATACTTGATCTTCATGTCACGGCCCTGAATTATGAAACGACTCAAAACAGGGTGTTACATTCATAATAACATCATACTATGAAAAACTAATCTAACCTATGAAAAATAGAAAATCAGAAGGATTAGATTACATAAATTTGAGTATTATTGAAAATACTGTAGCTTTGATCCGTATGTGTTCCTTGGAAATCAAGCACCAAAAGTATAGATGCCTCTAATGATTCACCCTCATTACCCAAAAAACCCAAGGAACGATTTATAGAGATGAGAGAGGAGGGAAGTTTCAGATTTTACTTCTTAAAGGTTGGAAGGCAAAATGCGTTGCCTATGGGTCAAATTTATAGCTGCTAAGATACCATGATAACTCCTAATCTGAATAATAAAATATTCTTATTTTATATTATTCAAATTGGTTATCCTTATCAGCTAAAGAAGACTTCCAAAACTCTTCTAAAACATTATAAAAATCGTCTAAGCTAGGATGATTCTAGAATTGTCTTTCTTGCTTAACTATTAAACGATTACAGTTCAATCATTACACCTTTAATTAATTCTAATCAATCCAAAAAAAATTCAATTAATTCTAAAATAATTTAAACCATTCAAATTAATTTCTTAATCAAATAATAAATAAACAAATTCTTTTTCTCACACTCCTAAAATTGTTACTAGTTAATTCTAATTATTGAGGACAAATAAAAATTGATTTTTTTTATTCCAAAAGCTTAAACCAATTTAGTTATAGTCTTAAACAACTAATCCAATATGTAAAACTAAAATACCCTAAAAAAATGAAAAATGAAAACAAAAATATTTATATATTATTTTGAAACTTTTTTCAAAAAGTAAAAATAAAAGAATAAATAATACGATAAAAAATCATGATGGAACATGTTAAATATGCAGAATATGTGTAAAGAATGTAGAATATGATATACTCTATAATATTTTAACATCATTAACGATGATATATATATATATATATATATATATATATATATATATATATATATATATATATATATATATATATATATATATATATATATATATATATATATATATATATATATATATATATATATAAAAGCTTCAAAGATTATATATAAATAAGTTTTTTATTTTTTATTTTTTTCATATTTATATAATAATTTTTTAACATCTAGTAATGTGTGACCATAAATGCATCCAACATAACTTACAAAATTATTATCTTGGTCTCAAATATATATATATATATATACATATATATATATATATATATATATATATATATATATATATATATATATATATATATATATATATATATATATATATATATATAACCCTTTCTCTGTCATGCCTCCAAAAACACATTTATGTGGTTCCCGGGATGACACGTAACCTAACTTTAGAACGATGCTGTAGACATGAAAGTCGATTCCTACCGCCTCGTTTTCCAATGTGCCGTATCGATTGATCAACAATATAGCAATCGATTTCATCACATATCCTTCATCATCTTCGATTCCTTAAAAAGGGGTTACTGTTGGCCTACGTCTTAACCGACGATGATGGATTCTTCAAAAAATATGTGTCTCTTCAATTCATTCCAGAAAGTTGTGTTAAATTGGCAATAATTATGACAAAACCAAGAAAGAGGCCATAATTAACGTCTCCCGTTCTATAAAAAAACAACATTAACACACCAAAGTCTTTCCATTCCCACATATAATCAGGCACGCCACCGTTTCCCTCTTTACCCTACTTCTCTCGCTTTGCTACCTCTTCGGTAAAAATGATTACATGTAAATCTATCCAAGAACATCAAATCGATGGAACATGAAGGTCGAAGAAGAAGAGATATTTTCAACACGAAGTTCTTGAATTGATTTTGATTTTAGCGTGGATGTATTTGGGTTTACACTCTTTTTTTACACGTGATTATAATTGATATATAAATTGATTAATTCGTTGCAGATATCTCTGTTTAAGGTGTGGAAAACTTCAATTTCTCCTTGCGTTTACTTTTCTCCCGAACCTTTTCCGTGGCAGGTAAGTTAAACTATTTATATTTTCCTATAATCCTAAGTTTGTATGTGATTAAGATAAAAGTTTCTTATGATGCAAATCCGAATCAATTTTATTATAACGATATGTACAAACTGTGATGATTTTTGGGAATGCCCTACAAATATTCAAAAGAATGTCAAAAAGAACTTGTTTTTTTTTGGTAGAATAGCGTACAAATTTAGCTTATATGGAAATTTTATAAATCTTGGAGTTTGGTTAAAGCAAGATTTGAGTTTCATCCGGTATAGAGATACGATATATGCCCTGGATGACAATAATTTAGCATCTGACTTGTTGGTTCCTGAACTCATAGGCATGAGATTTTAGACTTTAGAGGCTATAAAAGACATCAAAGAGTGGTTCCATCATTAAGCATTACAATTGATTTCATTTTAATGCTTGCAATAGAAATTAAAAAGACACATCAAATGGTAATAACAACAAAGGACAAGAATTTCAAAATTACAAATTCTATAGATTCTTGGATTATAAAGACACATAATAATACAAAAGAACAATATTTTACAAATTACGATTTTATAGAATCATTTATTAACTTCAAGAGTCATATACCAATTTGCTTCTATTTGTCATTCTTGTATTATTAGCATTATTTTTTTTATCTAAAAAATGTCAGAGGATTGGATTGTCATATATTTTTATGAATTTTCATCAGCTTTTGTGCTTCATATACTGATAAATGGAACATTCATACAAATATTATCCATAAAATGAACCTACTACTAAGGCTGTAGCTTGCATCTATTTGAAGAGGCTATGCAAGTCATAAACTGATCACTTGATTATTCAACATACAACCACATTTGTTCTACTTTATATTGCTTTAATATTTTTCAATTTGATTTACCTTTTTAGATACTGTGTTATCATTCTATAATATCTTTGATATATATATATATATATATATATATATATATATATATATATATATATATATATATATATATATATATATATATATATGCAAGTGTTTTCTCTCATGAAATGTTAATCAAATGCAGGGAAGTTTTGTGGATTTTGAGCTTGTGGTTGTTAGAAAATCAGAGCTTAAACTGTGGGCTATAGTTGTAACTCCTCACCAAATATCCAAACATTTGTAGTATTAAGGGTAAGAACAACATTGTAACTTATCAACTTCTACTGGAGTTTTAATAAAGAAAAACCCTTTAATTTTTAGGCTTACTTGATCTTTTTTTACATTTCTTTGAAGAAGTTGAAAAAACTACTTTTTCTTCCTCCGATCACAGTCATGATTGTACTATCTATGTAAGTGTTGAGTGCTTTAAACAACTCATTACCACATGTAAATTTTTTTTTATCAGTTTTTTGTTTTGTTGCATATTAGTCGATCTGTTTGATGACCGTTGTGAAAGATGATTCCAAGTGAGTTGTTAAGTTTGTCATTGAAGCGAATCTTGTTTAAGGATCTAAAAAAGTTCGGATTACTCTTCATAAAGGTCAAATCTTATTATATATTTCCAATCAACTCAAATGTTTTGCTTGTCCAAAAATTTATAACACGTATAGATAATATGTGCTTCCATCTGACATGTTACATTTTTTAGATATAAGTGAACTAAAGTTACTAAAAACATGCACCCTTTTTTTATCCAGATGAAAAGAATAATCTAATGTCTTTTGAGCACCCTTTCACTGCTATTGCTTAATGGAATTACAGTTGGGATTACATAATAATCATAAAAATAACAATGTTTTCTTACTTTCACAGTTGGGATTAGACATCAAGTTTTATGTTTGAAGTGTTTTACTAAACATCTCCTTTTTTTGTGGCCTAGGTTGACTCAAATTATTTTCACAGAAACTATATTTGCTATTTTCAACAGAAAAAATATCTTCCAAGTTCCTAGCCCGTAACAGGATCGTACTATCATTTCCTTAACAAAGATGCAATTTGTGGGTCGTGCTTAGCACGGGCCTCAAACATTTCTAGTATATATATATATATATATATATATATATATATATATATATATATATATATATATATATATATATATATATATATATATATAATGAGGGAGAGAATGGAAGAATCAATATCAAATAAGAAAAATAATATTTGGTAGGAAAGATAAAACTGCACAATTTGCATGTTTTTTGGTCAACTAACGAAATAAATCATTCGATAATACAAAACTAACATGATTGATAAAAAAAAGTTTCTCGAGGAAAGCATTGATGATTCATATTTTTATAGAATTAAAGTTTGATTCACTTTTCAGACAATTTTAGTGATTCATCTCGAAAATTAAACATCTATGTGTTTTTTTGGAATTTTTTTTTGTAAATCATAATATTTTGTATTATCTAAATACTCATTTTGATGATTCCCTAAAAATTACACAAATACTACACTTCTTACCCTTCCTACCAAATTTTTTTTTCTTATTGGATATATATATATATATATATATATATATATATATATATATATATATATATATATATATATATATATATATATATATATATATATAGGTTTAGCTTCTATGGATAATAAAAAAACCATAAAAATCATTAAAATGCATAAAAAAAATACTTAGAGATCACATTACTTTTTTTTAATTTTTTTTTATCAAAAAATCGCAACTTTTAGGTCAAAATCGATGAAAAAAACGAAATTGTAAAAAATGCTGCGATTTTTTGATAAAAAAATTCAAAATAAAGTTTTGTCATGTCTTGGTATTTTTTTATGCATTTTTATTATTTTTAGGGTTTTTTTGTTTTCCAAATAGGTTTTTTTGCTTTCCAAATAACCCTATATATATATATATATATATATATATATATATATATATATATATATATATATATATATATATATATTTAAATTAACAAGTATTGTGTACAAGTATAACACAACCTCAGCCAATCATTTAAAAAAACTGCATGTAATTGAGAATGCGAGAACAAATCTGGATCACATATTATTATTTTTTTGTCATAAAACCCTCTTGCGTACCAGCACCACAGAGAAACTTAAATGATTGGTTGAGGTCGTGTTATACATTTACACAATACTTGTTAATTTACAAATGATCATATATATATATATATATATATATATATATATATATATATATATATATATATATATATATATATATATATATATAAGTTCAAATAAAAACAATAAATAGTGTGAAAACATAAAAACATTGAGTTTATGTTATTATTCTACAATGAATGTTGTATATATGTATTGTTGAAATAACTCTAATATTATTATTATTAACTTTTGATTATTCATATATTCATTTGAATGTAATTATTCTATTATGAATTTATATATGTGCATTTTTGTATTAATTTTAATTTTAGTTTTAACTTGTGAGTATTTATTTATTTATTGTTGAATAAGGACATAAAGTTATGGATATAATTTTATTGCAGAATAATAACATAAAAGTAGTATTTTTACATTTTCACACTATTTAGAGTTTTTATTTGAACTATCCTATATATATATATATATATATATATATATATATATATATATATATATATATATATATATATATATATATATTATAGTGAGTCAGAGAGAGAGAGGGAGAGAGAAGTTCAATTATGCAAATAAAAAATGTTAAGAATAAAGAATCATTCTCAACCAATCATTTATTTTTGACGTAAAACGTTATGTCGTATCCGTGCGATGGAAGATGAGTAATATTCATATATGAATATAAATGTAAGTGTATTCATATATAAATCCACCACCTCCCCATCGCCAACAATCAGTACCACCACCGCCACCTTTCTCACCTCCACCACCACCATATTCATATATGAATAATCATTTTTTCTATATATATATATATATATATATATATATATATATATATATATATATATATATACATGGATCCGATAGGAACCCAAAAATTGGTCGAAACCGCGAAAGTTATTCTCCACCAATCATTTCGTTAATGGCACAAACGTCAAACTTATTTACTTGTGAAGCGTTCACACGTGGCGCACGTGCATGAAACGTAATACGGACTCTAGGGAATAATCATTTGTGACGAACATCCATGGAATATCATTTAAATCAGTTTTTCTTTTCTTTTTCATTTATTTTGTTTTTTTGGGTTTTTTTGTTTTTCTTTAAAAAAATTCTATTTTTTTTTCTTAAATAAGTATATGCTCGGTTTTAATGTTTTTATATTTTTTTCTTTTTTCTATTATTTGTTTTGTTTTTTTTTCTTTTTTTGTTTTTTTTTTAACTCTATTTAAGCTGTTTTATTTTAAATCTCACGCAAAACCATGACTTTTATTGTACAAAGTTCTTCAAGGCTATTTATCCCCTGGATTTGGAATCAAGATTGATTGTGAGCCCATCTGTAACATTCTGGAATATCAAGAGTAAAGTTGAAGGGCTAAAAGAGTAAATTGGGAAGGGGAACTCGGCGAGTCCATGAGTGGACTCGGCGAGTAGGGTCGCGACTTTGGTCGCGTGTTAAGTGGCCGACTCGGCGAGTCAGCGGATGGACTCGGCGAGTAGGCGCTGAGTGGAGAAAACCCTATTTCTCGGGGTTGAGCCTTATATAAAGAACATAACATCCTTTCCCCCAGCCTCTTTACTCTCTCTTAAGTCCAGAAACCCTATTTGTCGTGTGTAAGAGAATCAAAGTGCATTTGGAGGCTTGAAGAAGTGATTGTTGAGGAAATCTTGAAGGTTAGGAGGCTTGGAGCAAGGGGCTTTGCTTAGATTCTGGTTTCATTGTTGTTGGGTAGGGGTGCAAACGAGCCGAGCCTAGCTAGGCTCGGCTTGGGCTCGTTTAAGTTATATGAGGCTCGAGCTCGAGCTCGGCTCGATTCGAGCTTCCTTGTACTGAGCTCGGCTCGAGCTCGTAAATAATTATACAAGCTCGGCTCGGGCTCGGGCTCGACTCCTTTTTTATCTGATGTGTCTAAATAATCTTAAGCTCGACTCGAGCTCGTTAAGAAGCCCGTTTACTAATACCCTAAATCCATAATTCCCCTAATATGTTTTTATTTTAATATCTATAAATAATATTAAATTGTATTATATAAAGACTCGTTTAGGCTCGCGAGCCTAATCAAGCTTAATGACATAGGCTCGAGCTCGAGCTCGTTTAATAAACGAGCTTAATATTAAGCTCGAGCTCAGCTCGGGCTCGTTTAAAATCGATTTCAAGTCGAGCTTTTAACGATCTGATCTCGAGTAGATCGCGAGTAGCTTGGCTCGTTTGCACCCCTACTGTTGGGGCTTCCTTTTGAGGTATTATCTCGTTCTTGGGCTGTTATTCATATAGATGCATCATTTTGGGGTTTATGGGGAAACATATCTTGTGATGTTTTGAGTTTGGAGGTTAGATCTGAGGTTGCTACCTCAGATCTGGAATGGAGAAGGATTAGAGTGCATGAAAGCCCCTGTCCTTGAATGATTAGGGAAGCCATCATGTTCCAAACCCTAGCCCTAAAGTGTAAAATGCCTAGATCTCTTTGGATTCACGTAAAATTTGCTACTTTACGTGATGGATGGGTTGTAGGAGGGCAAATCTACGTTTTGGATCGATTGCATGGCCTGGTATGCTTCTGTATGGAATGAGATCGAGAGGCACTCGGCGAGTCACAAAGGTGAACTCGGCGAGTTGCTTGAAGATAGGCTGGAACTCGGCGAGTTGGAAGAACAACTCGGCGAGTTGGATGAAGATGGCCTGGAACACGACGAGTTGGAAGAACAACTCGGCGAGTAGGTTGAAGATAGCCTTACACTCGACGATTCTGTTCTTGGACTCGGCGAGTCTTGTCTAGAAGTCCCAATCTTTTCTGGTTGAGCCGAGTATCGGTGAGTCAAGGGATGACTCGGTGAGTTGTGTGCGAGTGGACTCAGAATTGTTGGACTCGGCGAGTCTCGGGGTGACTCGGCGAGTTGGGTCGCGGATTGAAGGAAATGCTGGGCATGGGGACTTGGCGAGTCATCGGGTTGACTCGGCGAGTAGAGTCAGTCAGGGGTTGACTTTGACTTTGACCAAGGGTTGACCTGTTGTCTTCCAGGGGTATTTTGGTAATTATTGGTGATTATTGAGTTCAGTGCTTTGGTGTTGTTCAGTGGAGGAGTTCGTGTTTGGAGCAGCTTGGGTTATCTGTTCAGTCGGCAGTTTCGAGGTGAGTTATCCTCACTATATCAACAGGATCTAAGGCACCAAGGCCGGCCCTTTATCGGATTGAGATCCGGGTATTTGTTGTATGTTATTTCTTTGATATGTTGCATCCTGGTAGCTAGGATGGTATATGTTAGAGACCTGGTTGAGATTAGTATCCTGAGATGTAGGGTGATGTTATGCTAGTGACCGGTTAGGTCGGTATCCTGGTTAGGATGATGGTATGTTATGTGATCTGTTTGATCGGCTTGTTGACTGTGAATTGTTATATGATTGTATGTTTATGTGCACATGGTTGTTTGGACTGGAGTTGGGTGGAGGCGGGTCCTGCTTTGTGCTGTAGGCCAAGATACCCAGGGCGAACCGGTTGTCCCAAAGGCCCAGCGAGCGGTCCGGATAGGCTGTAGGCCCCAAGAGGGCGGAACAGATGTGCCGAGGCTCGGAGAGTAGACCAGGCCGACTGAAGGCCCGGTGCGGGCGGACCAGTCATACTGTAGACTCAGAGAGTGGACCAGGTGGATTGAAGGCCCGGTGCGGGCGGACCAATCACATTGCAGACTCGATGTATGTGACTAGATTCGGAGAGTGGACCAGGTGGATTGAAGGCCCGGTGCGGGTGGACCAATCACACTGCAGACTCGAGGTATATGGCTAGACTCGGAGGGTGGACCAGGTGGACTGTTGGCCGGTGCGGCAGACCAGTCACACAGTAGACCCAAAGTGCATGGCTGTTCTGTGATCGGATATGTTATGGGATGTTATGCGTGTATGGTATATGTGGTTGGTATTTTGGGGATATCTCACTAAGCTTTCGGGCTTACAGTTGTGGTTTTATGTTTTTCAGGTTCTTCAGGAGACCGTGGCAAGGCAAAGGCGTGATCGTACCGCTCCTCATGTTTATGTTGTGATGAGATTCTGGGAATACTTTAATTTTACTGTAATGAAAACCTTTTTGTAATAAATTAATGAAATCAGGGTGTTTTTGAAAAGTTTAAATTGGTTGGAATTTTTAGAGTGTTACACCATCGCCCTTGCTTTCAAGGAAATGTAGCGTTTCTTCGCGGTGATTTCTTCATTTGATGCACGCCAAGTTTTGTTTGTGGTGTTTCCATCATAGGGTTTCAGTGTTTTCTTTAGGGCTTCAGCTCGAGGCATAATTTGCTTTTCTTTTCTTTTCATGGCTTCTTCTTTTACTTTTTCGATCTGTACTTGGCCAAGTCCTTTTCGAGGGTTTCATTGTTGGCCGGATGATCAAGTAGGATCTAAGGGGATTTCTCATTTGATATCTCATATTAAGAGGTTACACCTTGCTTCCGATGAACGTAAAAATGTGTTGCAGGAGGCTATTTATGGGGACCATGGATTGTATATGGATGTAGAAGAAACATTAAAGGTGTTTGGTCAATGGATACATGTTAATTGTATGAATATTCATGCATTGAGTCGCTATTGCCACCACCCTAATGGCCTTGCACAATTTATTGGTGAGGTCGACGGCATGAGTGGACACATTATTAGCAGTTTAAATCCAGCTTCCAAACGGCATGAAACCATAGTACTTGAAGGGATGGATTTGGATGTTGAGCTGCTTGATCGTGTTTTCAAGGCACCTATCACGACCGTCAAAAGTATCCCTCATAGTTGCCGTATGGCTTTCTCTCAAGCATTGCAAACAACTCTTAACAAGGTGGTCACTCACCTCGAGTCTTTTGAATCATGGGTTAGGCTATTTCTTCTTCCCCAATGTAATTTGCAGGTGTTTAGGCCTAAGAAGAGACAATAATGTAGGTCTGGGAATAGGAAATCGTTACAAAATTGTTGTATATTAAATACTTTAGCTACATGGGGGAAAGAGGACGATATTGTCACATTAGTTGAAAATATGTTCGACAATGCAAGTCTTGGCTCATCGGGTCAAAGAGCTGATCACTTTCAGGATGGCAGAACAAAGGGCAATACCAACGTTAGACAATGTCTCTATAAGGTTGTTGATGAGCATTTTACAGTAGCAATGAAAGTGTTGTGCTCCTCGGGTGTTGCTTCACATGACAGTGACACTATCAAAGCTTTAGAGGCTAAGCATCCATACAAGCCACCCCCATCCATGCCGAGCACCATTTATTCTGAGCCTCCCCTTATATTAGATATTGACAATGTCCTTGGTTGTATTAAATCGTTTCCTAAAGGAACTCCGTGTGGGAGAGACGGCTTGAGAGATCAACACATTTTGGATGCTCTATGTGGGGAGGCATCTGTTATAGCCACATATCTCTTACATGTCATCATTGTAGTGGTTAATCTGTGGCTAGGGGGAAGATGTTCGTCATGTATGGCAGAATTTGTAGCGTCTTCAACTCTTACTCCGCTCCTAAAACCTGACAATGTAATCTGTCCTGTTGTTGTGGGAACTTTATGGAGGCGTTTAGTCTTAAAGGTTGATATGAAAGGAGTTGGTAAATAAATGACACAATACCTTAATAACTTTCAATTTGGAGTAGGTGTGTCGGGTGTCGCTGAAGCTGTACTTCATAGTGTCAATAGGGTGTTGAGTGCAGGTCATGATGATGGATCTCTTGCAATACTTACTGTGGATTTCTCGAATGCCTTTAATTTTGTGGATAGATCTGCCTTACTTCACGAGTTCAGGATGAGGTGCCCTTCCATTTCCTTATGGTTTGAATTCTTATATGGACATGCAACAAGGTTGGATTTGGGAGATAAGAATATTTGGTCCACTACTGGGGTCCATCAAGGCAACCCTTTGGGACCACTTCTTTTTGCTCTTGTACTGCACCCACTTATACATTAAATTAGAGACAATTGTAAACTTCTTCTTCATGCTTGGTACCTTGATGATGGGACAATCATTGGAGATTCAGAGGAGGTAGCCAAAGTATTGGACATCATTAGGGTGGCAGGCCCAGGATTGGGGCTTGAGCTGAATATCAAGAAAACTAAGCTATTTTGGCCTTTATGCGATGGTAGGAAGCTTCGTTCAGGTTTATTCCCTATCGACATTGGGCGACCGTCAGTGGGGGTGAAGCTTCTTGAGGGAGCTGTTAGTATAGATGCGAGTTTTATTAGCGGGTTAGCTATGAAGATGGCTGACAAGGTTGTTGATTTGATGTGCCTTCTACCACAGTTACACGACCCTCAGAGTGAGCTCCTTCTGCTTTGATCTTGCATGGGCATCGACAAACTTTTCTTTAGCCTGAGAACATGCCAACCCGTTCACATGGAATAGGCTGCTTTGTGTTTTAATAAAGGGTTACGTAGGTCGATTAGGGACAATGTGGTTTGCAGGGTCCATTCTTTGGGGACCTTCAATGGCGACTGGTTTCGTTACTAATTAGTTTTGGTGGTTTGGGGTTGTACTCAACAGTAGAGGTTTCCTCCTATGCTTTTGTGGGCTTACGAGCTCAATCGTCGGTGTTTCAAGACCACATCTTACGAAATAGTGACATATATGGTATGGATGTAGATTATGTTTGTGCTTTGGCCTGTCTTCGTAATACAATTCCGGGATTTGAATTCATCGGTTTCACTAATAAGGAAACCGCCCCTCCAAAAGCCCAACATTCATTGGCAAGTTCTCTTTTAGAAAAATTGTCAATTACATGGAAGTTCACTTCGACATGACGATTAGGCAGAAATCAATTTTGAGTGTCTAAGGGCCCTACATGATCAGGATTTTCTTATGATTATACCTATTGACGGTCTTGTCCAACATATGTCGCTAGTGGAGTATCTTGCCATCCTCAAGTATCGTCTTACGATCCCTTTATTTCCGACTGACGAGACTTGCCCAGTTTGTCGCAAGGCATGCTTGGACTCCTTTGGGGAGCATGCAGTTCATTGTAAATAGCTCCCGGGTTTCAAGTGTCGACACGATCTGGTTAGGGATGTTCTTTTTGACATATTAGGCGCGTTGGGGTTTCTGCCAAGAAAGAGGCACCTTTGAACTTTTTGACTGACCCATTGGAAGGAAGATCAACATTTAGACCAGCTGATGTTTTAGTATTTGGATGGGTTGGAGGAAAACATGCATGCGTAGATCTAATAGGGGTTTCCCCTCTTGTGGGCTTTGGGAGTGGAGTTTTCATTGTGGGGCAAGCTGCTTTAAAAGTTGCATCAAGAAAAGTGGAAAAACATGAGAAAACGTGCATGGAAAATCAACACACATTTATACCCTTTGCATTTGGTACTTTCGGTTTCCTTGCGCCAAAAGCTGTGGAACTACTCAATAAAATCCAATGGGTCATGCATAGTAATGTTATGACTCCAGAAATTTATATTTTTTTAAAAGAATTAGTTTTGCCATCCAAAAAGAGGTTGCGGCATAGTTTGTTGCTCGTTTACCCGCTACGTCTATGCAAATCTTTATTTTTTGTTTAATATATAAAATATTCGATCTTTACTACATACTTGAAGGTAGTAGGTTTTTTTTTTGGTTTTTTTGATTTTTTAAACTAAATATCGGTTTGAGTTTTTAATGTTTAATAATTATAAAAATTTTAATACGAATAATATTAAAGATCATAATATTTTTCATTCATACTTTTTTATGAATCATATTATTTTTGGATCATAAAATTTTGAATCATAATATTTTTATTCATAACGATATTATGCATAATATATTTTTGGATCATATTAATTTGGATAATAATATATTGAATTAAATAAAGTTTTTGTTCAATACAACATTTAGATCATTATAACTTTTGAATCATTTAATTTTAAATCATAAAAATATATAATTAATGATCACTAGATGTTTCAGTTCGCCAGGTTGTCTCTTGCCTGCCCATGGATTCAGCAGCAGTTTGAAAGGTTAACCTATTCGGGAATCTCCGGATCTATGCTTATTTTCAACTCCCCGAAGCATTTCGTCGCTTACTACGCCCTTCCTCGTCTCTGGGTGCCTAGGTATCCATCGTAAGCCTTTCCTCGTTTGAACCTCGCCCTTAATTTTAAGGCTATGCCATCCTAAGGTGCTGCTAAATGGATGGATAATGGGAGCTGCTTGAGTATGTTAAGGATATATATGTATCCATGATTAACAATTTTGAGTTTCCTAGATATTTTGTTGTTTTATCAATCAGTTTTGTCCGTGATCTAAATATATCCATGTTATATGCAAGCAACCAAATAAACATATGCACTGTCTTACATTCCAGTGTAGGATAGTGCAATAATAAGGAAATGACGTAGGAAAAATGTCGTATCAATTAAAGCTAGAAATTAATCAACAGAATTTTCGTACTAAACTATTTGGTAACTTACTAAATATGAGACTCGAGAACTAAATTCAATTGTCAACGAAGAGAATTTGATTGAGTATCGAGGAGTCAAGGTATTTTGGCCAAAATACCCAAAGGAAGTAAATCCATTTTTTTTTATTCCCGTGGAAGTCCACATTTTGTCTGAATCTTCTTCCATAATGGTACGCCACAATAGTATTATTGGGGCAGATACACAAATCACTTTCAATAGAAGAAGTCGGGTAGGCGGATTGGTCCGAGTGAAGAAAAAAGCAGAATCAAAATATTTATAGATCATAACAAGTTAAGGATCATTAACATATTTAATCATAATATTTTTGAATTATAAATATTTTGAATCATCTTTATTTGCATCATATTATGTTCAACATTTTTTTAAAATTTTTTTTAATTTTTATATAATTTTTTCTGGGTTTATTTATAAATTTAAAAAATAAAATAAATAATTTTTTTTCAAATTTTCATAATTGTACTCATTTTGTAGAGAATTAAATTTTAAGAACTTTTGGTTTTTTCAGATTTTTTTTTTCCAAAAAAAATAAAGTGATGGCAGAAAAACTAAACGGGTGGAAAAAAAAAACACCATCCAATAAAGGTTGGACAATTATCATGCTGAGGGGTGGGGGGCACGTGTCTGAATTTTCCTTTATTTTTTTTTTTTTTTTTTTTTTAATCTTTTTGCTTTTGTCACTTGCACCTTTAAAATAATTAACCTTCCCTGCAATTATCAAAATCTCGCAATTAATTACGAAAATGTCATATTATCTCGTGAGATTTTGACGATAAATAAAATTAAATCCAGACCATTTATTTTTTTAATCTTAAGGCCAAAAATTATCCTCGTGGTTCCTACCATTTTTAAAGTTCCTACCTGATCATTATATATATATATATATATATATATATATATATATATATATATATATATATATATATATATATATATATATACAAGTTTATGTGAGACGATCTAATTTTATATGACAGTGAGACTATTTTTTTCTAGTGAAATATTCTAATATTCTACTGTTCATAAAAATTAAATATGTGTAATATTCTAATATTTTAAAACAATAATTTTAACATATTTTACATTGGAATTTTAAAACATATAATGTTAGAATATATTGTATATTCTATTTTTACGAACAATAGAATATTAGAATATTTCACTAAAAAAATTTGGTTTTAGGTTTCATAAAATCATGTTCATCTCAAATGAACTCTTAATATATATATATATATATATATATATATATATATATATATATATATATATATATATATATATATATATATATATATATATATATATATATATATATATACTAGTTTATAACCCGTGGGCACCACGGATTAGAAATGTAAAAATAATTTTAATTAAATTATAAGGTGATTATTGAGCAATGATAAAAAAAATTAATAATTTAATAAATTAGGCAATAGATATTACAAATATATTTTTTGTTGAGGTGTTTGATATATGTAAAATGGAGGAGTGAATTAGTGGAAATTTAATTAATGAGGAAAAACCTTAGAATGACAAGTGGCAAATAATTAATGTGAAGCTCTAATTGATTGACACGTGGCAAATGTGCTACTCTTTTATTTGTAGGGAAATATATATATATATATATATATATATATATATATATATATATATATATATATATATATATATATATATATATATATGGGAGAGTTCAATTGAGAAAAAAAAAGGTTGAGAATGGGGGAATCATTCTCAGTCACTCATTTATTTTTGCCGCAAAAGTCCCCGTCGTACCAGCGAAAACGGGAAAAGAATAAACATGTGTTTTTCAACAAAACTATTTCCTTAAACTATGCTAATCATTACCTTAATATATATAAAAACATAATCTTTTTCGTTTTTTTTAATTTTTAAGAAACTAATTTTATCGAAAAATTATTTTAAATATACCAAAATTCATGATTTTTTATTCTCTACAAATAGACATCCATATTGATATAGCTTTAAAATAAAATAAAAAATTTATTTTTTTTATATTTTCAGCTATCGTTATTCATAAGTAAATAAAAATGAATCAAGTTTTTTCTACAGTACATTCGTTATTCACTTATGAATAAAAACTATGATTAATTTTTTTTTTTTACATTTTAAGTATCATTCATATATGAATATAGCATATACTAAACATAGTATATTCATATTTAAATATTAGACGATTCATTCACTTGTGAATATTACATAGTATATTTACTTGTGAATATTTGATGGTATATTCACTTATGAATATTAGATAATATTTTCATATCTGAATATCACATAGTATTACATGGTATATCACATGTGAATAATACATAGTATATTCACTTGTGAATATTAGATGATATATTCACTTATGAATATTACACGGTATATTCACATATGAATATTACAATGTGTTTTCACAAATATATATAATTTTTATATGTTATTCACATATAAATAACATACAGACTTGCATATTCGTTTTTTTGTTTTAATAATCATATACTGATTCAAGTGAGAAAACATATTCATATATGAATATAACGTGGTGATTTAGTTTAAGCATTTCATCAAACAGTTGGAGTGCATACAAGTTAACTATTTTAAAAATGTTAAAAACATCAAGTTATCAATTCCAAATCATCATATACTTCCGATTTCGACTTCAGATGCGACACCTATGTCTGATCGATTTCTCATTTTGAGTTTGATTTCCGAAAATCCGATTAGCAACCTGTGAGTACCGATTCTGAGTCCTTCAATGTCGACCGTGACTGCGAGTCAAGAACTCCGATTTCAATTTCATGAACAACGAAGAAATTCTGATTCCAATTGATTTCGTTTGCGAATCTGAGAAATTCCAGTTCCAAACTTTAACAAATCGATGAAATTGATGAATTTGGGTTGCGAATTTGTCTTGAACGACGAACCTCCAATCTACGAATATTGATGATTGCTTAACACTGGATGACATTGATGATTGTTTAGTTAAAGAAATTTGGATGATTGTTGAAGGTTGGAGGAGAAATTTTGAGGATGAACGAACTGTTATCGAATTCTCTATAGTTACGTATTTGACATTGAAGGTTATTAACATATTTACAAGTTTGCCACCGTGTCTTTTTATGCTTAGATAAATGAGTGGCTGAGAATGATTCCCTCATTCTCAACCTTTTTTATTTTATCAATTGAACCCACCTATATATATATATATATATATATATATATATATATATATATATATATATATATATATATATATATATATATATATATATATATATATATATATATATATATATATATATATATATATTTCATTTAATGGGTAAAGAGTGAAAGAGACTTGAAACTGCAAAAACAAAAACCCGCTAGCAAATATCATGACTTTTGATACACTTAAGTTTGAAAGTCCAAGCAGAAGTGAGAAAGTCAACAAAGGTCCATACAGGAAATGTGGGGGTAACTGCAGGGGATGAGATGTTTATATCTAAAAGTGTTGGAAAAGTAAAAGGTAAACAAAAAGGTTTTTGTTGTATACGGCGATGGGGAAAACTGTTATTAATTTAGTTATGGTGACTACATATTCGGCGGTCCTTTTGATCTTGGGAGCGCAGAAGAGGCTGAAACAAAGATGGGTGGTATACGGTGGACCGACGGTCGACGATTTATAATTTAGTTATAGATTGCGTCTCACAAATTATTTGTTCCGAAGTCTTTGTACCAGAACATCAATGGATATCGTAGTTAGCATTTAGTCCCGATGGTGGGATCTGGTGCTTTACTTGCCAAAGTTCATAATGATATTATTAATTTTATAAAATTTATATTTATCATCATTTTACATTTATAGTTCATAATGATATGAAGCAGTGGTGTGACATTTGGTGTAGAGAAATCTATTTTTTTATTTATTTATCTTCTTAAACATAACGAATATATTATTAATTTTATAAATTTATCATCATTTTACATAGCAGAAAGAAAATATATAAGGATAATTATTTATTATTTAATTTATTTTTTTGTGTTCTTTAATCTTTACCACATCATTTTCACATGGGTTTTGACTTTTGAGATATACCATCTTCACCATCTCATTTTTAATTATTTTTTTTTAAATTTAATTTTTTATTAAATAAAAATAAAAATTATATAACAAGAAATTAAACCGTAACAACTCAAAAAATCAAAAAATTATAAATATTCTTAACTACTAACTTTTAAAAACAATATTTCTTCAAACTTTGGCCTTCCAAATCATCAACATGTGTCGTCTTCAAATCAATATGGTTCATCGTCAAATATGTTCATTCAAGTCGTAGCAAAGATCAATGATGAATTTGTACACCATATATTATTGATCTTCTTTCCATGAACTCGTCACTATTAATTTCTAGTGGTTGTGTCTCCTAAATAATTGAATGTTCGTCAAACTCTAATATTTTGTTTTTTTCTTCGTCTTCTAAATCATATTACACAATATGATACGCGTATACATCACCTCTATTATCTTACTCTTTTTAGAAAACATTGTCGGATTTTTCAATATTTTCTAATGCTTTTAAGATGTCTAACCGCTCGTTCCATATATTTTATTTCTTTTTCTTGAGCTTTCTTAAATAACTTCATCTTATGATCATGAGGATACAACAAATTTTTAACAAATACCGACCACTCAGTATAGATCACATCCACTAGGTACTACATGAATTTGTATTGGCATACATGTACTTCAAATGAAAAACCAGGTGCAATTGTTTTACAATACCCGGTGAATGTTAGTGAGTCATTCAAAACATTTATGTCGTTAAACGAATGTTAGTGAATTATTCAAAACATTTATGTCGTTAAGCGAATTGGGACAACCGAAGAAGGCATGCCAAATTCAGAGATCATGTGAGGCTACGAATTCGACTATGACTAGTGGGTATCCTTGAATACCTCATGTGTATTGCCCATGATATGCACTTGAGAAATTTTTCTCATTCTAAATGAAGGCAATCCAAGCTTCCTAACATTTTCAGAAATCATGTATATTTATGTGGTGCTCGTACAATTGTTGTATGTTATTGGAAGTAGGGTGACACAAGTATCGTAAACCGTACAACCTCATGACATACTTGCAAAATTTATATTTTTCTAGAATGAAAATTTTGTTAAAAACATCAGACTAACAAGAAACTAGCTTGGAAAAAGAGAAATAGAAATTACATGATAGCAAGTTTCAAGCTTTGAAGCCACCTTACCCAATTAATGTTTTTCTTACACCTAGCGTTACACCAAAGACATTATAAAAAAGACATTATAAAAAATAAGGGACGCCTTCGGTTTTGTAGCTCCAAAAAGCAAAGAATTCCTAAAATTTTGGATCATCCACCAAACCACATAAAAACACTTTCCAAGACCCGTTTAGCAAGAACTGACACATGGCCTAAAACTCTCTTCTAATGCATCGGGTGGGGTGCCATATACCAAGCTCTTACATCCATACGTTGTTCGAAAAATTGACAAGCTCTTGTCAAGTTCTCGGCTATACGCTAAAACAAATGTTTGTGCTTCGAGAATGGGATTCGGAAAAAAATATATTTGAAAGATTACATACTCATCAAAATACTTATGCATGAGAAGTTGGTGGACAACTTCATGGTCACTTTGTATATATCGTCTTCATCTTTGTCTCACGTTTCTCGCTTCTTCAATTCCTTCCTCAAATGAATTAGCAACGTTGATCGATGGTTGTAGCACATAATCAAAAGTTTCCAAAGAAAGAAGATGATGTAAAAAATTATTTAAAATTGGTGAAGAAAGAGTTTGTGTGGTGTACATTGATGTTTAAATTTAGTATTTATAAAGTTGGTCGAAGGAGTATATAGTTGTTGTTGATCCGTTTCAAAGCGTGAGGCGGTGTTTATTGCATTTGGTGAGGCTTTCGAGGGCCACACCCTTGATTCTTATTGTTTTGTGAATTATCTAGTAATGTAGTGAGTGTTGACCTTCGGGTTTGTTTGTTGTGGTTTATCTAATATTTTTTTTTTTAAATATGTTTGTCTGTTTTTTTTAATGCACCAAATGATAAAAAAAAATGTTTTGATATGGGTATTGGTGGGGGTAGGCCAATGTTTTAAAAACCGGTTTTTTAGTTGAACCGGTATGGTGACCGGTTTCCGGTTCAACCGGTTTAACTGGTTCGACCGTCGGGTGAACCGGTTTCTATATTTTTCATGTTTTTTTTTTTTCCATTTTCCTACACATACATACATATAGAAATTATGAATTTGATATTTACAAGTTCAAACATTAAAAATACACATAGAAATAAGTTGTAGATGAATCCAAATACATTAAAATAACACATAACCATAAGTTTTAATGTTTTATATCAATCCATATATGTCAAAAAAAAAAAAGTATAATACCGAAACAAAATATAGTTTTTGATGAATACAAACACATCAAATGTATTTATAACATTTACCATATGTTTTTATTTATAGAAAACTAAATAGATTTGAAAAAAAAAATCACCAAAGTTTATTATGTAAATGGTTTTTTTCATGTGTTTTTATTCGGTTTAACCGGTTCAACCGGTTTATTTCGACCGGTTCAACCGGTTTTTTCTAAAAATCGGCCGGTTTAATCCGGTTCAGAAATCAATATAAAACCGGTGATAGTTGAACCGCTCCCTCTTCCAGTTCCCGGTCCAACTGGTTCGACCTGCCGGTTCAAACCGGTTTTTAAAACATTGGGGTAGGCTTTACGGTTGGGGTTTAAAGGGGTGGTGGCGTGAATTATGATAATATGTTTTGATTTGATTAATTATGATTATAATAAAGTGGATGTGAGAATTTTGTGTTTATAATAAAACATAAGAAAATGAATCTACTATCTTTGCCTTTAGTTAACTAATGACAATTTACTTTGGACACTTGAACTTAATAGAATCTAAAAAAATTATAATTCTCTTAATTTTGTCTATGGTAGGCAATTTTAATTGGAATTTACATTCTAATTTCTTTAAATTACTTCGAAATCAATGAACCAAAACATTTATACAAATTATACTCAGTTTCAAAAGATATATATCTTAAGAAATTTTCTAGTTTATTATTAATATTTCTTAAATGAATATTTACGCATACACGTTCTCATTTGTAACTTTTTAAATGTCAGTAGTTAACGTAATTCAGATTTAGATAATTATTTTTTTAAAGTAATGATCTTAAAATATGAATTCAAAAAATTCGAATTATAAGATATTGCATTATCTAATGAAAAATGATCTTAAAATAAGATGAGGTATTCTTTTCACCGTGACATCTAAGTATGATATATCTAATCATTTGAATAATTATGTATATGTAGTTGTGATTTCATTGCGACATATTGATAAATATTTAAAAAAAAAAAAAGTGAGCTTAAATAATTAATGGGAGCCATCTGGTTAACTTTAAAGTCAAAGGCATTTGAAACTAAAATCTATAGGTGAGATTCTTACAGGCTGTTGATGGGCCTCGTTCGCCTTTTTGGAAAACAATTCAAAGTTTCAAACTAGATTTTAGGTATTTTGATAAAAGTTGATCTGGTATGTAACTAAAAATCAATATTAATTCATTTATTTGTAATTTTGTTCCAGATAATACTACTTATCTCCAACCAACTATTGTGATGGTATCAAACATATCATATTTTGCGTTTTAGTATTTATAAGTAATCAACTTCATATTTTCTATATGGTTTACCTGGTGTCATATTATTTAGGGTTTTATATGTTAGACTTGTTGGCTAATATATCATATGGTGTAGATAGTGTTTTGTGGTGCCATCAATGTACGGTAACACTACACCTTTTCTTCCAAAAATAGAGTAAAAAATAAGGTAAATGGTGTTTCGTCTTCAACATTATTCCATTTTTACCTTATTTTTACTCTCAAAAAATATATTTCATTCTTTTAACTTATATAAATTGTCAAATACACCTCTTCTATTAATTTGGTTTTAACAAATATATAATCTATATTTTTTCATTACAATAATATTAAATAAATAATATTATATGTATAATACGTAATTATAAGCTTTTATAAAATACGTTATTGTGTTTTAAAATTTTCAATATGTATTTAAATTTTAATATGAATTTGATAAACAAAAAAAATTATATTTATAATTAATTAATATAGTTTAATATATATAACACAATATTCTAAGTATTAAATTTTACATTTAAATAATAATTAGTAGGTAAAAATATATAAAACAAGAGACTAAAACCGACAACTCAAAGTTCATCCCCATTTTAAGGGATATGAATAGTATAACACAAAATATAGTGTTATACTATTCATTTCCCCTAAAATGAGGGAAGAAATGAGGTAGGGTTGGAGAGAAATGGGGGAAGAAATAGAGGAAATAATGGAGAATGGGAGTGGGTTGGAAATGCTCTTAGCCTAAGAAATTTAGGGTAACACATACTGCAAGAAAACATTTGCACCATACTTTCTCTTTTCTATTACTCCCTTCAACTTCAACGGTTAATTTTTTAAAAATTAATTTCTGTTAACTTTTTTTACCACCTTATAAATACTAAACTTTTTTAACCTCAAATTTCACCCAATATTTTATGACTTTCTCATTTAATCATTTTTTCCATTAAAATGCATTAATGCAGCAGCCCCACCCAAGATATAGTCGAAGGAATCCCATGCTACTAGTTTAAGCACATCAATTACAAACATTTTGTCCTTTTGATCCGTCGATAACGGCTTTACCGACCCCAACTAGACGCCCATATTCATTCACCCCTCTAATTTTTATATCAAAATGTTCAACAATGTTATCATATGTCTATGCCAACCATTACCATGAACATGTTCACTACCTCGGCTTTTCCCAAATATGTTTTAAAAACCCAACCAACCAACTGATAGGTTTTGATCATAACAACATCATATGTGTTCACGCAACCCTAATTGCTTTGGATCTAAGTTTTTCACTAGTTGAACATGAAAAAGAAATTCCAAAGCAATAAACCCTAGATGTAGCATACAATTTTCGAAAATCATATAACAAAAGGGTTTAGATGATTCCCTTACTAGTTATGTAGTAATAACTAGAATTCCTTGTAGATCCTTGACTTGTGAAAGCTTAGTGTCTCAAATGTTGCACCTCTAATGGATCACAAATACCACTAGCAAAAAGATGAGAAGGGGAGAGGAGGAATCTCTTAGGATTTCGGCTAAGGTTCCTTTGAAGCAAGCAGTGGCCGAAAATCCTAAGCGTAGGGGTTCCTTATATAGCTAAGGGCTGCTAGGGTTTCTGAAAGAAACCCTAATTCCATGCTTAGGACCTAAGCAACCCATGAACCTCCCACTAGGAAGCCTTGAACGAAATCTATAGGGTCTCCCTATAGAATTTCGTCCACTCCTAATTAAGGAGTCCAGCAGCCTAGTTTTGCTACTATCAATGATTTGCAAAATAGCCCCCGTTCTTTTAATCAGTTCCTTTAATCCCAAAATTAATTCCAAATTAATTTATAATTAAATACTAATTAAATAACATGATTTTCGATTAAGATATTATTCTCATAATACATTAATAAATAATTTATCAACCTTTCTCTCCAAAATCATCCTGTCAAGTTGCTAGGGTGAAGGCAGCCCAAAAAGACCATGCTACTATCAAATCAAGTCATACTAATTATAGTTATGGGCTTAGTCCCTTAATCCAACACTAACCATTTCCCCATCGAATGTTGATTTCATACCGAAAACACAATTTTCACCCAAAGATATAGCCGAAACTCAAACCCCTCCCTCACTGACAGTTAAGTTTGTATCGGAAACGCAATCGTCACCCGAAGACATCGTCGAGACCCAATCCCTACCTAGTGTGTAACACCCGTTTTCTAGAATAGACCGGTTAAGAGTTCTGAATGAGTAAAGGTAAGGTTTTTGGGAAAAACCTTGTGTCACGACATGCAAATGGGGTGTCATGTCATGACGTGCCAATTGAATGTTCCCGTTTTCAAAATGGTTGGCACGACGTGACAACTAAATTGTCACAACGTGAAAGAAACTACAACCTAAGCCTACGAATTTTTAGGGTTTCTTCCATATTTAAAGCCCTTAACTCTTGGCCTAGGGTATCCTCTTCAGCCTTCATCCCTTCCAATCGAAACCCTAGCCACCATTGATGAGTTCTTGAGCTTTTGGTGGTGACTTGAAGGAGAATTGATCATCTTTGGTGCATAGATCCAACTTGCAAGCCTCATTATCATCTTCTAGCAACTTCTTTGTACCTTTGTGAATATTCAAGCTTCAAGCTTTATGATTCGTTGTTGCTAGATCTATACTTTTATGCATTATTATCTATGATTAGTTTAGTTGGAGTGTTGGGATTCCATAGAGTTGGCAACTTTATGGGTCCTTAGAGTGCCTTGGTGGTTAGATGTGCTAGATCTGAAGTTTGGTGAAGTTTTAAACTCATGCATGAGGTTTTTACCTCCTTGGCCATCAATTGTGAATTCATTTGAGCTCAAGTCTTGCATTAGGCATGCATGACTTTAAAGCATCAATTTATATGGCTTACAGGGTGTAAAGAAGCCTTTTGGAGGAGATGAGTGTATGGCTAAATGGATTTAGGGCTTAATCTATTAAGTTGCCCATGAGCCATTTCCCACAATGCGACGAAGTGCCTGTGATGTCATGACGATTGAATTTCTTGTGACAATCTTGTTTGGATGCTCCCATGATGTGTCCAAGAGTCTCCCATATCATGGTGAGGGTCGACCGTTGACTTTTGTTAACCATTGACCATTGAAATTTTGACCAGTTTGACTTTGGGTCAAACTTGAAGGAATTGGGTTATTGATTAAGGTTCCATTGTGTTTTGGTGTCATTCGGTTTGTGGGAGAAATCAATGCAGAGAGTGGGCGTGTCACTGTGTTTCTAGGGTCTCCAAATCAGGGGAGTTTCCTCACTATACTGCGTGTTGCAGTATATATCCTTGTATGCTAGGATATATGAGTAGTGATATGTTGGTTAAAATACTAGTAGGTTGGTTATCATCTAGTGGAGTGATCCAGGGGTTGTATGTAGTCATGTAGGACAGCCTGAGAACTCTTGATCTTGGATTTCTTGCTTGTTCCTTGTTTGGTTGTTGCTCTAAAGTGGGATCGTCTGTTATGATGTCTATCTCACCTCTAGTTACATATAGCTATGCATTCCTTAGAGAATTACCGGTAGTAGCGTAGTGTGATGGGAAAGGCCTAGTATGCGGTACTGAGCTATTTGACAAGTAGATTTTTGTAGATAATTGCATGTGCTTATGTGTTTAATTGATTGCTTGTTTGATTATATATGTCGACATATTGTGATGGGTCAGGTTGAAGCGGTCCTTCTTTGTGTTGTAGGCCAAGATACTAGATATGGGCCAACTCTAAGTTGTAGGCACGGGAGAGGAACCGGTTGTGGACTAGAGGCTCACGAGCAGTTGGGTTGAGGAGGTAGACTAACATAGCCGAGGGAATTCTAGTCTTTATGGATGTGGGCCCAAGGTTAATCCAGTCTTTGTGATTGTGGGACTGGGGAAATCCAATCTTTATGACTGTGGGCCTGGTGTGTGGTATTTTAGGGGAACTGATGATCATGGTAAGGTAAAGGCGTGACAGTACATATTCATCAGAAGACATGGAGATTTCATGTTTATTATGTCACTCTAATTTTTATACAAATGTATTTTGGAACAACTGTTTTCTTAACTAGGAATTATATAAATGTGAAGTTTTACCTTAATTAAAAATAAAAAAAATTGTTGTGAAAATGGGACGTTACAAGTTGGTATCAGAGCCTTGGTTTGAGGAATTTGGAGGAGCACTTGCGTGAATCCAAACTCAAACTAGGATCCAATAATTTTCACAAAACGTTTGCTAAAAGAAATTTTTAATAAAACTGTTGGGTTAGAGACATGGGATCGGTATCTTATCATGTTCTTGTTTGATTGTTGGCTTGGGACCATCAACATGGACCTCTGACTTAACCTTGGTCTTACAAAAAGATACAATGTGTACAGTTAGTGAGAGCCAAACATGAAAGTGATTCCCCAAATACTTATACTTGTTATATATGTTGAATTTGAACTTGCTTATATGTGAATTGTTAGAAATGCATGCTAGTGGATAAGTTAAGGATTCTTTCAGGAATTGAATGATTGTATTGTTTGATCTCTGTGATGCTTTATGGTCTAGGGAATTTCTTGGTATATGCTATTTGATTATGTGAATTTCTATGTGTATGTTGTATATTTGTAAACGGTTAGGATTATATAGCCTTAGATAGATTGAATTAGTCTTATTTTTTGTTCCTTATCTAGTTGTGGGACTAGGGTGGATTCATTTATTCAAAAATTTATCTGATCATGTATTGTGTACAACTAGCATGCATAAGGAAACCAGTAGTGTGGAAGGATGATTAAGGAAAATCCTAGGAGGAGTGCCTAGGAAGTTAGTTACGGCTCTTAGGAGCAGGTGTGTGTCAGTACACCTAGGAGTGGTCTAGTGTTGTGCCTTACAGCCTCGAGATAAATTTTGAGTCAACTACGGATAGGTGTGGAAGGTAGTATGGACATGTACTTTTAAAAGCACAAGATCCGTATGAGAGTCAGGATGAATCTCGAGAGTACTAAGGAACTAATAGGTGATGCTTGTGTGTTGTGCACTGTGTATTAATGCTTGACCTTTTATATTGTATATATTTCAGTATTATGGCTATCAAAGGTTCAGGATCAGGTGTTGGCAGCACTAAGAGGAAGAGTCTGAATGATGAGGAGATATGTGGGATCATTGATGCCAAAGTGGTTATGACGATCAGGGAGGCGATTCCGCAGTTGTTGGGTCAGCTAGGATTGTGCCGATTAAGGATTGTAATAGATGATATGCCGCCGTCATGCTGGTTGCCGCTGCCGCAGCTACTACAACCATTGTTTCTGCGGGACTTCAGAGAGGTGGGACGATGCAGTACTGGGAGTTCAGTAATACGAAGCCTATAGAGTTCAGGGGTGACATGGACCTAATTACCGCTTTGAGATGCATATTTGACGTGGAGGGATGTTTCTACACGTGTTCTTGTCTTGAGGACCAGAGGGTGAAATTTGCGTTGAATCTTCTTCGTTAGGGTGCGAAGGATTTGTGGGAGTTTATGACCCATAGCTTTTCGTATGCAGAGCGAGCCATAATTACATGGGAGCAGTTTTTGGAGATGTTTCGTGCATGGTATATTCCACTTGTGGAGAGAGAGAGAGAGAGAGAGAGAGAGAGCGATCGGCATAGGAGTAGCTTTCGCTCAAGCAAACGACTAAGTCGGTGATGGAGATCACCAAGATTTATATAGAGAGATCCCTTTTCTGCTCAGAGTATGTTGTTTCGGAGTAGGTGTAGATGTCGCGATACTTGAGTATGGTCAAGACAGAGATTCGAGAGTTTGTGTCGACTCAACTATATCAAACCTTGACTAAGTTGCAGTCGAACGCTAGGAGGAGGGAGATTAAGTTGGAGGTCCAAAGGAAGGAAGATAGGACAACTTTAGTTCAGTTTCAACTAACGGCCAAGCAGTTTAAGTCTGTCGAATCGAGATCAGGACCGGTAGAGCAAGGGAGTCCCAAGTATGTTAGGTGCGGGAGTTTTCATGATGGGAGGTGTCGATCTTTTGCATGTCGCATGTATAGAAAAGAGGGGCATTTGGGAAGGGATTACAGGCAAAGTTTGTGGGTTTGTTTCCATTGCGACCAAGAAAGGTCCCATTAGAGCTCATTTCCCCTTCTTGTTTTTAGTGAAGTCTAGGATCCCACACATTTAGCATGGAGGATGCAAGATAGGTGTCAGGGGAAAGCTGAGGTGCCAAGGGTTGAAGAAAGATCCTACTAGTTTGTTGTAGAGGATCCAGGTATAGCGACCTCAGAGTAGGTGTAGTTTATTCATGTCTTGCATTTTTCAGTTGGGTTTTGCTTTTGGAAAATTTCTTCTGGGTGGAAGTTGTCATGTGTATGCTTTTGTATTGGTAGTATTTCGAGATCCTTGGTGGGTTGTGTTATTGGGGGTGTCTTAGACTCAGGAATGTCTTATACATTTAAGTTATTTCCTTAGGGAATGAATAAGTAGTCCGTTAGTTGGTTTAAGAGGTGTAATAACCCAAATTCAAAAAGAAATTTTTCGTTTTTAAATAGTCAAACACTTTCCATAAACCATAAAATCTCAATACATTTGTTTTCAAATTCTTAACAATAACAATATTATTCCAATCATCAGAGTGTCCCATAAAAATGCCTGAGAGAGAGTGCATGTTGCACCATCAAGCCTTTCCCTTGCCCTTGGGCTCAGATATACCTGAAACAAACCCACAAACTGTAAGCTAATTCTTAGTGAGATCCCCAAAGCATACCCCACACAAAGTCCAAATAAACACATATCATATTAGCTATAACAACTACATATACCAAACAATCCATGCATACAAACATATAAGGAAGCCATGGAAACCCTCCAAGGTATTACACCTAGTGCCACTGAAACCCCCACGTGGTATTAACTAACTGCCATGGGAACCCCCACATGGTCTTCTTGTCGTGGGAACCCCCACATGGTCTTTACAATCAAGAGATGACATACAAACTACACAAGCAAATATACTAGAATGCCATGGAAACCATCCAAGGTCTTACATATAAGTGCCTCAGGAACCCCCCGAGGTCTTTCATGCAAGTATCACAAATAACTATCATATCACATATCCCATAACCAACTATTCACAACTCATAACAATAATGGGTCAACCTTGGTGCCTTAGACCTATTGGTATGGTGAGGAGACTCACCTCTCGTGAAAGCAAAGCTGACAAGCTAAGATCAGATAAATACCATGTGTTGCTCCAACTCAACTGCCTATAATCATCATGTGATTAACTTGTCACAATCCTGAATTACCATTAATATCCTCAAAGTCAACCCTAGTCAAAGTCAAGGTCAACAGTCCATGTTGACCTTAACTCGTCGAGTGCATCCAACAACTCATCGAGTTACTCGAGTAACTCTTCAGCTCACCAAGTTGCCTATGTAACTCGTCGAGTTCCTCAATGTCCAGAAGAGCGAAAACCCATGCAGATCGAAAACCCCAATCCTTCATAGAAATCACGCGGAATCACGAAAACTGGTAAACCCTACTCGACTCGTCGAGTTGTCTAAGGGACTTGACGAGTTCCATCAGTCCTTTTTGTGTTCAGTCCTTTCCAGTGAGATCCAAGGTCCCAAACTTCAGATCCAACTTCTCCTAGTGTAGTTACTACGTAAAGTTGCAAACTTTACATACATGCAAGGCCTCACAAGTCTAAAACACCAAAACTAAGGTTCCTAAAAGGTCTTAATGCATGGAAAGGGCCTAAGCTGAATAAAGTGAGCAACTTTATGTCATTGAGGACCTAGAGGGGTCCAGATCTAGAACCATATCCTTGTGACAAGTCCAGATCCGAAGATGACAACCCTTTTGCACTAAAAGTGACCATTTACATCCAAGAAAAGAGATCTAAGCAACTAAAGCTCAAGATAGTGACTTTATACCTTAATATGGTCACCAATACAGGGTGGATGTCGGATCTACTGCTTCCCTCTTTGCTCCTTCTCCTTCAAGCTCCAAAATCTTCACAATCACACCAAAAATCACTCTCAAAAGCTCTCTTTCTCTCTCAAGAAGGTACAAGCCTCAAACTAGGTTTTCTCTGGCTGCAGGAACGATGGAAGAGGCTGCAAACAAGCCACAATTTCTTTAAAAAGGGTACAAACCCCTAAAAATTAGGCTTTCTCATTACAGTGCCTACTCATCGATTCGGGGCCTTCTGACTCATCGAGTAGGATCTGAATCCCGCGTCCTCATAAATGACTCTACTCGACGAGTTGGAGCTCCCCAACTTGTCGAGTCCAAGCACAAAACCCTAAAAAATTGATAAATTAAATGATACCTGGAATAGGTGTTACAAGAGGGAGCTTTAGTCTCATTTGGGTTGCAATCAAATGATTGGTATATTTTAAGTGGGGAGATTGGGGATTTCATAGTAGAAGGACTTTATGCCAAAATGCAGTTTTCAGCCAGATTATATAGGTTTAAGACTTGCGTGCAATTGCTTAACCCTATAAATTTTCCATGTTGGGATCATCACCGATTATTGAATTGCTTTTGAGTTGTCTTAGTTGCAAATATGTTAGCAATCCGTAGCGTGTCTTCATGTTTTACGGTCCTAGGGTGTTAGGAGCTCTGGTTGAGGGTTATGAGGAGGACTTCATTGTTTGTTCTTGTTTGATTGGAGACTAGAAGTCTGATTCACGACCCAAAGGCTTGATAGGGTTAGTTAAGTCTTGCAAAGGCGATGTGCACTTATGTTAGGCTCCAAGAGTTGTCGGTCGTTAGCAGGTTAGAGGTAAGCTCAAGAGCTATTAGTAGTTAGCGGATCGGGGTAAGCCTGAGATATGTTAGTGTTTAGCGGATCGGGGGTAAGGATGAGTGTTGTCAGTGGATAGCAGAGTAGGGTCATTAGAGTCGAGTGGGAATATATATATGGTCTAGTTTAGTATGCGATTAATTGGTTTTCTTTAAAGTTTTGTTGGTATAGTTCTTTGTGGGGTTATCGATGATGGCGATCGGTCGTGGGTTCCGTGTCCTATTTTTTCCGTAGGACGGTGTGTGGCCGAGGGGATCTCGAACCAATCAAATATGTGGATTTTCGGTCAACATCGTTAATTTATAGGTTGGTTAAGCCTTGTTTGTTGAGCTTTTGCTAGAATTTCCTTTGGTGTGATTGTGTGTGAGGTTGTCGGCTATGGTGTAGGTTGTGGATTCTTTCTTCGGTTATTTGATGGGAGACGTAAGGTTAAGCGGTCTTGGTCGGATATGGCTATAAGTTTTGGTTAGCATGGGGTGGCATCGTTTACTTGAAGTTATGATATGACTTTGGGATGTACAGGTTATGGAAAAAGGAGTGGGATCTACTCATTGTGGATTAAGGACGTTGTATGGAGTTGTTTTCATCATGTCGTGTAGTTCTTCCTAAATATAGTTTTAGCAGAGATGTCGAGAGGTGGTCTACTGTTCAAGGGATGTTGCAGTAGATGTGATTCAGACCGTTGGAGTCTCTCCTTGAATTGGCTTATGAGCTTGGTTTTGGAACCTTTGTTGTCGATGGTTGAAAGTGTTCGCTTTCAAGTGATCTCAACTTGTGTTGAAGGAGCCAGGTTTGGAGGAACCACAATTGAAAGTAAGGATTGATTTCGAGGATGAAATCTAATTTAAATTGTAAAATCGTAACACCCGTTTTTCAGAATAGAGCAGTTAAGAGTTCAGAAGGATTCAAGGTAAGGTTTTTGGGAAATACCTTGTGTCACGGCGTGACAAATGGGGTGTCACCTCGTGACATGCAGATTGAATGTCCGCGTGGTGCGTAATATTGCTACACCTATTAGTTTTACCAACTATTTAACTAACTATTACGATTTAAGGTTGTGTACTTTCTCGAAAATAATATAGCACTAATAGTCGGGTATCGAACACATGGAACATATTTAATTAACTAAATTTAACTACTAAAAATTAACCTAAAACAAGAAAAGTTTAGTTGGCTTTTATCTGATTTTGCAAGTTCAGACAAACTTAATCTCTTAATTAACGATTTCAGTCAATTACTAAAAACACTTCCATTTAGTTCGAATCTACTTCACCTGTAAGGGTAGCTATTAATTATGGATTATTAATGTTGGTTATCTAGTATTATTTTATTAGCAATTCAAGTCCAAATTTACTAATGTTTTCATTAATTCATGTAAAATTATGTATGGCCATACACTAGCAAACACATAACCAATTATAAGATATGGATAAGCTATGTAAGATTGATCTTAATAAACACAATTGTGGTCACAATTTTTGTTCTTTAGCACAACTAAATTGGTTACTTTTATCACTTATCTAAGATCTGGTCGATCCTAACTCTAGCAATTTAATGGTCACTAAACTACTAGGTAACAAGTTCATGTAATTTAATGTTCACTAAGCTACACAGAACCTAAATTCAAGCAATCAAAGTATAAAATATTAACATGCTAGGTAGAGACAATCAAACACAAGCTCAACACCAATAATTAAAATCCATAAATTAATAAACTAGACCATAAAGTTAAAGCTTCATCAAGCTAAATGGAAGCTACTAGCTTCAGCTACTCATTGCTTAAAACATGAATAGAAATCCAATAATAAAATACATAATCATAGTGTACCAAACTAGGATGATGAATTTATTCTTCAATCTCTCGATCTTCAATTAAGTATCCTTACTATAATGTTTACTCTGGGTTTTTCTGAACAATTCTTCTCCAGAAATCTCTCTGAAAATATTCCCAGCCTCCTCAAATCGTGAAAGTGAATGAGTATTTATAGTTTTGGGAATTTTCTCACTTCATGATGTGAACATGGATTTCACGTCGTGTATTTGAGATAATTCCTTACCGGGCATGGACTCTGACTTCCCGTGCACTTATCTTCTAGAACACTCACACTATGTCATGAATTGTACTGCCATGTCGTGATTTGGGCTTTTCGTAGGGATTTTTCTTCTTTGAAGCTTCCGTCCTCCAAAGTTCCACTTTTTGTCAATTATGGTCCTTATTCTTCAAGATTGTTCCTTTTGGCTGCAAAATATAATTTAATCTCATAAGTATCATATATCTTTGCAAACAACCAAAATATTAATAAAAATGTATTAACATTTTGCCTAAAAATATGTATAAATATGGCAATATCATCGTATTTTCGGAATGGTTGTCACGAAGTGGCCACTAGAGAGTCACGACGTGACAGAAGCTGAAACCCAAGCCCACATAGTTTTAGGGTTGAGTAAATTACACAAATGGTCCCTATGGTTTAGGATAATTTGCGCGTTTGGTCCCTAACTTATTTTTTTAACTCGGAAGGTCCCTACTATTTGTTTTTGTTACGCACTTGGTCCCTGTCTTACCTAAAAACACTATTTTTTCATTGATTTTTTAATTTATTTAAACAAACACACCTTTAGCCCCACTCCTCTCACCTTATGTTACGCACCCCACCATTTTCCATACTTAAATAATGGTATTTTTAGGTAAGATAGGGACCAAGTACGTAACAAAAACACACAGTAGGGACCAAGCGCGTAACAAATACAAATATTAGGGACCTTCCGAGTTAAAAAAATAAGTTAGGGACCAAACGCGCAAATTATCCCAAACCATAGGGACCATTCGTGTAATTTACTCTTTAGGGTTTGTCCCATTTTAAAGCCCTAACTCTTGGCCTAGGGTATCCTCTTCAGCTTGTATACCTTCCAAACAAAACCCTAACCTCCACTAATGAGGTCTTGAGCTTTTGGTAGTGTCATGGTGACTTGAAGGAGAAAGGATAATCTTTGTATTGGAGTAGGTGTCTAATCTAATAACTAAATTGGTATATACTTAAATTAAAATCAAATTCCTTTTTAGGTTGCCCTCAAAACTAGTAATTGACTTGAGTGACTTTTAGAGAGAGAGATTGATTTATTGATTTATTATATGATTAATAAATAGCACTAAATAATTTATAAATATATTGTGAGATTAATATATTAATTAGAAATAGTATTATTTAATTGACAATTAATCAAAAATTAATTTGGATAACTTTGAGATTAATTGGATTAATTAATAGTACAAGGACTTAAGCTGTAATTGTTCAAAAGTTAGATAGAAATTCTGGAATGTTCCTATGGTGGCCGAAATTTGGGAGCCTATTAAGGTTTCTATAATTCTCCATATGGATAATAAGGAAACTAGATAAAGTCCAATTTGAAATAATATTATTTTATTTCAAATTAGGGTTATCTAGGGTTTTCCTATCAGCTATAAATAAGACCCATTAGGCTCCCTTTTTTTGCCTAAGCATACCTAAAGCAAGAAGAGTTGAATTTATGCTCCCTTCTCCTCTCTCCTCTTAAGTCTTCTACTGTTAGGGTTTGGGTACAAACCATTAGAGCCATCAAGCTTTTGGTGTTCGCTTTCCCAGAGACTTCAGGAAAGGAATTGTTTGGTTATTTACAATAATAATAAAAAGGTAGATAAACCTTAATGCCTTGTTATTTCGATTATAGTAGGGTCACCTTAGGGTTCTTGATGTTCATAGGTTATAGTTATCAACACAGAAAACATAGATCCAAAGTGGGTTGCATGTAAACTTAAGGGTTATGTTACTTCACCTTATGCTTTAATTTATAACCTACAAAACCCATCAGTAATATTAGAGCCATTGTTTTCTATTTGATTGTACTTAATAATGAATAGATCAAAATCATGGTTAATTGAAGTTAAGTCCTTAAGGATTTTTTTTTCTTTTTGAAAATGGCTAGGGTTTTTGAAACCATAGCCTCCACCCCTTAAATTTCGAATATGAATAGGGTTAGTTAGGGTTTTTTCTAGTTTTCTTAAATATTGTTTTAAAAGTCTTAAAATAGAATAATTAAAATTGGATAACCCAAACCTTAATTTTTGAAAATTATATAGGGTTTTGGATAAGGATTAAATTTGAATTATTTAATTAATTGTTTAATAGTAAATAATTATTTAATCCCTAAAGATTTAAATTGATTTAATTAAATATTAATGAAAAAATGAAGATTAAATCATAAATGATTTAATTTAATTTAATTAAAAGTTAATTAAAAGATAGAGATTAAATCATAATTGGATTAAATTTAATTCAGGTAATTAAAAGTTTAAATCGTGTATTTTGAAATGGTTTAAAATACACCTTATATATATATATATATATATATATATATATATATATATATATATATTAAAAGTTAATTAATATATGTATAAGAATAAGTCATTCGAATCGCTAGTATGCCTTATTCACGAAGCCATACTATAAGGGGGTATAAGGAAACGACCTATAAAATGGTCGTTGAATGGGTGTCCACTCTCACCCACGACTCCTTTATTTGGTGGGGGGGGGGGGGTTGTTAGCAGAATGGGTTCGATAAGACATGACCTCATTAAAAGTATAATGATACAAAAGTAATAGAACCTTCTTTATAATCGCACTCTAGCTACTTTAGGAAAAATGTGAAAAGTATGTTAATCCATGAACACACTGTTGGATAAGGTGTCTAAGTCCATAACTATTTTTGGTATGTACTTGACCCGACCCGGCATGGTCCATTTGGGTTGCATGGCACCATGCAATTGGATAGACTAAATGAGAGAAATAACACTTGTGGTTTATTAATATATTATAAGTTCTAATATATTAATAATATTATTTATTTAGTTTGATCAAGAATTAATTTTAGAATTAATTAAGTGATCAAAAGATAACTAATTAAATATATGGGTTGATTATGTAAATCATCCATATCTTCTATAGTGGGCTAAGAGGCTCCATGGATAATCAAGTTGGGCTGAACCCATTGGATGTTCCATGGAGGCTCCATGGGAGTTACAAACCCATGGGTCATGGAAATGAAGAGTCATGACACATTAGGGTTTACATGGTGTAACCCTAAATGTGTCAACACTATATAAAGCTCATGTTTCTCCCAAAATCGGCTACACATGCATGCTTGAGGGCTAGAGCCGATTTTTAGAGTGTTATACTTTCTCTCCAAGTTTACTCCATAGCATTTGGTGTTGTGTGAAGCATTTGAGGCATCACACTTGGGGTGCTAGGCTCACAAGGTTTCAAGGATCAAAATCAACAACAAGGTATGTAGTTCTATCTTTTATTCAAGTTAAAATTGTTCCCCATGTATGCTAGATAGGATCATAGCCTTGGAAATCAACTTTGCATGATAATTAGACAAGCATAGATCCAAGGTTATTAGGGTTGCATGTACACTTAGGGAGTGTTAGAATGCTCAAAAGCCATCAGTGGTATCAGAGCCTAGGCTTGTTTGTTTGTTAATTGTGCTAAATAGTTGAAAAAAGTCGATTTTGTGCAATCTGCCTGATGAACTCGCCGAGTCCATGGGGGACTCGCCGAATTCATGTGTATCTTCAACCTACTCGCCAAGTAGGTTCATGCACTCGGCGAGTAGGAGCCACAGAATGCAGATTTTCAACTTTTGTTGCTCGAAATGGACTAGAAACATTACCCTAAACTGTTTTGGTGTTATAAAACTTGTTTTAGATGGTGTAATGTTTGTTCCAATCCATTTACAATGGAAAATATCAATTTTTCATGATTATAGGTGTTCATATGGACTTGAAACTTTGATATGGATATTCATGTTCTTGATCTTATGAATTTAGATGATCATAGGAATTACTTGTAACCTACTTGGTAGTTTAATTCTTGATCATAATGTATTTTAATGGAGTCCATAACTTGTCCTCAAGTTATGGAAAACCAAGAGTCACACTTGAATTAAAACCATTAAAATAACACAAGAGTTAGAAAAATGAAGAGTCTTCATTTTTAATACTCTAATTAACTCATAAGTTACAAGAAATGAAAAGTCTTGAAAGTTTACAAAACTTGCCCTCAAGTTTTGGAACAAGTAAAGTCTTGATTAAAACTTTAGTTCCAAACCTTAGAATTTTAAAAGTTAAAATTCAACCCTTATACTTATAATATTATAAGTTAATAATATATATATATATATATATATATATATATATATATATATATATATATATATGTATAAGATCAAAGTCGTCTTACCGCTAGTACGCCTCATTCACGAAGCCAGTCTATAAGGTGGGTATAAGGTTGTTGCCTATAAAATGACAACTTAGTGGGTGTCCACACTCACCCACCGCTTGCTTGACTGGTGGAGGGTCGTTAGCCGAACGGGTAGGACAATGACTTAAAAATTCTCATTAAAAGTATAATGATTATTATAAAGTAACTAAATGTTTTATAAATTCCCAATCTTAGTTACTTTAGGAAAAATGTGAATAAGGTGCTAATCCATGAAATTACACTTTGCACCTTGTTTAAGTCGTTGGTGGAGCGTGTGTGGTTTACCGGCACACTAACTTGGACTTAACAAGGAAGGCAAAGGGTGACTTAAGGTTTTTCATGAGGTCGGAAGGAGCACGTGTGGTTTACCGGCACACCGATTAAGTGAAAAACATTAAGGGTACCAAGTAATTTGCATGGTTACTTCACACCTTGTTTTGTGATCCTCGGTATCCCAATCACAAAACATGAAGGGCACACTCGAGATTGAAACATGCCATTGAAAAGTTCAATGTACCTCAAAGAATCTAGGAATTTCTAAAAACCAAATAAAACCTAATAATTTATATTTCGTTTTCATGGTGGAAATTGGTGAATCGTCATTCACCTACCTTTCAAATATCTTATAACTTGGATTACGGCATCCCTCTTCTAGGTTATAATATATTGTGATTGGATCCTAGTCTTAATATTACATTTGGGTGTTTTATTAAGGACTATCCCTATATCTAAACTAAACTTATTTTCTTCTTTTCAGATGTCTTCCAACAATGCTACTCCTGGCTCAAACCCTACTGACTCCTTCTCTCTCATGAACCTTTGTGGGAGAGTCATCTTTGATGGATCTAACTTTACTGATTGGATTAGAAACATCAGGATGGTCACTCGTTACGAGAACAAGGAATATGTTCTTGACAAGGAGCTCAAGGTGCCTGATCCAACTGCTACTCCTGAGGAGTTTGCTGAATATGAGGCACATGAAAGAGATGCTACCAAAGTGGCATGCATCATGATGGCCACCATGACAGCCGAGCTCTAAAAGTCCTATGAGGACTACTATCCTTTTGAGATGCACCAGGATTTGATGGACCGCTGCCATCAGAGTGCTCGTCAAGAGCGATATGAAATCATCTCCTCTATGATCACAACCCGAATGAAAGATGGTGAACCCATCACAAGCCACATGCAGAAAATGCAAAGGTATGTGGATCGATTGATGAAGTTGAATGTGAACTTCCCTGAGGAGTTAGCAATAGATATTATTTTGCACTCCTTACCTTCGTGTTATGATCAATTCCGCATGACATACCACATGAATAAGGAGGAAGTTACACTTAGCAAACTTCAGGGACTCCTAAAGACCGCAGAATCAGGTCTTAAAGGTAAGTCGGTTGTGACGACTCCTGCTACTACTCCAAACTCAGCACCTGTCCTGGCAATCGGAAAAGGTAGAGGGAAGAAGAGAAAGAACCCTTCGAAGGGTACCAAGGGTAAGACTCTTGATGGCACCTCTTCTAGAGGAACCAAGAAAGGTTTCCTTACACCTTCTTCTGATCCCAAAGAGGCTGAATGCTTCTACTGCCACGAAAAGGCGAACTGGAAGCATAACTGTCCAAAGTACCAGCAAGATTTGAAGGATGGGAAAGTTAAACCCAATCATGCAGGTATTTACACTATCTCATCTAATAATTCACTCTATTCTAACTCTTGGGTCCTTGATACCGGTTGCGGTATTCATATTTGTTATGAATTGCAGGGACTAAGAAGAAGTGAGAATGTGGAGCATGGAAAGATAAACTTGATCATGGGGAATAAGAAAGTTTCACCTGTCACCAAGATTGGAGTTTATACTTTGTTTCTTAGTAGTGGATTTACTTTAGATTTGAATAAATGTTGTTATTCGCTAGAAATGGCAAGAAATGTTATTTCCTTTCATGGTTTGTATAAACAAGGTTTTACCTTTTCGTTTGATAATGAAATTGGTGGAATAAATGCTTTCTTTAATAATGTGTTTTATTTTAAAGCATTACCTTGTGATGGTGTGTATGAAGCTGTGTCTGTTGTAGATAACTTAGGAAATAATGTAATGTGTATTGATTCTACTAACGTTAATAACTTGGATAAAGCATCATTATGGCATTGTCGTCTTGGACATATAAGCAAGAAACACATAGGCCAACTCCAAAAGGATGGAGTCTTGGAGTCATTTGACCTAGGGTCAGATGATAGTTGCGAATCATGCTTACTTGGAAAAATAACAAAGTCACCCTTCACAGGTTTGTGTGAGAGGGGTGAAGGTTTGTTGGATCTTGTACACACGGATGTGTGTGGGCCCTTCAAACATGCCACAAGGGATGCTAATCGTTATTATTTGACTTTTACTGATGATTACAGTAGATATGGATATGTCTACTTAATCAAGCGTAAGTCAGAGACTTTTGAAAAATTTAAGGAATTTAAACAGGAAGTCGAGAATCAATTAGGCAGGAACATTAAGATGCTTCGTTCCGATCGTGGTGGAGAGTATCTTAGTACTGAGTTCCTCGACTATCTAAGGGAATATGGGATTGTCTCACAATTGAGACCTCCCAGGACACCACAGTTAAATGGTGTAGCTGAGAGGCGTAATCGAACCTTGTTGGACATGGTTCGTTCCATGAAGAGTCGAGCTACGCTACCAATCTCATTTTGGGGGTATGCCTTAGAGACTGCCACCCATATCCTTAATCTGGTCCCTACAAAGAAGGTTTCCAAAACACCTCACGAGATGTGGACTGGAAAAGTTCCTAGTCTAGCCCACATCAAGGTTTGGGGTTGCGAGGCTTTTGTGAGACGCGAGACTCATGACAAGCTCGAACCTCGAAGCAAGAGGTGTATTTCATCGGCTACCCACAAAAATCCTTTGGTTACCTCTTCTACAGACCTAGTGAGAATGTGGTCTTTGTAGCAAGGAGGGTTGTCTTTCGAGAGAGAGAGTTCATAAGCCAAGGAGACAGTGGGAGGCTAATTGACCTTGAAGAACTTCAAGAGTCAAGTGGTGAAGGAACCTCAAACCCTAGCAGTCAACTTGAGGAGGAACCTCCTGTTGATCCAATTATACCTCCAGTTGTACCTCTAAGGCGTTCCACAAGGGTTAAGAATGTACCTGAGCATTACTATGGTTTCCATATTATTGCGGAAGGTGATACACTTATTAGTGATGAGACACTAGTAGGCCTGGATGAACCTAACAGCTATGCGGAAGCCATGGTAGGCCCTGAGTATGCTAAATGGAAAGAGGCAATGGATAGCGAGATACAATCCATGTATGACAATCAGGTCTGGGACTTGGTTGACAATTTGCCAGGTCGTAAGACAGTTGGGTGCAAATGGATCTTCAAGAAGAAGACCGACATGGATGGTAATGTACACACTTATAAGGCACGACTGGTTGCAAAGGGCTTTTCTCAAACTCCAGGAGTTGATTATGATGAGACCTTTTCACCAGTAGCCAAGATTAAGTCTATTAGGGTATTGTTAGCCATAGTTTCATTTCATGACTATGAAATATGGCAAATGGATGTCAAAACCGCTTTCCTTAACGCCTTGTTCCCTAGTTTTTTTGTAAATTCATTAAAAGAAAGGGAAGGAAAATTTTGACGGAAAGAAAGGGAGGTGAAGGAAAATATTCATTATTCCATGTTCCCGAGTTCGAAGGAAATGAAAGGAAATAGAAGGAAAATTTTAAGTTTTTGTGTTCCCGAGTTAGGAGGAAAAAGAAAATAAAACATAAAATTTTCCTTCCCCTCACTTTCTTCCCAAATCCGCCCAATTTGGGAGGAAAATTTGGAAGGAAAATATGACTCCAAAATCCTTCCCCTCCCCTCACTTTCCTTCCATTAATGAAACTCGGGAACACGATTTTCCTTCGACACCCCTCACTTTCCTTCCGTATCCTCCCATTTCTAGAACTCGGGAACAAGGCGTAATGGAAAGTTAGCTCAGGATGTTTACATGAATCAGCCAGAGGGTTTTGTCAGCACAGAGTACCCTAATAGAGTGTGTAAGCTTGATAAATCCATCTATGGATTAAAGCAAGCACCTCGCAGATGGAATCTTTGCTTTGATGAGAAAGTCAAAGAGTTTGGCTTTTCTAGGAGTGAAGATGAATCTTGTGTATATGTCAAGGCTAGTGGGAGTATAGTTATCTTTTTGGTATTGTATGTGGATGACATACTACTCATAGGAAATGACATCCCAACTCTGCAGGAAGTTAAGTCCTGGCTTGGGAAGTGTTTTGCTATGAAGGACCTAGGAGAAGCTGCCTATATTCTAGGAATAAGGATTTTGAGAAACTGGAGTAAAAGACTAATTGGACTTAGTCAGAGTACATACTTGGATAAGGTGCTGAAGAGATTCAGCATGCAATATTCCAAGAAAGGAGAGTTACCCATCCAGAGTAACACTAGACTGAGTCAGACTCAGAGCCCGAGTACTAAGGATGAGATAGCAGAAATGAGTCGGGTACCTTATGCTTCGGCAGTAGGCTCGATCATGTATGCTATGACTTGTACTCGTCCTGATGTAGCCTTTGCTTTAAGCATGGTTAGCAGGTATCAGGAGAATCCTAGTAAGGCTCACTGGAAAATGGTAAAGAACATTCTCAAGTACTTGCGGAGGACTAAGGACTGGGTCCTTACCCTCGGTGGGAGTGACGACTTGAGAGTTGTAGGGTATAGTGATGCTAGCTTCCAGACTGATAAGGATAATTTCCGCTCTCAGTCGGGCTGGGTCTTTACCTTAAACGGACGAGCAATCTCTTGGAAAAGTTCCAAGTAGGAGACAGTGGCTGATTTAACTTGTGAATCAGAGTATATAGCGGCAAGCGAGGCAGCAAAAGAGGCTATGTGGCTAAAGAACTTCATTGGAGACCTTGGAGTTATACCAGCTATATCGAAGCCTATAGAGATTTTCTATGATAGTGATAGTGTTGTTGCCTTAGCCAAGGAACCAAGGGATCACGGGAGATCCAGACACATTGACAGAAAATATCATTTCATCAGACATTGTATAGAAGAAGGACTTCTCGTGGCAAAGAGGGTATCATCGGATGAGAACCCAGCAGATCCCCTCACGAAGGGACTGGGTAGGGTTAAGCATCTCCAGCATGCTTGGAGCATAGGGCTGAAGGATGATATTAGTCTTAGTAGTTAGATGATTTTGAAATTTGTAAATGTAATTGACATTTGATGATGAATAAAAGTTGTATTTATTTATGAGTAAAGTGTTGCTATCTCCTATCAATCGTTTACTATTATTTCTTTTGCATGTTTTCACTTCCAGAATATTTATGTTGTTTTACATATTATTCAAATTATCCACAGTCAGTCATATGTTGGAAGTAGATATGAAGTAAGATTGTCATGAGTTGGTTGTAGAGGTCTAAAATGTTGGACATGGCCTCAACACTCATGAGTGATCATAAGTTCTGAGTATTGGATTCAACCCACGCTCGATGGTATCACTTCATGGAATTTATCTCGAGTGATCGCGAGACGGTAATATCATATAAGTCTTCAAACCTAGAGATATGAATTGTTAACTATGATTTAGTCATGCATGGAACATGTGAAATCGCATTGGTAACTCGATGTTATAAAACGTGCGTTTGTGTGTAACTTAACAAGTAGTAGAACAAGCATATGAGTTGAAGTTTATCTGTTCCTTCTTGGATTAGAAGCTGATATTTGGGCCCTTCGATGATTTTGTTTTGACCTATGTACCGGGCCCGGTCAGAACTAAGTTGATGTGTTCAATTAAGTTCTATGTCAAACAAATCGGAAATCGGGAAACAAACTGCTGGACAATAAGCAAGACCATGTTCCATGTGTTTGTCCGACTGATATCTAAGAACAAAGGATTATATGATCCCTTATCTAAAATGGTGTACCATCATCTTCTTAGTTCCAAGAAACCTTGAAAAGAGCTACGATTGTCGATCGGTTCCTGAAGTCATACTTGCAGTTATAGTTATTAGACTTATCCAAGTGGGAGACTGTTGGATAAGGTGTTTAAGTCCATAACTATTTCTGGTGTGTACTTGACCCGACCCGGCATGGTCCATTTGGGTTGCATGGCACCATGCAATTGGATAGACTAAAAGAGAGAAATAACACTTATGGTTTATTAATATATTATAAGTTCTAATATATTAATAATATTATTTAATTAGTTTGATGAAGAATTAATTTTAGAATTAATTAAGTGATCAAAAGATAACTAATTAAATATATGGGTTGATTATGTAAATCATCCATATCTTGTATAGTGGGCTAAGAGGCTCCATGGATAATCAAGTTGGGTTGAACCCATTGGATGTTCCATGGAGGCTCCATGGGAGTTACAAACCCATGGGTCATGGAAATGAAGAGTCATGACACATTAGGGTTTACATGGTGTAACCCTAAATGTGTCAACACTATATAAAGCTCATGTTTCTCCCAAAATCGGCTACACATGCATGCTTGAGGGCTAGAGCCGATTTTTAGAGTGTTATATTTTCTCTCCAAGTTTACTCCATAACATTTGGTGTTGTGTGAAGCATTTGAAGCATCACAGTTGGGGTGCTAGGCTCACAAGGTTTCAAGGATCAAAATCAACAACAAGGTATGTAGTTCTATCTTTTATTCAAGTTAAAATTGTTCCCCATGTATGCTAGATAGGATCATAGCCATGGAAATCAACTTTGCATGATAACTAGACAAACATAAATCCAAAAGGTTATTAGGGTTGCATGTACACTTAGGAAGTTTTACAATGCTCAAAACCCATCACACACACATCTTATTGTATATGTCGTTACTGGAGCATGTGTGGTTAACCGACACACTAATAGGGATTAAAAAAGAGATATGATGGGCATCTAAAAAATTATCATTGTTGATTGAGCATGTGTGGTTAACCGACACATCAACTTGAAATGATAAAAGACATCGAGGTTGCCAAGCGTGTTTGTGTGGTTATTCACATCTTGTTTGTGATCTTCGGTATCCTAGTCACAAATAAAAGAGCATAATCTGAGATTAAACATGACATTGATAGATTTAATGAATCTCAAAAGATCTCGGAATTTCATAGATTGAAATTGGTGAATTGTTTTACCTACCTTTATAAATTAGCAATTATATTTTGGCATCCCTTTTATAGATTGTGAATTGTATAGTTGTATCCTAGGCTTGAATTTTTATTATGGGTTAAAATATTAAGGAATTCATATCAACTAACTAAAAATGTTCTTTTCTTATAGATGTTGACTCCTACTAGTGATGCTACTGCTGCTCAAACTTCCACCAACAAATCAAAACTTCACTTTTCTATCGATCTTGTTGAAAGAGAAATTAGTTGGTCTAAACTACATGGACTCGATGTGAAATCTTAAAGTGACTCTTCGATACGAGAGTAAAGAGTCATTTCTCAGGAAACCCTTACTCAAAATCGTTGAGTTAATTGTTACTCTAGATGAGCTTGCCACTTACAAGAAACACTATGACGACGCATCAAAGGTCCCTTTCATAATGGTTGCAACCATGGTACATGAGTTGCAAAAGTTCTATGAGGACTAGTTTCCATATGATATGTGCTTGGATCTTGCGAAAAACTTTCATAAGAAATCATGTCAAAGTGCTAATGGCTTGCAAGTTGAAGAAGGGAGAATCTATTTGCAATCATGTGCGGAGAATGTAGAGATATGTGGAGAGACTGGAAAAGCTTAACGTGTCCTTTGACAAGGAGTTGACCGTAGACATGGTCCTTAACTCCTTGCCTCTCAGTTATGATAAGTTTATTTTAACTTATCATTTGAACAAAATAGAGACCACGTTGAGCCAACTCCATAACTTCTTATAGATAGATGAATCAGGGATGAGAAAGAATCAAATCCCTTTTGTGACAAGTACTCCAATCCTAGCTGTTGGGCAAAGCAGGGGAAAGAAGAGGATGGCAAATCTTCAATCAAATTGGAAAAGAACGGGTCGTGTTGGATCATCTAGTAGTGGTTCCAAGCCCAAGCCCAGTTCTGACATTCTAGTTGTTAGTGATCCCAAAGGGGCTATTTGCTATTATTGCAATGAAAAGGGCCACTAGAAACGAAGTTATGCCAGGTACTTGCAAGACATAAAGAATGTCAAATTCAAGCCATCTTCAGCATGTATATACACTATTCAAGTCAACAACTCACAACTTACTCATTCTTGGGTCCTTGATACAGGATGTGGTTTTCACATTTGTTCTGGTTTGCAGGGACTAAAAGAAAGTGAGGAAGTGGAGCATGGAAGAATAAATATGATCATGGGGAATAGACGATATTCACTTGTTACCAAGAAGGGAACTTATAGTCTAGTGCTCAGTAGTGATGTTAGGATTGACTTGTTAAATTGCAGTTATTCGTCAGAAATGACGCAAAACATTATTTCTTTTCATGTATTTGTTTAGAAAAGGTTTTCGATATTCTTATGATGATATGAATAGATCGATTTTAGCTTATAAAATGGTGTTTTTATGTTTAAATCTTTATGGAACATCCTAATGTGAGGTACTTCTAAATTAAACCCTTTAATTCATTTATGTTGCATTTTGGTCCCAAGTTCAGGAAATGTATGCAAAAGGGCCTTAATTGAATCGTTGTAATTTGGGTCCTTCAGAGTACACCATGCGCACATGGTGTATGCTAAGCGTACATCAGTGTACGTTGGGCGTACTTGCTAAACGAGGAAACCCTAATTTTTAGGGTTTGGTTGGTATTTAAGCGCTCTTATGGCCTCATTTCCTTCACCTTATCAGCCTTCACCCTCTCATACGTGGTTGCAACCCTAATATCCTCTTGAGAAACCATTTATAAGCTTTTGTGTGTGTGTTTTGGTGCTTTTGAAGAAGAAGGAATGAAGAGAAGACAACCTTGAAGGAGTGAAGCTTTCTAGATCCAGGATCACACCACCTTTTGGCACCATTTTGAGGTATCAAGTTCTGAACTGGGTGTAGTTTCTTGTAGATATTGTTTTGGGTTAGTTTTAGGTTCTATTTGTCCCAAATGTGGTGTTTCATGAACAAAGCATGTTCTTGACTCATTAAGTCGTACTTTTAGACCCTTGGGAGGGTCTTGAGTCATAAATATGGGTTTCAAATGGTTGGTTTTCCTCCATGCATCTTGTAGAATGTCTTAATGGATTAAGAAGTCAAGATAAGAACTTAATGGGCATGTAAAGTCATAAAGTTGGAAACTTTATGACTCTAGAGTGTATTTTAGCCTTGGAACTAAAATATGGACATAAGTGCTTAAGCCATTAAGCACTTAATAATTTTTGAAGTTGTTGGGAGTACACCTCGCGTACTAGGAGTACGGCCCACGTACGAAGTCAACCACCATGATGGTGGTCAACATGCGAGGACTCAAGTACGCCTAACATACCTTCGGAGTACTCCCCGCATACTCGCACTGGGTCAATCCAGTGGAGTTGACTCGACTGGCTTGACTCAATTGACATAGTTGGTTTGACTAGTTGACTTTGAATTTGACCAAGTTTGACCTTAAGGGTATTTTGGGAATTCTAATAAAGATTGGTCATTTGGTAGGAATAGGAGGTGGTTAGAGCTGAGATTCAGAGTTGAGACCTTATCAACTTTTGTCCAGTTTGTGAGCTAAGTTTTCCTCAATGTACTTACGGGTTGAAGGCACCAAGACCGGCCCATTAGTTTGAGATCCTGTTATTCAGTGATATGCTGAGTATGGGATAGATATGCATGATCATGCTAGTTGGCGATATGCTATTCTGACAGATCCTTAGGACTACCTATGATTTTGTTTGCGTGATTATCTATATATGTGTATTATCTATTATATGTCGACATATTGTGTTGGGTTGAGGTTGTATTGCTCCGTGCGGTAGCCAACAAACCCTAGAGCATTGCAGATATGATCTGAGGGTCGGGTAGGGCATTCCAGACTTATACTGAGGGCTCATGAGCATTCCAAATACGACCTGAGGACCGGATGGTATGCCAGACTCGTACTGAGGGATTGATGGTATTTTAGTTTGAGGTATGATCTGGTCAAGGAGCAAGCCATACATAAGTTGTGGGTCCCGATGGCAAGCTAGACTTATGTTGTGGGCTTAGGGGCAATTCAGTCTTTTAGTTGTGGACCCATTACATGCTGTTATTGTATATATGTTATTTAATTATGTGTTGGTATTTTGGGGGAACTCACTAAGAGTTAGCTGTGACATCACCATTTTCACGCCCAGAAAAGACCGATTTTGTTTATGCTTTGTAAAAATCAGAGTACTTCTTTTCATAAAATGTTGCAGAATTTGTTCCCAGAAAAAACATGATAAATACGTTATTAAAACATTTTCGAAGAAACGTATTTACTTCATTTTAAAACGTTTGGGATGTCATCGTTAATATAGAAACATAAGCATAAACAGAACTTACAATTATTTACACTAGTGATCTACATCTCTTTAAATCTCTCAGTGTAATGTCACTTCATATAGTCACCTGTGATATAAATAAACTGGAGTGGGTCAGGTTGGGAAACCTGGTGAGTACATAGGGTTTTCAACCCACAATAATATAATTATTATTTTTAAACATCAAACAATCAACCCAATTACCCATTCCCGTTATCCTCACATTACGTCCCTAAAACATCTAACACAAGGGACCTAGTCTAAGGACTATCATTGGGATGGACACTACTGCTAAGGGGATCCCTTGGCAATGAAAGTCCTAAAGGCAACCATGTGGGGGATGGAGTACATCTGGTGAGCACACAATTCACACAGTTCGAATAAACACACGGTTCGAATAAACACACAGTTCGAATAAACACCTACAGGTTGCGAGCCTGCTAGTGTTCCACTGGACTGTCTAGAATAGTCTGTGGTTGTCATCTATACTCCGCTAGATGACTGGATCATCAATAACATCTACAATGAGGCATGTCATTGTTTTATTTTGTCACACATCAACTATTACATCTACCCATGTTCTACCCAACACATTTTGTAGATATAAAATACATATACAATTTAAATCATTGAAAACATGTATAAAACGTTCATCCAGCATAGATAGCAAGTATACAGATAATATACACACACAACATGTAATTTATATAAAATACTTCATATCTATGTGTAAGCTGAAAGTAACTATGCACTCACCTGAAAGGTGACGACTCAGCACTCGGACAGCGCTTCGATACTCTCAAAACGATTTTCCATCGATAAAACCTAGTACCAATACCACTAGGGTTTAGTCTAACGATAACCGCGACAAATTAATTAGTCTGACTATTATTAAGCGTTAATAACACTCAATATAACTCATAATAATATCCCAAATAATTATTTTAAGGACCTAATAATGAAGGCTACCCTCGCAGCTATTTATAGGCTGCTGGCTTCGGACTACGCTGGGCGTACCGAGGGTACGCTGGGCGTACTCCTCGGATAAGACCACCAGCTCGGACCCAACTGTCTTGCACTCATCGGATGGATCAGATCAGACCTATGCAGCGCGTAACTTCTTCGGACACGGGGCGTACTACGAGGGTGGCGTGTCACCATCCGAAGCAAAGCCTTGGTCAACAAGCAACGGCCCAGATGCAGCCACGTCATCAACCTCGCAACAGGACTTCGCAATTTCATGCTTCAACTTTAAAAATTCGTAACTTTCGCATAAGAGCTCCGTTTTCGAGGTTCTTTATATCCACGCGAAGGTGGTAACATACTCTACAAATTTCGTTTAGATTCCGTCGGCTAATTTTGGCTCAATTTTAAATTTTATATTATTAACAGGCCGGGACAGGATTGGTCCGTTAAATCCTCATAACTTCTTCATCCGACGTCCATTTTCGCCCATCTTTTTCTCGTTACGCTAATCTTAACGAGATCTTTGATTCTCATTTAGGTCGTGTCGGCTAAAAACCGCTCGATTTAATATTCGAATTTCGGGTTGTACACTGCTAGTCCGAAACTTCGAAAAATCATAACTTCTTCATACGAAGTCAGATTTGGGCGTTCTTTTTATCGATGTCCTTAATTTGACATATTCTGCGACTTTCGTTTAGAGCGCTAAGGCTAAATCTCGCTCTATCGTAAATTCACTATTTACGCTTCCCGGTGTCGTGCCGGTTCCGTCGCGAAACTTCGACGGGTCATAACTTCTTCATTACAACTCGGATTTCGGCGTTCTTTATATGTATAGAAACCTTGTGACATATCCTACAACTTGGTTAAGATTATTTATTCTAAACAATCTTTTGTCGAAAAGTCATTTTCGACCCCAATTGCCTCTAAATTGACTAGCCCGGATCTATGGGCGTTACATTAGCTTACAGTTTTGGATTATGTTTCAGGTACTTCGGATGTTGGAAATGTTTGAAAACTTTTTTATGATCTATGATTTTGGGAAAACTCTGATGTTGGAAATGTTTTGAAAGCTTTTTTGTAAACACTTTATGGTTTTGGGTTATATTTAAAAAGTTTAAATTTATCATGATTTTTATGATTGTTACAAGTTGGTATCAAATTCTTGGTTTGAGTAAATTGGAGGAACACTCGTGTGAATCTAGTCTCAAACTAAGGAAAAAGATTTTAAAAATGATTTTCAAATTGTTTTCAAAATAATCAAAGATGATGTGATGTGTACGATCAGCCGAAGCCAATAAGTAGACCCCAAATTATCACACTGTTATTTGATCTTGTGATACGTTAGAACAACATACTAGTGATAGGCTAGGGATCTTCAGGAATTGCATGATAGAATTGCCTGATTATATGATGCATGATAGCCTAGGGTTCTTCCTTATATGAAATTGACATCATTATTGTAGTTGCTTAGTGTATACACCATAGTTATACATAACTAAGATTCTATAGCCTAAGAATGTTTGGTTTAGCCTTATTTCTTGTTCTTGTTTGATGAAGGGCTTAGGGGATAATCATATATTTGATAGTCTGTAGGGTCCAGTGTTATGTATGATTAGCATACACGAGTGTTGCAGGGTTAGTGGAAGTTTCATGAATGAGTTATGTGGGGTCATCTGACCATTTTCGTGATGTTTATCCTTCCTCTAGGGAGTGAGGATTGAGTGTATTCGTCTTCTAGTGTGTTTTTTGGGTTGTTGTGATGATCCCTGAGACAAATACGGGTAGGTTTGGAAGGTAGTATAGGCCTGTACTACCAGAAGCACAGGACCCGTACGCGTAATAAGGAAGTCACAACCCCTAAGGCTTCGTTTGGAGTTGGTTCCCTTGGTATGATTTGTGTGTATTTTGGTATCTTCCCGATTTATTTTCAGTATGGTGATGACGCGACGTTTTGAGGTAGGATCTGAATTAGTATCAGGGGCAGGTGGCCAGAATGGCCCAACTGCGCTCGAGGACAAGATTAGGGAGATCCTTCAGGAGGAGGTTGTTGCTCACTTTTAGGCACAATTTACAGATATGTTTGGGTTTTTTAAGACCACCATGGTGGAGTAGATTGATGAGCGATACGCTACCCTCTCTGAGGCTGCTACTGCTGCAGCCACCACAGTCGTTGTCGCTGTTGGGGTTGGTGCTGGGAGGTTCTTCTAGTATCGAGACTTCGACAGTATGAAGCTCCTGACTTTCGACAGAGTTTAGGATATGATCATAGCCATGAGGTGGTTGTCTGAAATTGAGGGGTGTTTCTTCACTTGCTCTTGACAAGCTGGCCAGAAGGTCATGTGCATTTTGAACCTTCTGAGGTCCGGAGCGAAGGATTGGTGGAGACTTGTTACCATCTCGTAATCTCTTGAGCAGAGGAGTGCAGTGACTTGGGATCAGTTCTCGGAGATGTTTCGTTCTAGATATGTTCCGCTGGTGGAATGTGAGAGGTTAGCTCAGGAGTACTTGGATTTAAGATAAGGGACAAATTTGGTGATGGAGATCAGCAAGATGTTCACAGAGAGGGCCATGTTTTGCCCTGCGTTTGCTACTTCTGAGCAAGCTCAGATGACCCATTACTTGAGCTTGCTCAAGATGGACATTAGGCAGTTTGTATCCACTCGGCCTTATGGTTCATTGTTGGAGTTGTAGGAACCCGCAATGCGGCGTAAGATTGAGATAGAGCTCCAGAAGAGGGAGCAGAGACCGCATCTGGTGTAGTCGTAGCCTGCACCGAAGTTGTTCAAGGACGTTGAAGTCAGATCTGGGGTTTGAAAGGGTTGCACTTGTGGGAAGTGTGGCAGGGTTCATGAGGGTGCTTGCAGATCATCTTTTGGGTGCCATAATTGTGGCCAGCAGGGCCATATGGCATGGGATTGCCGTTAGCAGGCCCCAACACTCAGCTCCATGAGTTTTTACCACTACGACCAAGTTGGCCATGTGAAGGCTAACTATCCCTCACTTGGTGCTAGGCTGAAGCAGGCTCCAGCGCCGGCTACTCTGAGGATCACTGATGGGGGTCAGGGCAGGGCGAAGCCCCCGAGGAATGAAGCTCTCTAGATCTAGGATCACACCCTCTCATACGTGGTTACAAGCCTAATATTCTCTTGAGAAGCCATTTCTAAGCATGTGTGTGTTTTAGTGCTTTTGAAGAAGAAGGAAGGAAGAGAAGACAACCTTGAAGGAGTAAAGCTTTGTAGATCTAGGATCACACCACCTTTTGGCACCATTTTGAGGTATCAAGTTCTGAACTTGGTGTAGTTTCTTGTAGATCTTGTTTTTAGTTTAAAGTTTCTTTTGTCCCAAATGTGGTGTTTCATGAACAAAGCATGTTCTTGACTCATTAAGCCATCCTTTCAGACCCTTGGGAGGGTCTTCAGTCATAAATTTGGGTTTCAAATGGTTGTTTTTGATCCATGCATCTTGTAGAATGTTTTAATGGATTAAGAAGTCGAGATAAGCACTTAATGGGAATGTAAAGTCATAAAGTTGGAAACTTTAGGACTCTAGAGTGTACTTTAGCCTTGGATCTGAAATATGGACGTAAGTGCTTAAGCCATTAAGCACTTAATAAGTTTTGAAGTTGCTGGGAGTACGCCCTACGTACAAGGTCAACCACCCCGATGGTGGTCAACATGTGAGGACTCGAGTACGCCCAATGTACCTTCAGAGTACCCCCGGCATACTCGCATTAGGTCAATCTGGTTGAGATGACTCGGTTGGGTTGACTCAATTGACTTGGTTGATTTGACCAGTTGATTTTGACTTTGACCAAGTTTGACCTTAAGGGTATTTTGGGAATTCTAATTGAGATTGGTCATTTGGTTGGAATAAGAGGCGGTTGGAGTTGAGACCTTATCAACTTTTGTCCAGTTTGCGAGGTGAGTTTTCCTTACTGTATTTATGGGTTGAAGGCACCAATGTTGACCCATTGGTCCGAGATACTGCTATTCACTTATATGCTGAGTATGGGATAAATATGCATGATTATGCTAGCTGTCGATATGCTAGTCTGATAGATATATAGGACTATCTGTGATTCTGTTTGCACGATTATCTATATATGTGTATTATCTGTTATATGTCGACATTTTGCGTTAGGTTGAGGTTGTACTACTCCGTGCGGTAGCCAGCAAACCCTGGAGCATTCCAAATATGATATGAGGGTCGGGTAGGGCATTCCAAACTTATACTGAGGGGTCATGAGCATTCCATATACGATCTGATGAGTGGGCAGTATGCCAAACACGTACTGAGGGCTTGATGGTATTTTAGTATGAGGACTGATCTGGTTAGGGAGCAAGTCAGACATAAGTTGTGGTCCCCGAGGGCAAGTAGACTTATATCGTGGCTCAGGGGTAATCTAGTCTTTTAGTTGTGGACCCATTGCATGTTATTATTATTATTATTATTATTATTATTATTATTATTATTATTATTATTATATATATATATATATATATATATATATATATATATGTTATTTGGTTATGTTTTGTTTTTTTGGGGGGAACTTACTAAGCGTCGGCTTACAGTTTTAGTTTATGTTTCAGGTACTTCGGATGACTGTAGGAAGGCGAAGGCATAATCGTACCCATTCTCTTGTTATGATTTATGATTTTGGGAAAACTCTGATGTTGGAAATGTTTTGAAAATTTTTTTGTAACCACTTTATGGTTTTGGGTTATATTTAAAAAGTTTAAATTTATCATGATTTTTATGAGTGTTACACTTTACCTTATAATGGTGTGTATGAATTAGTGAGTTGTGTTGATAAGTTAGGAAATAATGCATTTCATATTGATTCGTCTAATGGTGTAGACAAATCATGCTTGTGGCATTGTTGTTTGGGCACATTAACAAGAAACGCATCGTCCAAACCCAAAAGGATGGAGTGTTGGAATCGTTTGACTTAAGGTCAGATGATGAATGTGAGTCTTGTCTTTTGGGCAAGATGACAAAATCACCTTTCACTAGGTCTTGTGAAAGAGGTTAAGGCTTGTTAGATCTCATACACACAGATGTACGTGGATCCTTAAGATCTACCACAAGGGATGCTAATCGATTCTACATGATGTTTACGGATGGTTATAACAGATATGGGTATATCTACTTAATCAAACATAAATCAGAAACCTATGAAAAGTTCAAACAATTTAAAAACGAGGTCGATAATCAATTGGGCAGGAAGATAAAGATGCTCCGATCTAAAAAAAGGTGGAGAGTATCTTAGTATGGAGTTCTATGCCTATCTTAAGGAATGTGGAACATTTTCACAATTGACTCTTCCTAGAACACCACAATGTAATGGTGTGGCTGAGAGGTGTAAGTAGACCTTGTTATACATGCTTCATTCCACGATGAGTCGAGCTTTTTTTCCTATTTCTTTCCAGGGGTAATCCTTAGAGACAACCGCCCATATACTTAATCTTGTCCCTACCAATAAGGTTACCAAAACACCACACGAGAGATGGACAAGGAAAGTTCCCTCGCTTGCCCATATCAAGGTCTGTTGTTGTGAGGCTTTCGTTAGATGAGAGACTCATGACAAGATAGAAACTAGAAGAATGAGGTGTATTTTCATTGGTTACCCACATAAGTCGTTTGGATACTTTCTCTACAGACCTATTAAGAACGTGCTCTTTGTAGCTTGAAGGGGAGTCTTTCATAGGAGAGAGCTCATATTCAAATAGGATATTGGGAGTGCAGTTTACCTTGAAGATATTCAGAAGTCAACCAATGAAGGAACCCTTTGAAGAAACTAACACTCAACCAGAGGAAGATAATCCACTTGAGCCCGTTAACAAGTCATTATATCTTCTTCGGTCCAGTAGAGCTAGTGTGCCACCCGAGATGTATGGTTTCTATATCACTTAGGATGGTAACACGTTTATTAGTGATAGGACACTAGTAAATTTGGATAAGCCAGGTAACTAGAAGGAAGCGATGGAAGGCCCTGAGGCTGCTAAGTGGAAAGAGGCAATGGACATTGGGATAAAGTCCATGATTATGAAATATGGCAGATGAATGTCAAATTTGTTTTCCTAAATGGGAAGTTGGCTAAGGTTGTTTATATGAGCCAATCAAAGGGTTTTGTACGTGCAAAGTTTCATAATGGAGTGTGTAAGCTTGAGAAATATATTTATATACTGAAGCAAGCATCTCGCAGTTGGAATCTTTGCTTCCATGAGAACGTCAAAGAGTTTGGTTTCTCTAGGAGTGAGGATGAGTCCCGTGTGTATGTCAAAGCTATTGGGATTAAACTGACCTTCCTAGTATTGTATGTTGATGACATATTCCTTATAGGAAATGGCGTTCTAGCCTAGCAAGAAGTGAAATCTTGGATTGGAAAGTTTTTCGCTATGAATGATCTAGGGGAAGCGACCTATATTCTTGGGATAGAAAGAAAAGACTTATTGGTATTAGTTAGAGTACATACTTGGACAAGGTACTAAAACCGTTTAGTATGTAAAATCCCAAGAAAGGGGATTTCAGGGCAATCCTGGTAGAGCTCATTGGATTGTCGTGAAGAACATTCTTAATTATTTGTGAAGGACAAAAGAAATGCTTCTATTCCTTGGTGGCAGTGATACATTGAGAGTGAGTGGATATAGCAATGCCAACTTCCAGACAGATCACGACAACTTTTGTTCTCAGTCGGGCTGGGTTTTTTTGTTAAATAGTGGAGTGGTTACTTGAAAGAGTTCCAAACAAGAAACGGTGGTTGATTCTACTTGCGAATCAGAGTACATCGCAGCGAGTGAGGCATTAATGGAAGCAACTTGGTTGAAGAACTTTATCAATGATCTCAGAGTATTCCCGACCATTCAAGATCTAATGGAACTTTTCTATGATAATGAAGGTGCATTTGCTTTGACTAAAGAACCCAAGGATCATGGTAGATCCAAACATATCAACAGAAAGTACCATTACATCAGACATAGGGTTGAAGAAGGTCATCTCATGGTGAAGAGAGTATCTTCATAAGACGTATCGACAGAAAGTACCATTACATCAGACTTATAGGAAATGACGTTCCAGCCTTGTAACAAAATAAATGTAATTGATTTTGGTGATTAAATAATAGAGATTATTTATGAGTATGGTTACTTCCTTTTTCAATTGTTTATTATAGTGTTTCTCTTTGCATGTTTTACATCATGAATAATTTGATTATTCATATTCCATAGTCAATCATACTTCTGGAAGTAAGTGGTGAATTAACACTGTCATGAATTGCATTGTAGATTGTCTATAGGGACTTGTGACAACTAGCAAATTTGGGTTAAGAAAAGTCTAAATTGTAACCATGTGCAAATGAATTCACTATGCAACCTTGTAGCAATAAAGCTTTGAAAGCCAAAAGGACACCATTTGTATAAGTGTTTATATATATATATATATATATATATATATATATATATATATATATATATATATATATAAGTATATATGCATACTTAGAAAATCATACATGTATGGAACCTGTGAAAAGTCAACAAGATGGAAACAATCATAAATTACAAAGTGCTTTAGGGTTTTTGGCCTAGAAACCCCAAAATCTGAAAACCCAAATGAGGGAAAGGGTATGGAGCGAAATCACCCTTTGTGGGTGATTTAAAACCGAAATCAGCCTTAATAAGTGATGCTAGGACGAAACACTCTAGAGAAAACATGTTAGACTGAAATCACCCATGTCTTGGTAACATCAAAGATGTATTCGGTTGTAATAAAGAGAAAAATGACATTTGTGATAGAATAACTCAACCTTACTCCATTTTACCCAACGAACAACTATGCAACACACTCCCTTATCTTTCAAATAACCATGCAACACCTGAGATTATTCCCCAAATAAACATGAGCACCATCCATTCCATTCTTCCATTTAAACCACGACTAGAAGACCTAATTCCATTCACAATCACTTTCTTTTACTATCCTTCCCTTCTTTCATCTTTATAAAATTTCTCTCAATAACAAGAACTAAAGTTCTCCAAGGCTATCATCATCAAGTGGTCCTTATAGTCTTGGTAAGCATTTTGCAAACCACTAGTGTATCTACACATTATTAAGTTAAATTCATCATTTTTACACATTATTATGTGTTAACATGCTTAGGATAATCACATCTCCAAAGAAGCTCATCTACTTCATTCAAAGATCTAGGCTCGAAATCTTCATCTCAACCCTTCAAACTATCTACAAAAATCCACTCAAGGTGAGTTCACACCCCCACTTTTTCGAGATTTTTATGTTTTTAGGGGGGGGGATACAAGTCAAAATTGGTTTATTACATGAACACTTGCTTGTTACTTCTTAAAAGTTGAAGTATAAACCCTTATTTGTTCAAGTTAAGAATATCACTACTTTTTATACAATATTTGTGATATATTAGTTTTGGATATGCAAAGTCAATAAGAACATAACTCATTATATGCTATAAATATCATAAGGAAAAGTATGATTTGGAAAACTACAAAGCTTTTGGAAACTTTTACTAAAAGATAACTTTTCTAGCAAAATGGTTAACCCAAAGATATCATGTTTTGATTACATATTTTGACACTAGACAAGATTACAACTTTATATTTATATAAAAGATTATATAAATAGTCTAAAAAAAACATACAAGACAAACTATAATTGGTATAGTTTGGGATTCACAAAACTACACTTTCATTTCCGAAGAACCATATAATTATTTCATTTTACAAGAAAAAAGGAGTCATAGTTCACACAAATTTGTTGATGCTATTGTGAGACATTCTCTTCACCATACCTACCTAGCGTACACATTAAGTCCTGTATTATAACCAAAGTCTCCTCGAGGGAGAGCGAGATAGTTGTGTATAGATTTATACGGGATTGAGAACTCCGCACCTAAGTTGTTCGCTATAGTTAGACTGACAAGTTTAGGGTGACAAATGTCTACCAATTCCGATGCCTGAAGAACGTCGTTCAGGCATATCAATCATATTAAGCATGGTTATTATAACTCACATAGGTATTAACAAAAAATTTTGATTTACGAGGTAACTTTCACTTCATCAGTTTTATAAAAAGATAAAACTACATACTATTCTTCAGTACAACATCACTCACATTTCTGGTCATAAGGTTTTAAGACTACAGTTCATATTTGAGAAAATATTGGATTTTCTAGAAACATATATTATTATTTTACAAGAAAAAGATACAAAGGAAATACCTACATTTTTAGTCTTGGGCATAAGACTTACAGCTCGTTTTTAAAGAAAATATCGGATTTTCTGGAAGTAAACAAAACCATTTTTCGCAAAACAGATACAAACCTTTTTCATAAAAAAATGCTTATGAACTCACCCACTTAATTGTTGACACTTTTCAAAATCACTTGTATTCTCAGGGAATCAGTAACAGGTAACTTCAAGTGACTACCTTTTTGGGAAATGGGACGACGTCACAATGCGTCATTTACTTTGTTACATATTTTTGAAGTTATGTAAGCAAAAATTTGAACACAATGTAATAATTCTACATTCACTATATTGGCTGCGATGCTTGTTTCATTCATATTCAATTGTTATGATACTGTACAATGACGTCATCCGCCCCCAGACGTTTCCGCCGTTCCGGTTCGGGGGTGTGACAGGACTAGACATTGCAATAAGATTGCTACAATGTTCATGAGTACTTAGAAAATGGGATTTTAGGTATTGGATAAACCTATGCTCTGATAATTACTTCATGGATTATATCACGAGTAATCCTAAGATGATAATATCTTTTATTTTTAAAACAGGGATTTATGAGTTGTAATTTACAAGTCGGTTGTGCATTGGTATTGCAAAAACACATCATTAACATGATGTTGTAAAACATATCATCATCCATGATTTGGTGAGTAAAAGATACAAGTATATAAGTCGAATTTTATTAGTTCCTTTTTCCCTAATGGGAAAAGCAATATATGTGGGCCCCTCGGTGATTTGGTGTTGACAAAATAGTGTTGGGCCTAGACAGGACTGAATTGATGTGTTTAACTAGTATTCTAATGATGTCATCACAAATCAGAAATCAGGAAACATAATCTAGGACAATGAGATTAATTATAATCCATGTCTCATGTCCATATGATATTTTGAAGATAAAGGAATATTTGATCACTTATCTTAGGGCCAATGATTGATCAGATCAGAGTCTGACAGTTGCTTTGGAAAGCACACTTTATTGTTTAATTTAGAAGTTATAATTGCAATTGTAGTTATAGACTTATCCAAGTAGGAGACTGTTAGATTAGGTGTCTAAGTCAATAACTAAACTGGTATATACTTGAATTAAAAGAAAAGTCCTTTTTGGGTTACACTAAAAACTAGTAATTCATTTTAATGACTTTTAAAGAGAGAGGTTGTTTTGTTGATTTATTATATGATTAATAAATAGCAATAAATAATTTATTATTATATTATGAGATTAATATATTAATTATAAATAATATTATTTAACTAATAATTAATCAAAAATTAATTTGGATTAATTTTGGGATATATAGTGCAAGGACTTGAGTTGTAATTGTTCAAAAGTTGAAAAAGAGAGAGATTTTGGAATATTTCTATGGTGTCCGAAATTTGGGAGCCTCCTAGTGTGTCTAGAATTCTCCATGTGGATAATAAGGAAACTATATAAAGTCGGATTTGAAATAATATTATTTTATTCCAAATTAGGGTTATGTATGATTTTTCTATCAGCTATAAATAGGACCCTATGGGCTCCCCATTTTCGTCCAAGCATACCTAAAGAAAGAAGATTCAAATTTCTACTCCCCTCTCATTTCTCCTCTCAAGTCTTCTATTTCTAGGGTTTGGGTATAAACCATTAGAGACATCAAGCTTATGGTGTTAGCTTTCCAAGAGACTTCAAGAAAGGAAGTTTTTGGTTATTTAAAATAATAATCAAAATGTATGTAAACCCTAATCCCTTGTAATTTTGATTATAGTTAGTGTTCTTGATATTCATAGGTTATAGCTATCAATAGAGAAAACATAGATCCAAATTAGGTTGCGTGTGAACTTAAGGGTTAAGTTATTTCGCCTCATGCTTTAATTTATAACCTCCAAACCCATCACTTTGGTGCATAGATCTAGCTTGCAAGTCTCTTTATCATCTTCTTGCAACTTCTCTGGACCTTTTTGAGTATTCAAGCTTCAAGCTTTATGACTCCTTGTTACTAGATCTAGACTTTTATGAATTATTCTGCATGTTTAGGCTAGTTGGAGTGTTGGTATCCCATAAAGTTGGAAACTTTATGGGTCCTTAGAGTACCTTCACTACTAGAAAAAAGGCCTTTTACGACGCTCATTGCGCGTCGTAAAACGCTCAGACGACGCGCAAATGCGTGTCAAGGAAGGCCCTGTCATAAAGAGAGACGACGCGCTTTTACGCGTCGTCTATAGACGACGCGCATTTACGACGCGCATTTACGACGCGCATTTACGACGCGCGGTTACGACACGCAATGCGTATCAAGGAAGGCCCTGTCATAAAGGAAGACGACACGCATTCGCGTGTCGTAACCTTACGACGCGCGTGTTAATGACACGCAATGCGTATCAAGAAAGCCCCTGTCAAGAAAGATCATGTCATAAATGAAGATGACATACATTTTTGCGTATCGTAAATTTAAATGTTTAAAAAAAATTATATATTTATTAATTAATAGAAATAAAATACCATATACAAAAAATACAACCCATTGCATAATATAAAATAAATTGCACAAATTATAATGTCATACAAAGAATCATTCAAATGTTAAACAAAAATAATACATTGCTAACATGTGTTATACATTCCTATAAAACTAACAAATAATCATACAACTCTGTTTCTTACTGGAAAGGAATGCCAAACATGATTACAAGTCTCCCTTAATCTTGATTATAATCAAATGTATCTTTAATTCTTTATATAAATGAAGCTTAAATGATGTCTTTAAATAATGAACACAATAAATGTTATAAACCTTTTGAGGCCCCATAACATCAGGATCTGAGTTTTCTATTTCAACTGCAGGACTACCGTTAGTTTAAGGATCACTTTTTGGACGCTTTTTCTTCTGCATACATTAACAAACATGTTAACTTTCAAGAAATATATTTAGTTTTTAGGCTCATAGTGGCATGCATATAGCTGAGGTGAGAGAAAGGTATACATACAGCTAGTAAGACATCCAGACTATCCATAACAGGTGGTTTCAAATTTTCATAATCAACTGCATTGTAAGATAACATGAACACAAGAAAGGTAATCAAAGGTTAAAATATTACATATTTACATGTTAAAAGTGTAAAGAAAAGATGATGTGGTTACACAGCTTACCATCAGAAACAAAAGATGATGTAATATTACATATTACATATTTACAATAAGTAATTAATAACTATTAACTATAATTACCTTCTGGATATCTTCCCTCAAAACAGGTTCTAAGTTTTCAAGGGGGGTCTATACAGAAACAAAAGGATAATTACATCAAATGGTATCCAACTTCTTCATTCTTTAAAAACACATGTTGCACAACATAACTTACCCTTGTTTTATCACGAATAACGAACATCAAAGTTGTTTTATGTGGACTAAATAGTCGCAACAAAATTATAAAACTTACCAAAATTACGAAAATGCCCCCAAGAGATTTATTGTAAACAAACTTATAAAACTTACCAACGCTTTATCCGACATCATTTATCCCATCGAGTGTGCCAGCCTATAATTATGAGTAACATGATTTATATTTTATTAATCAAAAACTAATTTAAAAGAAAAGGATTAATAATTATAAGCAAAGGTTCAACTTACGTTAATGTGACAACTAATGGAAGTCCTTGTGGAACCGCAACAACAACAATCGTGACCTAAAGATTCATCAAATTAGAAGAAGGGTAAAAAAGGAAACTTAATAAAAATACATGAAGTAAATACTAATTGCTAAATAAATACAGCAACAGTGAAAATTTTGATTGCTCCATATGCCCCCTTACACCCCAACATTAAAAATGGTGATTTATGATCTTTATGAACTTGTTACATTTATAAAAATAAAAAGTTGCTTTATATACCCTAAAAAAGATTTCAGAAAAAACACAAGGTAACAAAATTTTATAAAAACTTACAATTTTACTCTCGCCAGTCATACTTGATTCATCAATTAAAAGTGAGTGACCAGAAATCAAAACCCCATAAGCTGGAACCTGGTTTATAGAAGAAGGTTAAACAAGGGTAAAAATGGAAATAATTAAAATGTGGTAATAAATAGAAATGAGAAATATATTACCTGGTCCATGATTTTGGTTTTGGATTTGCAAATGATGTTAGGAGACAATCAAAGATCAACACAAACATAACCATATATATAGCAAAAGGTCAACACACTGATAGAACCACTAACAACAGGGATCCCTCATGATCAACACAACTGCAAACTACATAAATAACAACTCCACAAAACCATCCTCCCGCATCTTTCTTCTGTCCCACCAAATCAAGCAGGAATTCTGCAATTACAACACATCCAATTCCATCATCAATAACCAAAAAAAATAATAACAATAATTTTTTTTAGCATGAATGAACTTACAGATCTTATTGAAGGCCACAATATCACAGCTCTGAACATATTCATTAATTGGCTCTGCAGTAAGCCTTTCTTCAATGATTGTATCAACAGACACCAGATCATAGGGGTGTACAAACCGGTTTTTTTTCAAAACCGGTTCGGTTCCTAGAACCGGTTTGGTTCAAGTCAAAATGGTCAACACCAGTTCAAGGCTAAACAGGTTCGGTTTCAAACCGGTTCTTCAATAAAAATACATGAACTTTGTAAACCGGTTCGGATCCTTGGAAACCGGTTCAGAAGGAAACCGGTTCATTAAACTCTTTTGTTTCTTTCTTGTTTTGGTGATTTAAATAAAATGGAAATAGAAGTTTGACAGCAGAGCAAACAGAAAATGGAGGTTCCTGCAGAAAAGTACCTGCATGCTTTTGTTTGTTAGTTCCCATGTATCTGTCCATCATGCTTTTGTTTATTAGTGCAAGTCTCTCCATCGTACAATACATATATATATATATATATATATATATATATATATATTAATATATATTTGAAGTTACCTTCCTGCAGAAACATCATTAATATATATATTTGAAGATTTTTTTGCTTTTGGAGTTCTTTGTCGATGAAAGCAAACAAAGCAAACAGGGGAGAGGTGGTGCTCAGAGAAGCTGCGATAGCAATGCTAGAGCTTCTTAATACCATATCCAACTGGCACTAACTTTGCTGCATTTTCTCACATATTTTTTAAATTTATCATTTATCCAATTACAAAAATTAAACATGGCATAAGTTGATTTTAAGAGAAAAGAAAAATATTCAACATACATGCACCCCATAGCAAGCCCTCCATTTGAACACTTCTAACAGCTTCCTCAAGCTTTTGCATGTCAGTTTCATCATCCCAAGGCTTCACATCCAACAACACCGAAGACTTCCTAACTGATTACGCAATCGAGAACACTGTCAATTTTGCATTTGAAACATAATATTGAAAAGACAAATTTAGCCTTACATTCTTTCTTTTTCCCAGATGCTTTCACTGCAGCTGCACGTTCTTCAGCACCCTTCTTTTCCTCCTCAGTCTCCTCACCAAAAAGATCCACGTCACTATCCTCATCTTCATCAGCTGCAGCCTGAAATTCATATATTTCGTGTCACATATTTTGCAAAAAAGAATTGAAATTTTATATAAACAAGTTGATAAACATGCCTTTGTATCAGCAACAGGAGGAGTTGCAATGGCTTCTTCTGGGAAAGAAGCGGAGCCCTCAACAACAACACCACTGCCTTCAGCAGACACACCACTGAAAAAGGAAATTAATCATCAAATACAAGTAGTTGATAAGGAATAATGGTAATAAAAAGATAAAGGTTTTAAGAACATACGAAATCCTCAAAAGGGCATCAATATGAGTGAACCAATGAGATACATTCACATACTGTGGTGATGGGGGTTTTGTGAAAGCTGCATGGACAGTGAGATCATCCTTTGAAGCTTGATACCTTAGGAAAATTAACATTATTTTAAATCTACATGACGTAAAGAAGGATTGAATCAATCCATTTGAAAGAAAAAGTGTTAAGAAACTTACCATGTGATGTAACTATGAGACAATAGGTATTCATCAAGGTTCTTGAGCCCAGCCTCCGAACCAACATAAACCCGCAAGAGATATGAATAGCTTTTAGAATCAGTTTCCATTTGTAAGAGGAGTATGACAGAAGGAAGACAATTGGGAAATTGATGCGGTGTGTTTTGGGTAAAGGGTTGTTAGACATCAGAAAACTGGAAGAGAAGAAAAGATAAGGGTAAAACCATATTTAGGGTTTTTTCGATTTGGAGTGTGAAGAACACCTGAGCCATCACCACCAAAAACCCTAGCATGTACTAAGTCGATAGAAAAATGAGAGAATCGGGATTTTAGAAGAAAATAAAAGACCTCCCGCTACCCACTAAGAAGGAGAATCAATCTTTGCATTCCATACTTCATTGTGATAACTCATGGAATTCACAGATTTTCATTAAGTCAAACCATGGAACAGAGTTTCATATAGCCAACGTTTTTCGTGTTGGTCATCGCTTTCATTTTGATTTGAAGATCTCGGTGGGTAAGACATGTCGTAGTTAGGGCTACGATTATGGTTTCGATCTTTCAAGAATCTGATTCCAAAGGAGAGAGAGAGAGAAAGAGAGAGAGAGAGAGAGAGAGAGAGAGAGAGAGAGAGAGAGACGAACTGCCTAAAGGATTATTAGGGTTTTTTGGGAGAGGATTTTAGAAGGAGAAGAAGGAGATGATCAGGCGGGGTGTTTAATTTTTTGGGATTTCATTTCCCCCCCCCCCCATCGCAGGCAGAGAACGCGCCTTCTAAAAAAATATAAAGCGACACAGTTAGACGACACTCTCTTTATTATTGGTGCCCTCCGTGTTTTTCTTTTTGGACACTAATTTTAGGGCGCGCAAAAAATGCGTGCCCTCTATCCTTCAAATTTTAGAAAACTGACATTATTTTTTACCACACACACAAATGCGTGTCCTCTATCAGCGTGTGTCATTGTTTGCGCGTCATTAAAGGGCTGTTTTCTTGTAGTGCTTGCTGGTTAAATGTGCTAGATCTTAAGTTTGGTGGAGTTTTGAACTCATGCATGAGGTTTTTACCTCCTTTTTCATCATTTGTGACCTAAGTTTAGCTCAAGTCTTGCATTAGGCATGCATGAATTTAAAGCAATGATATTTATGGCTTATGGGGTGTAAGGAAGCCTTCTGGAGGAGATGAGAGTATGGTTTAATGGATTCAAGGCTTAATCCATTAAGTTGCCCATGATCCAGTTCTCATGACGTGATAAAGTGCTTGTCACGTCTTGAATCTTGAAGTCCTCACGACTGTCTCATTCGGATGCTCCTACAATGAGACCAAGATTCTCGCACGTCGTGGTGAGGGTTGACCGTTGACTTTTGTTAACAGTTGACCATTAACTTTTTGACCAATTTGAATTTGCGTCAAACTTAAAGGAATTGGGTTATTGATTAAGGTTCTAATGTGTTTTGGTGCCATTCGGTTCACAGGAGCAATTCAATGCATAAAGTGAGCATGTCGTTATGTTCCTTGGGTGTCCGATTTATGAGAGTTTCGTCACTATACTACATGTTGCAGTATATATAATTGTATGTTAGGATATAAGAGTAGTGGTATGCTGGTTAGAATACCAGTAGGTTGGTTATCGTCTAGGGGAGTTCCCTAGGGATTGTATGTAGTCACGCAAGATAGCCTGAGAACTCTTGATCTAGACTTTCTTACTTGTTGCTTGTTCGATTATAGCTCTAGACTGAGATCATCTGTTCGGATGTCTATCTCACCTCTAGTTAAATATAGATATGCATAAATTGGAGATTTTTTGGTAGTGGCATAGTGAGATAGGAGAGGCCTAGTATGCGGTAGTGAACTGTTAGACATGTAGATTCATGTAAATAGTTTGTAACAACGTAAATTTCCAAAAAAAAAATTTCATTTAAAATCATATAATTCTCATAACACATTTATAAAAATCTCATTCATTTAATTTACAAACACAACTCCATGTTTGTTTGATTACAAATCCAGGATCCTTGAAACATAACTCTTTCACTGGTGTGTACAATCAAGTCGGTGCCTTCCCGCGATCATGAGAAAAACCTGAAACACATAACACATAACACGGTAAACACGAAGCTTAGTGAGTTCCCCAAAATACCACACATATCACATTAGCCACTCGAGGCTATAACTCGGTAAGACCCTCCTGTCAATGTGTCTCAGCGGGACCCTCCATTCCCGTAGCTCGTTGGACCCTCCGGTCCGGTCTAGCTCGTTGGACCCTATGGTCCGGTCTAAATCGTTGGACCCTCTGGTCCGGTCTAGTTGAGGACCCTATGACCTCGTAAGGTGTTGGACCCTCCGGTCCAGTCTAATATCACATAGCATAAATAAAACACAATGCACATAATCTCAAGCAAGCACATAACACATAAGACCCTACGGTCTGCACATTGATACCACTCTAGGTAATTTATGGTGAGAAGACTGACCTCGCATGTTGAACAACCTCTAGCAATGCTTCTGCTAAACACCATCCACTAACTCTGTGTCAAAGCCCATAATTAACCTAATTAGGAGCTAAGTCCAACTCTCACTCTTAAGGTCTAAGGTGGCTCAGTATCCAACCCATTAACGACCTAAAACCTATTGGGAATACCAAGGCCCAATAACAAATGGGCTCTCCTAAGGCCCAACTCTCAAGTCCAAGACACATATATAAATATTCCCCTGGTCCAAAACCCTAGTGTAACAAACCTAACTCCAGGCCCAACGCTTAAGGCCCAATATGGGATTTAGCCCGAAAGGCTCACAGTGAGACTACGTGGGGCGTACCTCCCTTGGTACGCTTAGCGTACACGCCAATCTCGATCGGGGGACTCAATCCAGTACGCGAGTTGTACTAGACTTACGCGGGGCGTAATGCTCAGTGTAACGCCCGCAGATCCGGGCTAGTCAATTTAGAGGAGATAAGTGTCGAAAACGACTTTTTGGCAAAAAAGATTATTTATAATAAATAGTCTTAACCAAGTTGTATAATATGTCTCAAGGTTTCCGCACATATAAAGAACGCCTAAATCCGAGTTATAACGAAGAAGTTATGACCTGCCAAAGTTTTACGGCAAAACCGGCACGGCACTAGGAGACGTAAATAGTGAATTTATGATGGATGAATTTTTAGCCTTAGTGATCTAAACGAAAGTCGTAGAATATGTTAAACCGAGAAAATCCATAAAAAGAACGCCTAAATCTGACTTCGTATGAGGAACTTATGATTTTTCTAAGATTCGGCTTAGCAGTGCATGACCTGAAACTCGAACTTTAGTTCGAGCGGTTTTTGGCTTACGCGACCTAAATGAGAGTTGAAGATATCATTAATAGGAACTCAACGGTAAAAAGATGGACGAAAACGGAGTTCGTATGAAAGAGTTACGAATTCTTCGCGGTCATTTAACAGTCTAAACGCCTCCTACTGTTAAATTTAAGATCGGTCGAGAATTAGCTGACAGAGTTTAAACGAAAGTTGTAGATCTTGATTTTACCTACGCGTGGATATAAAGAACGTCAAAAACGGAGCTCGTATGCGAGAGTTATGATTTTTCTAAGTTTGAAGGCTGACACGTCATAGGGGGTGACGTGGCACCACCAAAATTGGACACGTGGCACCACCAGAAGGTTGCCACATGCACCAACTCGGCGAGTAGGTCCTCCTACTCGGAGAGTAGGTTAGTCAGCACCCCTATAAATAGAGGTGTCGGGCATTCCAACTTCCTCACCCTTCAACCCTTTTCTTTCTCTCTCTAAACTCTCTCTCTAAGCCTCCCTAGCCCCCTAAAGCCTAGGGTAAACCCCCTAGCACCCGAAGGAAGCCCCGAGGCTCCTGGAGCCTCGAGAAAAGAGCCTTTCGGCTCGGGAACGCTGCTCCAGTGAAACCCGGTTTTCGAGAAAACCCGCTATAAGTGAGCTATGCCTACCCTATCTTTAGTATAGCTTATGTTTTAATATAGTAACGTTATTAGGAACTTATAATGAGTATTTGGGCTATTATTATGAGTTATATTGAGTGTTATTTAACGCTTATATAATAATAATAATAGCTAGACTATTAATTTGTCGCGGTTATCATTAGACTAAACCCTAGTGGTATTGATACTAGGTTTCATCAAGGGGTAATTGTTTTGAGAGTATCGAAGTGTTGTCCGAGTGATGAGTCACCACCTTCCCAGGTGAGTGCATAGTCCCTTTCATCTTACACATAGATATGAAGTATTTTAATATAAATTACGTGCTATGTGTGCATATTGTCTGAATACTTGCTGTCTATGCTGGGTGAAAGATTTTTATACATGTTTTAAATAATTTAAACTGTATATGTATTTTATATCTACAAAATGTGTTGGGTAAAACATGGGTAGATGAAATAGCTGTTTTGTGATAACACGATGGAAGACATCAATGTTGTCAGTAATCCGGTCATCTAGTGGAGTATAGATGATGACCATGGACGATACTAGACAGTCCGGTGGAACGCTAGCAGGCTCGTAACCTGTAGGTGTTTTTGAACTAGGTGCTCATTAGGTATTTTGAACTGAGTGTGTTCACTGGTATCTTTGAACTGAGTGTGTTCACTACGTATCTTTGAACTGAGTGTGTTCACTAGGCATCTTTGAACTGAGTGTGTTCACTACGTATCTTTGAACTGAGTGTGTTCACTAGGTATTTTGAACTAAGTGTGTTCACTAGTTACTTTTGAACTAAGTGTTTACCAGATATTTTGGACCGCGTGCTCAACAATTGTAATCTATAAGCTTTGGTAACGATGGACTTCGTGCCGATTCCTTAGGATAATCCTTAGGAATGAATGAACGAGAAATAGTTGATTATTAGGGTAGATCCTTAAGAGTAAAGAAGGTAATGGGGATGGGTAATTGGGTTTAATTGCTTGATTGTTTAAACATAATAATTATATTATTGTGGGTTGAAAACCCTATGTACTCACCAGGTTTCCCAACTTGACCCACTCAGTTTATTTATATCACAGGTGTTGATATGAAGTCACATTACACTGAGAGATTAAAGAGATGTAGATCAGTAGTGTAAATAAATGTAAGTTCTGTTTATGCTTATGTTTCTGTATTGACAAATGACATCCCAAATGTTTTAAAATGAATAAAATACGTTTCTTCGAAAATGTTTTAATAACGTATTTATCGTGTTTTTCTGGGAACAAATTCCGCAACATTTTTATTAAAAGTACTCTGATTTTTATAAAGCATAAACAAAATCTGTCTTTTCTGGCCGTGAAAATGGGGATGTCACAGTTGGTATCAAAGCATTAGTTTAAGCGAAGTAGGAATTTGTAGGAAATTTCTAGACTTATACTTAGAATGCTAAGCGATGATTGTGAGGTGTGAGCACTAGCTTATTTTAGGAATTATGCCTAAAATGCTTTTATGTGCTAAATGATTTATGATATGCGTTATAAGATCGGATCTATGGTCTGTTGCCGACCGGATCTGGAAACCTTATGTGTTTAGGATTCTAAACGTACGAATACGATATTAGAACTAGCATATAAACGTTTCAGAGTGATAAGGATGATTTAAACGTCAATCCTAAATAAAGATCTAGATTCACCTTATTCGGTGTATAGATCAAGATGGCAAGGACCCGTAGCGGAAACGTGAATGCAAATGAGAATAGGAACCAACCCCCAGTGGTTCAGCAAATACCTGTTGAAGAAGAAGTTGCACCTGAGCCAGTCACCATGGTTGGAGTTCAAGCCATGATTCGGGCTATGTTAGCTGAACAAAGGGAAGAAATGAGGCAGATGTTGAATAGGGACGAACCTACTATGCCCATTGAGCAACCCGAACCGATTCCTGAGCAATCGGAGGAAGGGAACTACAGCCGCCAAGTGAGTCAAGTGGAGACTCAAGGTGAACGAAGGGATGGCCTGGAGAGGAGAAATGACAAGGATGGGCGAATGTACAAGAATTTCTTGGGTGTGAAACCACCAAGTCTCTCAGGAAGTCCAAAGCCTGTTGAGATTATGGATTGGATCTCCGAGATGGAGATGGTGTTTGAGAGTTGCGACTATAGCGAGAAATAGAAGACTGTCTTCACAGTAAGACAGCTGAAAACTGGAGTCTTGAGCTGGTGGAAGCTATTGGCAGATACGATGCCATGAGGAGAATCCCTAAGGATGTCATTAGAAGAGTTTTTGGAACAGTTGAAAATGCAGTACTGTGCAGAGATAGATCTTATAGGCCTGAACAATGAGTTTCAGAACCTGAAGAAAGGGAAGATGAGTGTTGATGAGTACGCCACCGCATTCACCGAGAGGATGAAGCTATTTCCCTACTTGGTTCCTACTGAGCTCTCCAAGATTGATAGGTTTGCTAACGGATTACCCACTGACTTTGGCCCAATGGTCAAAATGGCAACTACCTTGAAAACAGCTGTTAGGGCAGCTAAGAACGTAGAGGCTCAGATAAGAGAAAAGGGTCTAGAAAAAGATAAGGCATGAGAGAAGCGGAAGTTTGAAGGATCTTCCAAGTCCAACAAGGAGAGAAAATTCTCAAAGCCCGGAGAAGGAGGTGAAGCAAGATGGTGTGATAAATGCAAGAAGAAACACTTTGGAAAATGCGGCGAAGAGGTGACATGTTTCAAGTGTGGAAAGTCTGTGCATTACGCCAATGAGTGTACATTCAACAAGAGGTTGTGTTACGAATGTAAAGATGGGGGCATCTTTCAAAGAATTGCCCAAAGAAGAATGAAGCAACAAGGCCAAACATGCCACCAAGGCCAAGGGCATTTCACATGATACTCGACGAAGCGGAAAACCATGCGAGGAATCAAGGATGAGGACTTCATATCCGAAGATCAGGTTATGCGATAAACATAGTTAGTATGATGTAGCCTATTAGAGGCATAATCTAGGGTGAAATTGAACACCTATGTAATAGTTTCAAGAAATAATAAAACCTTTGTTTTGTTATCCAATGTGTTAAACTGCTATGTGATTTTCTTGTATGGTGACTTGGAAAACTACGAGACAATACTTGGGACGAGTATGAGTAGGTGTGAAAGGTAGTAGATGTATATACTACTGGAAGCACAGGACTCACGCTTGGATCAGGGAAAGTCACAAGGTTACCAAGAAGCCAATAACTGATTTCGTTTTATTCAAGTATGTCATTACCATCATTTCAGTAATGACTAAAAAGACTGTTGATATTCCGACCCTAGTGGTCATATCAAATCGAGTCCGACTACGATGAGTATGTTATGTGGTTCAGAGAACCAAGTTCGATGTAGCACCGACTCAAGCCAGAAGAATTAATCAAAGTAATCAGTAGAGGTATCACGAAAAGTTGCTTGTAGCTAGAAATGCTACATGTTAAAATGTGATTATATCACATTAGACCATGAAGGAAGGCATATTCCATTCCGGAATTGGACTCTAAGAGACCTGAGTCTAAACGAGCATCACATGACGATAGCTCATAATTTGGAGTCTAACCTGAGATAGAAAGCTGGTGCACAATCGAGTACTGCTTACAGTCAATAAGTCTAAGAGATAGACTTGAAGGAATATAGAAGTTATAATTATTACCTAGGATGAAGAGATGACGTATGGGGTCATTATAAGAGCCCTGTTTAATTGATGATTCCGGGACGTAATCATCCTAAGGGGGAGATAATTGTAACGCCTGCAGATCCGGGCTAGACAATTTAGAGGAGATAAGTGTCGAAAATGACTTTTCGGCAAAAGATTATTTATAATAAATAGTATTAACCAAGTTTTAGAATATGTCTCAAGGTTTCCATACATATAAAGAACGCCTAAATCCGAGTTATAACGAAGAAGTTATGACCTGCCAAAGTTTTACGGCAAAACCGGCACGGCACTAGGAGACGTAAATAGTGAATTTATGATGGATGAATTTTTAGCCTTAGTGATCTAAAGGAAAGTCGTAGAATATGTTAAACCGAGAAAATCCATAAAAAGAACGCCTAAATCTGACTTCGTATGAGGAACTTATGATTTTTCTAAGATTCGGCTTAGCAGTGCATGACCTGAAACTCGAACTTTAGTTCGAGCGGTTTTTGGCTTACGCGACCTAAATGAGAGTTGAAGATATCATTAATAGGAACTCAACGGTAAAAAGATGGACGAAAACGGAGTTCGTATGAAAGAGTTACGAATTCTTCGCGGTCATTTAACAGTCTAAACGCCTCCTACTGTTAAATTTAAGATCGGTCGAGAATTAGCTGACAGAGTTTAAACGAAAGTTGTAGATCTTGATTTTACCTACGCGTGGATATAAAGAACGTCAAAAACGGAGCTCGTATGCGAGAGTTATGATTTTTCTAAGTTTGAAGGCTGATACGTCATAGGGGGTGACGTGGCACCACCAGAATTGGACACGTGGCACCACCAGAAGGTTGCCACATGCACCAACTCGGCGAGTAGGTCCTCCTACTCGAAGAGTAGGTTAGTCAGCACCCCTATAAATAGAGGTGCCGGGCATTCCAACTTCCTCACCCTTCAACCCTTTTCTTTCTCTCTCTAAACTCTCTCTCTAAGCCTCCCTAACCCCCTAAAGCCTAGGGTAAACCCCCTAGCACCCGAAGGAAGCCCCGAGGCTCCTGGAGCCTCGAGAAAAGAGCCTTTCGGCTCGGGAACGCTGCTCCAGTGAAACCCGGTTTTCGAGAAAACCCGCTATAAGTGAGCTATGCCTACCCTATCTTTAGTATAGCTTATGTTTTAATATAGTAACGTTATTAGGAACTTATAATGAGTATTTGGGCTATTATTATGAGTTATATTGAGTGTTATTTAACGCTTATATAATAATAATAATAGCTAGACTATTAATTTGTCGCGGTTATCGTTAGACTAAACCCTAATGGTATTGATACTAGGTTTCATCAAGGGGTAATTGTTTTGAGAGTATCGAAGTGTTGTCCGAGTGACGAGTCACCACCTTCCCAGGTGAGTGCATAGTCCCTTTCATCTTACACATAGATATGAAGTATTTTAATATAAATTACGTGCTATGTGTGCATATTGTCTGAATATTTGCTGTCTATGCTGGGTGAAAGATTTTTATACATGTTTTAAATAATTTAAACTGTATATGTATTTTATATCTACAAAATGTGTTGGGTAAAACATGGGTAGATGAAATAGCTGTTTTGTGATAACACGATGGAAGACATCAATGTTGTCAGTAATCCGGTCATCTAGTGGAGTATAGATGATGACCATGGACGATACTAGACAGTCCGGTGGAACGCTAGCAGGCTCGTAACCTGTAGGTGGTTTTGAACTAGGTGCTCATTAGGTATTTTGAACTGAGTGTGTTCACTAGTATCTTTGAACTGAGTGTGTTCACTACGTATCTTTGAACTGAGTGTGTTCACTAGGCATCTTTGAACTGAGTGTGTTCACTACGTATCTTTGAACTGAGTGTGTTCACTAGGTATTTTGAACTAAGTGTGTTCACTAGTTACTTTTGAACTAAGTGTTTACCAGATATTTTGGACTGCGTGTTCACCAATTGTAATCTATAAGCTTCGGTAACGATGGACTTCGTGCCGATTCCTTAGGATAATCCTTCGGAATGAATGAACGAGAAATAGCTGATTCTTAGGGTAGATCCTTAAGAGTAAAGAAGATAATGGGGATGGGTAATTGGGTTTAATTGCTTGATTGTTTAAACATAATAATTATATTATTGTGGGTTGAAAACCCTATGTACTCACCAGGTTTCCCAACCTAACCAACTCAGTTTATTTATATCACAGGTGTTGATATGAAGTCACATTACACTGAGAGATTAAAGAGATGTAGATCACTAGTGTAAATAAATGTAAGTTCTGTTTATGCTTATGTTTCTGTATTGACAATGACATCCCAAATGTTTTAAAATGAATAAAATACGTTTCTTCGAAAATGTTTTAATAACGTATTTATCGTGTTTTTCTGGGAACAAATTCCGCAACATTTTTATTAAAAGTACTCTGGTTTTTATAAAGCATAAACAAAATCTGTCTTTTCTGGCCGTGAAAATGGGGATGTCACACTCAGGTCCAAAAACTCCATTATCAACTTAACCACTTCAGCCCAAAGCATCCAGACCTCATGAAAGCTATGCTACAAGCTCCCAACTGATAAATTTGGTGACTTTATCAGTTTTCATGTCTTAATGGGACCTATTATTCAAAAATAACCATTAAGAATCTCTTAACTCATCTTAACTCATGCATGAGGAGTTCTAAGCGACCAATTTCTCATTTTTATGAATCAAGGTAACCCAATACACTTAAAAGGACAGGAGATTTGCTCTGGAGCTCACCAAACTCACAACGTTCCAATCTTGGGACATAAAACCCTAAAAATGGACTCAAAACAAGAACTAGCACAACAATGAGCAAGTTTCGAACTTGATACCTCTGGAAGATGCACCAACAAGTGTATAACTTAGATCCAAAAGCTAGATACCCAAGCTATTCTCTTTCAAGGCTCTTTCTTCTTCCAAGGACAAATATAACAAGTCTTCACCCCTCTAGATCCACATGAGAAAGCCACCAAGATTCAAACTCTATTCTTTCTGAAGCTAGATCAATAAGATTAGGGTTTGGATCCACAAACTCCAAGCCAAGCAATGCTTCCTCAAGGAACTCCTTCTTCCACCATATGCACCAAAAACTCACTAAATCACCAAAATGCTCATGAATCACTCAAATGGAGGCTTAAGGTCGATTTCTAGGTTTTAGAGGGATGAAGGCTGAAGATATTAGGGTTAGGCTATGAGATAAGGAGCTTAAATAGGGTCCAAGACCCTAAAATAGGGCTCAGGTCTGATCAGCGTATGCCCAACGTACATTTGGTACGCCCAACAAACTCCGAAGAACATTCACGACCACCCCTGGTTAGTACGCCCAGCGTACTTCCTTCTGCACTAGTACGCCCATCGTACGGTTTTTGTACACCCAGCATAACCGGCTAAGCCTGCAACCACCAAACTTATGAAGGTCATAACTTCTTCGTTATAGATCCGTTTCCGACGATCCTTATATCCACGGAAAGGTAACGAGAAGCCCTACACTTCTATCAACTTTATTACTCCTGAAGCCCACTCGAACTCAAATCCAAAGTTCATGAAAAGCCCACACCAACGCCTTTAACAATGCATTTGGGCTCTAAAGCACAAACCAAACTCTTTTATCACACAACTAACCTTACCCATATCCTAAAAAGGCCTAAACCTTTATCCTTCAAAGCCTCAAAACCTTCTCACACTCGGATTAAGGCCCACAGGCCTTAAATCACAAAACAATCCGAAACAGGATGTTACATAGTTGCTTGTGCTTATGTGTTTACTTGATTGCTTGTTTGATTATATATGTCGACATATTGTGATGGTTCAAGTTGAGGCGATCGTACTTCGTGCTTTAGGCCAAGATATTAGGTGCATGTCGGCTATGATCCGTAAGCACGGGAGAGGAACTAGTCGTGGACTAGAGGCTCAGGTGAGCGGTTAGGTTGAGGTGGTAAGCCAACATACCCAAGGGAAATCTAGTCTTTGTGGCTGTAGGCCTAGGGGCAATCCAATCATTGTAACTGTGGTCCTGATTTATGTGCATTGTGTGTGTATTGTGGTGTGTTGTATTTTGGGGAATTCACTAAGCTTTTGCTTACAGATGTGTATTAAATGTTTTCGAATTCACTAAGCTTTTGCTTACAGATGTGTATTAAATTTTTTGTATTTTGCCGTTTACATTTTATTTTATTTATTTATATTTTTTTATGATTTATATATATTTTTTGAAATTTCATTCGAATATATTTTTTGATGTTTTTTTATATTTTGTTCGTTTACATTTTTTTGACGTTTTTTTTTAATATTTTTATAGTTTTTATTTTTTATTTTTTTATTTTTTGTTAGAATATATTTTTAATTTTTTTATCTTTTCTTTTTTTATATTTTTTAAATCTTTTTATAAATATTTTTTTGTAAAAAAAATATAGAAAAGTTTGTTAAATGTCAGTATGATTAACACATATTAGATATAAAATTATTTATTATAATAGAGTTACTGTATAGGCTAACCGGAATTCGAAACAAGTGCCAATGGCTTCGAGTTCTAACTTTTTTATTTTTAGAATTTTTTTCACTCTGTTCTGAATAACAAATGCTAATCAAAATTCCTATAACTTAAACATGTGTATCAATGTTTTCGAATTTATTTTTTTATTTTTAAAAATTTTGCTCGTTTTCAAGTTATATGATTTCAAAGTAGTCATTATATAATTTGAAACATGTTTATGAATTTCGATTAGCGTATCTAGTAACCTTATTAAATAAATAATTTTTAACATAATCTATGTTGGTAATATTCACATTTAATGAACTTTTTTTTTACAAAAGATATTTAAAAAAATATAAATAAACAAATCGTAAAAAAATTAAATATATTCAAACAAAATGTCAAAAAATTATTCAAAATAACTTCAAAAAAATATATAAAAGAACTAAATGTAAAAAACATTAAACAATATATTCAAAAAAATGTCAAATAAAATCTAAATAATAAAAAATTTTAATAAATAAAATAAAATGTAAGCGAAAAATATAAAAAATAAACTATATATATATATATATATATATATATATATATATATATATATATATATATATATATATATATATATATGCTTAAGTTATTTTATCTGAACTAATTATTGTACATTTATCGTATGCTATAAGAATTACTAAGAGAATAAGTTGTTTAGCAATGCAAATACGTTCAAACTTACATGAATATCGTCATTTTCATGCATTCCACACATCGTTTTTCACTTATTTTCATTTTGACAGAATACGACCCAATAAAACATTCTGACAAAGATGAGAATAATAATAATAATAATAAGTGTATAATAACTTTATAAAAGATTTAATTAGTAAGAATATATGTTAATGATTATAGTTATGTAAGATTGAACGTATTTATATTTATCAAACAACATATTTTTTTTATTATTTTCATATCATACGATAGATATACAATATATGAAAGAAAAATAAAAATATAAAAAATAAGGGTAAATTTGTCGCTAAAGATGTGTAATTTTTTTAAACCAAATGTTTAAAGATTGAACAAGTGCTAATATGACTAAACCACATGGACCAAAACTGTAATTTACTCTAAAGTAAATATTGCTGTTTAATTAATTAGCTAACAAGAATAAAAACAATACAAATGACGTGGAAAGGAAAGAGCCACGAAATGCGACAGAATGAACAGAGAATATATTTTAATTAATCTCAAACCAAAAATCTTCCAACTAACCGACCACAAAACCACCGTTTAATTTTAAGTTGTAGTTTGAGTACTTGACAAAAGTTAATCTAAACTTAGTTTTTTGAATTATATTAAAAACCAGCAATTAAATTATAAAATATTATCATTTGTTGTAAAAAGAAATCTTTATTAAAACAAATAAATAAATTATTTAGTAATTTATAGCTTCAAAATCGTGATTACGATTCCTTAAACAAAGAAGTTGTAACAACTTTACAAAAGCCAATTTCCAAGAACCTACCCCTTTGTCCCCCGTTTTCTTCATATGTGCATGCACCATTCGATATTTGGATCTATATATATAATACATATATTTATAGATAATACACACACACACCCCACAAACTCACTTCAAATCATTCCAAATCTCCACTCATCTTTGAAGTTCGAAACCCTTCATCAAATCAAAACTTTGTTCTGTAAATCCGCCATGGAAGCACTCAATAGGTGCTCATCTGCTACTTCTTCTTCATCGGATTCATCAGACTCCTCACATTCGGGTCGGAAACCCCGAAACACTAACAAAACTCAAAGAATCAAGGGCCCATGGAGCTCTGAGGAGGACCGGATACTAACCCGACTAGTTGATTCATATGGAGCTCGGAACTGGTCGCTTATTAGTACCTACATAAAGGGTCGGTCTGGTAAGTCTTGTAGGCTCCGATGGTGCAACCAGCTGAGTCCCAATGTGCAGCACCTGCCATTTTCTCCGGCAGAGGATGAGACCATTTTGGCTGCTCACGCTCGGTATGGCAATAGGTGGGCTACCATTGCTCGGTTGCTCCCTGGCCGGACTGATAATGCGGTGAAGAATCATTGGAACTCGACGTTGAAGAGACGGCGAGTCGAGACCGACGCTACCACCAGGTCGGAGTCGGAGATGGAGCTTTTAAGATTCGGGACTACTTATACGTCGCCCGGGTCTGTGTGCAATGAGGATGCGGCGGCGGATGTAGATGATCCGATGACAACTCTTTCGTTGGCTCCACCGGGGATGGGCGGATATGGGTTGCCGGAGAAGAGAAATGAGAATCTGCCGGTGGAATTTTGGGACGTTATGAGAGGGGTGATTGCGAGGGAGGTCAGGGAATATGTGACGTCGTCGTTTCCTGAGACTTCTGGATTTCATTAACATTTGCTGGATTGTTTATTTACTTCTTTATTTGAAAATTCTTTTTATTTATTACTTGTTTTCTCACGCTAATTGAAAAATTCTTTGGCTGCTACTTCAAAATGTTCAATACAAATGTCTACTGAGTATAAGATACACTACGACATTGGCAATCCAATTGTTTTATGAAATAATTGAACACGGTAGAATGTCGAGATACATTCAATCGATTATATTTATTATAGTTAGGTATTCAATGGATTATATTTATTATAATCATGTATTATGTTGGTCCGTTTGATGAATGTAAAGTTTAATGATTATTTAGGTTATTGAGTCTAGGCAATATATTATTAATTTTATTTTAATTAAACTTTATTAATTATGAGGCCTAATTTTATATAATTAAATTAAACTTTATTAGTAAAAACCTCAAAATTATTAATCACTTATTTTAAATAATTTATTAATTAAAAGATTTTTTAGTTATATAAAATTATAATCATTGATTTACATAAATATGAAAAATTATATCACTTTATAATTTGTATTAATTTTATTTTAATTTTTTTTCTAATGTTTTTAGTTTAATGTAATTAGAGTGGAAAATTTAAAATGAATAATTAATAAGTTGATAAGTGACATGCATTAATTAGGAGACATAAAAGGGTGACAAATGACAAAAGAAAAATAAAATATGCATTAATTATAATGCCTAATTTTGTGACACATGTCAAAAAAAGAATAAAACTATTCTTTTATTAGAATATGAAATTGTCACCTCTCATCCTAATCATATAATATAGTGTTATAAAACAACATGTGAAAATAAACAAATACCAAATATCAGGTTATAACACCTCTAATTTTTATATCATCTTCTTTATTTTCTTTTTTTTGTTTGTTAAATAATTATAAAAAACAAATATAAATTAATAATAATAATAATAATGATAAAAAAATAGATTATATAAGTCCAAGGTTCAAATGATATTTTTTTTTGGAAATCAACTTTATAAGACAAATTTAGTTAAGGATTTAACTCATAAGAATATGGAACTCGAAGGGCCAAAACTGCCCAAACCGAAAACTTATTCTCTTCGGTTCGCACAATGGGGGTTGTAAGAAGCCAACATTCAAAAGAACATCGTTTCCTTTCGTTACCACAACAACGCCTGGTAACATAACGTGCAAAACACGCAGATCAGGGGCGATGTTCCAGGCTTGCAACAACGCTTTTTGGTATGTCACATCAGAATAACACCGGTGAGCGTTACTCACACAGTACACCATTAAGCTCCTAATAAAGTAAAATTTTAATATAAAGAAGTTACCAAATAAATAATTTATTAATAAAAATGTCTTTTTATCGAACAATATTAAATTCAACGTATTAGGGTTGCTTTTAATATAAACAGTGTCGACAATACAATTGTTTTCATATAAAATAATGTCCGAGTTCAATTTGTATATAAACTTAAATTGCAACAAATGGCAAACCAGTTAACAAAAATAGACAATCTACTATATTTTTATTGTCCACAATATATATATATATATATATATATATATATATATATATGTATGTATATACTACTTTACCCATTTCTCCAATATATAATAACTTACAAAAATACTTATGTGACATTGTTTCAATTATTTTTCACTAGCCAATTAGGATTTATTTGATTTATCTTTTATGCACCATGAAAGTGAGCTTTGTTGGATATGATATCGAATGTCACTATAAAAAACTCCTTCGGAATGATACATGTCATCAAGAATTTGAGGGAAAGACCTTTGAGGTGGTATGAACATGTCATGAGAGGTTGCCATTATCGATAATAAGAAAGGTAGAGTCAATGATAATTGATGATAAGAAAAAATGGAAGGATAGTACGAGACTTGACATGGAAAAACTTTCTTTTGTAGAGGACATAATATCGGATTGGGGCATAGAGGCACAAACCAATAGGGTTATGGGTAGCCTCCTCTCTTTTATGTTTTTGTTATTTTGTTAATATTTTTTATTCATGCTTTTTGTATATATGCTTGTATTATTATCATTCATATATACCTTTTGTTGCTCTTATTGACTTACACCCACTAGTTTGCCATTTGTTTGTTGCTTTTGCATGTTCACGAGGCGATATTGTTCTTTATAATACATCTAATGCTATTGGGTTATTGGTTTGCACATAACGGATGTCATTTATTTTGACAGTCACTCTTCCTATAATAAATACATGACTATCGACATCTACCTCTTATATTCTATTCTAATAAGATTCTATTGTATATAGTTTTTGTTTGTTGTTATCGGAGCACCTCCGACTACACTATTGACCAAAACCCATATATGTTATACTCTAATTATTATTTTATCATATATTCATTGTAATCCCCAAAAGTTTTTAAAATTCAACTCCATTTACTTCTAAGATTTTTAAATTTTTTACCATTATCTTTTAGGTTACATTACATCTTTTTGTCGAACACAACCAGGTTGTATATATGACAGTTTCAAATGAAAATTATGTTAGAAGAAGATAATGATAAAATTTCTAAAAATTTGGGAAGTCATCAAATTAGAAGTTGAATTATAAGAACTTTGGACGATTACAATGTCATGATACAAAAATAGCAGAGTATGGTGAGTTTTGATACTTAAGCTTATGATGTCGAATTATTACTACACTTAATTTTACATACTATCTAACTAGCTATTTGACTAAAGATAATGTACATTTTCGTAAATATTATAGCACAAACAGCCAGGTATCGATCTCAAGGAACGGATTCACTTATTTAATCTAATTGCTACTAAATTAACCTAAATGCCTAAACAAAACTTTAAAATGTATTTATCTGATTTTGTAAGTTCAGAAAAACTTAATTACTCAACTATCAAATTCAATCAATGACTAAAATCACTCTTGTTTAGTTCGAATCAACTTTTACTTAATGGTTAACTATTAATTATGGATAATTCAAGCTGGTTACCAATTAATATATTATTAGCAATTCAAGTCCAAATTTACTAATATGAAATAATTCATGCAGAGCTATGCACGGTCACACATAATTTAACACAAAATCAATTATTAATTATGAGTGGGGCTATGTAAGATTGATTTAAACAAACACAATTGTAGTCACAATATATGTTCTCCAGCACATCTAAACTTTATACTTTAATCACTTAAATAAGATTGGTAAGATCGTAGCTCTAGAAATTCAATGGTCACTAAATTACTAGGTGTCAATTTCATGCAATTTAATATTAACTAAGCTACACAGAACATGAATTTAAGCAATTTAAGTATCAAATTGTAACATGTTGGGTATTAATAATCAAACACAAGCATTCAACCAACTAGAAAAATCCATCATTCATTAACTAATCCATGAATTCAAGTTTCATCTAGCTAAACAGAGGTAGCTAGATTCAGCTACTCATGGTTGAAACCAAACACACAAATTCAATAATTAAAAACATAGTCAATTGTACCAAATTAAACTTGGAAGTTATAATCTTCAACTTCTTCTTCTTCCTTGGGTGCTAAGCTCAATTCCTTTGCCTTAAAGTCCTCCAGAAAATCGTTTTTAGAACCCTTTAATCTCCCCAAAAGTCTCCTCAACGTAAGCACCCAAGGTATATATAATATTCGTGATTTTTATACTCCACTTCGTGAATTTGGATGAATCCTTATCGGGCAAGAACTTGACTTCCCATGTACTTATCTTCTAGAATCACCATCTCCACGTCGTGTAAGTGAAGTCCACGACGTGAATTTAGCTTTTCGTTGGGATTTTCTTCTCGTTAATTCTTCAATCCTCCAATGTTCTGCCACTTGCCACTTTTGGTCCTTATTCTTCAACATTCCTCATTTTGGCTGCAAAACATAATTCAATATTATAAGTACCACTTATCTTTGCAAATAACCAAAATTAATCAAAATGTACTAAAATATTTCCTAAAAATGTGTATAAATATGGCAATATCATCTTATATATATATATATATATATATATATATATATATATATATATATATATATATATATATATATATATATATATATATATATATATATGAAAAAAAATAATAGGAATGGATCATTATGGACATCATAATTTTTTTTTTTCTGTTCACTCACATTTCGAATTTCGGATTCCGAACTGAAATTTCATATTTTTGAAAAAAATAATGTGGAATATCAAGAACAAATATGAAATTTGATAAACAATAAATACTTTATTTTTATTAAAATTTAATAAAAATAAACAAAATAACAAATGAAAGTATATACCTTAGTACCGCTGAAATAACTGATAAAGTTTTTCCTTTTTTTTTAATAGAAAAAACTCTTAAATCTAAATAACAAGTCTGAAGTTTCAAAGATAGTAGCCATTTTTAAATATTAAAAGTAATAATTACTTATATTAATAAACTCATTAATAATGGTTAATTGCAAAGAGTTTTGTAATAACCTTAAATATTATATAAATTGAAAAGAAAACAATAAAAGGATAAACATGAAAGTTGAATAATGCGTATGTAAAAGTTTTAAAATAATTATTCTGGGTTGAGGATGTCGGTTGAGAATGTGGGTTTGCAGAAAGGTGGCATTGTCGCTTGTTTGTGTGCGCTTCGGGGCCCCATTCCCGCTTTCTTCTTTGTCACACTTTTAGTCATGCTATAAACGTGTTTCAACTTTCAACTAATAACACATCCTTTTCTAAAACTAAAATATTCGAATGAATCCACTCCTATGTGGCTAATATATCATATGTATTTTCTCTTTCTCATAAATGACAATTTGGCTAACTTGGAATAATTAATTCATTGACATAATTAACTTTTACAAAGAATCACAACGGAGATCGCAAGCACATTGCCAGTGTCAAATTTCCAATTAATATTATTGTTATACTCAAAATATCAATTTTTTAATAAAAAATTGTAAAAAAAAAACGACTGAATGAGTCAACGTTTGTTAGTGGATTACTAGCAGGTTGGATTTCGGCCCACAAAATATTTAGGGTCCATTTGATAACAAGTTGACCGGTCAGCAATTTTGGTTGACTCGGTCCTAATCAGTCCGTTTGATAAAGCCCAAGAATTACTGACTCGGTCTGCAACAGCCGACCAAACTTCTTACTCGGTCAATCAAAAAAATCTGGTTTACTAAAACAGTGACACGATAATCCCCTTTCTACCCATCGTCACTTTCTTCTTCCTCAATCACTAAACTAGAACTCACTCATGCCACTCTTTCCTCCGTTCAGGCCACACCGTGCTCCTCCACCTTCATCGACATCCAACGACCCACCATCTCCGCTGACATCCTACGACCCACCATCTCCGCCGCAACAAGCAGGTCCGCGAATCTGAGACCTCAAGTCGATTTCTCCAAATCGTTTCCCACATCCCACTTCGTCCACAACCACAACTCAAAAAAGCTTCTTTGAGTTCGATTATAGATATCCCTGGCGGCTTCTTTGATTTCGATTAACTTGTAAGAATCTTGATTTCTCATATTTTTCACTGTTGAGTTCAATTATAGTTGTAAAATTCGATTAATAGTTAATTATTGCTTTGTTGTTGTTGAATTGTTTGTTGAATATTTCGATTAACTGTGAATTTTGGCTGATTTTAGTTGTAAATTAAAAGAAGTATACAATGAGCAGGTGCTTTTCCTCATATTGCTACTTACAAAAAAAGTATTTGTTTTGGCTGCTTTAGTTGTAAATTGAATCAGGTTTTGTTGAATCATAACTCAAGAAATTATGAAGTATTTGAACTCTAAGGAAATTAGGAGTTAGTACCTCCTGTACTTTTTAATGTTCTAGATTTGGGATTGAGATCTTTATGGCATCTTCATTTTTTATGTTCTTTTTGCATAGGTTTAATATATCATATATTTTAATTGCTTTTGTTCTATTTTTCCAATTATCCCAGAAAGATGATTTGTTTAAAGTTATTAAAATTGACCGTGTTCACTTGTAGCAAAGGAACACAAAGTCAATAGAGATCAAAATTTATTTGAAGAGACAGAATTCAAGCCTACAAATGATTTGTTGGTGAGGCTATAAAGCTGCAAGTGCAATTCTCATAGGATTTTAGCCTTTTCTTAAAAGATAGAAGTGAGGTTATTTGTAAGTTTTTTCGTTTAGGATTTAATATAAAGTTATGATGACCATGTAAGTAACTTGTGAGGTTTTGAATTAATATACATATCTTCCTCTTACATACTTGGTTTCTAAATTCTTTTTAATATATTTTATAAAAAGTTCTAATGTTAAAAACCATTTTTAAACCTTATATTATAAGTAAAGATTTTCTTAGTTTATATTGGATACATTTCAATTAAATATTTCATAAAAAAAAAATATACATTTTATTTGGCACAAAACAAACAGAAGGGTAAAATTGTCATTTTTATCAGTCAGCACTGTCAGTCAGATCTGTAATCAAACAATATGATCCAGGTCAAAGGCAGACGCAGTCAGATCTTCAGACCCAGTCAGGCCTTACTCAGTCAGATCTGGCTCAATTCTGACTGGCTCAATTAACAACTATCAAACAGACCCTTAGCTTGAATCTTAAATTTAAATGGGTTAAACCCAAACTCAAACAATTCTTCTTCTTTACCGGAATTATACCCGCCACAATCTCCATTTCTTTTTATAGCATGTTTCTTATGTTGAATAAATTTAGAGTTTCTCTAATAATCAATCTCCATCCCGGTAACTATTATTTGCAAATACTTTTATTGTATTAAATTAAATATCGAATTAAATATCTTCTCACAGTACAAAAGAATCACCAAAAGGTGTGTGCCACTTAATTGCCCATTTTCTCATTAAACTAACGTATGAATATATACAAAAAACTAGGTTATAGCCGTTTACAAAACTAAATAATTTTTTTTAGTAAAAACTTATACTTACATACATTTCTATGACTAAATCATTGTAATTTTTATAGTGCACGACTATAGGCATTGTAATTTTAGAAAATCTATAAAATTGTTAAATTTTCTTTTTTTAGTCCTAAAAACCAATGTACAACATTGGATCCCTTTAGAATACTATGAGAAAGATAGAGAACAAACACATATTCAGAACTTGATGACTTGAAGCTATCACTACAAGTTGGGAAAATGACTATTAAGGGTAACTAACTGTTGCGTTTGTTCTCATTTGTTCCCTTTCATTTTTTTTTTGTACTCAGTATACTATCGAACTTGTTGTTTGTGTTCACCATAACCCATTTGACTGACTTTTGACTTGTGATAGCCGGTCAAAGGATTATTATGGTGAACACAAACAACAAGTTCGATGGTATAGTGAGTACAAAAAACGGAAAGGGACCAAATGAGAACAAATGCAACAGTTGATTACCCTCCTGATTCATTTTCCCTTTACTTATTTACAGCAAATTCCACATCATCTCTTGTTGATATTAATGACTTTATGAGATTCATTCTTACTTCTCTTCAAAACATAACCCACGAAAGAACATTATTCATATATGTACAACTTTCTAATGCACTTGAATATTAATTTGGGGAATCTTGACTAAGCAGGTGCATTTCATGACTACATTTACATTTCCAATCAAATGATTTATCGTATCATGGATTCTAGACAAGTCTACAAACGAGTGGAATCATAAGTACCGTGATTTTTGAGTTTACTTAGCTTTAAGATCGAATTCATGGGATAAAATACAACTTCAATATGTACAATATCATGCAGCTTTTGCAGACACATCACCATAATATACCTTGAGGTAAACGTTTATGCTGATAGATATACCTCTCATACACAGTCATATCCTTTTCCAAAGAGGTGTTGACAGCTAACCACACTAAGCATAGCATAGACCATGTTTAACGAAGCTACCCCTCCGAAACGCTATTCATATATGTTATGGCCAAATAAGGTTGCAGTCTTTCATAATTTTGCAACTTTAATTTCATTTAACTTTTTGGGGAAAATGACTCAAGAGGGTAACTAACTGTTGAGTTTGTTCTCATTTGACCCATTTCCCTTTTTTTTTTGTATTAAGTATACCATCGAACTTGTTGTTTGTGTTCACCATAACCCTTTGACCGACTATTACAGGTCAAAAGGGTTATGGTGAACACAAACAACAAGTTCAATGGTATATTGAGTGCAAAAAAAGGAAAAGGACCAAATGAAAACAAGCGCAACAGTTAGTTACCCTCAAGAGTCATTTTCCCCTACAAGTTAGTTGACATCCTATTGAATAGACAAAACTACAAGTTTGGTCCCTGTGGTATTCAAAAAACCTTAGATAGGGTCCAAAAAGTTTCCAACTCGCATGGAAGGTCCAAAATCAAGGTTTTTCTATGTTTTTGGTCCCTAATACACTTGAAAAGTTGATTTTACTTTTTCATTTCTTTTTTCTATTTTATTTATTTATTTTGTTATTTAAATAATTAAAAATAAAAATAAAATCGCACCCAACCCTCTCTCTCTCTCTCTCACTCTCTCCTGATTCATACAAATACAGACAAGGCTAAATGAGATAAACATGAAGATTTGAACTAGATTCAACACAAACATACAAAAACGTCAAATTATTTTTCCATAGATAATCTATTTAATTAAGATTTAAAATAACACACAAACTCTAGATTTTTCATAGTTAATCTTGTGTTCATCTCACAGCTAAGCTACAAATGCCAGAAATTAGGGGAAATAAATCGATATCTTTCCTTAAAACACGAACAGACACATACACTCCAAAAGTCGATATATTGCCTTCAAACTTTGTTTCGCCTTCAGATCTCTCAACATATACGACGACATAGATAGACGGATTTTGATTCATGTTTTTGTTGAGATATGGAGTTTTCAGTGTCGCCTACCATGGAGGTTATCTTCGGATTTACAGAGCTACGGTTTGCAGCGTCGTCTTCGTCGATGTGTGTAAACCGACGATGTAGATCTGAGAAAGGGATGATCTAGGGTTTGCATCGATTATCCTTCTTCTCCAATGCTAGGGTTTTGTAAAGAGGTGGTGGTGTGATTGTAGGAGCAGGAAGGTGCACAATAGTGGTGCTGATGGTTTTGCTGCTTCATCCTTGTTTCAAATCTCCATCTCCTCCGATCAAAAGATAAAGTATGAGTTGATGAACCTTGATGCGGGAAACCTCATTTTGATTTGGAAGAGAAATGGGTTGTTGACAAAATCGAAGTTGGTGAGGTCGTCTTCATCGACATCAACACCAACCACCACCACACCTTTTGTGAATCATATTCCAAGATCAAGTCGTCTGTTCTTGAAGAATCCATACAAGCCCACACACAATTGGTCTCAAGCGATTCAAAGATAAGGGGATGAAGAGAATACTTGGTTGTTGGGATTAAACAAAGAAAAAAATGGGGCTTCAGATATGTTTATGAGAGCTAAAGAGATGGGGTAGATGAAAACAAGGGAAGAAGAAAAATAGGGGTGTGGGTGTTTTTTCTCTTATGTGTCGAGAGAGAGAGAGAGAGAGAGAGAGAGGGAGGGAGAGAGAGAGAGAGAGATTTTATTTTTAATTATTTAAATACCAAAATAAATAAAGAAAATAGAAAAAGAAACGAAAAGGGTAAAATCGACTTTTCAAGTGTATCAGGGACCAAAAACACAGAAAAACCTTGATTTTGGACCTTCCATGCAAGTTGAAAACTTTTTGGACCCTATCCAAAGTTTTTTAAATACCACAAGGATCAATCTTACAGTTTTGTCTATTGAATATTGAGTATAAAAGCTCAATTACACACACCACCCGGTAGAAAACAATACATTCTTTTAACCTAAAATTATATAAAATAGTGATTTAACTCCATCTTACATACTTATAAGCCCCCCCAAAAAAAGTTTGCCTTTGTATCACGAAGCCAAATTAAATCCATTCATAGCTTGCCTCCGCTGGATAAACATATTGTTTCATGGAAAAACATAATTTGCAATTAGTTAAATGCAATGCACTTTAATTGTAGTGGAGTCCATGGGTTCATTTTTCCTAGGTCTAGATATGAAGCCGCTACATAAAAACAAAAATAAATGGTAATTACAAGTAATTAGAAGAAACGCTTAAAGAACAAAATGAAAGAATCATACCATGATGGGAAATTTTCAAGGCCATTGTCTTGGAAGAACAACATGAGAAAACATATCAAATGGTTCCATATTGGCAACACATCCCTTTAAGTTTCCAGTTGTACCCTGGCATTGTTGGTGATTTTAGTGTCACGATAACATTTTGTGTAATTGGAACTTACATGTGAGCTAAAGGGCTTCATAATTTATACTCTAATATATGTTTGGGTATGTGCGGAGTGCACACATGTATAAGATCGAATTAGAAGCTGATTCGACGACAAGTCCGGGGTTCGGGGGCAACGCCCCTAGGTCCGGGGTTTCCAAAGGGCAACGCCCCTTTAGCTGGGTCTAGGGGTGTAACGCCTGATTCCTAGTATGCATTTAATTAAAATTTATTCACTTTTGTAGAGCTACTCGACGAGTTGGAATCCCCAAACCCGTCGAGTAGAAACAAGAATGGACGCAGGGTTAAAGTGATCTACTCGACGAGTTGGGAGCCCTGACTCGATGAGTAGGCCTGTCAGTATGAAAACCTAATTTTAAGGGTTTGGTACCCTATTTAAAGAACATAACACCCCTTTATTGCCTCCCTCATCGTCTCCCATTGTCCAAAAAATCCTAATCAGTGAGCTTGAGCTTTGTGTGAATGTGTGAACTATTTTTGAGTGATTTTGGTGTGATTTGAAGCTTGTATGAATAAGAAGCTAGAGGACTCCAAGAGAAGGTTGTAGATCCAGAAGCAACATCACATTTCCTTCACTTCCTGGTAATCAAGTCTATACCTTGGCCATTTGTTTTCTAGATCTTCTTATGGGGTAGTTAGGGCATTTTGGAGTGCATGTTGGAACCATTCATGAGTGCAAGCATGAGTTGGTGTATCTACTACAGATCTAGGTCCTTGAGGGACTCCAAAAGGTGCCAAATTTATGGCCATGGGAGTCCCATGCACCTTATGAACCACCTTTTTGGACCTTTTGAGCTAGAAACCCCATGCATACATGTAAAATTGGAAACTTTACGTGACATAAGGACCTTAGGGGTCCAGATCTATGTTTTGGAAGTGATGAACCCAAATGGAATCGACTGAATGGATTAAGGTCTTGGGGGACTCGACGAGTTGTTTGTGCGACTCGGCGAGTCGGGTAGCGATTCCCTAACTCTATTTGTTGATGAGTGAACTCGTTGAGTCTAGGAGATGACTCAACGAGCTGGACATAGTTTTGGACTTGGAGGTTGAAGAACTTGACGAGTCCAAGGAAGAATTAGACGAATTAAGTCAGGTTGTCCCGATTTTGAGTAAGTAGAACCCGACAAGTCTGAGGATGACTCGACGAGTTTACTCGCTTAATTACGACTATGAGTAGACAGGGAACTTGGCGAGTCGGGGGGATGACTCGGCGAGTTGCATCGTGATTTTAGGGTTCTTGAGTAGCAAAACTCGACGAGTTGATAGACCAAATCGGTGAGTCGAGTCAACCAGAATGTTGATTTTGACCAGGGGTAAAATGGTCATTTTACCCTTAGAAGGATTTTTAGTTTGATTTATTGTTTATTGTGAAATTATAGTCGGGGAGTCATGGGAGCAGCCAACAGAGATTCCTCACGTGAGAGTTTCAGCACCCAGTTTGAAAGTTGAGTTTTCCTCCAGTAGAACGGGTCTAAGTCACTGTGACAACCCGGAGTTCGTTTCAACATTTGTAACCTTTTCCGTTAATAAATTCGTCGTTTTTGAATTCGTTCCGTTTACGTCATTAAATTAAGTCATAAATTGAGATTTGCTAATATGACTTAATGGGTGTCCAAACACAATTAGAACTCATAATAACACCCCATTTTAGTAATCGGAAAAAATTTTAGAATCGACCATATCGGGTTACGGCAACTTAATCGGGTGCGACCAAAAGCCACGTCTAACGTCGGTATCGGGTAGAATTCCACCGTGTCCCGAACTTAGAACCTATTTAAAGCCCAAAAGACTTCATTTTGAAGCTTTATGCTGATTTTCAAACTGCTTGTATTCTCAGGTCCGTATTAGACAGGTACGCAATGATCCTTTTGGCGAAGACGGAGTACGTAGAAGACACGTCTTAACTTTTGTTCATGTATATACATATGTATCACACTTGTAACACTTGGTTTTCAAACAAATGTAAACTTTTATATGTAATGTAATGGTTATTTACTTTGCTTACTATGTACATTGATTATGATATTCAACATGAAGTCACCTCCACCTCGGAACGTTTCCGCCCTGGGTTTCGGGGTGCGACAGATTGGTATCAGATCCCTTGTTTATAGTGAACTAAGTATACCAAACCTTACATGGTATAAGACTATAAACACTAAGGGGCCTAAGTGCTCTGAACTAAAAGTATACTCTAAAATATAAGTATTTTCAAAAAGTATATAAGTATACCTAACCGTCGAAACCCGTAACTACAAGTAGAACAAAGCATAAGTAAATAGGTGTTGTATGCTGCGGTTAAACCTGAGCAGTTATGTAGTCGTGTCTAGGATCAATATAGCCTGGCCAACTATATTCATTCGAGACACGGCCAACATATGCTTGGGAGTGACTATAGTGTTCAGCATGCCTAAAACTTACCCAATACCCAAACAATGAGCCGTCGTCGCAGCGAATCACGAAATACTATGGGAGTATTTCTAGTGCCAACTTCGTTAGAGAAATCCTCATTTCAACATTGTTCCTCGATCATTCTTTTAGCGATAATTTATCTGCTTTGATAACTCATTCCTACTTTATCGCTTAATAGAATTCAATATATGTCATATCTCTTGATTCAATTCAGAGGACTTACCATCCTCTCTTTCCTGATCTTTATAGATCAAGATGCCTCTAAGAAAAAGACCCAGTTCAAAGAACAACAATCCTCCTCCGCCGCCACCTCCTCCCCAATTTGATCCTGTAATGTTCCAGGCAGTTGTTACTGCCGCAGTAGTAGCCGCCATGTCACAAATGAACCCCGATGGTTCAGGTGGTGGTCCCCAGCCCCAAAACCAGGAAGGTAGCCAGGGACACCGAAAGGAGTGTTCCTATAAATATTTCATGAACGCGAAACCCACGTCCTTCGATGACACTGGAGGTGTCATTTCCCTCACCCGATGGTTCAAGAAAATCGAATCTATCTTTGAAATTTGTGCTTGTTCGGAGTCTGATAAGGTGAAGTTTGCCGCTTGTACCTTCAATGATAAAGCCTTGACTTGGTGGAACGGCCGAGTCAAATCCTTAACTCTACCTGTAGCTAATGCTATGGGTTGGGAGGCCGTGAAGGAACTTCTTCTAGCTGAGTACTGCCCGCGGGGCGAGATACAGAAATTGGAACATGAACTCTGGAATCTAAGGATGAAGGGTTCCGATATTGTAGCCTATAATTACAGATTCGATGACCTAGCACTACTCTGTTCGGGATTGGTTACCCCAGAGAGTAAAAAGATCGAGAGATTTATCTGGGGGCTGACCCAACCGACCAAAGGAAATGTCTTAGCTGCAAGGCCGGATACATATGACAGCGCCAAAAGTTTAGCCCAGACCCTGATTGACCACAATGATGATGTTGAGGAAACAACCACCACTCTTGAACCAACCAAGAGGAGTGGTGAGAAAAGAAAGTTTTGGAAGAAGAAGAAGAGTCAACCTTCTCAAGGATCCTCGAAGAAACAACAGAGTGTAGCAGTCCATGCTGCTACTACCCCTGTTGCTGCTGCTTCTGCTGTGGGATCCACAGCTCAAACACCTACTAGTAGGTATGCTGGTAACCTTCCCCAGTGTGAAAAGTGCAAATACCACCATAACACTGGCCCCTGCCGTGAACTGTCATGCACCAACTGTGGTAAAAAGGGGCACACGATCCGATTCTGCAAAGCACCAGCCCAATCAGCCAATTAATCTTTTGGAGCAGGTGTTGGTCAAACCTGCTATAATTGTGGAGAAGTTGGGCATTTCAAGAGAAACTGCTCCAAGAAGGCAACAACTGATAACACCGGGAGAGTCCTAGCCATGGGACGAGAAGAGGCAGTCGCCGATCCCACCGTTGTCTCGGATACGTTCCTTCTCGACAACTCTTATACTAGTATTCTTTTCGATTCGAGTGCCGAAAGAAGCTTTGTTAGTCATTCGTTCAAGCATAACCTTAAACATAATCCCCAACCATTAACCGAAACATTTACCGTCGAAATGGCTAACGGTGAGAAAGAAAACGCTAGCGATATCTTCATAGGTTGTACTCTTACCTTGAACGACCATTCTTTTCCCATTGATCTTATGCCAGTCTCCATAAAGAGCTTTGATGTTATCATCGACATGGATTGGTTGAGTCCCAATCATGCTGATATCCTTTGTTACGAAAAATTCATTCGTCTCAACCTCCCCTTTGGTCAGACTCTCATGATCTATGGCGATAACCTTAGCTCCAATCTTCGTATCATTTCCTGCATCAAAGCTCAAAAGCTTCTGCGGAAGGAGTGCCAAGCATTCCTAGCCCATGTCATTAACGAGAAATAGGAAGTTAAAGACCTCGCGAGCATCCCCGAAGTCTGCAACTTTCCTGACGTCTTTCCTGAAGAGCTCCCGAAAATTCTTCCTGAACGTCAGGTTGAATTTCGCATCGACCTAATCCCTGGAGCTACCCCCATAGCCAAGTCTCCATATCGCTTAGCTCCAGCAGAAATGCAGGAGTTATCCAGTCAACTCAACGAGTTACTCAGCAAAGGGTTCATCAGACCGAGTTCCTCACCCTGGGGAGCTCCGATTTTGTTTGTGAAGAAGAAAGATGGATCCTTCCGGATGTGTATCGACTACCGTGAGCTGAATAAGTTGACCGTCAAGAACCGATATCCTCTTCCTCGAATCGATGACCTCTTCGACCAACTTCAAGGAGCCAGCTACTTCTTGAAGATAGACCTTAGTTCAGGGTACCATCAACTACGAGTTCATGAGAGTGATGTTTCCAAAACAGCTTTCAGGACTTGGTATGGACACTACGAGTTCGTAGTAATGCCCTTCGGTCTAACCAACGCACCGGCAGTGTTCATGGACCTGATGAACCGGGTGTGTCGTCCCTTCTTAGACAAGTTCGTCATCGTGTTCATTGACGACATACCTGTCTACTCCAGAAGCGAAGAAGATCACAAACAACACTTAAGATCAGTGTTGGAAACCCTTAGATCCGAAAAGCTGTACGCGAAATTTTCCAAGTGTGAATTCTGGATTCAGAAGGTAACTTTCCTCGGCCACGTGGTAAGCGAAGAGGGTATTCATGTGGATCCATCCAAGATCAAGGCGATAGAGAATTGGTCGGCACCGAAGACACCCACAGAAATCCGTCAATTCTTGGGTCTCGCCGGCTATTATCGAAGATTTATTCAGAATTTTTCCAGAATCGCCAAACCTCTAACCACTCTGACACAAAAAGGTGTACCCTTTTGTTGGAGTGAAAAACAAGAGACTGCGTTCCAAACATTAAAGCAAGCCTTGTGCAGCGCGCCCGTTCTGTCCCTACCCGAAGGGACAGAAGGCTTCGTTGTCTATTGTGATGCGTGTAATCAGGGCTTAGACTGTGTGCTTATGCAAAGAGGAAAAGTAATTGCTTATGCCTCGAGATAGCTGAAGGCACACGAGGTCAACGATACCACCCACGACCTGGAGTTAGGGGCTGTAGTCTTTGCACTGAAGATTTGGAGACATTATCTCTACGGAACCAAGTGTATGATTTTCACTGACCATAAGAGCCTGCAGCACATCTTCGATCAGAAAGACTTGAACATGAGGCAACGACGATGGGTAAAGCTACTCAGTGACTATGAGTTCGAGATCCACTACCATCCCGACAAGGCCAATGTGGTAGTAGATGCCCTTAGCCGAAAGGAAAGTTCGAGCCGCAAAGTGAAGACCCTGACGATGACTATCCATTCCCATTTATCCATGCAAATCCGAGAAGCCCAATTAGAAGCCCTCAAACCCAAGAACGTGTCAAGCGAAGCCTTGAGGGTAATGGATAAGAAACTTGAGATCAGAGGTGACGGAGTCTACTGTTTCATGGACTGAATCTGGATCCCAAAGTTCGGAGGATTCAGGGAGATTGTCATGGAGGAAGCACACAAGACTAGATACTCTATTCACCCAAGTTCGGATAAGATGTACCTGGATCTCAAGAAACAATACTGGTGGCCAAACATGAAAGCCGAGATCGCTACATTCGTGGGCAAGTGCTTGACTTGCGCCAAAGTGAAAGTCGAGTATCAGAAACCCTCGGGTCTGCTCCAGCAACCTGAGATACCTGAGTGGAAATCGGAGATGATTACCATGGATTTCATCACCAAGTTACCCAAATATCCGAGTAGGTACGATACCATTTGGGTAATTGTCGATCGTTTGACAAAATCCGCTCACTTCATTCCGATCAAAGAATCATTCAAGATGGAAAGACTCACGCGACTCTACATCCAAGAGGTAGTCCGACTGCACGGTGTACCTGTGTCCATTATCTCTGATAGAGATAGCAGGTTTACCTCCAAATTTTGGCAGTCTCTCCAGAAGGCTCTTGGAACTAAACTAGACATGAGCACGGCCTATCATCCTCAGACCGATGGACAAAGTGAGAGAACTATCCAAACCCTGGAAGACATGCTTAGAGCATGTGTCATCGATTTTGGGAAGTCGTGGGACACACATTTTCCTTTGATCGAGTTCTCGTACAACAATAGTTACCACACCAGCATCAAGGCTGCCCCGTTTGAAGCCCTCTACGGTCGCAAGTGCAGATCCCCTCTGTGCTGGGCCGAGGTAGGGGACACGCAGCTAGCTAAGAGTCAAGTCCCCGACAGTGCTCTCACTGGTCCTGAAATCATCCGCGAAACCACCGAAAAGATCATCCAAATCCGGGAACGATTGAAAGCTTCACGAGATCGCCAAAAGAGTTACGCTGATAACCGACGGAAACCTCTGGAGTTCCAGGTTGGAGACCGTGTCCTGTTGAAGGTCTCGCCCTGGAAAGGCATGATACGCTTCGGAAAGCGTGGGAAACTTAATCCAAGGTACATTGGACCCTTCGAGATCCTCTCCAGGATCGGTCCTGTAGCCTATAAACTTCGATTACCCCATGAACTCAGCAACATCCATCCCGTTTTCCATGTTTCTAATCTTAAGAAGTGCTTATCCGATGAAACCCTCGTGATTCCCCTAGATGAGATCTAGATCAACGAAAACTCAAACTTTGTGGAGGAACCGATCGAAATCATGGATCGAGAGATCAAACGCACGAAACAAAGTCGCATCCCGATAGTGAAGGTTCGCTGGAATGCCAAGCGGGTACCGGAATTCACTTGGGAGCGTGAAGACTGGATGAAACAAAAGTATCTGCATCTCTTCCTAGATCCATGATTTGTATCTTAATTCTGAATTTCAGTACGAAATTCCCTCTGACGGGGGGATAATGTGACAACCCGAAGTTCGTTTCAACATTTGTAACCCTTTCCGTTAATAAATTCGTCGTTTTTGAATTCGTTCCGTTTACGTCATTAAATGAAGTCATAAATTGAGATTTGGTAATATGACTTAATGGGTGTCCAAACACAATTAGAACTCATAATAACACCCCATTTTAGTAATCGGAAATTTTTTTAGAATCTACCATATCGGGTTACGGTAACTTAATCGGGTGCGACCAAAAGCCACGTCTAACGTCGATATCAGGTAGAATTCCACCGTGTCCCGAACTTAGAACCTATTTAAAGCCCAAAAGACTTCATTTTGAAGCTTTATGCTGATTTTCAAACTGCTTGTATTCTCAGGTCCGCATTAGACAGGTACCCGATGATCCTTTTGGCGAAGACGGAGTACGTAGAAGACACGTCTTTAACTTTTGTTCATGTATATACATATGTATCACACTTGTAACACTTGGTTTTCAAACAAATGTAAACTTTTATATGTAATGTAATGGTTGTTTACTTTGCTTACTATGTACATTGGTTATGATATTCAACATGAAGTCACCTCCGCCCCGGAACGTTTCCGCCCTGGGTTTCGGGGTGTGACAGGCACCAAGGCCGGCCTACATATGTATGATTAGTAGCCGAGTGTGGGCGGAGTGTGACAACCCAAAAATTTCCGTTAGTTTTAACGTCGAAATTAAGCACGTCAAAAATTAGCCAAGTTTATCCCAAAATATTTTTGACCGTATTTAAACCCGTTGGAATATTTTAAATAATACTCGTCAAACGAACCAAAATTAAGGAGGTATAATTTTAAAATGTTGCCGTGTTTAACGGTAGTCGTGAAAAACCCCGTTCGCGGTTGGCGTCAGGTGAACCTGCAACCAGGCCATAAACTCCACCCTATATAAGGGTTGAGTGGGTTTCATCCCACCCTTTTCCCCACCTTAGACACTTTCTCTCTCTACAAATCGGGTTTTGGTCAAAAATCGCCCCTTCGAGCTCCAAACCGGTAAGTTAACCTTCCTAGCTTGTTGTTTAGCTATTTTAGCTTGCAAATTCGTGGCTTAAGCATCCAAAAACCCCAAGAACAAGAGTTTACGGTCTTGGGAGCATCCCAAAACCGTAAACACCTTGAAAGAGGGTTTTGGTGCCCAAAAACCCTTCCAAACCACTTCTAATGCTTAGCAATGACTTAGAGGCTTGCATGAAAGGACTTAGAACACCAAAATCGTAACAAATGGGGAGTAAACATGAGTTTACGGTCTAAGAGCATCCTTAGACTATAAACCCATCTTCAAGGACCATAAACACTTATTTAGGTGTTAAGCTGCCCCTCAAACACCTCCAAAAGCTTCCATGAGTGCCTAGAGCCTTGTAATCCTTCGTTTGATGCACCAAAACATAGGATTCATGGACAAACATGAGTTTACTACCATAAACTCATGTGTTTAAGGTAGCAAACTCCCCAAGAACACCTTCATAGACCGTAAACACCTTTCCAAGGTGTTTAAGTGCCTTTAACACCTTCCTATGCTCTTGTAAGTGACTAGAACCTTGCATGCATGGGTTAGAACCACCAAACAACAAAAGGAATGGGCTAACATGAGTTTACAACCGTAAACTTATGTGTTTACGGCCACAAACTCCTCAAGGAGTGGTCATGAACCGTAAACTCCCTAAAATGGTCCATATGAGGCCTTAAGCCCTTCCTATGACCTAGAATTGAACCTAGCCTAGTTCCACAAGTGTTATAAGACCTTAATGCATCCAAGAGCACACCAACCATGAGTTTACGGCCGTAAAATCATGGGGATATGGTCTTAGGGCCGTAAATTCTATAAAGAGTTTACTCTTGAAGAGTAAACTCCATATCTAAGCCATACACTCCCTTATCTGTAACCCAATAGCCTCCTAGCACTTGACCAAAGTGTTTTTCCGCACATTAGGATGCTTATACGTGTTTAATTAGTATTATAATTACTAATTCTATGTAAACATATGTCATCATATGTTATTAGGTCACTAAGTGTGTTCAAGTCTTTATTTGACACCGAGCACCCAATCGGCACCTCCATCCGATCCACTTACAACAGGTGATTCATACCCCTGAATTAACCTTTTAAATGTTTTTACATGCTTTTATGAGGGGGGGGGGGATACAAGTTAAAACATGCTAGTTATAATATCAATCATATGTGGTTAATAACCTGCATGCACAAGGATTTATCACACTTTCAGCTGTTTTACCGAGTATAACACTATAGATGGTTTTCCAAAACGTCTTTACTTATTTAAATATTTTCTCAAAATGTCTCTCATGCTGTATGTTTTACTTCTAAACCAGTTACAACAGTGTTTTAAACAAAGGTTTTCTTTACTTATATTGTGTTATCAAATTTATATTCAAAACGTGTTTATGAACGGTTTTCAAGCTTGTTTTACAAAGTAGTATCAAGTCGCAATTGTTTTAAGTGTAAAGGTTTTCCAAAGGTTTACCAAAGTTTTCGCCAAAGTTTACTTCTATATTCTTATTTCGTTAAATGCATGGCTGCATTTGTATAGTTATATAAATATTGTTTAAAGGACTTAGGAAGGCTAATTCGCCCTATTTCCTTTTCCTTGTTGGGATGTGGTCTGGTGGGTATCGGATATCCGTCCGAAGGTCGTTTAAACATTAGTTATATACCATGTATACATATATGTACATAAAGGCTCTATCTCTCTCTCTCTCTCTCTCTCTCTCTCTCGCTCTCAGCCAGTGCATCGCCTTGGGTAGTAAAGGCCTCCCTCTATTATTCATGTTCCTGAAACCCTAGTAACTATTATAGGAATAGTTAGGAGACTCTATCTCTCACTCTATCTCTCTCTCTCTCTCTCTCGTACTTTAGAATGTGACACACTATTTCCCTCTACGATGCTTCATTGCGTCAATGCCGTGTAACCAGAGTCTCCGGGAAGGAGAGCGAACATCATGTGTATAGATCTATACGGGACTGACACTCCCACACCCTGACTACTAGCTACAGTCCACGCCGGTAAGGCCCATGGGTGACATAAAGCCACTACTACTACTGCCACTACTTCTACGCGTGACCTGGAGGGTCATCGGATACTCTATCGTCGATCAGCATGGTTACATGCGAGTTCACATTCACCCTTTGTTTTAGACCTTGCTAGTTGTATCGTTCATTTGATACTGTCTGGGGTCTGTGTTTCTTTTTTTTAGACCTTGCTAGCCGCATCGATCATTTGATACCGTCTGGGGTCTGTGTTTCCTTTTGTTAGACTAAGCCAGGCGTATCCTCCATTCGATACTCTCCTGGAGTCTATGATTTCCTTTGCCTTAGTCAATAGTATTTTTCTGCTAAAGCATATGTTATTTTCCCCCATTATTTTTACTAGTGATGTTCTCCTACTTTCTTCAAAGTTAAATACTGTATTTTGGTAATGATAGTATTTCAGGGAAAAATTCTCTTTAAAACATAACACTGTCGAGTCTTGGTAGAAGACTGTTTTTAATTAGAAAATATAGGATTTTCTTGAAAGGACGCTAATACACCGTAGATTCTAAACTACTACTTTTCATAAAGTTATTTTGAATAAAATACTTACTTACATAAATGACACTAAATGCTTTTGAACTCACCAGCATTTATAAAAATGCCGATACTCGCTTTCAAAATAACTTGTATTCTCAGGTCAGCAATAGACAGGTACATCTCAGGAGCTTTTTGTGAAGTCAGCCTAGAACCGAGTTGCATATATGTATTGTTCTGTAATTACTATGATATTACTACAACTTGTAACCGATGTAAAACTATTACTATTAATGCAATGGTTGTTATACTTTGATTACTATACTGCATATGTTGTGATACTTGACATGACGTCATCCACCCCAGAACGTTTCCGCCGTTCCGGTTTTGGGGTGTGACACGGAGCCCGTATCTCATAGTTTTATTTGAGTTTGGATATATATAACTGAATGATAGATTTAGTTGTACTTTTTGTCTGTGTGATACTTATATGTGTGTTTAATAGTAGAGTGTGGGTGGGGCTTGTATCTCATAGCAGCCGAGTGTGGGCGGGGCCAGTATCTCCTAGTTAGCTGAGTGTGGGCGAGGCCCGTATCTCATAGTCAGTGGAGTGTGGGTGGGGCCCGTATCTCCCAGACAACAGAGTGTGGGCGGGGACCGTATCTCTTGGTTGCATGTTATATGTGTATGGTATGTGTGTTTAATTTATTGCTAATAAATTAATTTTTTTTATAGTACATGTGTTTGATTTTTATAAGATAAAATCTGTTTTTGCGTTTTCGTAAGATATTTATGTTTTCGCATGAACCTACTTCTATATATATATATATATATATATATATATATATATATATATATATATATATATATATATATATATATATATATATATATTGTAACGCCCGTAGATCAGAGCTAGTCAATTTAGAGACGATAAGCGTCAAAACTGACTTTTTGATAGAAGATTATTTAGAATGAATAATCTTAAATAAGTTGTAGTATATGTTACAAGAATTCCGTACATATAAAGAACGCCAAAATCCGAGTTATAACGAAGAAGTTATGACATGTCAAAGTTTCGCGACAAAACTGACACGACACAGCGCGACGTAAAAAGTGAATTTACGTTAGAGTGATATTTAGCCTTAGCAATCTAAATGATAGTCGTAGAATACGTTAAAGCGAGAGCGTGCATAAAAAGAACGCCCAAATCTGACTTCATATGAGGAAGTTATGATTTTTCGAAGTTTCGACATAGCGGTATGCAGCCCGAATACTCGATTTGAGACCGAGCAGTTTTTAGCCGAAAAAATCTAAATGAGAATCGAAGATCTCATTAATTGTAGTAAAACGATAAAAAGATAGGCGAAAACGGACGTCGGATGAAGAAGTTATGATTTTATAACGAAGTTTTCTGTCCCGGCCTACTAAAAATAATTAATAAAAATAAAAGTCAAAATTAGCAGACGAAGTCTAAACGAAAGTTGTAGAATGTAGTCTCACCTACGCGTGGATATAAATAACGTCGAAAACGGAGTTCGTATGAAGAAGATATAAATTTCCGAAGTTTATTAAATATTTAATATTTAAATTTAATTCTAAATCTTGGTATTATCCGAAGAGGAGTCATCGGACTCATCCGAAGTACGCCCAACGTACTGTTGTACGCCCCGCGTACCGCGAAGCATGACGCACGTCGCACTCAAGTGACTTCGGATACGTAAGCAATGACGATTTCGGACCAGTACGCCCCACGTAACGCCGTACGCCCCGCGTACTCCGAGGCTCCAGCCTCCGATAAATAGGATGCGAGGGCAGCCGACTCAATTGCTCTTTTTCTCTCTTCTCTCTCCCGTTTTGCATCGTTTTGCGTGCCAAAAGTACCCCGAAGCCCCGATATCATTACCGAGCCCCGAAGCAAGTCCCGAGGTCCTGAAGATCCCGAGAAGTATGATTCCCGAGCCGAAGCTCTGCCCGCGGGAAGTTCGATTTTTGTGGAGATCTTCCAGATCTACCGAAGAATACTACTTCTACAAGCCGTAGTGCTGTCCGATCATCTTCTAATCAAGTGAGTGTATACTACCTTTCATAAACACGATAGTAATACAAGTATGGTTTGAGTGTATTAAGTATATTGTTGTTTATATGGGTGAGTGTGTAGTTACTTTCTTCTAACACATAAATATGAAGTATTTGCTATGAAATACGTGCTATGTGTTTATATATTATTTGTCTATTTGAAATGGGCGTGGAATTGATGTTTTATACAAGTGTTAAATGATTTAAACTGTGTAAGTATTTATATCTACGAAAATGTTGGGTAGAACTTGGGTAGATGGGATAGTTGGTGACTATGGAGTTAACGCCTATTATATAAACCTTGGCGACCATGTGACTTCGTGCCTATTTGATGAACCTTGGCGACTATGGAGTTAGCGCTTGTTGAGTAAACCTTGGCGACTATGGAGTTAGCGCTTGTTGAGTAAACCTTGACGACTATGGAGTTAGCGCTTGTTAAGTGAACCTTGGTGACTATGGAGTTAGCGCCTGATAGCTATGGATTTAGTACTTGATAAATAAACTTTGGCAGCAATGGATTTCGTGCCAAATTCCTTAGGAATAAATGAATGAAGGATAGTTGGTTCTTAGGATAAAACCTTGAGAAGATAATGGGGATGGGTAATTGGGTTGATTGTTTGCTGATTAAATATACCAATTATATTATTGTGGGTTGAAAACCTTATATGCTCACCAGGCTCCCAAGCCTGACCCACTCAGTTTTCTTTTCATTACAGGTAATGGCACAAGGGTATAAGTTGGCGGACTTGACGAGAGATTTTGGATTATAGATCAGTAGTTATAAACAACTATTGTAAGGTCTATTTTATATTATTTATGCTTTTGGTCTGTATCGAACATCCCAAGGTTTTATTATTTAATGAAAATAAATTCTCTTTGAGAAATGTTTGGATAAATGGTTATCATATTTTTGTTTTTGGGAACAAATTCCGCAACAGTTTTCTTTAAACGATTACTCTGATTTTAAAAACAAATCATAAACAAATCGGTCGTTTCTGGCCGTGAAATTGGGGATGTCACAGTTGGTATCAGAGCATTAGTTTAAGCGAACTAGGAATATGGATTTATTTCTAGATTTAAACTTAGAATGCTAAGCGATGATTGTGAGTTGAGTGTGTCCATTATATTTTAGGTAGCACACCTAAATTGACACAGACACTAGTTTATTTTAGGAAAGATGCCTGAAATGCCTTTAAGTGCTAAATGTTATATGTTATCCATATATGATATTATTTGTTCGGATCTATGGTCTGTTGCCGACCAGGTCTGGAAACCTTATGTGTTTAGGATTCTAAGCGTACGTCTACGATATTAGAACTAGCATGTGAACGTTTCAGAGTGATAAGGAGATTTATACGTTTATCGTAAATAAAGCTTTCTTATCTTAAATTATCGCCCGGTACACCGAACGTCTGCTTGGGTGTACGAAAGGTCATGGTGAAGACTCGTAGAGAATTGAGTAAATGGAGGAAATGAAAAGGCTTATGATAATGAATGACACCTATCAAAAGATATCATAAGAGTGGTATCTTGCCTTTAGAATATGTCTGATAAAATAACAGAACGTTTAGAGGAGTACGGTACGTCTGAGGTACACCTTTGATTGGCAGGATGATGGAACGATTGGTGTAATTTTTGAATTTTTCCCATCAACTGGAATTTCCATCACCAACCGAGTTGAAGTAGAATTGATGATTGAATATACGCATGGAAGAAGTCCTAGTAGAGTCTAGGAAAATTTTTATGATTAATTGGACACATTCGTATGTGTTAAATTGTTTTGTGATTTTAGGACTTGGGGACTGTGAGACAATACTTGAGACGAGTATGAGTAGGTGTGAGTAGTAGTAGAGATCTATACTACTGGAAGCACAGGACTCACGCTTGGATCAGGGAAAGTCACAAGGTTACCAAGAAGCTAGTTATTGATTTAGTTTTATTCAAGTTTGTCATTACCCTTGTTTCGGTAATGGCTAGTAGGATGATGGTTATTCTGACCCTAGTGGTCATATCAAATTGAGTCCGACTATGATGAGAGGTCATCGGGACACGACCCATCGGTCTATTGCAATAGATAAAGGAATGTATTTATCCTAGGAAGAAGAAGGAGTCTGCAATAAGGATTTATTTTGTAAATTGAAGGTTACGATTGAAAGTACAACATAGTACGAAAAGTAGATGCAAGATTTGGGCATCGTCTGTAGTCAAGAAAGCCATAGAGTTAAACACTCTTTCAAGGAAACGTAAAAGTCACGGTTATTATCCAGGATGAAGAAACAACGTGTGGAATCATTATGCAAGCCCTATTTCGTTGATGATTCCGGGACGTAATCATCCTAAGGGGGAGATAATTGTAATGCCCGTAGATCAGGGCTAGTCAATTTAGAGACGATAAGCGTCAAAAATGACATTTTGATAGAAGATTATTTAGAATGAATAATCTTAAATAAGTTTTAGTATATGTTACAAGGATTTCGTACATATAAAGAACGCCAAAATCCGAGTTATAACGAAGAAGTTATGACATGTCGAAGTTTCACGACAAAACCGACACGACACAACGCGACGTAAAAAGTGAATTTACGTTAGAGCGATATTTAGCCTTAGCAATCTAAATGATAGTCGTAGAATACGTTAAACCGTGAGCGTGCATAAAAAGAACGCCCAAATCTGACTTCGTATGAGGAAGTTATGATTTTTCGAAGTTTCGACTTAGCGGTATGCAGCCCGAATACTCGATTTGAGACCGAGCGGTTTTTAGCCAAAAAAATCTAAATGAGAATCGAAGATCTCATTAATTGTAGTAAGACGATAAAAAGATAGGCGAAAACGGACGTCGGATGAAGAAGTTATGATTTTATAACGGAGTTTTCTGTCCCGGCCTACTAAAAATAATTAATCAAAATAAAAGTCAAAATTAGCCGACGAAGTCTAAACGAAAGTTGTAGAATGTAGTCTCACCTACGCGTGGATATAAAGAACGTCGAAAACGAAGTTCGTATGAAGAAGATATGAATTTCCGAAGTTTATTAAATATTTAATATTTAAATTTAATTCTAAATCTTGGTATTAACCGAAGATGAGTCATCGGACTCATCCGAAGTACGCCCAACGTACTGTTGTATGCCCCGCGTACCGCGAAGCATGACGCACCTCGCACTCAAGTGACTTCGGATACGTAAGCAATGACGATTTCGGACCAATACGCCCTGCGTAACGCCGTACGCCCCACGTACTCCGAGGCTCCAGCCTCCTATAAATAGGATGCGAGGGCAGCCGACTCAATTGCTCTTTTTCTCTCTTCTCTCTCCCGTTTTGCATCGTTTTGCGTGCCAGAAGTAACCCGAAGCCTCGGTATCATTCCCGAGCCCCGAAGCAAGTCCCGAGGTCCTGAAGATCCCGAGAAGTATGATTCCCGAGCCGAAGCTCTGCCTGCGGGAAGTTCGATTTTTGTGGAGATCTTCCAGATCTACCGAAGAATACTACTTCTACAAGCCGTAGTGTTGTCCGATCATCTTCTAATCAAGTGAGTGTATACTACCTTTCATAAACACGATAATAATACAAGTATGGTTTGAGTGTATTAAGTATATTGTTGTTTATATGCGTGAGTGTGTAGTTACTTTCTTCTAACACATAAATATGAAGTATTTGCTATGAAATATGTGCTATGTGTTTATATATTATTTGTCTATTTGAAATGGGCGTGGAATTGATGTTTTATACAAGTGTTAAATGATTTAAACTGTGTAAGTATTTATATCTACGAAAATGTTGGGTAGAACTTGGGTAGATGGGATAGTTGGTGACTATGGAGTGAGCGCCTATTGTATAAACCTTGGCGACGATGTGACTTCGTGCCTATTTGATGAACCTTGGCGACTATGGAGTTAGCGCTTGTTGAGTAAACCTTGGCGACTATGGAGTTAGCGCTTGTTGAGTAAACCTTGGCGACTATGGAGTTAGCGCTTGTTTAGTAAACCTTGGCGAATATGGAGTTAGCGCTTGTTGAGTAAACCTTGGCGACTATGGAGTTAGCGCTTGTTAAGTGAACCTTGGTGACTATGGAGTTAGCGCCTGATAGCTATGGATTTAGTACTTGATAAATAAACTTTGGCAGCAATGGATTTCGTGCCAAATTCCTTAGGAATAAATGAATGAAGGATAGTTGGTTCTTAGGTTAAAACCTTGAGAAGATAATGGGGATGGGTAATTGGGTTGATTGTTTGCTGATTAAATATAACAATTATATTATTGTGGGTTGAAAACCCTATATGCTCACCAGGCTCCCAAGCCTGACCCACTCAGTTTTCTTTTCATTACAGGTAATGGCACAAGGGTATAAGTTGGCGGACTTGATGAGAGATTTTGGATTATAGATCAGTAGTTATAAACAACTATTGTAAGGTCTATTTTATATTGTTTATTCTTTTGGTCTGTATCGAACATGACATCCCAAGGTTTTATTATTTAATGAAAATACATTCTCTTTGAGAGATGTTTGGATAAATGGTTATCATATTTTTTGTTTTTGAGAACAAATTCCGCAACAGTTTTCTTTAAACGATTACTCTGATTTTAAAAACAAAGCATAAACAAATCGGTCTTTTCTGGCCGTGAAATTGGGGATGTCACACACACACACACACACACACACACACACACACACACACACACACACACATATATATATATATATATATATATATATATATATATATATATATATATATATATATATATATATATATATATATATATATATATGGGAGTTGAGGGCGGACCAACTTCATTTTGAAGGCCAATATAGGGGTGTTGATCGGATAATTTTTTCGAGTTTCGGGTAATTCGGATTTTTCATGTTAGCAAAATACTCGTTACCCTACCGAAACTAAATTCGGGTAATTCGGGTTTGAGTAATTCGAGTATCGGGTCGGATTTGGGTAATTCGGGTATTACCCGAAATTTATAATTTTTTTTTGAATTGCACCTGGAAATAAATTTAATGAAATAAGTACGTTGTACTTTATTAATCTTGTTTATATAAACAAACGAGACATAAACAAAATTACTCAAGCTTTGAATATTGACATTTTTTATTCAATAATACCTGAGATATTAAGTAATTTTTTAACAACTTAATCTAATCTAATAAGATGTTAAAAAAACAAATACTTAAAGATCTTAATTTAAAAGTTTAAAATATTTTAGATAATTGTAGCCATAAGTTTTGCCATGTTCTGAAGTTTCGTCAAGATAATGAGTTTGTTAGTTGCAATAAAAACTATAATCTAAAAAACAGTTAAGTTTTAAAGAACATGACGATATATAAACAATTACTTATAATATTGTTAGTGTCATATTGTCATAATAAATAGATTCTTGTTTTACAATAATGATAGTTAGTTTAAGCGTGATCAAATACCTGTTATATAGTACAAGCTTAAAAAAAAGGAATTTTTAAAATAATTCGGGTATACCCGAAACCCAAAAAATGTACCCTTTACCCGACCCGAAAAAATCGGGTTACCCCATTACCCGAAAAAATTTACCTGATACCCGAAAAAATCGGGCGGGTAATTCGGGTATCGGATATTTTTGACAAGGATTGGCCAATATACTCGGGCAGACCACTGTTACGCTGAAGGCTATAAGTGCGGACCAACTTTAAGCTGAAGGCCTAAGGGTCGGACCAGGTTTATGCTGAAGGTCATTATGTGAGTGCTTTGTATATATATATATATATATATATATATATATATATATATATATATATATATATATATATATATGTATATATATATATATATTGTGGTATATGGTATCTTGGGGGAGTTCACTAAGCCTCGACTTACAGTTATTGATTAACTGCTTTTTAGGTTGTTCTTCGGATCGAGGAAAGGCACACGCATGAATGTACCAACATCAATGACATTAATAAAATATTTTTAAGACTTCCGCTAAAACTCATTTTTATAATTAAATATGTAATATAACATGTATAAGACTTATATTTTTAATAAATAAAATTAAAAAAATTTGCCTTCAAATTTGGGATGTTTTAAGTTGGTATCAGAGCCCTGGTTTAATAGTATTGGATGAACACTCGTGTGATTCCATACTCAAATTGAGAATCTAAGTTTCAAATAAACCTTTTTATAAAAACAAATTATGCAAAAAGGAAGAGAATATGATGTGTATAGTTAGGTGCAACTCAAATAGGAAAGCGATTCCCAAAATATCCATCTTGTAATATCTGTTGATATATGATTTGTTAGAAATGCATGCTAGTATATATGCTAGGGATCTTTTCATGAATTATAAGAATAAAGAGTGCCTAATACTTGAGATGCCTTGTAGCCTAGATAATTAACTGCTAAATTTGATGGTTTGAACCTATATAGATGTTGATTAGTTATTCGAAAAATACGTTAGGTTGCATGCTTCCATAATTAAATTGTTTTAGATTGCCTAATTCGACGCTATTGCGCAACTCTTGTCTAAGTCCAACCATTGTAGTGTCGAAACTTACAGTCTATAGACTGTTTGATTTTAGTGGAATGCAATCGTATTTTGTTCAATAATTAATTGGGGTTAGTAGATGTTCTCGGCCAATAGTTGAATAAAGCATAAAGAATCCTAGGAGAAGAATCTAGGAAAATAATAATTAGGTCCTTATAACACTGTGCGTGAAAAGACGTAACGATAAATGAGAGTAGTAACTTAGAAACATTAAGGAAATTCTTGGATCTAGTATGGATATGTGTGGAAGGTAGTATGGGCTCGTACTAGTGGAATCATAGGATCCGTAGAGGAATCAAGAAAAGTTGTGGGGTTACTGAGAGACTGGAAAGGATTGAATGATATTAAGAGATAACACAATAAATTTGTATTGATCTAGTTCCATTTAAATCTCTAGCATGGTGATAATCACCAGAGCAAGCGGTTCTGGTTATGGATTGGAAGGGTCAGGACCAAATGAGACTGTCATAGGCGATTGGATAGAGGTGGCAGTATCCGCAACCATGAGAGAAATGATTCCAAACATGTTCGGATCTATCAAAACCGAAATAATCACCCTGTTCGACGAGCGGTGTGTTGTCGTTGCTAGTACCGCTACCACTGCAGCCACTACTACGGTCGCTACTACAGCTTCACATGGAGAAAAGGAGATGTCCTATAGAGAGTTCAATAACACCAAGCCCTCAGAGTTTGATGGTGTTAGAGATCTGATTGTTTCCATGCGATGGATCTTAAATGTAGAAGTATGGTTCTACACTTGTGCTTGTCCAGTTAACCTGAAGTTTAGGTATGCACAAAATTTCCTTCATCATGGAGCGAAAGACTAGTGAAACTTTGTTACGAAGGACTACTCGCCCGCAGAGAAAGGCGTAGTGACCTGGGAGCAGTTTTTTGAAAAGTTCAGAGAAGAGTATGTCCCATTGGAGGAAAGGGAGTGAATAGTCATGAATTCTTATCGCTCAAGCAGACAACTGAATCGGTGGCAAAGATCACCAAAATGATCACAAAGAGAACCTTATTCTGCCACAAGTATGCATCCTCAGAACAAGTGAAAATGTCTCGGTATTTGAGCATACTCAATACTAACATTAAGGAGTTTGTATCAAAGAATCGATACATAACTTTAGCTAAGATACAGGAGCATGCTAGGAGGAGAGGAATTGAGTTGGAGACCCAGAAGAAAGAGAAATGGCAGATTCCGACACCATCTCATCCGACATCCAAGAAATTCAAATCTAATGGTTCTAGATTTGGAAATCAGAAGGGGCGCACTTGCAACAAGTGCAGAAAGTTTCATGATGGTCCTTGTCGAGTAGGACCTGGGTACCATAAATGTGGAAAGGAAGGGCATTATGCCAGGGAATGCAAACAAAAAATGCACGCCCGCTTCAATTATAACCGGTTAGGTCACTACAAGGCTGAATGTTCTCTTCTGAGGACAAAAGGTGTGATACAAGCTCCAACACCCACAAATTGAGGTTAAACGACGAGTGGCAGGGCAGATCGGAAGCTCCAAGGGATAAGGGATGAGCCTTTCAGCTCACGGTAGAAAAAGCCGAAAAGGTGTTGGACGTCGTAGCTATACATTTTTAGATAATTACATACTTGCCTTAGTACTATTCGATTATGGAGGAACTCATTCATTCTTATCACTTAAGTTTAGCGGGAACCTTAAAAACACCACAGGAGATTAGAACATCCTCTAAGAGTAGAAATAGTTGACGATCGAACAATGAAAGCATCAAAGGTTTACTGTAGTTGTACTTTAAGAATCAATGACAATAGTTTCACAATAAATCTCATTCCCATTCCTATGCGAGAAATGAGCGTAATAGTATGTGTGGATTGGCTAAACCTTTTGAGCCCCTGATTGACTATAGGCAGAAGATAATAAGGGTTCAGACTCCAAGTAAGGGAGAGCTAACTATCTGGGGCGAAGATTCTAAAAGTATTTCAATGCTTTTTTCCGTTGCAAGGGCCAGAAAGTAAATACAACATGGTTGTGAAGGATTCTTGGTAATCGACACTTAGAAAGAGAAAAAGGAAGCTATCATAGAAGTACCAGTAGTTTGTGAATTCCATAATGTGTTTCCCGAGGACCTACTTGGTGTACCTCCAGAGCAACAAGTAAAATTTAGGATCAACTTTGTCCATAGTGCGATACGTGTAGCCAAGGCACCCTATTGCCTTGCATCCCAAGAAATGTAGAAGTTGTCTAATCAACTTTAAGAGTTGATGGACAAGGGTTTCTTCGACTGAGTAATTCACCTTGGGGAGCACCAATTTTGCTTATTAAAAAGAAATATAGGCCGTACAAAATGTGCATCGACTACAAGGAACTTAACAAACTCACAGCGAAGAATCATTACCCACTACTACAAATTGATGAATTATTTGATCAACTCCAATGAGCATCGTGGTTTTCCAAGATTGATCTACGATCAGGATACCACTAGATGAGAGTAAGAGAGGAAGATATACCAAAGACGAACTTCAGAACTCAGTACGATCATTATGAATTTGTAGTGATGTCTTTCGGGCTCATTAATGCACTAGCCACATTCGTGGATTTAATGAACCAGGTATGTAGGCATATGCTCAATCGATCGGTAATAGTGTTTATCGACGATATCTTGGTCTTTTCAAAGACTTAATACAGGCACAAAGAGTACCCGATAAAAGTAGTCAGGATTCTAAGAAGGGAGAAGTTGTATGTGACGTTATCCAAGTGCCAGTTCTGGTTGCGAGAGGTCCAATTCGTTGGTTACCTTGTCAACCAGGATAGTATTTTAGTAGACCCAGCCAAGATTGAGGCAGTAATGCAATGGCCGGTCCTGACTACTTCTACATAAATACAAAGTTTTCGAGGATTGACATGATACTATAGAATATTTATCCAAGATTTTTGCAAGATTATAGTACCTATGACCCATTTAGCGGAGAAGGGTGTTACTTTTTGTTGTGGTCTTGAGCAACAATTGGTGTTCGAAATGTTCAGGCAAAAATTATGCGAAGCTCTAGTATTAACCCTTCCAGAAGGTGTTGATGACATGGTAGTTTACTGTGATGCATCAATCATGGGCTTTAGAGCCGTCCTCATGCAGCGAGGCTGAGTGATCGCAAATGCCTAAAGAAAGTTGAAGCCCCACAAGGCTAAATACCCGATACATGATCTAAAATTGGGAGCAGTGGTCTTTACTCTCAAAATTGGAAGGCATTACTTGTATAGAGTGCGATGCACTATCTACAATGACCACAAAAGCCTGAGATACCTAATGGATCAGCCCAAACTGAACGTGAGGTAGCGTGGATGGTTGGATGTAGTGAAAGACTATGATTGCAAAATCCTTTACCACCCAGGTAAGGCTAACGTAGTAGTTGATGCATTAAGTCAGAAGATGACTAATATGCAAATTAAGGGCATATGCTTAAGGATGGCGGTAATCACCCTATTGTTAGAGATGATCAAGCAAGGTTAGAATGAAACAGTAAAGGAAGAGAACTAAAAAGTCGAGATAACTGTAGGACATATCTAAGCTTTTGACATAGACAACTATGGGTTGTTAACCCCCCACGGTAGAGTGTGGGTCTCGTATCTTGGTGGATCCTAACAAATACTGATGCACGAGGAGCATAACTCTGAATTCTCCATTTATCAATGGGATACAAAGATGTACAGAGATCTCATAAATAATTACTGGTGGCACTGTATGAAAGAGATGTAACATGGTACGCCGAGAGGTGTCTACTTGCCGAAAGGTCAAGGATGAACACCAGATTCCCCATGGCAAGCTACAACCTCTTGATATCCCGATGTGGAAATAGGAGCAGATAACAATGGACGTCATCACCAAATTACCAAAGACTCCTTGTGGTGTTGATACTATCTGGGTAATAGTGGATAGGTTGAATAAGAGTGTCCACTCCCTACCTATCTAAGAGAGTTCATCAGCTGAAAAACTCGCAGAAATATACATTAAAGAGGTAGTACCAATCTCGATAATCTCTGCTAGAGATGTCCGTTGTACTTCTCGATTTTGGAGAAAGTTCCATGATGAGCTTGGCACACTATTACACATCAACACAACTTATCACCCTCAAACCAATGGATAGAGTGAAAGAATAATAAAAACCCTTGAAGGCATGTTAAAAGCATACATGCTAGATTTCGGTAGAATCTAGGATACTTATCTACCATTGACATAGTTCTCATATAATAACAACTATCACTATAGTACTGGTAGACCTCCTTTTGAGATTATTTATGGGAGAAAGATTCGGACACCAATATGTTGGGAAAAAGTCGGTCAACGAGTCATAGGAAGTACTGACGTTGTGATCAAGACTACAAAACTTATCCAACAAATATGATAAAGACTACAAACTACTCAGAGTCGGAAAAGAGTTATGAAGATCGAAGAAGGTCAGACCTTCAGTTCCTAGTCAGAGGTTTCATACTACTTAAGGTTTCGCCATGGAAGGGAGTCATCTAGTTCCAGAAAAAGGAAATTTAGGCCCTAGTTATATCAGACCCTTTCGATTTATTGCTCGAGAAGGCAAGGTTGCCTATCATTTATATCTACCAGAAGAACTCAGTCAGATCCACAATACCTTCCACCTCTCCCAATTAAGAAAGTGGATTGTGGATGAATCCTCAATTGTACCTTTGGAGGATATTCACGTAGACGGACATCTGAACTACATGGAGAAACTAATGGTGATCTTAGATAAGAAGGCAAAAACCTTTAAGCAACAAGATGATCAGTCTGGTGAAGGTGCAGTGGCAACACCAAAAAGGATTTGAATGGACTTGGAAAGTAAAAGAAGAGATGATAGGAAACTACCCATAATTATTTAGTTAGATTTTGGGGGAGAAATCCTTTGTAGGTGGGGGAGAGTTGTAACACCTCATTTTTATTACTTCCGTAAATTATAATATTAGGCAATTATTATGAAATACGAAGTAGATATATATTACCTTTGAGCCAAAATAATCATCATAAACAAGTATAAAACATCGATACGATTTTAGTAGAAATATAAAATGCTTAAATTCGACTTCGTATGAAGAAGTTATGCTTCTTCAAAGTTTGACGATTAAACCTACACGACTTTGCATATCGTAAAAAGTGAATTTTATCTAGGTTGCTCATTATCCTAAGCAATTTAAGAAAAAGTTGTAATAGTCGTAAAACCGAGAGCATACCTATATAGAACGTCCAAATCTAACTTCACATGAGCAAGTTATGATTTTTAGAAGTTTCAACATAGTAATGTGTGACATAGAAACTGTAATGAAGATCGGTCGATTGTTAGGAAAAATAATATAAAAGAGAGTCGTAGATCTCATTAATAGGAGTCTGTCGACATAAAGAAAACCGAGAACGGATGTCGTATGAGAGAGTTATTATTTTTATACAGACTTTAATAGTATCAGCATGTTAAATATAGCTTTAAAAATAAAGTGAAAATTAGCCAATGGAGCTAAATGAAAGTTGTATATCTTATTGATAGCTACGTGTTGATATAAAGAACATTGAAAATGAAGCTCTTATGAAGAAGATATGACTTTTTGAAAAATCTAAAAATACGCGTGCACCTGGGCGCGCCTTGACAAAGGACGCGACGCGCATCTGGCACACCACAAAAATATGTCATGTGTCGACATCCTACCAGAGCCACGCCAACAGCCCCGGCCAAGGGCGCGGCACGCCCCGACAAAGCGCACGAAATGCCTTCAAAAGTTTGCTATACATAGCCATTTTGGTCATTCATTTTCTCTACACTAGAAACCTCTCACTTATCTCTCTAGATCCGAACTTCTAAGGTATTTTCGGGATTTTGAAGAATCTAATTAATGATATATTGCGAAATAAGATGGCCCGATGAATAGAAGTGCTTGGTATCGAAGTTTTGTTTGCGTAAATTCCGGTTTTCGCTAGAAACTCTCTGTAAGTTAAGCTATGTTTACTAAGCATTTAAGTGTAACTTATATTTATATTCATAGTCGTTTTTATAAATTTTTAAGTAAGATTTTTCAGTAATTCCAGTTATAATATTGATTGATCTGCTTACAGGAGATGTTGTGATATGTTGGAGAGGTGCCTAGAATGACCACATTGGCTTAGTTGTTAGATTTCAGAAAGGCTATATGCTGAAATGGTCCTGCCTCCTAACTGTCCTACTTGATTGATCCTTATTTGATAGAAATCTTAGTAATCAGTGAGATTAGTGAAGGATCTAGGCTTTCATTACCAAATTCCAATAGGAACTAATAAACTATAGTATTATAGGCAAATCCTCGTTGGCGTGTTGCTCGCCAGTTGAATTGTCCGATTAACTATTAAACCTATAATAAATTATCCATGTGAGTTCTTCTCAGTATATTTTATACTCCAATATGCATCTTTGTATGTTAGGATATAGTTAGTTATCTATTGTGTTGAACTGTTTGTCTATTATATAAGTGCTAATATTACATATATATATATATATATATATATATATATATATATATATATATATATATATATATATATATATATAAGTTGAGGGCGGATTAACTTCGTGTTGAAGGCCAATATACTTGGGCGGACCAGCATGACGCTGAAGGCCAAAAGTGCGAACCAGCTTTAAGCTAAAGGCGAAAGGGGAGGACCAACTGTATGTTGATGACCATTATGTGTATGCATTGTATATGTACTGGGGTATATGGTATCTAAGGGGAATTTACTAAGCCTCGGCTTACCATTGTTGATTAACTACTTTTAAGGTTGTTCTTTGGACTGAAAAAAGTCTCACGCATGATTGTACCATTATTGAAAGCATAAATAAAATATTTTAATACTTCCGCTAAAACCCTCTTTTATAATTAAATATGTAATAAAACATGTGTAAGACTTATATTTTGAATAAATAAAAATGAAAAAAAATTGCTTTAAAATTTAGGATGTTTCATAAGTTCCTTAAGAAACTTTGCACATCCAAAAAGAAGTTGCGAGGTAATAAGACAGTAAAAGTGAGTGAAGATGTTTATGTAGTTTTGTAGAAAATGATGCCTCCAAATTGCAAGGATTTGGATGTTTTCACTGTTCCTTCCAGATTTAGAAATCTTTATGTCCCCTTGCTATGCTAGATCTACGAGTTTCAATCAATGTTTTACCTTATTTTGTTTACAAATATATTGGAATAGACACTTTAAGCAAAACTAGGGTTATTATCCAACTTGCAAATCGTTCTATAATACGCCCAAACGGTATGTTAGAGGATGTTCTAGTGCAAGTTAATGGACTAGTATTTCGTATAGATGATACATTGATATGGGAGATGATGACAACCCGACCTTGAGTTTAATACTAACCATTCTTGAAAATAATAAACACAAAAATTGATGTCTACAATGATACATTGTCTATGGAATTCGATAGGGAGGTCATTAACTTCAATAATTATGAAGCAATGAGGTACTCAAGGGATGTTGATTCTATAGATTTTGTTGATATTACTTCGCCTTTGATTGAAAAAGTGTTTTGAGTTGACTAACCATGATTTGTTGGAGTTAATTTTGAGCAGGAATTTTGATAAAAATTTACTCAAGGAGATTATAGGAAATTATAAGCTAGATGAGGAGTTGTTAGAAATTATGGAGTTCATGGAAGAAAGGAAGAAAATGAGGTATGATAATGCTAAAGTGAAATTGAGCGTTTCTGGCATAAAACTTCTTCCTTCTATTGTACTGGCTCCTAAGATGGAATTAAAGACACTTCCAGATCATCTAAAGCATGTCTACCTTAGAGAGGAGAAAACTTTGAGTATTATAATATCCAAGAATTTGTCCATTAAAGAAAAAGAGGAGTTGGTGACTTTGCTGAAAAGGTACAAGGAGGCCATATGATGGACCATTGTGGACATCAAAGGTTTGAGTCCTTCCTTATGCATGCATAAAATTTTGATGAAGGAAGACTCCAAACCAACCTATGAACCACAAAGAATATTAAATCCACTGATGATGGAGGTAATAAAAAAGGAGATCATGAAGCTCTTGAATGCATGTGTGATCTATTCCATTTTCGATAGTAAATAGGTAAGTCTCGTTCATCGGTTCATGTTGTCCTGAAAAGGCCAGAGTCCCAATGATAAATAATTCCGAGGTTGATTCGTTACCCACTTATATGAAAAATGGGTAAAGGGTGTGTATCGATTATAGGGAGTTGAATGCCTCAACAAGAAAATATCATTTTCCCTTGCTTTTCATAGATCACGTGCTCTAAAGATTGGTTGGAAAGTCATATTATTGTTGTCTTGATGGTTTCTCTCGTTTTCATCAAATTCAGGTTCCCACGAAAGATAAAGAGAAAACCATATTTACTTGTCCTTTTGGCACTTTCGCATGTTGATGCATGCCTTTTGGGTTGGGCAATGCACTTACATTATTTCAAAGATGCACGGTAAGCATTTTTCTAAATATGTTGAAAACATCATAGATGTTTTCATGGATGACTTAACAACCTATGGAAACTCCTTTGATTCATGTTTACATAAATCTCACAAAGACCTTACAAAGTTGCATTGACACATACCTAGTGTTCAACTATGATTGAGTTGGAAGAATTTATTTGGTGTTCCAATATCAATATGTTGATTGTTTCACTCCTGTATCTTCACGAAAAATGTCATTTGATGGTTGATAAGGGTTTTATACTTGGACATATAGTGTCACAAAAAAAAGTTTAGAAGTTGACAAGGCTAAAATTAATGTCATCAAAAGTTTACCTTACACGACAAATATTCGGGAAGTGCGTTCATTTCTTGGCCATGTAGTTTTTATCGATGCCTCATTGATGATTTTTTAAAAATCACGATACAAGTGTGTCAAGTTCTACAAAAGGTGGTCGGGTTCAACTTCAATGATGCATACAAGAATGCATTCGATTGTTAAGACTTGTTCACATCTGCTCCTATCATACAACTGTCAAATTGGAAACTCTCATTCGAGATAATATGTGATGCAAGTAATACCACGGTTAGCGTGGTTTTGGGACAAAAGATGGACCGAACTAATCATATTATCAATGACGCATCCAAAACCCTTGACAGGGGACATAACAGTTACACCACAACAAAAAAAAATGTTTTTCTAATAATTTTAAAAAAATTATTTGTTAAAGAAAACCAATTATTTTCAACAATATTTGTGTCCCTTGCTCAAAACAAGAGATGTTATAAATCATCAATATGTAATATTGAAATATAAATCAATATGTAAGATAGAAATTGGTTTTTTATATCTTTTTCATATATATATTTTTAATTTTTTTTTGAGAACTGAAATGAAAGCCTCACAATGTTTTCCAAAAATACTAGAATACACATTTGTTATTTGTGATGTTTGACATGATATTGCAATTGTTGGATGAAAGATCCAAAAATATTGTGGCTGAGTATGTAGTTGATGCCAAATATTTGTGGAAAGAGCCACATATGTGAAATAAGATGTCAAAGGTTTAGCAAGTGGTAGAGTTTTCTCATGTTATTGCATTGTACTACATGACGACTCTTCCGCAAATTCTATCTATACTAATAAAAGAGTAACTCTTTTGCCATGTGTCATCATATTAGACATTTTAATTAATGTGTTGCCACTTGTCAATTTATTAGTTTTCCATTTTAAATTTATTAGACCTCCTCATTAATGTGATTCTATTTTAAATTTAAAATTTAAAATTTAAAATTATTGTTTTCATTAATTCACAAATAAAAAATATCTAATATATATTAAAAATTAATTTTATATATTTATTTGAATCAATGATTATAATTTCACATAACTAATAAAAAATATCTCTTAAATTAATAATTTATTTAAAATAACTTATTAATAATTTTGAGTTTTTACTATAAAAGTTTGATTAATTTTATAATCGTGGTTCCCACGGGTTATAAACTAGTCTACCCTAATAAATAAAGATAATTTTGCCAAATGTCAACTTCTTATTGAATTTGACACATGTCATTTTCTTAGAATTTTAAAATTATTTTTTTTCCACTTGTCATTTTTATATTTTTTTTCATTTTTATTCAACTTCTACCTATTAAATGTCACCTCATAGTAATAGTAATTAATGTGAATAAATGTATATAGTTAACCTTCATTTATGAATTCTTATTTCTATTAATATATTAATGAATTCTATTTGTGAATTTATATTAATTAGTTTTATTAGTGTAGATTAATTAAGACAAATTACATAAATGGTGTTTATAATATGGTTAGTCTTTTTTCAGGTTTAAAAGACGCATCGTTGCCAGAACATGACTCATTGTGTACGTTTTAAGTTTGAAAAAGATCAATCATATTAAAATTTCTTCAAAAAGACTTTTAGAGGGTGTTTGGCTTAGCTTTTTAGAGGCAAAATTTTTTTTTTGGAAAAGTTACAAAAAGTCAGGTTTTTCTAATTTTTCTAAAAAGTTAATTTTTCTTCTTTGCAAAATCCAAAAGTAGTTTTTAAAAATCTTTTGCCTATGATCTTTTTTTAAAAAGACTTTTGGTCATTCAAAAGCTAAGCCAAACTCCCCATTAATGATATGTTCTACCAACCATAAGGATCATTTGTGCAATTTTATCAATCTACCCTAATAAATAAAGATAATTTTGCCAAATGTCAACTTCTTATTGAATTTGACACATGTCATTTTCTTAGAATTTTAAAATTATTTTTTTTCCACTTGTCATTTTTATATATATTTTTTCATTTTTATTCAACTTCTACCTATTAAATGTCACCTCATAGTAATAGTAATCTCCTTCCCTAATAAAAGCCTCCCTAAACTGCCACATGTCATCCTTTTAATCCACCTTCTTGCCACGTGTCACTACCACAACTATGTTTTGACTGTTTTTCCCGCCTATTCCTTGCTTCAAAACTCGAAATCAACAACTCCTATTATTCAGCAAATCAGTTTTAAATTTCAAATTTACCTGCATTGAAAACATTGAATTTACGTTTTACTTTTATACATACAATAACAATAGAGATATGATATCTCCTAAAATCAGGGATTGATATTCCAATTACTTATCTTATACCAAATAAACCTCTACCATAATAGGAAAGCAATGATTATAGTTAAATTACACAGATTTTGAAAATTTTAATTTTGATTTGGATTATTTATGTTTACCTTTTCATTAGACATATAAATATCGATCCTCTAAAAATATTTTCTTCATGGGCGTCTTCAAAGCTTTCAACCGATAATTCTTTTGCATCTCTGCAAACTACCATCTGCATTCACACATCTGAATCCATCAGGTTAATATAAAACAAATAATTTTTCATTGTATTCTGTTTATGTGATCTGAATTCTATTATTTATTTTATTTCTTTCTTCTTCTCCTTCTCTTACGATTCTGATGCACCATCCTCTCAATATGTATGTGGTAATGGAAATATAAATTCACACGGTTAAAACACACACACACATGCAGATACATAGACATACATAGTTTACACACATTTATACGTATGTTTTCTTATCTTTGCATTATAAACTTACATGATACTTCTTATTTTATTATTATTATGTTTATTATTTTTATGTTATATTATGTTTATCTTTGCATTATAAACATACATGGTACTTCTCATTTAGTTTCTTATGTTGATTGGTTCATATATGTTGACAACATCAAGATACTTTTGTAGAATTTTGAAATTATAATGTTCAAATAAGAAAAAGTTTAAACTATATTGCTTTTTCTCACTAAATTCTTGAGTTTCAATCCTTCTTTTTTTTTAATTGACAAGTGTGATGGTCAAATTCTCTCACTAATTTTTTTTTTATATTCATGACATGTGTTTGGCTACATAAAAAAACTTATATGTACATAGCTGTTATCCACTTAATTTTTTTTTGTGGTATATTCTTGGGTTTTTGAGCTTATATAATCAAGGGTAATTTAAAAATATAAATACAAAATACATTAAACAAATTCTAAAACCTAAAAACTGACAAAATTTAAAAAAAAATAAAATAAAATAAAAACTAATTATGCTACAACGTTTATTTATTTATTTATTTAGTTTTACAAATTTAGAATATGTTTCACATATTTACCAATTTATGCAATTGACAAGACTTATGAGATGTTTCATATATTGTTCTTAAATGAAATGTGTTTTTACAAATTATAGCAATATACTTTTAAAGCACATTGTTGTAATTTCTGTTACTTAAGAAAAAAACTTTACAACTTTATAACTTATAGCAAAACACTTTGAGAGTACATTGCTATAAATTGTAAAAAAAATATGGACATTCTAAGGTTGGACAATTTTACCCTTTATGCCATTGTAGACCATAAGTGGAAAACTTTAAGGTTCAGTTCAGAAAAAGACCATGTAATATATATAAAATGACAACAAACTTTGATAGTACCTATCATTTCATCTAAATTGCATTTTTATTTTGCACTTGGACAATTTGACTTTGTATGTCATTGTAAACCATAAGTTGTTAGTTTTACGTTTGGATCTAGAAAAGACCATGTAATATACATTAAATGGCAACGTACTTTGTAAGTACTCTACCATTTTATGTATATTACATGATGGTGACAGTGTACTTTGATAACAATCATAATTATGCATATTTTCACATCATGGATTATTTTTGTATAGGTAACCATATTATGTACATTTATTTTGATTTTTAACAATGTAATTTCATATCATGGACAATTTATGTAATTTCTATTACTTAAGAAAAAACAGGGATCATTTTTGAAAAAGAAGAATAACAATGTGTGTGTATGTAATATGTATTAAAGTACATTGTTGTTTACGAGGGTGTCATATAAAGACCGTTTTTGCAAAAAAAAAAAAAGTAACTTCTTTAACTAACTATTAATATTGTATTATTTTCTAAAATCTTTAGTTTTTTTACTGTACAAACATATTTCGTAGTTTATTGTTGATTTTATCATCTTCCTTTATGGATGTAGTCATACTTGACAATACATGTAGATTCATGAGTTTACACTTTAGGGATTTACCTTTTTATGCATTCTAATATTTCGAAGTATAGAATATCTTTCATTTTTAAGTACAATATAGCAATTATTAAATCAAAAGGGTATAAATAGGAAAACATGTATTAGGAATCTTACAACCTTCTTTCTGCTGTCCTTCAAGGCATTATGTAGGCCTGCAGCACTTGAGTCAATAACAAACCTGTACTGGGAATTCTTTTTAATACACCATTTGTACAATTACAAAGATTTCCTACATAACGGTAAGACAACGTTCATTGTTATCAATTGGTCTTGGTTATACAAGTTTAGATACACACACAACAATTTTACCTGAACACATCAAACACAACAAAAACAAATGTAATAGAATTGTATGTATATGTAAAATTTTAACTCACCTTTATGCATTAATTTTAGTTAATTAAAGAAAATTCATATTTACATAATTGATGAATTAAACATAAAAAAAAAACTTGGGAAAAACAATTGTTATATAGAGTTTGATCAAGTCAAGAAACAAGAATATACATATTTTGAAGATTGGGTTTACCTATCGGAATGTAGAGTTCGATTACTAACAAGTCCAATGTCACAAACCGGTTACTCCATGTATGCATAAATTTGTGCGTGAGGTAATAAATTATAACATATAGCTAAAAAGGAAAGACTTCTTAATAACAACTCCCCAATACTATATGAAGATTGAACTTTAATAAAATAATACAATTTTTTCAAGTATGTTGTACACAAAACAAGTGGAAAATTTTACCCAAAAAAATATACAGAAACAGGAGACAAAATCCAGATTAAGTTTTGCACATCAATCAGAGGTTAACTAGTAAGATGCTACTTGTGGAGCTTATTCTACCCCAGATGTTGTGCATCTTTCCCAAATAATTGCCCTAATTTTTTACCTATTGTTCATCGCTGATTCATCGGAGGTTCATCGGTTGAATCTTATTCCCATAGTACTGCCACTTAATACCAAAATGAAACCACAACGCAATCCATGTGCACCATTGTTTATTCATAAGCTTTTGAAGGGACTTCGATCTTCTGGAAGGTATCGTTCTTTCTCTATTGACAATCGAAACCGTATGCGTTGGTTTTCAATTCACACCTAAATGTAACAATATATTTAAGTCCCCCTGTAGTTTTAAGTAATATCATATTAGTCCCTCTATGGTTTTTACAAACAATATAAACACCCTTAAACGGAAACAATATTAAAATTTTGGTTGAAATATAAAGTATAAACCCAAGAAGGTTGTAATTAAAAACACGATTGCGTCTCTAACAAATAACTTTTTTTTAAAGATTATGCTATTCAAATACTACAAAATTCAAGATTACCAATCTCTCAAAAAAAAAAAAAAGTTCTTGCACAAGGTAATGTATTTAAAATTTTGTTTGTTAACGGTGAATTAAAAAAATTATTTAATTTTTCTAATCATTTTAAATACTATTTTATACATAAACATAATAAACATACCAATATCCATCAAATATTATATATAAATATTTATTTGCAACTATATGATTAAATAATTTATATAATTCATTTCTTAAACAAAAAAAAATTAAAGAATTAATGTAATCTTATAATATACTCGATCACTAATACAAACATCTTTCAATGTGAGAGTTAAAAAAATTAAGTTACATCCCACTTAGATGATCATTACATATAACATCTATGCAATATAGATAAATTGTTTTTTACATATAATTATGCAAACAATGACCAAATTTGAATAAATTAACAAAATTTGATTACTATGATATTATATTGCATATACTTACATAATAATAATAATACTTTAGAATAACATAAATCTTCAAAAAAAAAGTTAACTTATTTATATATTTACCTTTTAAATTAAATATTAAAGTTTTGCAGATTCATCAAACAATCAAACAATATATGGACACTAAAGTAAGGAAAAAAAATTTGAAAATTATATTTAGATAAAAAGAATTGTTTCAAAATTTATGTTATACTATTATATTTATTTTATTTTTCATATTATTTTATGTTTTCTTACAATCGAAGTTACGCTACATTTTTTTGTTGATATTTTATTTTATTTTATTGTCTTTATAATGATATAAAAATAACAACCATGGTTTCTACGGGTTATAACCTAGTTAATGTAAATAAATGTATATAGTAAACCTTCATTTATGAATTCTGATTTCTATTAATATATTAATGAATTCCATTTGCCAAATGTCAACTTCTTATTGAATTTGACACGTGTCATTTTCTTAGAATTTTAAAATTATTTTTTTTCCACTTGTCATTTTTATATTTTTTTTTTCGTTTTTATTCAACTTCTACCTATTAAATGTCACCTCATAGTAATAGTAATTAATGTGAATAAGTGTATATAGTAAACCTTCATTTATGAATTCTTATTTCTATTAATATATTAATGAATTCCAATTGTGAATTTATATTAATTAGTTTTATTAGTATAGATTAATTAAGACAAATTACATAAATGGTGTTTATTCTATTTATTGTTTTTATTTCGAAAGTTTACATTAAAAAATACTTAGTTTTTACACATTTATATTCAACATGATTATTTAAAACATGATAATAATTTTTTATTAGTATAGATTGAATTACTTATTCATCATTTCATTTATATTTATTTCAAAATTTTACTTTAGAAAATACTTAATGTCTACAACGCATATTTAACTTTTTTAATCAACCCGTGTAATACACGGGTCTCACACCTAGTTCTTAATAAAAGGGTGTTTAAACGGACACGTGTCATTTTTTAAGTCCTTTGTGTTGCCACATGTCATTCCACCTGCTATTTAGTCCCTACTTTTCCCGCCCAAAATTATCTGCACTCAAAACATAAAATCAACAATTGTTATTTTAAATTTGATCGTATATATATATATATATATATATATATATATATATATATATATATATATATATATATATATATATAGGCCCGGCCCAATAACTGGGCGACTTGGGCTGTGGCCCAGGGCAGCACATTTTTAGGGGCATAAAATAAGTCTACGGCCCAAAATAATTAGCCCATGTCTTTGTTATCTGATAGAATAATACGTGAGGAGGAGCAGGGAAATGAAACCTTAGCGCCAAACAACCACTAATCGTCTTCAATTTCCCATAGAAAATCGAAACGTCTTCCGACACTTGGAAACATGTTGTCGATTGGATGCCTAGAAGTTGCGTCTCTGATAAATAAAAGTAAGATGTGGCATCTGTATTTTTCGCTTTCAGTCAATTTTTCTGATTTTTGGTTTCTAAATACTCCAATTTCTATAGTTTTCAAGTTCTAGTTTGTGATTTCTGATATTTCTAATCTGGTTAAAAGATCTCGGTTCAAGCCTACTAGGTCCGAGATATTGTGATTCTGATACAACGATTCTAATTTGGGTGGGTTGAATTTCTCTTATTCTGACTTCTCATTCTAATTTCTGATGTGATTTATGTTTAGGGTTTTTGTTATTTGTTTCGGAAATCAGATTGTTTCTTGTTGTTTGTGGTTGTTCATGTTTTATTAGACTCGATTTCTTCTCTCTTTGAGTTCGAAATCTACTTATTTAGGTTTGTTTCAAAAATCTGCTTGATTTCTTCTCTTTTTTATTACAAAAAAAATCAAAGTCTTTTAAAGACCTATTGGATTTTGGTATCTGATTTCACCTCTGTTTGAGCTATTATTCCTCCTCTCTTTGGCTCGAAATTTTTAGCTTTGTATATGATTTTTGTGGTTTGCTTCAGTAAAGTGCAATGCTATTGCTAGCTAGTAATTAAAAGTGCATTGTTATTGTTTGGTAATACAGGAAAGTGCAATGGTATGGCTGGATCAATCTCGAAAGTACATTGATGTGGCTAGCTTATTTTCAAAAGCTGAATGTTGCTATTTTCATTATTAATTTAATAATTTTTGGTGATGTAACTTGTAGTAGTTATTACTTTAATTTTACCCATATTATTTTCCAGCCACAATTGGCTTTTTTGTTATTTAATTTAGCTTTGTACTTTAAAAAAATGTTCTCCTAAAAGCTGTTTTATTTTTATTATTTATTATTTTGATTATTATTTGCTTTTTAAGAGGAATAGTTAGGGGTTGTTTGATATGCTCATGGTAGATTCTAAATGGCCTTGATATCTCTCAAATATGATATGGGGTTTATTTTTTTGCCCAAGTTGGTATGTTTTTTGATCGCTTCAATGAAAGTTTGAAGTTAAGTATGATTTGGATGTTTTTATAGCCTTTGTTTATGGTCTCGTAAGTGTTGAAGTAGCTTCAAAATTCTGTTGTTGTTGCACATTTGGTTCAAAGTACATGTCTTTAGATGTTAGCCCCATAAAGTTCATTGTCTTTTTCTAAACAAATTTTGATTGACCTCTACTACGAGTTTTTTAGTTTTAGTTGCTTTTTTGTTGTCTATTTTAACGATTGCGTGTACATATTGTTTTTGGTTGTATTTTTACAAATATTTGAATACAAATATATATTGAACTTCTGTTTTATACATGTTAGCTATGTATGTATTTGGTGTATTGTATGGTACAAGCATGGGGGCATTACAATTTTCATCTCGCCCGGGGCATAGAAACTTAATGGACCGGCCCTGTATATATATATATATATATATATATATATATATATATATATATATATATATATATATATATATATATATATATATATATATATACATCCAACGTAAAAGGAATGCAACAGTGCATTTATACGAAATCATTAATTTTACAACTTATCTCTTTCAAATTCATATATATATATATATATATATATATATATATATATATATATATATATATATTACGTTTGACTAAATCATATCAATGAAATTTAAATTATTTTGATTTACTATATCCCTTAAATCTGCATTTATTTTTAAATATATTAATCTTATACCAAATATACATCATATTCATTTATTTACCGGTTATAAAAACCGAACCCCAAAACAAAATTATTTTCTCCTTAAAATTTCATCTTCTTCTGGCGTCTTTTTCTTTTCAGTCTGCACCTGTTCAATCCATCTGGTATGTCGCTTTTTATTTTCTGAAAATACAATGAAAACTCCATTTTATAGCATCTTACATTCATGTATATGACAAACAGTAACTATGTTTGAGTGTGTGTTACAGTCGAAAATCTTACTTTAAGAAAACTCCATTACATAGCATACATCAAAGTTTTCTGCAACAAATTTTTTTATTATACCATTTCTTTACTCATAGGGCAAAAAGGGAAATATATTGAACTTACTGTCTTATTAATGGTTGATTTGGATGCTTTTTTGTGATTGCGTTTATGTTACTGTATGTGTTTGTGTGACAGTCAAACAAAATTATTTTTTCCGTAATGAAAGAATGTTTAAGAAATTGTTTTTTCCAAAAAAAAAATTCTGAAATTCTTCCTTTATTTTTTCAGATTTTACATTTTTCTAATCGAAGGGCAAAAAGGACAGTTAATTTTTAATTTATAACAGAGTTTGATTTTTTCATTTATAACATCATACTTTCTGTTTTAACAGTTCTATAACACAAATTTGTATTATTTGAATTTTGTACTCAAAAGACAAAAAGGACAATGTAAGAGTATATATATATATATATATATATATATATATATATATATATATATATATATATATATATATATATATATATATATTTGGAACAGTTTTATAACAAATAGACTTTACTTTAATCAAAGCCTAACTTTTCATTTGTTTTTTTCAATTATATATATATTTTTTTCTGTTATAACATTTTTATAACAAAAATTATATCATTTTGATAATTAAATTGTACTTTTGTGATTATACTATTTTGTATGGTAATATCCTTTTATTGTAGTTTTTTTTATATACATTAATTTTAATATCTTACTTATCTTTTTTAAAACAATATTTATGATGTATAAATTGTTTTTTAAATAAATATGTAGCTTTATTTCAAATATAACATCTTGGCTTTGGATGGATTTTTTTTGGGATTTCATGGTTTTGCTTATACTTTTTTTAGAAGTACATTGCTATTTTTTATGGTTACTTTCAAAAGAGTCTTACCACATTGACCTAATGCCATACTTTCCAGTTTTGTAATTTGACAATTTTACCCTTTAGTGCATTTGTACATATTTGTGATAGTTTATTTATATTGTTTGCATTTTTATTATTTTCAAATTCAACTTTACAAAACTGATCATGGTAAATTAGTTAATAGACTTTTACTTTAATAATAATTCCCTAATAGCGTTTTATACAAAAGTAAACAAGACATGTTCTGTAAACTTTTTTATGTCACTCTTTCCATTTTTTTAATTTTTCCATCTTTATAATTTGATAATTTTACGCTTGCCCGTAACATGCTATAATCATGATAATTTATATTGTATTGTCTAAAAGATTAATATTTTACCTAATCATACTTTAACATTTTTATACCAAAACAGAGTTTGATTTGGATAGAAAGGCTTTATATAATCACACTAAGATTAGAGATTCTTTACTGGACATGATTTTTTTTTTCTCTTTTTCTATTAATTCTGAATGTTAATTTGGGATTTTGAGGATTGAATTTTTAAGTACTTTGTTTTCCATTCTTTACTTTACTCATCTAGAGCCCCTTTTCACGATTTGGAGTTCAAGAACCCTATGCTTTTTTAAAATCATATATGTAGATATATCCAAACTGTTAAATAATATACAAAGATAAATTTTAATTTGGAAGGTATATGAAACAAAATAAATCTCTTATTTACTCAAATTGATCAGTAAATATTTTGCCTAATATTTTAAGCAAATACTAACAGAATTCGAATTTAACCTTCAAAGTTTTAAGTAAATGGAAAGCTACCTGATTATGTTTCCAGAGTTAAAGAATTTGAAGGTATTATTTTGCAGATCTTCTGTCAAACATCTTCAAATACAACATTTCTGCAAAAAAAAAAAAAAAAAAAAATCAGGTAAAATTGTCTTCCAAATAATGTGTGTTCTCTTAAAAAAAACTAAGATTGACAAACAATTGATGATCTCTTACCTTCACTATTGATATCTTCAACCCCCAATGTTTTGTTTCTTCAGTCTCTCAGTTCAACATCGACTATCAATCAATGATTGATTCATTGTAAGTTTTTCTTCAACTGAAATTTCTTCTATTGTTGTATTTTCGTCTCTTCCTTCATCGATACAAATGGAGAAAGCTGTATACCCCTTTTAGAAATGAATACGATAGAGATGTTCCTGGTGCTAGCAGAAATATCTATGGAGGGATAATTTTAGGTCGGCGTTTGTATTACAGGCTTACAGCTAAAGGGGAGGGGGATGACTGATAAGTTGGTGGATATTTCGGTAAAAAAATACTTTTTTAATAATCTTAAAAAAACAATCTGTATATTAAATCAGTATTTTAATATTAATTTGTGTACAAAATAACACTTAAAACAATCTTTAAAATACATTTTTTTTATCTTTTTTTTTTTTCATTTTTTCTAATAAAAGAATTGATTTTAGATAGTGATGATAATCTAACAAATAAAATATTCAAATGTTTTCGTAATTTTAAAGAAGTTTTTTAAAATTTATAAAACATTGTATAATTTTATTAGTTATATCAATTTATATTTCTGTTTTATCTAAATTTATATTGCATTCTACAAAATAATAATTTTCTAACATATTTACAAATACAAATTTGCCGATTGGATATTCAAACTATTATGTTTTCGTAATTTCAACCAATCATTATATCATTATGAAATTACTACAAAACATTGTTCAATAATTAAGTTATAATTTAATTGAAATTATTTTAAATTTCACACCGTGATGTCCACGGGTTATAACCTAGTTCTTCATACTTTCAATCATGTCAAATTCCAGATAAACTCTATTGTATTAAGTAAAACCACAAATTGATATAAGGTTTTTAATGATATTTAGTTTGTTGCCACCGATAATATTATTATGGGAATCATAATATTAGAAAAAGATAACTTGGATATCCGATTAATTTGATACTTAAATTATGTATATCAAAGACGACATGTTTGATGTGTGTATGTGTAAAAATAGGCTTCTGGTGATCGGCTACCACTGGTCCATTGCCAAGGTCCAAGGATATCCGGCTATTGGGTTGCTGTTTGGGCTTGCAAGGTGATAGAGAGCCGACCCATGGTAAATATAATCCATAATTATTTGTTGAATTATTAATATATATACTAAAGAAATGAATCATAGTAAATTGTTTTTTTTTTTTTTTTAATTTTTTTTTGGCAACTTTGGCTCTTTATTTTTTTTATCATTTTGACATTTTTGGTCCTTGTAATCAATAATTTTATACTTTTTAAGAACCTTTTAATATTTAAAGTTTGATCATAAAACTTTAATGATTGAACAACTTTGATCCCTTTTCGAAAAAGTTATTAATTCCTATCCTTTTAATTCTTTAGCTATTTTGACACTTATGGTCCTTGCAGTCAAAACTTTTACATTTTTTTTCATAAAAACATGAAAAAAAACGTTTTGTGGCAAAGCGTGGGCTTTTCATCCTTGCGTTTTTTACTTCTGTCATATTTATTTATTCGGAAACAATATTAAAAGCTTCTGGAAGATATTATTAACAGTATTGACGAGGGTGAGTATAACTACGGTCGTCCCAATTTGAGCCGTTCAAACTCCTGCAACTTTTAAACTCAACCATTTAAACTCCTTATCTACGGTTACAAGACGATTCCAGCAATCGGTTAATCGGAGGTTCATCGTCTTTCAGCACGCTTCCTTCTTCTTCTCCCCCACGTTCACAGTCGGTTTATCGATCCTTCCAACAATGTTTTAATTATGGCACTTCTCCTTCAACCAACCACGATAAGGAGGTTGCTTCCTTCTTAATCGGTAACTGACCTAACCACAATAGAGAAAAATGTCGTATATAATGATCGGAAGATGTTCAATGTTTCTACGTTTCAAACAATCGGTTGAATTGTTTCATTTGATGTCAACAGTTATGGAAGATGATATTATATCACCATAATTTGTGTGTGGTAATGGAAGATGATATCGAAAGGATATGCCCAATAATGCCTTACGCTTCCATTCATGAATTCAGATGGACTTCAACGGCAGGACAAATTAGGTGACTTACATGGGAAAGTGGTATTCAAGGCTTCGAGTTGTGGCTTGGATTGGAAAAGAGAAAGCATTTTCCTTCACTAGGGAGCGTAGATTCAAAGCTCAAACAATTTGTTTGTCCATTCCATTCAAATCAATCCATGGGGTCAGCTTTCAAGGTACCTACTACTTTTCTTCGTCGTTACGTTTATTGATGTTGTATACTTCAATTTTAGATTACTTGTATGTAATCGGTCGATTTCCCCTACGTTCCCCTTCTGTAAAATTAAGAATCTTTTCAATTTCAATTGGACCTAAGCTAATCAAATGGAAATCCGGGGAGATAATAGAAAGATTTTCAGTTTTATAATGCATTATATTTTGGGTTTCTGTTCCAATTTCATGTTTTGATTGGTTCTTTCAAAAGGTGTGAGAACATTATCGTGCACTGAAGAGTATTGTAGCAGAGAAATCCTGGCAAACCCTAAAGATGGTAAGTCTTTTTCAATAATGTATGTTGATTTGATATGGGAGACACAAAAGGATGGAATTCGTACAGATGGTTACTTTGATCGCTAAACATCTTCACAACAATTGAAAAAATTTACCTTCCTTTTATGGATCGAATTTTGGTTGTTAAACTAATTTTTGTTCATTCGATCATCACACGGTTATGTAATTGCTTCATATGATCGGTTTCTTTGGGATGCTAATGAAGAAGATATGGAAGAAGATGCTAATATGAATTTATTATCACCAAGTATCTTCTAGGAAGGCTCACAGCGATTTCCAATAAGAATGTATCATCACTAAGTATTTTCCTAAATCATAACTTTAATAAGAGAGATCTTAATTAGTAACTTTGGAACTAAGTCATACAAATCTGTAACAGGTGAGAAGATTATGATTTATTTGTGTATTGCTGCAAGAAGGATAGGGACTTCATAAACAAGGATATTGGTTTGAGTTTAATTCTTCAATTCGTTGGATTCTTAGTTGCTAAGTGGTGTTCTTTTGGAAATTGGAATTTAAGTTATGCTACTATATTAGCGAAGGGATTGGCAAAAAGATCAATTGATTACTTTTATCTTTGGTTGATAATGGGTACTACTCTAATAAATACTATAAAGGGAAATTTGAATGTTTGGAGCTTAATCATAGCCGAATGTTTATTTTAAGGATGAAGGGACAATTTGGTCAGAATCTGTTTTGGTTGACTTTGAAACATTTTTTTATTTTTTTTCTGAATACTTGGAGTTTGAATAGCATGGATATGGCTTGGTCTAGCAATTGCATCTGTAATTGGACCAATTTCTTCGGGAGATGGTATGGTGAAATTTTTATTGAAGGGTATTTATGTCACCATGGGAAAATTAAGGAAAGTTTTTTTTTTCTTTTTTTTTCTTGGAAGTTGGTATCTCTCTGATTCGATTTTCATTTGAAAAGGATGGTTTTTTTTTTTTAAATATTTCATGAGTTTTTTTGGTCCTCCTATTATTCTTGAAAGGATTATTACCGGTAAAAGGAAAAGAAAAAAAAAATAAGAAAACGAATTTTGAATGGAAGTGTAGTAAGATCATTTGAAGTCTTGACTAAAGGGTAGTTTGGAAATTTATATGGAAAGTGTTCAAATGCAATTTTGATATTCATCAAAGTTGGAAATCAAAAGGAACCGATGGGTTTTGATTTAACAATTTTCCTTATAAAATCACAATGCTTATTAGTTTTATCCCAATTTTCATAAAGTTTTTACATTTTGAAGTGTTTTTTATGTTTTTGCAAATGAGTAGAATCCCTAATTGTTTGTGGTTCAAAATTTAGAGAATTTTGGTCGTTTGACTTTAACCTTTTTTCTTAAAAAGATGATTTTTATAGGTTCACTTCCAGAAATTTTAGTTGTTTGGTTTGTAGCCTTTTGCCATAAAAAGATTTATCAATCCGGTTCAAACCTGAGACTTTTAGTTGATTGGTTTTACATTTTTTATTTAAAAAAGATGTCTCTCATCGCTTCAAATCCGAAAATTATAGTTGTTTGGTTTTATGATTTTTTCCATAAAAATTTGAAATTTGGTAGCTATTCTTACAATATTTGGTGGAGCGGGTTTTCTGTTCGTCATGGCAAACCGATGTGTTGTGAGTTATGCAAATATTTTATAAAGAGTGGTAACGAGTGCTGAAATTAATAAATCTACTTATTTGGTGTTACTAATAAATCTTTTAGCTACTGGAAATTAGAGAAAGTATCATATTTACTCAAGATATTTATTCATTAATCATAAAATAATGCATCAATTATTTTTAATTTTGTTGTTTAAATGTTATGATATCTTCAAACAAGTATTGTAGTGGATGAAGGATTATGGAGTTGAGGCATCACGTGACATGTATCAAAGTATACTTGCATTTGCACAACGGGCTTGAATGTTCTAGAGTTGTGGTTGCTGCAAAAGCAACAGGATGTATTTTTTATGTAACTAGAAAGGTAACCCTCGCGTTGTGGGGGTTGGAAGGTGTTGCTTTTGTGTGGAAGTATATTACATTGTTCTAATTGGTAAATACAGTAAATTATGTTGCTATTGTGTACGTTCCGCCCATTTACAAACACACAAATATGTTGCACTATGCTATAATATAATGACCCCTTTCTGTTGCAAAGCAAATAGCAAGTGCGGCAACAACAATTATTTATAAAGTTTTTGTAACAACACCTCTTTACCAAAGTACAACTCCAAATGACGATTTTGACTTTTTGATTATAATGTGGTTGCGTTTTGTCTATGAAACCAATTTTGTAGTCAAGGTTGTTGCCCGTTATGTGAAGCATATAATCAAACCAGGGCCACCATTCCCAACTCAAGAGCTTACACCCTTCAATATCAACCCCTTTGCCTGATTAGAATGACACTTCAATAAATTTAGCAACTGAATATATCAAATCTTCAGCTGGTCTTCTTTTTCCAATTCCATTCCCATAACACCATCCTTCTCATTCTTCTCCACTTTCTCAATCTTCAATCTCTACTACATTAGTTCATTCAATATTAGTGTTTGACTTTGGCTTTGACTTTGACCGATGTCAATGGAAAAAAATACTTTATAAAAAGGAAAACAAAATTAATTGAAAAAAGAAGAAAATCAAAACCTTAGTTTGTATAGAACAATCGTTAGCCATTTGGGCAAACATATTTGTATAAAGTTTAGCATCTCTTTTGTTACTCTCAGCTTCAAGTTGCTTTAAAGTCTTGTGAATAGACTTTACCTCCCTACAAAATAACAAAACCAAAACAAAATTATAGAGGTTTAATAAAATGACCAAAATGACCTCCAAATTTTATAGTTTTACCTGTTTTGTGGATCGGTTTCCAAGGCCTTCTTGATGTCTAATTCAGTCAATTCATAATCATAAGTTTCCATGTAAGCTTGTGCCCTTCTGTATAAAGCTTTCACATTGTAAAACTCAACATCCAACATCTATTGGAAACAACCTTGTATAATAATAATAATAATTAAAACTTGGAATTGTTTAAAAAACATTATACTGGTTTTTTGATTGATTACCTTTGAACATAAGAAGATTGCATTTTTGTGATCATCTAATTTGAGGCTACAAGCAGCAGCATTCAACCAGCATGAAACTCTTAATGATTTCACAACCTTTTCATCATAATCCCCAAACTGCCCTCCTTCACTAACATAATCGACTGCCTAAAAACATAACATGCATATCATATAAATGATTTATATTTATATTTTTTAAAAACTTTAAGAGTAAATTACACGAAGGGTCCCTATGGTTTGGGGTAATTTGCGCGTTTGCTATTATCCAATTATTAATTTCTTCTTTAATTTATTTTATCATTTATATTATTTTCATTTATTATTATAAGTAAGATACCAATTCTAATTCAACATGAAGCATAGAATTTGGTGGAATTGGAGAGAAGCCATTGGGTAGTGATGTAATTGTAACCCCTTCTTCACCAGATCCATATGTAGTTCATAAAAAGTCACATTATTTATCAATTTTAATTTATAATTATATTTATGGAATCTTACACTGTGGTTGAACAATTAAATCGGCTTTCTCTTCTCTTGTCATTGTCTTAATTGTTTTTGGAAGTGCCAAACATTAATGACCTAGTAAGACAGTATCATATTATTTTAAAGAAATTTTGTTACATGAAAATGGTTGAAAGAAAATAAACTAATTACATAATTATTTATTTACCATCTTTCAAGTAAAAATCAACACCTTCTTTTGGTGATTCATAAATTATAACACCATCGGGCAGCTTCACTACATACTTCACTGCATTAACCAACATCAGTGAATGATTATATGTATTTTCACATCACTTATTAGTTAAGAAACTCATGCATTGGACAAGCTTTAAAACAGATTCAAAGACACTCATAAAAAAACAACTTATAATCCTATTAAAAGAGAAGATATTCTCAGGTAAGTATTTTTAGTAAAATAAAATCTATAAAATAGCTTACTTTTCAATCATGTCTGCTTGCTCTGATAAGTATCCGTGTATCTGCCGGTTTGTATGTTGTAGGATTACATCAGAGGGTTTTGTATTTGGTAGTGTAGTGGTTGGGGAGCTCATATATCGGCCACCTTCTGGACTCCTGTTATTATGTTTGACTTTTTTACCATGGGAAAGCGTAATATCTGCATTTACAAAATGTTTCTTTAGTCTATTTGGTACTACCATATGATAAAAAAAAAAGTTGGCACTAACAAAATTAGAAATCTAATATTTTTGTGCTTTTCCATAATTCTTTTAATCAATTTTAGTTGTACGATTTACCAGATGGGAGGGGGTATTTTGGTCAAGTATTCACAAACCATGACGACACATATCATTAATCTAAACATTTAACATTTTTCATCTTACTTGTAACATGGATGTCAATGCACTCGAAGATTGCTTCCAAACAATGGCGATTTTCGCCCATGATGACTTCATTTTCTAGCATAAAAGAGAAATTTCTGAGAATATCACCAAGAATGTATTTTTGCATTAAACCCCTTGAAACTCTTGGGACAATCACCACTTTTTAAAGGGAACATATTTCCCCAAATCATCCTTTCTTCAGTCCCTGCAAGATATGAAAATTGATAGAAGCTAATAATAAATTACAAACCCACTTTTAATTTAAAGTTAAAGATCTGCCAAATACTACAAATTACCTCAAGATCTGGTGGTTGAACAGGGAATCTAGCACTGACGACAGCTTAAATTACTTTAATTATAGCTTTTAGATGAAAGTGTAATGCAATAATTGATGTGCCATCACAAAACTTTGTAATGATAAGAAGGGGTATATATATGTATTGTGTATTTTTAGTCAAATGGCGAAAATACCCTTGCGGGGTGGGATTTGTTAGTAAAAAAACTAAAACTTTTTATTTTTTGAAAGAAAGCTTACTGTTGGATTAGTGTCTAAGTCCATAACTATTTTGGTATGTACTTGACCCGATGGTGCATGGTCCTTTTGGGTTGCCTTCACCAAAGCAACTTGATAGGATGAATTATGGAGAGAAATGATTAAATATGATTTATTAATATATTATGGGAATAATATATTAAAGGAGAAATCATATTGTTTAATTAACATTAGTCAATAATTAATTGGTAATTAGTTTTGTGACTAAAAGAGATTAATTAAACTTAAGGGACTGGAATTGTAATTATAAGATAATTGCAATTTGGGCCATGTATTGTCTTAAATCAAGAGGTGGATGAATTCTTATGGGAAGCCCATAAGGAAATCGTCCAAGGGCTTGATTAAATGAGTCTATGGGTTGCTTAGGGCTTAAGTAACCAAATTAGGGTTTCCTTGTTAGATAACCCTAATTGCCTCACTATATATAGATCCCTTAAGGACCAAAAACGTGGACAAGCTTCTTGCTAGGGTTTTCACACGGTTTTGGTAGCCTCCATCCTCTCTCCTCTTCATCCTCTTGCTTATGGTGTTTGTGAACCATTAGAGGAGTGACACTTGTGACTCTAAGCCTTCCAAAGTCAATTCAAAGAGGAATTGGGATTGTTATTGCTACATAACAATCAAGGTAATATCTTAAACCTAATTATATGTTAATATTGATTTCCATATGCTAGAATTGGGGTTTATAGTCTTGGATTCAAAGCATGTACAATAGAGAAACCTAGATCCAAGCATTAGGGTTTGTATGAGCACATAGGATGTCTTATGACCAAAACCCATCAGTGGTATCAGAGCCTAGACTAGTTTCTTTTGTATTGATGCTTAATATGTTTAAAAAAAATTTGATTTTTTGGATTCTGGAGGCTGGACTCGCCGAGTCCAAGGTGACTCGACGAGTCCAAGCCTGACTCGACGAGTCTACTCGTCAGATGGAGGTTATCTCGGGATTTCTTGCTGTTTTTGCATTGGGATAGTTACCTTATCATGTTAGATCAATATTAATCCGATTATATGATATATTTCACTATATTTTTTATCTAATTGAAGATATTTATCAATTAATAAGATAATTGTTTCCTTATAAGATAATTGATTAATTATTTTGAGTAAATTGATAAATTGTTTTGCAAGAAATCATTAAATAAATCAAATATGGATAATAATGTGATTAAATGCTAATTTAGATTATTTTTTATTTGATCCTTGTTGTTATGAAATGTTTCATATTTTCCCCTTTAGGTTTTATAGTTTAAATTTGAACCCAAAAGTTTTGTTGTTTTGAAATTTAAATAGTTAAAACCCTAATGTTTTGAAAAAGGTTTCAAAACTTGCCCTCAAGTTTTGGAATTTAAATTTTGATTAAATGGTTTAATTTTGATGTATATTTAAATTCTAAACCCTAATGTGTTGAAATGTTTCAAAACTTGCCCTTATGGTTTTATTAATTAATTAAGGTGTATAATTAAAAGAGGCTTAATAAATCCATAAAGTTTTGGTTTACAATTTAATTGAATTAAAGGTATAATTGTTAAATTTGATCACCTAATATTTTAAAAGTATAAAATACACCCTATACTATATATAACATTAAAAGTCTAACATTATATATATGTATGAGTAAAAGTCAGTCTTACCGTTAGTAGGCCTCATTCACGAAGCTGGTCTATAAGGGGTGTTTAAGGAAATTGCCTATAAAATGGCGATTGAATGGGTATCCACTTTTACCCACCGCACTCTTGACTAGTGGAGGGTCGTTAGCCGAACGGGTAGGATAGGACGAAACCTTCCATTATAAGTATAATGAAGTATAAAAGTAACTAAATGTTTTTATAAAATTCCCAATCTTAGTTACTTAGGCAAAAGTGAATTGATGCAATTCCATGAAATTACACTTTGTGCCCTTGCGAAGACGTTAGTGGAGCGTGTGTGGTTTACCGGCACACTAAATGGTTCTAAGCAAAGGTAGCAAAGGGTGACTCAATGTTTGTCATAGTTCGGTGGAGCGTGTGTGGTTTACCGGCACATCGAATAGGTGACTGTAACATGTGAGGGCACCATGTAAGTTTGCATGGTTATTCACACCCGCTTTGTGATCCTCGGCATCCCAGTCACAAACAAGAGGGGCATATCGAGATTTAAACATGCGATTGAAAGTTCAATGAATCTCAAAGGGTCTAGGAGTTTTCATAGATTTAAAACTTAAATTTCTTTTTCGTTTTTCATGGTGGAAATTAATGAATCGTCATTCACTTACCTTCAAATGTTCTGCAATTAGGGTTACGACATCCTTCTCCCGAGTTGTAGAATATTGTGTTGGGTCCTAGCCTTAGTATCTCATTTGGGTGATTTACTAAGGACTCAATCAATCAACTAACTTGAATTCGTTTTCTCCCGTTTTGTAGATGTCAAAGTTTGACAACTATGGTCTTCTCAAATCCCATGGAACAAGCATTCCACATGAAGATGATATTCCACGATTCAATCGAGGAGCAAGAGATCATGCTTCACTTCCTCCTCCTCCTCCAATTATTCTCCCTAACCCACAAGTTCAAAGGCTTGAAAAGTTCAAGATCACTCGAGCCCTTTTGGCAAGTAAACATAAATAAGGAAAGTCGGTGTGTGCACACGTCCTAGGGATGAAGTCACACATTGATAGGTTAAGAATGTTGGGATCCGTTGTCTGTAAGGAAATAGATGTTGATTGGGTTCTTTAGTCACTTCCTAACTCATATAGTGAGTTCGTAAGAGAGTACTATATGATGAACAGCGACGTGACCCTTATAGATCTCACCTATATGCTTATTGCTGCTGAATCAGCAATGGTTTGGCGCAATGGAAAAGCAAAGTTGATTGGTGAATCTACCTTCAAAACCTCTATGGATATAGACAATGGCAACGAAAGACATGCTATGATCAAAAGGTTTGATCATAAGAGAAAGGCAATGTCTGAAGTAGTTCCATGTCATGTTCCAAAAGAGTCAATTTGCTTTTATTGCCAAGAGAAAGGGCATTGGAGACGAAGCTGCCCTATTTACCTAAGAGATCTAAAAGATGGGAGAGTCGAAACTTATGGCTCTAATATAGGTAAAATCCATTGACTAAATCTTTTAAGCTTCATTCTAGATTCTGAATACATAATGTGATAAGATTACAATTGATGTTTTGTAGAATCGAAGAAAAGAAAAGGAGCTTAAAGGAAGAAGTGAGCAGAAACTAACCATGAAGGAATGGATTTCGATCGTATTTCTCGAAGATTAGATTCTTAAGCTACTACTTAGAGTTAGAGTTTGATTGCTAAGAAAGTTGTATTAGCATAAGTTTTTCAATGAATTGCATTGTAAGGACAAATTTTTCCGCAATAAAATAAATTTTGTTTTTTAAATTTTATTTATTTATCCTTGCAATGGCGTGTATGAAAAATTGATGTTAAAATGTTTCTATTATTAACAATAATGGAGTTGGTTCTTATTGTGTTATGGAAAGTCGAGAGTTTACCGAATAGGGAGAGTTTCTCATCGCCCAAAGTTTCAATTGGACAGAAATTTGGAATCACGCAACTTGGTTGCACGATGAATGAGAAATTTCATATTTGGAAATTAGACTAATTCATTGACAAAGTGTCAAGTGTAGGACTAGGAGATCGAGTACACAAAGTTGTGTGTTGATCAAAGTCCACCATAAGAGTAACAAAGATATTTGTCATGATTTACTAAAGGTTTAGTAAATATGATTATACTTACAAGATTAAGTGTAATTCTGTATTAATTAAAGGGTTTAGATCAATAGCAGAACGAATAAGAAGAATCAAGTAGGCAGAAAGATAAAAGTTTCTTCATTCTAAGAAGAAGGGAGAGTACCTTTTATGCTTTATGATAGGTCTTAATGATTAAGAACCATATCTCAATTGATCCTCTAAATGAGTCTTAGTACAATTGTATGTCTAAGAAGAGGAATCAAGAATTGAAGAAATGGTTAAATCAATAAGTCAATCATACTTCGCTCCAATAACAAGTCTTAAAGTTAAGATTGTGACATCGAGTGAAAAAGTAAGGTTTATAACATTCATCAATTGTGGAAAGTTGTGATGTCTTGGATAAGACATAGACCAACTAGGACCAAAGTTATGAAGTGTTTTGTTTTAATAAAAGATACACTAACTCTTGAATATTTGTCAAGAAATGGTTATTGACAAGAGAATCTTATATGTCAAGGAGTCAGTGGGAGTCTTATTGGTCTTGAAAGGTTTCAAGAAAAAATCAAATAAAACTTATCGATCATCACTAGCACACGAGTTGAGGTTTACAACCTATCGTGTTGACATTATTTTGTTTCTGTGCCAATCCAATCGAGTTAATTATGCATGTGAGTCCTATGAGTTCTCATTTGAATGCATAAAAGGCAAGGACCTTGATCAATGGAAAGTACATTGATAAGAAAAGGTGAGCTGCTTAACTACTTGGAAGACATGGTGGGCAGCTGTGCTACCATAAGGCAAGAAATCGAGATTAAGAAAGTTCGATCCATATGAGTTTAAATATGTCGTAAACTTTGGTTTTAACAAATTCACATGGATAGGAACAAATACACCGTTTAAATCTAAGTGTCATAAGATTTCCTCCTTCATGAAAATGATTGTGAGGAAACGCTTTCACTAAGAAAGATTTTAAGAAGATAGTGATTGTAAAATTGCATTCTCGAATTCAATTATGGTTACGGTATCCCTTTCCATGATTTGAATTGTGAGGTTTGGCAATTAGTCTTAATTGTTTAGACACACATATGAACTATCTAAGGCAAAGGTGTATAAGAGGCCTTGATAAAAGATTATCAAAGCATTAAGTATTAGAAACATGAATTTAAGAAATTCAATACATGTCGAAGCTAGTGGGAGAATAAGTGTTATGTTTATAATAATCATCATGATAGTGGGAGCATAAAAGTTATGATTGTATGATGATTAAGGCACGTATTGCAAGTTGGCAATATTAATTATAGAAAACAAGAGTTATACCTTGCAAAGTCGTAAGGGTTGTAAGGTTGTTTTGCTATAATTAAGGGAGAGAATATTATGCTTCATTTCGAATCTAAAGGATTAGGTTGAGAAATGTTAATAAATTTAGTCAAGGGTACATAGTGTGTTCTTAAAATTTCGATTATGATTACGGCATTCCTCTTCACAATTCGCCCATGATGACTTCATTTTCTAGCATAAAAGAGAAATTTCTGAGAATATCACCAAGAATGTATTTTTGCATTAAACCCCTTGAAACTCTTGGGACAATCACCACTTTTTAAAGGGAACATATTTCCCCAAATCATCCTTTCTTCAGTCCCTGCAAGATATGAAAATTGACAGAAGCTAATAATAAATTACAAACCCACTTTTAATTTTAAGTTAAAGATCTGCCAAATACTACAAATTACCTCAAGATCTGGTGGTTGAACAGGGAATCTAGCACTGACGACAGCTTAAATTACTTTAATTATAGCTTTTAGATGAAAGTGTAATGCAATAATTGATGTGCCATCATAAAACTTTGTAATGATAAGAAGGGGTATATATATGTATTGTGTATTTTTAGTCAAATGGCGAAAATACCCTTGCGGGGTGGGATTTGTTAGTAAAAAAACTAAAACTTTTTATTTTTTGAAAGAAAGCTTACTGTTGGATTAGTGTCTAAGTCCATAACTATTTTGGTATGTACTTGACCCGATGGTGCATGGTCCTTTTGGGTTGCCTTCACCAAAGCAACTTGATAGGATGAATTATGGAGAGAAATGATTAAATATGATTTATTAATATATTATGGGAATAATATATTAAAGGAGAAATCATATTGTTTAATTAACATTAGTCAATAATTAATTGGTAATTAGTTTTGTGACTAAAAGAGATTAATTAAACTTAAGGGACTGGAATTGTAATTATAAGATAATTGCAATTTGGGCCATGTATTGTCTTAAATCAAGAGGTGGATGAATTCTTATGGGAAGCCCATAAGGAAATCGTCCAAGGGCTTGATTAAATGAGTCTATGGGTTGCTTAGGGCTTAAGTAACCAAATTAGGGTTTCCTTGTTAGATAACCCTAATTGCCTCACTATATATAGATCCCTTAAGGACCAAAAACGTGGACAAGCTTCTTGCTAGGGTTTTCACACGGTTTTGGTAGCCTCCATCCTCTCTCCTCTTCATCCTCTTGCTTATGGTGTTTGTGAACCATTAGAGGAGTGACACTTGTGACTCTAAGCCTTCCAAAGTCAATTCAAAGAGGAATTGGGATTGTTATTGCTACATAACAATCAAGGTAATATCTTAAACCTAATTATATGTTAATATTGATTTCCATATGCTAGAATTGGGGTTTATAGTCTTGGATTCAAAGCATGTACAATAGAGAAACCTAGATCCAAGCATTAGGGTTTGTATGAGCACATAGGATGTCTTATGACCAAAACCCATCAGTGGTATCAGAGCCTAGACTAGTTTCTTTTGTATTGATGCTTAATATGTTTAAAAAAAATTTGATTTTTTGGATTCTGGAGGCTGGACTCGCCGAGTCCAAGGTGACTCGACGAGTCCAAGCCTGACTCGACGAGTCTACTCGTCAGATGGAGGTTATCTCGGGATTTCTTGCTGTTTTTGCATTGGGATAGTTACCTTATCATGTTAGATCAATATTAATCCGATTATATGATATATTTCACTATATTTTTTATCTAATTGAAGATATTTATCAATTAATAAGATAATTGTTTCCTTATAAGATAATTGATTAATTATTTTGAGTAAATTGATAAATTGTTTTGCAAGAAATCATTAAATAAATCAAATATGGATAATAATGTGATTAAATGCTAATTTAGATTATTTTTTATTTGATCCTTGTTGTTATGAAATGTTTCATATTTTCCCCTTTAGGTTTTATAGTTTAAATTTGAACCCAAAAGTTTTGTTGTTTTGAAATTTAAATAGTTAAAACCCTAATGTTTTGAAAAAGGTTTCAAAACTTGCCCTCAAGTTTTGGAATTTAAATTTTGATTAAATGGTTTAATTTTGATGTATATTTAAATTCTAAACCCTAATGTGTTGAAATGTTTCAAAACTTGCCCTTATGGTTTTATTAATTAATTAAGGTGTATAATTAAAAGAGGCTTAATAAATCCATAAAGTTTTGGTTTACAATTTAATTGAATTAAAGGTATAATTGTTAAATTTGATCACCTAATATTTTAAAAGTATAAAATACACCCTATACTATATATAACATTAAAAGTCTAACATTATATATATGTATGAGTAAAAGTCAGTCTTACCGTTAGTAGGCCTCATTCACGAAGCTGGTCTATAAGGGGTGTTTAAGGAAATTGCCTATAAAATGGCGATTGAATGGGTATCCACTTTTACCCACCGCACTCTTGACTAGTGGAGGGTCGTTAGCCGAACGGGTAGGATAGGACGAAACCTTCCATTATAAGTATAATGAAGTATAAAAGTAACTAAATGTTTTTATAAAATTCCCAATCTTAGTTACTTAGGCAAAAGTGAATTGATGCAATTCCATGAAATTACACTTTGTGCCCTTGCGAAGACGTTAGTGGAGCGTGTGTGGTTTACCGGCACACTAAATGGTTCTAAGCAAAGGTAGCAAAGGGTGACTCAATGTTTGTCATAGTTCGGTGGAGCGTGTGTGGTTTACCGGCACATCGAATAGGTGACTGTAACATGTGAGGGCACCATGTAAGTTTGCATGGTTATTCACACCCGCTTTGTGATCCTCGGCATCCCAGTCACAAACAAGAGGGGCATATCGAGATTTAAACATGCGATTGAAAGTTCAATGAATCTCAAAGGGTCTAGGAGTTTTCATAGATTTAAAACTTAAATTTCTTTTTCGTTTTTCATGGTGGAAATTAATGAATCGTCATTCACTTACCTTCAAATGTTCTGCAATTAGGGTTACGACATCCTTCTCCCGAGTTGTAGAATATTGTGTTGGGTCCTAGCCTTAGTATCTCATTTGGGTGATTTACTAAGGACTCAATCAATCAACTAACTTGAATTCGTTTTCTCCCGTTTTGTAGATGTCAAAGTTTGACAACTATGGTCTTCTCAAATCCCATGGAACAAGCATTCCACATGAAGATGATATTCCACGATTCAATCGAGGAGCAAGAGATCATGCTTCACTTCCTCCTCCTCCTCCAATTATTCTCCCTAACCCACAAGTTCAAAGGCTTGAAAAGTTCAAGATCACTCGAGCCCTTTTGGCAAGTAAACATAAATAAGGAAAGTCGGTGTGTGCACACGTCCTAGGGATGAAGTCACACATTGATAGGTTAAGAATGTTGGGATCCGTTGTCTGTAAGGAAATAGATGTTGATTGGGTTCTTTAGTCACTTCCTAACTCATATAGTGAGTTCGTAAGAGAGTACTATATGATGAACAGCGACGTGACCCTTATAGATCTCACCTATATGCTTATTGCTGCTGAATCAGCAATGGTTTGGCGCAATGGAAAAGCAAAGTTGATTGGTGAATCTACCTTCAAAACCTCTATGGATATAGACAATGGCAACGAAAGACATGCTATGATCAAAAGGTTTGATCATAAGAGAAAGGCAATGTCTGAAGTAGTTCCATGTCATGTTCCAAAAGAGTCAATTTGCTTTTATTGCCAAGAGAAAGGGCATTGGAGACGAAGCTGCCCTATTTACCTAAGAGATCTAAAAGATGGGAGAGTCGAAACTTATGGCTCTAATATAGGTAAAATCCATTGACTAAATCTTTTAAGCTTCATTCTAGATTCTGAATACATAATGTGATAAGATTACAATTGATGTTTTGTAGAATCGAAGAAAAGAAAAGGAGCTTAAAGGAAGAAGTGAGCAGAAACTAACCATGAAGGAATGGATTTCGATCGTATTTCTCGAAGATTAGATTCTTAAGCTACTACTTAGAGTTAGAGTTTGATTGCTAAGAAAGTTGTATTAGCATAAGTTTTTCAATGAATTGCATTGTAAGGACAAATTTTTCCGCAATAAAATAAATTTTGTTTTTTAAATTTTATTTATTTATCCTTGCAATGGCGTGTATGAAAAATTGATGTTAAAATGTTTCTATTATTAACAATAATGGAGTTGGTTCTTATTGTGTTATGGAAAGTCGAGAGTTTACCGAATAGGGAGAGTTTCTCATCGCCCAAAGTTTCAATTGGACAGAAATTTGGAATCACGCAACTTGGTTGCACGATGAATGAGAAATTTCATATTTGGAAATTAGACTAATTCATTGACAAAGTGTCAAGTGTAGGACTAGGAGATCGAGTACACAAAGTTGTGTGTTGATCAAAGTCCACCATAAGAGTAACAAAGATATTTGTCATGATTTACTAAAGGTTTAGTAAATATGATTATACTTACAAGATTAAGTGTAATTCTGTATTAATTAAAGGGTTTAGATCAATAGCAGAACGAATAAGAAGAATCAAGTAGGCAGAAAGATAAAAGTTTCTTCATTCTAAGAAGAAGGGAGAGTACCTTTTATGCTTTATGATAGGTCTTAATGATTAAGAACCATATCTCAATTGATCCTCTAAATGAGTCTTAGTACAATTGTATGTCTAAGAAGAGGAATCAAGAATTGAAGAAATGGTTAAATCAATAAGTCAATCATACTTCGCTCCAATAACAAGTCTTAAAGTTAAGATTGTGACATCGAGTGAAAAAGTAAGGTTTATAACATTCATCAATTGTGGAAAGTTGTGATGTCTTGGATAAGACATAGACCAACTAGGACCAAAGTTATGAAGTGTTTTGTTTTAATAAAAGATACACTAACTCTTGAATATTTGTCAAGAAATGGTTATTGACAAGAGAATCTTATATGTCAAGGAGTCAGTGGGAGTCTTATTGGTCTTGAAAGGTTTCAAGAAAAAATCAAATAAAACTTATCGATCATCACTAGCACACGAGTTGAGGTTTACAACCTATCGTGTTGACATTATTTTGTTTCTGTGCCAATCCAATCGAGTTAATTATGCATGTGAGTCCTATGAGTTCTCATTTGAATGCATAAAAGGCAAGGACCTTGATCAATGGAAAGTACATTGATAAGAAAAGGTGAGCTGCTTAACTACTTGGAAGACATGGTGGGCAGCTGTGCTACCATAAGGCAAGAAATCGAGATTAAGAAAGTTCGATCCATATGAGTTTAAATATGTCGTAAACTTTGGTTTTAACAAATTCACATGGATAGGAACAAATACACCGTTTAAATCTAAGTGTCATAAGATTTCCTCCTTCATGAAAATGATTGTGAGGAAACGCTTTCACTAAGAAAGATTTTAAGAAGATAGTGATTGTAAAATTGCATTCTCGAATTCAATTATGGTTACGGTATCCCTTTCCATGATTTGAATTGTGAGGTTTGGCAATTAGTCTTAATTGTTTAGACACACATATGAACTATCTAAGGCAAAGGTGTATAAGAGGCCTTGATAAAAGATTATCAAAGCATTAAGTATTAGAAACATGAATTTAAGAAATTCAATACATGTCGAAGCTAGTGGGAGAATAAGTGTTATGTTTATAATAATCATCATGATAGTGGGAGCATAAAAGTTATGATTGTATGATGATTAAGGCACGTATTGCAAGTTGGCAATATTAATTATAGAAAACAAGAGTTATACCTTGCAAAGTCGTAAGGGTTGTAAGGTTGTTTTGCTATAATTAAGGGAGAGAATATTATGCTTCATTTCGAATCTAAAGGATTAGGTTGAGAAATGTTAATAAATTTAGTCAAGGGTACATAGTGTGTTCTTAAAATTTCGATTATGATTACGGCATTCCTCTTCACAATTCGCCCATGATGACTTCATTTTCTAGCATAAAAGAGAAATTTCTGAGAATATCACCAAGAATGTATTTTTGCATTAAACCCCTTGAAACTCTTGGGACAATCACCACTTTTTAAAGGGAACATATTTCCCCAAATCATCCTTTCTTCAGTCCCTGCAAGATATGAAAATTGACAGAAGCTAATAATAAATTACAAACCCACTTTTAATTTAAAGTTAAAGATCTGCCAAATACTACAAATTACCTCAAGATCTGGTGGTTGAACAGGGAATCTAGCACTGACGACAGCTTAAATTACTTTAATTATAGCTTTTAGATGAAAGTGTAATGCAATAATTGATGTGCCATCATAAAACTTTGTAATGATAAGAAGGGGTATATATATGTATTGTGTATTTTTAGTCAAATGGCGAAAATACCCTTGCGGGGTGGGATTTGTTAGTAAAAAAACTAAAACTTTTTATTTTTTGAAAGAAAGCTTACTGTTGGATTAGTGTCTAAGTCCATAACTATTTTGGTATGTACTTGACCCGATGGTGCATGGTCCTTTTGGGTTGCCTTCACCAAAGCAACTTGATAGGATGAATTATGGAGAGAAATGATTAAATATGATTTATTAATATATTATGGGAATAATATATTAAAGGAGAAATCATATTGTTTAATTAACATTAGTCAATAATTAATTGGTAATTAGTTTTGTGACTAAAAGAGATTAATTAAACTTAAGGGACTGGAATTGTAATTATAAGATAATTGCAATTTGGGCCATGTATTGTCTTAAATCAAGAGGTGGATGAATTCTTATGGGAAGCCCATAAGGAAATCGTCCAAGGGCTTGATTAAATGAGTCTATGGGTTGCTTAGGGCTTAAGTAACCAAATTAGGGTTTCCTTGTTAGATAACCCTAATTGCCTCACTATATATAGATCCCTTAAGGACCAAAAACGTGGACAAGCTTCTTGCTAGGGTTTTCACACGGTTTTGGTAGCCTCCATCCTCTCTCCTCTTCATCCTCTTGCTTATGGTGTTTGTGAACCATTAGAGGAGTGACACTTGTGACTCTAAGCCTTCCAAAGTCAATTCAAAGAGGAATTGGGATTGTTATTGCTACATAACAATCAAGGTAATATCTTAAACCTAATTATATGTTAATATTGATTTCCATATGCTAGAATTGGGGTTTATAGTCTTGGATTCAAAGCATGTACAATAGAGAAACCTAGATCCAAGCATTAGGGTTTGTATGAGCACATAGGATGTCTTATGACCAAAACCCATCAGTGGTATCAGAGCCTAGACTAGTTTCTTTTGTATTGATGCTTAATATGTTAAAAAAAATTTGATTTTTTGGATTCTGGAGGCTGGACTCGCCGAGTCCAAGGTGACTCGACGAGTCCAAGCCTGACTCGACGAGTCTACTCGTCAGATGGAGGTTATCTCGGGATTTCTTGCTGTTTTTGCATTGGGATAGTTACCTTATCATGTTAGATCAATATTAATCCGATTATATGATATATTTCACTATATTTTTTATCTAATTGAAGATATTTATCAATTAATAAGATAATTGTTTCCTTATAAGATAATTGATTAATTATTTTGAGTAAATTGATAAATTGTTTTGCAAGAAATCATTAAATAAATCAAATATGGATAATAATGTGATTAAATGCTAATTTAGATTATTTTTTATTTGATCCTTGTTGTTATGAAATGTTTCATATTTTCCCCTTTAGGTTTTATAGTTTAAATTTGAACCCAAAAGTTTTGTTGTTTTGAAATTTAAATAGTTAAAACCCTAATGTTTTGAAAAAGGTTTCAAAACTTGCCCTCAAGTTTTGGAATTTAAATTTTGATTAAATGGTTTAATTTTGATGTATATTTAAATTCTAAACCCTAATGTGTTGAAATGTTTCAAAACTTGCCCTTATGGTTTTATTAATTAAATTAAGGTGTATAATTAAAAGAGGCTTAATAAATCCATAAAGTTTTGGTTTACAATTTAATTGAATTAAAGGTATAATTGTTAAATTTGATCACCTAATATTTTAAAAGTATAAAATACACCCTATACTATATATAACATTAAAAGTCTAACATTATATATATGTATGAGTAAAAGTCAGTCTTACCGTTAGTAGGCCTCATTCACGAAGCTGGTCTATAAGGGGTGTTTAAGGAAATTGCCTATAAAATGGCGATTGAATGGGTATCCACTTTTACCCACCGCACTCTTGACTAGTGGAGGGTCGTTAGCCGAACGGGTAGGATAGGACGAAACCTTCCATTATAAGTATAATGAAGTATAAAAGTAACTAAATGTTTTTATAAAAATTCCCAATCTTAGTTACTTAGGCAAAAGTGAATTGATGCAATTCCATGAAATTACACTTTGTGCCCTTGCGAAGACGTTAGTGGAGCGTGTGTGGTTTACCGGCACACTAAATGGTTCTAAGCAAAGGTAGCAAAGGGTGACTCAATGTTTGTCATAGTTCGGTGGAGCGTGTGTGGTTTACGGCACATCGAATAGGTGACTGTAACATGTGAGGGCACCATGTAAGTTTGCATGGTTATTCACACCCGCTTTGTGATCCTCGGCATCCCAGTCACAAACAAGAGGGGCATATCGAGATTTAAACATGCGATTGAAAGTTCAATGAATCTCAAAGGGTCTAGGAGTTTTCATAGATTTAAAACTTAAATTTCTTTTTCGTTTTTCATGGTGGAAATTAATGAATCGTCATTCACTTACCTTCAAATGTTCTGCAATTAGGGTTACGACATCCTTCTCCCGAGTTGTAGAATATTGTGTTGGGTCCTAGCCTTAGTATCTCATTTGGGTGATTTACTAAGGACTCAATCAATCAACTAACTTGAATTCGTTTTCTCCCGTTTTGTAGATGTCAAAGTTTGACAACTATGGTCTTCTCAAATCCCATGGAACAAGCATTCCACATGAAGATGATATTCCACGATTCAATCGAGGAGCAAGAGATCATGCTTCACTTCCTCCTCCTCCTCCAATTATTCTCCCTAACCCACAAGTTCAAAGGCTTGAAAAGTTCAAGATCACTCGAGCCCTTTTGGCAAGTAAACATAAATAAGGAAAGTCGGTGTGTGCACACGTCCTAGGGATGAAGTCACACATTGATAGGTTAAGAATGTTGGGATCCGTTGTCTGTAAGGAAATAGATGTTGATTGGGTTCTTTAGTCACTTCCTAACTCATATAGTGAGTTCGTAAGAGAGTACTATATGATGAACAGCGACGTGACCCTTATAGATCTCACCTATATGCTTATTGCTGCTGAATCAGCAAT